>NC_136063.1:1002172182-1002772182 GCF_964261635.1 Lissotriton helveticus
GTTACCACTACATTGTGTTGCTTGCAATGTTTTGGAGATGTCATGTCTATCCCTGAAGTCAAAATGCCACATATCAGCACATCTAATTAGATGATCTGTTCTACTACATGTATTGAATGTCATCATATGTCTAATAACCAACTTCAACTCCGTACAAATAGATAACAACAATAATCTCTGCGCATTTTGTTCCATCCTAGGTCACTATTTATTTTTACACAAATAAAGTGGATGTAGATAACACAGTTCCACCAATAACAATGTTCTCTATTTCTCAACAGGTTGATCCGCCAAAGCACTGGGCCAGAGATTGGCCACCAAACAGACTTCCACCCCATCCCAGGACAAAGCACTCAGTGATGCCAACACTACTGGAGATGTGGACGTGGATGACGGTCCTTGCCCATCTGGTCAGCCTGGGTAGACAGCAAGAGTGGGGCTCACTGTGCCCACAACAACACCTCCAACCCAGCAGCAACAACACAGCCAACACCTGCACCCCCAAAATGTATACCTAGCACAGTCAGTTCCATCCTGTGCCCCCCAGAGCTGGATCCTGAGGTCACTATCACCACTCCAGTCACTGAGAAATCAGGACCCAGAGGTACAGGCCCCTGGGGGTCATAGCAGGTAACTGTCAGCCTACAGAGTGAGCCCATTGGGCCCACTTACAGTCAGGTTGACATCAGCCTCTGCAGGTTTTTCCACCTAGATCTACCCCTTTCTGTGGTCAAAGTCCATCCAAGGCATCAACATCTGCTGCAGGCAAAGGAAGGGAGGCCCTGTCAGAGGAGGACATGCCTGCATGCCCCCTAGTCTCAGCCCTTGTGGACTACAGCCCATCATATTTAGAGATCTCCACCAGCTAGGCGAAGGGCTGTGTGCCTTCAGAGGAGCCACTGTGGCAACAGTTTCACTCAAGAAGCTGAAGCTTTGCTTTATGAGTGCCACCCAGAAAAGAGTTGTGTTTTTGAAAAGTAAAATCCCAAGCTGTGAGTTTAGTCTTGAAAAACACAAAACTGTCCCTTTCACACTCTTTATTTTCTGCCAGATTTTGGGCTGTGAGGCTTTCCCTCGTAGTCCCAAACTGAAAACAAAATATATCACAATAGCTACGTGAATAGGAAGGATGATCTGAGTTACTTTGACTGACAGCCTAGTGTCAGTCAAAGATGTTTGTTGACATTTCCACAGAGGGTCAACTGGAAGAAATACTGTGCCTCTCCCAACATGGAATGTCAAGTTTGTTGGGGACGGTACTCTGCCACATTTATGGTGGAATACTCTGCCCACCAAAGACTAATTAAGGCCAATAAAGAGCATCTTTGGCATATATGAACATTATAGTGTCTGGCTGTATTTGCACATGGAAATTAACCCCTCCCATGCTGGTGACGAACCCCAGCCGTCATGCCCCGCGGTGGGCGTGTGCTGATGACGGCTGGGGTTCGTCACGGCCCTGCCCTGTTCGTTTGCTTACAGCACAGGGGGAAAATCGCGGCCGCTGCGAAGGGGTTAAATCTTGTATAGTATGGGACAAGCAGAAAGATCTTGCCTGTACATAAAATGCAATATTTTCTACATTTTTTCTCTCACTTTAGTGATAAACGGAAATGCATTTATCTACCAAACCAAGTGAAAGCCAGACCAATATTCTTAACATGTGCACAAGTGTCCTTAGTTAATTGAATTGCTTAGATCATGAGTTAGCCAGTTTTGATCTGTCCAAGTGTGAATTGAGGTGCAGTCTTACAGGTAAAATGGTAATTTTTTCTAAATATAGTAAAAAGAAAAGGTGGACTTTGATAACGTTAGGCATGCTGGACTGCTAATCAAAATGTGAGCCATCACGTGTTGCGATCCTTGCGCTAAACAGAGCACTGCAGACTACAATGGGGATAAAATCAGATATGTCACACAAAGAAATTACCTCTCATGTTACAGGTATATTTTGTGTAGCTCATAAAGTGATGAAGTAAACAGACTTCACAATTGGTTGAACTGATTTCTGCTTATGGACGGAAAATGGCGGTTGGACCGCCAGAATGAGACGGCGGTCTCCAGACAGCCAAAATCATAATCGGGCCCTATTTCAGGTAGTGTCTGCCATAGTCTGTAATTAAAACTGTTCCTTCATTTGCTGTGTGTAGCAATTACTTTTGAGTAAGTCAGCTATTGCACAATGAATGTTGAACAATTATAATTTAGCATTTACAATATGTATGGAGTTTTTCTAACATCACTAAGCACCTATTTGATTTGCATTTACTTCACCATAGACTATATTTAAAGGTGTGCCTCTGAACTGGAATACTTTCAGGAATTTAAAAACTTCTGTGATGAATTACACTACACAGTTTATAAAGTGATGATGACATTTGAATTATGAAAAGTAATGAATACTTTGCAAGGCCTACTTATTAAGGAGAGGTAATGTTTGTGTTAACAACTCTGATCTACTTCTGTTTGACATTGGGTACACGTAAGCCAGCCTCAACGGAATGGTATTATTCAGATTTTGTGGGCATTCATTAGAAGGGTATTGGGCAGTATAGATGATGGATGAGCACCAGAATAGAAATTAGCTGATTATGCAAATTGACAAACAGCAAATTAATGTAATTATGATACAAGCCGGCACCATTCAAAATGGCTGGCTTCTTCTATTCTCAACAATTACCTTTTAAGAGTTTTGGTAAATCAGAGCACACATTTTGTTGTTCTCTTTCATTTAGCCCCAACAATATTATGAGTGTCAATTTTGACACACTGGTGCTAATGATTTCCAAAATAAATCGGTGTCAATTTGCTAGCAGAAGGAGAGGCCTTTACTGTGGCTGGCCATTAGCCATAAAGGAGGAGTGTGGCTGCCTCAGTGGTCAAGCAAAACATGCATGATTATCCTAGAACTTGAATCTCTTCACTATTTTGACATTTGATCCTCACAAGGAGACTTCACACATGGTGAGTGGCCTCATTTAATATCACATATGCATATAACGCAGATCTGGTTTGGTGAATGGCTACTCTTCTATGCCTCTTATGATGCAAACATCATCCAAACCACACATGCTTCCCATCAGTACATCAAAGTTAGTCCTCACCATATGTACCCAACACACCTCAGACATCCCATAAGTGTCTTGTATCAGACACCAAATAGTGATTTGCACCAAGCAATAAAACCACTCAGCATCATTCCAGCCACAGGTATAGATGACCCTCAGTCAGCATACCATGGTTAAGACGTTTTAGCCCTCATGTACATAACAAAGTCCAGTGTCATACAGTTGCCAAATCAATGTTCAATTCTTAGCTCTGACATTCACAACACCAAAACAAACCCTAAAACCACTCGGATACAATGGGCATAAACACCCTGGTGTGCACAATATTGTATCAAAGTTACGAACCTTGATTGTAATGCAGTTACAGAAAGCATGTTGCACTAGCCAACCAATTGGCAACCAAGCACCCAATAAAGAAATGGAAATGTTCGGCTGGGCACCTCTCTTTGAGGCTATTTTACAAAACACACTACTAAATCAAACAGTTCTCAAACTCGCTGGTAAACCTACATAACGGACAACATAAACGATGATATTTTAGCATTTTCATAGTATCACTAAAGTGAGTAACATCCTAGCGTGCCGTAATAATGATATAAAGTTTCACTAGAGGGGGATAGGCCCAACAGACCGGAACCAGGTAGGGCCTTCATATATAGTATATATAGTATACACACTATTACATTTATACATACAACCGCGAACGTATCCATGGGGGGGAATCAGCGATTAATTTAGCTGGTTTCCCCCCAAACAAAAGGATCAACAGAAAGGAATTTTGAATGTATACCTTACAATTGTACATTGTTTAAGATTGTAAAAAAGGATTTTCATTGTTTGGTGTAGCAAAAAAGAATTTGATCTTTGTTTAACATTGGTTTTGTATTGTTTTTACGTATTCATACCGTATATTGTAAAAGTGTAGTATAAGTGTCACTCATTGTGATGGATACGTTTGTGGTTGTATGTATAAATGTAATAGTGTGTTATGTATAAATGTATGTTTCATATGTCTTTAAATGGGTTGTGTAATTGTGTGAAGGCCAGAATCCTTGCTTAGAAAATATGATGATCTTAAAAAAAACAGGGTAATTAAAAAAACCTAATCACGAAAGGAATATAGCGTGGTTTATGCAGAAATAGAAGCAGTACAAGTGACAAGGAAACCAGGTCCATTCTTGTGTATACTATGTAATAATGATATAAAGCACAACAGAAATGCCAATAAGATAGCATATTATTCCTTTCACTTTTCTTCCCACATCACCATGCTTCAGTCGAATACACGTGTGACATTTTATTAGGTCTTCCTTGAGCCCTGCATTGCTTCTCGAAGTACTACAGGGAAGTGAACAGGGATACTTAGCTGCTGAGTGAGTTCCAATGAATTTCCATCAGGGTGCCTTTGGAGAGTCAAGATGTTTTCTCTCCCACTGATGATGCATCTTTCTACATTGGAGCTTTTTTGATTTATTTTTTTTTGAATGCATAGAGAGTGCATGTTCTATAAGTTACTTCAGTTATCATCTACTTTCACTGTGAAGACCACTGATTGACTTTGCAGCCATGCAGTCAAAGGACTGAAGTGATATATACCATGAACTGACTCTCTGCCCCATATGTCTGTCCTTATCTGTATGTCTGTACTTCCATCTTGTTGTTGACAAACACGAGTCCAGCTGGGACTCACCTGCAACCATCAGCTTAATCACTGATGTTACGTATCCTGGGTGCATAGATGAAAAATACCCGAAGCTAAACTTATGCCTCTTCATGTAAACAATCACTTGATTATATCTAGGACTTCCTGTCTCAATTAGGTACTCTGTGATATCAGTTCTAGACTCTCCGTCATCATCTGATTTATTTACTATAGATTGGATGTGTCATATGTTTGTAAGCTCAAATTCACCATTCATTTTTTATGGAAATTCAACAATACCGTGCCATGAAATTATTCAAGTTGGGGAGAATCTTCTCTATGAGCGTTCATGCTCATGACCCCACAAAGAAGTCTTAAAACATGCACTTCATTTACCGAGAGATAATTTCAGTGCTTAAGTACAATAGAAACTCACCAGTTTCTTAGTATGCATCCCAGCCACATCAAAAGTGACATTTGTAAACAGGAAAAAAAAACCTCTACAAAATTCAGGGGGACATGCATTTTTAACTGACCATGATTTATTGTTCAGAAATATTGTTGTGTTACCGCAAAAAAAGAAAACAAATGATTTGCTATTGTAGATAATTTAAAGATAAATAGAGCTAGCATGCTTATTTTAATGATACAAGCCGAATGTACATTTATATATAAGGATTGAGTAGAACAAGTCGATAATCTCTATGGAATATTAGAATATGGGCAGTGTTATACGCCCGCTGGGACAGAACGATATGATAGTGTCAATAAATCTGTTTTAAGGGCAAACTCCTGTTTTTGTTCAAAAGGACATTAAAGTCTGAGATCAAATTGCAGGTGTTTGTTCTTGAAATACATACATACATTTGATCGCAAACAAATTATTACATGATTCACTTTGCATTAGGAAAGAATTGGCTAAGTGATAAGGAGTATTGTTCTTTGAATAATCCTGACTTCAGCTCTAGTGGGACTTATACATGGACATCTCAATTACTAATACGTTTTATTATTATTGTCATCATCATTATTAGTAGTACTCCTAGTAGTCGTAGTATTAATTGAGCGTAGATACACCAATACCATTGCCACCTATTGAACTAAAAAAACAGAACAGAGGACAAAATACAGCAAGATCAGAGAAACTAGTGTTTTTTTTTTATAGCACGACTAAATACAATAGAAGATTAAAGATTTTTCATTTGCAGAGGGAGATTGTTCCAAAGGTGACGGGCAAGTAATGACAGAGCATGTCCACAAGACTGTGTGTTTTAATGTGAGGGGTATTAAACACATTTAAAAACATTGGAGACATTAAACACACTTTTCACTGGGTAATGATGAAAAAAAACAAATTAAAAGGGGTGATTTATATCCCTGCATAAGACAGGGAGTTAAAAAAAATAATCTTTGCATTGTGTTGTAATGCTGGTTGTGTGCAAATTAATGGTCTGATTTAGAATTTGGCAGATGGGATTCTCTGTCAGGGATATCTTGCAGGGGGCATTGTATTAAAAAAGTAGAACATGCACTTTTAAGTTTCACATGTCCTGTTTATGGCAGAAGCCCAAATTCATTTTTTTACTACTGTGAGGCCTATTCCTCTCATAGGATAACATATTATATTTAATAAGGGATGAGAGCAGGTAGAAATGTTGTGTTTGGTGTCTAAGGAATTGCAATTTGAAATCCTCTTTAAGGGTAAAGTCAAGTTTTAAGTCACAATTCTAAAATGCCACTTAAAGTTGGCATTTTCCTGTCCCAACCATTTGGTGCATGCAGCCTGTTTCTGGGTCAAATGATTAGGTATAGTTTATGTATTCCTTCCAGGCAGCCACGTAATAGGGGGACTGGGTGTTAGCAGGATTGGCCATACTAGCAGGATGGGGCCTGAGCTGTGCACAGCCCCACTTGCTCTTCCAAGACACTGCCTCAGCACACTCCCAAATACATTCACATTAGCCTTTTATGACTCCAGACATCTTGGGTCAAGTGCAGAGAAGCACCAAATTCCAGACACTTCTGTCAGGGGAAAACTCCAGAAGTTTCTTCCACTTCAAAGGTGACACCAGGTATACAACTAGGACCCTCAGACCCACTCTTCAGTTCACTTCTGGATCTTCAGAGGACTCTCAGAGGACTGCCCTGCTGCCTGTGGCTTGATGAGAACTTCAGAGGATGGCCCTGCTGCACCAAGAGGACCCTTGCTTGAAACCTGTTTTTCTGCTAGAACCCTGGACTTCCAGAGTGACTCCAAGGACAATTTGGCAGGCTTCTTGACCAGAACCTCAGAGACAGAAACCCACACTTAGACTTATCACGAGTAAGTCCTGACCATCCAAGTGCTGCCCTTCTAGTCCTGGACCCTTGGAAGAGTTGCTAAAGGTGCCTAGACAGAAAAAAACCAAAATTAGGGATTTAGAACATTTTTTGCCAAAAAATGAACTGAGAACCAGGGGAAGGCCAGGACCCTTCTGCTCGCTGATTCACCCAAGGAATATCGCCAGTCAGACTGACTTCTCAGTAGCTCCCACTATATTCTTCTCCACAGCAGCAAATCCTGTTCAGTGGCTCCCCACAGAAGAGGTATCCAGACTTGTGGAGCCCACGTCAGCTTCAGTTTGCAGCTTCACCCCAATGGAGATTTTCAACTCCCATAAAAGAAACTATTTCCAAACGTAGAAATCTTCACAGTGACTTCATCCAACATCTTCCCAATGACTCCCTCTGCTCGGACATAGCCGACATCTCAGACATTTTACTTCACAATTTCTCGTAAGTCTGAAGGTAAGTGGACACCAGGCCCTATTCACTTCAGCATCCAATGTAGGCGACATCGGCTATAACTTTCAATTTTGCCCCGGTCTCGCATGTCTAGATGTCCACAGTGATCACTTGGATCTTTTAGGTGCTATTTTTCACTTTAAAAAGTAATAACTCCAGTCCTACTGATTGGAAATTTGTTGTTTTGGTGTCAAATAATTTATTAAAATGTACTCACTGCATCACAGTTAAAAACGCCATGAAGACCTACTTTGCGAGGCGTATAAAGGACAACAGTAATTCACCTAGGGGTAGATGTATCAACATACCCTTTTGCGATTTCTAAATTGCTATTTTTAAGGAATCGCTATTTAGAAATCGCAAAATGGGATGTTTGTGGAAATTCGCTATTTTTTAGCGATTTCTTATTCTTCCTTATTTGTGAATTCGCAAATTTCGAATTAGCAATTAAGGAATAATTTCCCATTCATTCCTATGGGCCAGGAGGCCCATAGGAATGATTGTGAAATAATTCTCAATTTGCGAATCACAATTTGCTAATCGCAAATTGAGAATAATTTCAAGGGTGCAGGGGTGTCTCAAGAACACCCTGCTGCACACCTGAAATTTACACGTGTGTGCATATGGCGCACATACATGCCCTATGGGCATGTATGTGCGTCACATGCCACCTTCACAAATGCCAAGTTGTGCATTTTTAAAAGAATTTGCAAATTACCACAAACTACAAGTTGTTGGTAGTTTGCGATTTCTTAACCTAAATTCGCAATTCCAAAATACTACATACATAGCATTTAAAGAATCGCAAAATTGCGATTCCTTAAATGCTTAAGCAAAATAAGGAATCACAAATTTTTGCAATTCCTTATTTTGCGATTTTTTATTTCATGTCAAAACATGCAAAAAGACCATTTGCGATTTGCAAACGCCGGAATTCGGCGAATTCCGGCATTTGTGAATCGCAAACGGCTTGATACATCTACCCCCTAGAGAGCTCTACAAAATAGTTAAAGAGCTATGTAAATCCTCTATCATGTCCCAGGTCTTGTCAGAGTGTTGTGAAGCAATCAGCACATTTTTTGCTGATAAGATCTCTGTGATTTATTCTTCATTCAGAAATCAGCCCCCATCAGATGATATAGATTAGGAAACTTTGGAGCCTCATCCTGAAGCACAATCCTACCTCAGCAACATCAACTAATTTACAGTGGAGCAGGTCGCAAAAACAATGGTGGAAGTTAAATCAGGGTCTCCACTCGACCCATGCCCTCATTTTATCTTCTCCTGGATCATACCAATTTTATGCCCTTATGTAACTCATATATTTACCCAATTCTTAGATACCGCTTTAGTTCCAGAGATATGGAAAAAGCCACTGTGTTCCCCCTACTAAAGAAAGCGGGTCCGAATGTTCAAAACCTGGCAAACTACTGACCAATTTCTCAACTCCCATACCTATCTAAAGTGATGGAGAAGTTGGTAAACAACAACTGACTGACTACCTTGAAACCAATGAACTCCAGGACCCAACTCAAACTGGCTTCATAGCCACCAATAGCACTGAAGCTGCTCTCCTGGCAGTCCTATATAATATTAGATACTTAACTCACCAGGGTAAAGCCACTGCCTTGATACTGCTGGACTTATTGGCGGCTTTCGACACTGTTTCGACACATAAGAGTGGGAAAACTAACAACTAAATTGGTTCAACATTGCCATACCACTAAGCACAGTTTCACGTGGGTATTGCTTGAAAAAGTAGTAGGGGAATCACACACTGTCGAAAGACTACTGATATCGAAGGAGGCAAGATGGATTTATCAAGAAAAGAGCGAACAAGGTGGTCTTAACGAACTTTTGGAGTGGAACAAGGTGCGCTAAGGGATCTTTGTGCACTTTTTGCTCTAATATTCTGACAGTATCAGTGGAAATTCTGTCTCATTTGGGCCATGTACTCTTGGCCCTTCCATTTCATCACGTCTCTAGAATAAATATCTTCTGTGGGGTGGTCTATGAACAGTTTTATCCATTGTTGGAAATGGTCAGGGTATTAATATACTACAACATTGCTGGAAAAGGTCACTGCACGATGAATACATGACAACAGCTAACCTCTGGTGAACAAGGTTTTTTCTAGACTTTTTTGTCGAAGGGTGTAAGGGATAATAAAGTGATGCTGGGTGTTGTGTAAATGCCTGATGGGGCATATAATTGATCCCTTTTACGAATCCTTGGGTATCCATCTTTTGAGCTCATTTAGTTGAAGTACAATGTGATTTAAACGACATTCCATGATTTTTATTCGTTTGAACAAAGACTTGCAATTGTATGATACTGTGAGACACCTTTAACATCCCTGTAATTATTGAACCTGACAATAAAGTTTGATCTAGGAAGAACCTCGTAGCCGAGTCGCGTCCTCTCGCGGGAGCGATTCGGCACGAGAATGATGACTTTGCCCGATGAGGTTGCCCAATTCAAAATGGCAGACCCGTTTTTCGTCCCGCGAGTGTCTGGGCGGAAACTCGTCTGATTGTTGTGTTGAGCACTCTTTAAATAGGCAGCTTCCGGAATGACCGGCTCGCGACGAGCTAACGCTTGGCGGATGCTCCTAATAGTGGTAAGGAGAGGGGGTCTCATGAGTGTGGAATCGAGATATTTGCTGATGGGTGATTGCTTTGAAACAGCTAGCATATCGAGACTCTCATTCATTCATTTTTAAGTAATAAACGGATGGTTTTATGATGTACGAAATTGTCTCTTGTATTTAGAATACAACAGGAGCTTTTTGAGACAACCCACGGAAGGGGTGGTCGCGACTCTTTACCCCAGGGCTGGTAGGAGTTACTTTGGCCGGTTGGGGGTAAATATGACGAGCCAGTGGCTTTATTCTGTGCATTTTGGGATGCTCTGATTAAGTGTAATTTTGGCTTGAGCAAGTCACAGTCTGGAAGAAAAAAGTGTCCAGTCTGAATGCAGTGGTAAAAATATCTCAATGCCCTGAAGAAATTGCCATGAATTTATACGGCAATGAAACATGTTGGTGAGTGTTGTGTGGCTTTATAGTTAATAGCCCCACCCAGCTTTTTAGTTAGATAACTATGCACGAAAGAACAGAATAAAGGTCACATGGACGTTCAAGTTATCGTATATATATATATATTCTTCGTCTGTGTGTTACACTGTTTGTCTTGTACGTTTTACACACACTATTTTCACTGCACTTCATTTGTAGATACACATTCATGTTTGTTTTGTACACATTTCATTTAAAGCTTGATGACTGCCGATGATGAGAACAGGGCAATCCTGGTGAGTACCTACCAGGTTCCCCGTTGGTGGTTCGCCCGTGAAGGGTCATCTAGCTTACACACCCTTTTTTTCACTATATACACTCTGTAGTATGGTGTTTAGAGGGTATGACTGACTGATAAGGAACAGTGGCTTATTTTAAAAATGTGGCATGATTTTGATGTGCTTTTCACCCCGTGAATTTTTGAGATATTTGAAAAGAAGAAAATCCTTTTTTCAAAATATTGTACATCAAGTAATAGAATTAAGAATAGTGCATTAATTGGACCAGGTCATTGCATTTTGATTGATTCTGTGAGTGGAGGGCGACCTGGGCTCCTTTTTCCCTCTTTGCTCCCTTTTGTGTTGATGGTCTCATAAATGGTGGCCTGGATGTCTGACCACTGTCTGAAGCTGAATGCGGATAAGTCAGAGATTCTACTCTTTGGAGGAGCCCATCTAGTCTGGGATGCAACCTGGTGGCCCCCATCACTAGGAAATGCAAAAATCATAGGCATTCTCATTGATAATGAACTATCCATGGAGGACCATGTCCATGCACTGTGCAGGAAAAGCTTTGCGACACTAAAATTGCTAAAAATACTTTTCTTATGAACCCGCTTGGAGTGTAGAAAAACCATCATTCAGGCTTTGCTTATAAGTAAATTGGATTAGGGGAATGCACTCTATGTGTGCATGGCAGACTACCTCTTCGCTCATCTGCAGCTGGTCCAGAATGCGGCTGCCAAGCTGGTGTGCAACAAGAACAAGTACAGCTCGGCGTTAGTATACATGAGGGAGTTCCACTGGCTGCCTGTGCATCAAAGGGCTAGATTTAAGCTGTTGGGCCATGCACACAAAGTTCTACACCATCTTGACCCCAGAATTCTGCAAGATAGAGTTGAATTCTATGTCCCCACACAGAACCTGAGGTCGCACTATCAGGCACTGGCAAAAACTAAACGCATCAAGAAAACCAGGGTAGGGGGTCGCTCCTTCTCCCACCAGGCAGCAACTCACTGGAATGAATTACCACTAGAACTCCAGCTTATCGATGACTACATGGTATTTAGGAAGAAACTGAAAACGTATCTGTTCCCTAGGGTTTGATCAGTGACTTAGAAACCTTTCCCCATTACTTCACTCCAACCTTGGTTGCGCTCTCCTTAGCTCCGTGATATCCATCCGGATGAATGTTGCCCTGCATACATAAATAAATCACCCACCGAACAGATGTCATCAACAGCTAAATTCAAAACAGTTTCTGTCCCATGGTTTCCCAAGTAGGCCACCAATTGTAAATTGAGGCGTTTCTCCAAGATTTTAGACAGAGTAGGCAGTAGAGAAATGGGTCTATAGTTTCAAATTGCCTCTAAACTTAGCAGTTTAGGAAAGAAAAAAATTCTACACCAAGTATGTAATGTCATAAACTACCAAGTGAAGAGCTTAGGAGTTTCATAACATTATTACAGATTGATATAATACACAATTATTATTGATTTCTTTTGGCACTTATGTATATTTGCTGCCCACTGCTACAAATGTAATGAAAGACAGAAAAATGAAAGATGGAGTTAAATTTTACAAGACTTCAACTGTGTGCCTTCTTGCAGGTTACAAGACACAGTGGACGCAAGAGTCATCGGATTGCAACATGTGCCCTTTAGGTTCAAGAAAGAACTCTGCAACAAAAGCACTAACCAGCTAAGATATTTATGATGATACAAACTGGTGCCCAGAGATTACATTTAGATCTCTCCAGCAAGTGCATTAACCAAATAAATAATTCTACCAATATTCCTGAGCCTGAAACTTGCTGGATATGTTTATATCTCTATAGCAGGCACCTGAACCCCCTACTTTGTCTTAAAATGTTGTCTTGCTAGGTTAGCTTGCTACTTACTAGCCCTATGCAGTATTTAAGCACTTTTTTGCCTTCAAATTTCATGGAATTATGGGAGAAGTATATGAAAATATGTGAGGTGTATTAAATGTTTTGGGTCTGTATATCTCTTGACTTTTCTAGGTGAGAGCATATCTTGCATAGAATAGTTAATCATGATATCAGCGTGAGACTGATTCGAGCAAAATATGTCTCTGTGCAAGATATTATCTGCTTTAACCCCTCTCTGACATGAGATTCCTATGATGTAAAATGAAAACAATTTGCATATAACATGTTACACGCAATCCTAAAATTACACGATTTTACCACTGTGTGATAAAAACTAAGCACAGCACTAAAAATTAATTTGCACAGTCTATAAAAAGAAAACGTGAAGTTACAAGAAAGGGAAAATACACAACACAAATGGTTATTATGGGAAATCCATTTCAACTAGCGTACATGTGTATAATATAATAATTTGTAATGTTTTTCATACATCTGGACTGATGGCATGGAAATTCACACTCAGGGGGAGATTTACCAAATCTCCATGCAACGCAGCACAGCCCCCAACGAGACTGTACTGCGTTGCGCGACAGGGAGGGAGCAGGAAAGCGCCATATTTTCAAAGATATGGCTCTCTCCTTCGCTTTACCTTGCACTGGCGCTGATTACAGCTACTGTGTGCCAGGCACCACCTTAGCGCCATAGCGCTAGGGTGTGTGTGTGGGAGTTCAGCCTAGGTTTTGTACAGGAAGGGTACCCTTCCTGTACAAAATACTATGCCTAGACACGAGGGAAAGCTTTTTCCACTTGTATGCATGCTGCACATTGCAGCAAGCATGCAAAGTCAGAAAAGGAAGGAAAAATGAAAGCATTTCTCCTTTCTTGCACCTAGTTTAAAAGGGCGCAGTTTTCTCACACTAAACTCAATCTACTGTGTTTAGTAAATTGGGTTTAGCATGTGAATTCTTGGGTGGTTGCATGGGAGCGCCCATCCACCACCCTTAGCAACCCCCGATGTAATGCAAAGCAGTGCTATATGCTGTTTCGCATTACTTTTACGTTATTTCCAGCAATAAACAAGTTTAGTGCAGGAAAGTAAATTAGGAAAAAAAGGTTTCCCCTCAGTGTTTCTACTTAAGAGGGAATGAACTGCTTAAAGATTCGCCTCACAGTCAACACACCATGAATGTACACAAATCTCTTCAAGTTTAACCCTTTCAAATTCAAATCTACCCTCATATGTCCTCCTCCTCCATGTTCTTCTGACTTATCTTAGCTTTAGAACTTTCATCAGTAAAAATGTCAAATTATACCTTTTCCAAATCATACTTCTTAACTAATTGCTACTCTTTTAGGTCACCACCATCTTTATTACCATCTCGAAACTCTAACATGATGGTTTGCTTGTAATTGGAATTCCAAACTTCTTGCTTCCCCTCGAACAGCAAAAGTATTGACCCAACCCACATAACTTTCAGCCTCATAATATATATTTCCAGAGAAGATAGTGAACACCCAAACACTCACAGAGAACTGAAAGATTAACAAGTTTGGCTGTTTGGGTGTGGATGTCTTATATGGTGCAATACCTAAAATTGCCCCTGAGAGCTAGCTGGCAAGTTCTTGGAAGAGTTTCTCATCCAGGGAGACTTTTGTCAAATCCATGCCCAGGACGGACTGACAGAGCCATTTACTGTGATGTAGATTAGCAATATTTTAACAAAACAATTACCAACTAAAAAATAAAGATATCTAGGTTGTTGAGGATACCTCACCATAGTCATCTAAGTTCAACAGGAATATTACAGATGGCCAGGAATGGACATTGGTGTGAATGTTCTATGAGTAGATGTTCAGAGTGTGTGAAGGCAGGCAAATTCTTACGCACACCCAATCTATAACTGTGCCCAGTGGAATTCCCAACCCTTCCATACGAGATGGATTTCATTGGCCATGTGACTTGTATAAAAAACATTAGATTTGCTTTGGTGGTTGTAGATTATCACTCAACGTGGAATTTACAAGAATATTAATGTAATAGCATTTTTGAAAGGGTGTTTTCATTGTGAAGGGGCAAAACCTTGTTGTTGCTGATAATGGTGTTCAATTTATGTCTCACTAGGTGGATGCCTTTTTATAACCTTTAGGGATTAAGCATTTAACCACAGCTTTTTGCAGTCCTCAAGGGAATTGTATGGGTGAAAGGGTACACTGTATGCTTGAAGAGACTATACACCTTGCTCTCTCTTCTGGCTTAAATGTACAAGACGTGATTGCTTTAAGGATTTGGAGATAACATTATTCTCCTCATTTGACCACTGGCGTAGCTCTTTTTGTACCATTACATGGTAGGAATGTGTTCAATCTGTTTTCTCCTAAATGGGTACTCAAAAAAATACAGATAAGTATGGTATTCCTACTCTGAATAAAGAGAAGTCAAGTGTGGAGAAATCACAAGATCATGTGTGACAATTTGAAAAATGTAGGCAATGTTGATTTCTGTATGTGACAGGAAGTGAGAATAAAGAGACCTCAGTGTGCTAAGAAGTCAACTTCCAAATATTATCCGAGAGCAACTATTGTTCATGACTCCGAACTTTTGGTCATGGTAGAAAATACAAAATGGTGGAGCAAAATGAATGTGGGAAAGGTACGTGGGTTTGATGCTGTTCAAAAAGAAGCTGGGTTTGGGTGGAACCTCAAATTTGTGGGTTCCCTGTCGAAAATGGTGGGAGGTGGTGGTTTTAGTATATCCTTAGCCTTAATGTTGGGAGATTTTGGATAAACTTCCTCTTGTGATACACCTTTGGAGTGCATACTTTGCAAGAATATCACTCTAGGGATGTAACTCTCACTGATAGGTTGCACTGCTCTTTTGGTGATAGAAATACTTTAGGGTCTCAGGAGAACACAAAGAATTATAAGAATATTAAGAGCAGGTTGGTAGATCCAAATATATGAATGACTATGTTTTGTCTGAAGTGCTTTTATTTGTTTTATTCCGTTTTCCCTTCGATAGCTAGGTTAATAATTGTTGAATTGTTTCCCTTTATTGTGCTGTGAGGAAGGAAATCTGTTGCGGGCATCACTCTTTAATTATCAGTATGTTTACTGTTGTATTCCAACGTTCTTTGGTGAGAGTTACAGGCTCTACAGTTATTTCTGAGCCTGGGACGATCACTGAGAGACATCTTGGCCTGTTTTCATCATCTTGAAATAAATATTCTTCAACTGACTCAATTTGTCAGCTTACTTCCTTTTACCATCAACACAACAGAAATGATAATATATCACCCTAGACAATGGAAATTATCCCATTTGTGTGAATGTATGTGTGTTTTACTATGGCACACCCTGGAATGCAGAAAAATAAGTACGACTAAAAGGAATTGCGCAATGATAAAATATTGAATATCCACGCTGCATTTAGAAACTGTACAATGATACAATTTCCCACGTGGGACGTTTAGTGGTCGTTTGAGTCAGGGTTTGCAATGAGGGAAGCAACAAAATGATTTGCAGTTTGGCAGTTGTGCACTGAAGACACATAACGCATGTTGAACAAATGGGATCCCTATTCCCTGCAGAAATCCCTCATTGCTCTTGGTTTTTATTTGATGTCTTGACACCCAGGATAGTTCACAATGCTACAGTTTGTTAGAGCTGACTGGCTATCCTGATTTTCCTATGAAAATATAAGAACTTGAAAAGTCAGATTGTAATTTGATCTGACTCAGAAAAAACCTAGAAAGAATCAGCACATGATGCTTCATATTCAAGGACCATTTGGCTTGGTAAGTACCACTGATGGATGTATCTCTGAAAACCCTTCATCACAAATTTTTGTAGAAAAAAAAGTATTATTATTTTCATCTCACGAGCATATAAAGGAAAATTACCATTTAATTTGCATGGACATTCTTGTACATCAATGAAGCATCAACTGTAGAGGAACAAAGCACTATCATGCTGGGCGAGTCGTCCACAAGGTAGGATGCACAGTCAAGACGACAAGGAAAGTGTGTCTAACACCGTTGACAAGCCACCATGAACTAGATTTACGACTAAAACACCCAGGTGGATTCCTCACAGCTAAGAGTCTGTGTGGGTAAGGACTACTGTGAGCTTCTAATCATTATGGTCAAAGGAGACTCAATCTTGCCACACAAAAAACCAAGGGGCATATATTTCTCACATGGGGAGGGGTAAAGGGGAGGGAATGGGATTACATCCACTCTTCGGCCTAGAGGGTGCATTTTTTATGTTTGGCAATGTGATGTTGGGGAGAGGAAGAAGAGAGGCCATGTTTCTAAAGGGAGGGTGTCTAGTATTGTCTTTAATATGATCGATGAAATCCTAGAGTATTGTGTCCCAATATACTGCTAAGGGTCATTTGCCATGCCCTTTCTCCCCTTCCCGCGCAATTCTTTGCTTTCTGCCTGTCCCATAACGTGACCTCACCCCTCCATTGTTTCAGTGTGGGGGATTGGAAGTCATCCATCTCATTTCTAGCACTCTTTTGGCTAGTAGTAGAGCCAAATTAATAAAATCTCGTGGAAGACTTATTGTTTTTGGACCCGACGAATAGTCCTAGGAGGCATCCTTCTGCCATTGAGATATCAGTGCACTCTACAGCCTGCGTAATGTCAGATAAATCCACCCACCAGAACTCACATAACCTGGGCCATGTCCGGAGCATATGAAACGTGTCTGCGAGAGACGCTTGGCAGCATGGGAAGGTATCTTCCAACCCAGAAAATATAGAGTATATTTTGTGTGGAGCGAGGTATGCTCTTTATAGTATTGGATATTCTTCAGTCACGCATTCCTGGAGATTTTACAGTGGTATTCCATAGTTCGCAGCCATTTGGAACCATTGAACTCACTCCCCAGTGACAACTCCCATTTTGTTCTCGGTTAGGTCAATACGCTCACTGCATCCGGCTGACATGATTTAAAAAGCCATCTGTGTGTTTCAGTGTGTGCTTATTATTTTGCAAATGATTCCATACAGCAGGAAGCTGCTCATATGCAGGACATAGAATTTGCATAGGTCCTCAAACCTAACAAGGACCTCTTCCAAAAACAAATCACCCACTACACAATTATCACCCTCCACACATGTTGTCAACTGACCCCTTTTGATTATATTTTACCACATTGGTATTCCCTTAAGTGGTATATCCAGGGAGTAAAGTTTCATGCATGAAACCCAGTAGAAGCTACATCACAGACAATTGTGCATGGTATTTATGGAACAAATCTCTTTAATTGAATAAATCATGCATTTACACAGCTAACGTCTACAACCAAAGGCAGGCAGCAATTGTCATGTGCACAATAATACACAGAATTGCGCCTATGACCCAGGGGCCGGCGGCATGCATCCTAGTTAGGTTTTATATATGCAATTAACTAAAAAAATAAACAAGAAAACTGAGCGACCCAATACAACGGCTGAAGGAAATAAACAACAAAGTGAAAAACAAACACTACCACAGCCTCCACCCACCTTCCTAGTCTTCTTTGCATCATAATGATCACCAGAGGAGTCAGGAACCAGGAGAGGAGCAGCATTTGTGCCGCTGTAGGTCTAAATGGGCCCCTCTCGCTTTGGAGACATTAAGTGTAGGATCTTTAGGAATTTGGGACTAGTCACCTCTCTGAATTTCTTCACCAAGATCGAGATGAACAGGGCTCATAAGTCTGAATAATCAGCTGTTCTGTTATCAATCATCATTGACATGTGCTCATTAGCCAATACCACCCGAAGTTTTCTCAGCCAAGTAGTGTGATCAGGGATTGTCTCCATACCCCAGCATGTTAACAGGACCTGCCTCACAGCATTTAGCGCAATAGCAATCTTTCTGCCTCTGATTTAGCACAGGGAGAAGGTCAGGCGATTGGGAAGACCTAGGAGTGTGTACGCTGGGAAGTGAGGGATGGTGGTACTGAACGCTAGAACAATGTAATTTAGAATCTGATCCCAATACTGAACCAGCTTGGGACAGTTCTAGAGAAGATGGAGTAGAGAGCCAGTTTGTCCACATCCCTGCCAGCAAAATGCTGAACAATCCCTATTCCGAGCCGGGGTTAGATACCAATAGGAAGCAAATGTATATGTACAATCCCACGAAGAAGAAAAATACATTAAATTAGCAGAAGGTGCCACCTTCGTTGTCCTTGGGGTAAGGCACGAGCTAAGAGTTTAGTTCTCGGTTCTGGACCCCTCGGTTCCGATCTCACGAAAGAAGGAAAGGCAGGACTGAAATTGTTATGGAACCCACCAGCATTACCGTAACCCTCCATTCTCTGCTTTAGCAACTGGAGATTGTTAGGTATACCAGGTTCCGGCTTATGCAAGTGGTCAGAGAAGATAGCCAGGGATTGACCTGGGAACATGCTAAGACAAGGGGGGGAACCAAACATGCCATACCAACTGATTGCAAGCTACCAGGAGGTATGTAATTGTAATTGTAATTGTAAAAATATTTGTTAAGCGCGGTTGCTGCCCGTAGGCGTCCAAGCGCTGAGTTGAAGCAGGGAGGAGACGGGAGGCTAGGGTACATAGGATTTGGCAAACAGCATTGTCTTTAAGTTTTTTCGGAATGAGAGGAGGTCTGGGTTAGACCGGAGTGAGATGGGGAGAGCATTCCAGAGCCTGGCGGTGTTCAAAGAGAACAGCCTACCTCCAGACCTGGCTCGCTTCACTCTGGGGACAACGGCAAGGAACGCCTCCGTCGACCGAAGGTTCCTGTTGGGGTGGTAGGGGGTGACAAGGTCGGTGTTAATGGCTGGACCCGTTTTCCAGAAGGCGCGGTGCGCCAAGCATAGCGCCTTGAAGGCCACTCTCTGCCTCACTGGCAACCAGTGAAGACCTTTTAGAGCAGGTCTGGCTGACTGGGTGCGTGGAATTTTCAGCAGGGTGCGTGCTGCACAGTTTTGAACAACCTGCAGTTTTCGGAGGGTCATCTCAGGTGCCCCCACGTAAAGGGCATTGTTCGAGTCCAGGCGAGACTGGATGAGACCCTGTATCGCCACCTTTTTGGCCTCTAGGGGGAGTAGCGGGAGAACCTTCCTCAAGATTCTAAGTAGGCCAAAACAAGTGGCGGACAGTTTTGTGGCCTGGGTGGAGAAGGAGAGTTTGTTGTCCAGCCACACTTCCAGGCTCTTAACACTTTCCTTAGGTATGGGGGGGGGGCTAGTGTACTGGGCCACAAGGAAGTGAAAGGCACAGGAGAGGTTGGGCCTAGCAGCATGAGCTCCGTCTTTTCTCCGTTTAGTTTTAGGGAGGAGTTGGTCATCCAACCCTTAACGTCCTCTAGGCATTTTAGCAGGTCGGCTGGGGAGTGCCTGTTGTTCTCCGTGGCCAGCGAGACCACAAGCTGGGTGTCGTCGGCATATGACACGATTTTAATGCCATATGGTTCGACAACACCCGCCAGCGGCCTCATGTACACGTTGAACAATACAGGGCTCAGGGAGGAGCCCTGTGGTACTCCGCAGCTCAGGGGTTTGCTCGAGGACATCGTCTCTCCGTCGAAGATCTGAAACGACCTCCCAGACAGAAAGGAGTCAAACCACCTTAAAGCGTCACCAGAAACTCCGATGTTACAGAGACGGTCCAGCAAGATGGTGTAGCTGACCGTATCGAAGGCGGCACTTAGATCAAGGAGGATCACTGCCACTGATCCTCCCTGGTCCAGTATCCTTCTAGTTTCTTCGGTGACCGCTAACAGTGCGGTTTCCGTACCATGCTTCGGTCTGAAGCCTGTTTGGGATGTATGTAATAGAGAGTGGTCCTCCAGGAACTGGACCAGCTGCGCGTTTATATACTTCTCTAACACCTTGCTCGCCCAAGGGAGAAGTGAGATGGGGCGGTAGCTGGAGTGGTCATTTGGGTCCAGGCTGGGTTTCTTCAACAGTGCCCGTACCATGGCCTGTTTCCAAGCTGTGGGGACTGAGCAAGTGGATATGGATGTGTTTAGCAGATCCAGGATTACAGGCAGGGTGGCTTCGCTTGCCTGCATCAGGATTTCCGGGGGAGCAGGGTCACAGGGAGAGCCCGACTTGACTTGTCGTGCCACCTTGCTTAAAGTATCGAGGTCCAGAGGGGGGAAGTGCTCGAGGGAAGGCTGGTCTGGGTGAAGAAGTGGTCTAGGGGGAAGGGGATTAATTGCATCCGGGATTGTGGCTGCAGTTGAGAAGGTAGAGTAAATTTTTAAAACTTTGTTGTGAAAGAAATCCGCAAGCTCATTGCATTGGTCCTGGGTTTTGTTAGGAGGGGGTGCCGTGTTGGCACTGGAACATTGCTTTATAATTTGAAAAATTTCTTTGGGCTTGGATTTCGCTTCTAGTATTTTCTCAGAGTAGTGGGTTGCCTGGGCCGTTCTGATCCCTTCTTTGTAGGCTTTGATCGCCTCTTTGTAAGAAGCCTTTTTATCTGGGAGGAAGTCTAGACGGCAAGCTCTCTCTCGTTGCCTGCAAAGGCGTTTTAGCTGTCTTAGAGAGTCAGAGAACCAGGCTGTGCTGTGCTGTGCTGAGGTAAGGAAATTATGATATGATCCACACCTTCTGGATCTGCAAATGTCAAGGGGGTGGCCCAGCCCAGCCTCCTTGGGGCGATGATGGGTGAAGACAGGTCAGGTCTTGGCCTGAGCACAGGTGGGGTGTATCCTGTGCATGTCCCATACTGCAGGAGCTGTCAAAGCACTTTATAGCGCAAGCAAAAGTACCTCCTGGGCACTGGAATATGGGGCTTGCTGGCCCTTCTGGCCCCCAGCTGCCTGTACCACAATCATATTCACATGCTGCGGGAGCCATCAACATGCTTTATAGCAGAAGCAGAAGTGGCTCCTGTGTGCTGGAATATGGGGCATGTGGTCCCTTTTGGCCCCCAGCTGCCTGCACCTCAATTCCCTTCCCCCGCTGCGGTAGCCATCCATGCATTTTATAGAGCAAACCAAAGTGCCTCCTAGCATGCTGAAATACAAGGCTGGTGGTCCCTTCCGTCTCTCTTCTTGTTCTGTGTACTATTGGAAGCGCAATAGATATCCCTTGTCACAGTGCTTTACAAATTGCTTGTTGGTGTAATATTGAGTGCAAGGTGGGAAGGATACCCTCTCTCACATAGTTGTATATGTCGCCATGTCTCAGTAGGGGTATCAGTGTCTCCATGTCTCAATGTCCCTGTCTGTTTCTCCGGAAATAATTATCTCTATTCCATTTCTCCCATCCTCCATGCCAGTATCCTTCTGTCCCAGTATCCTTGTCTGTCTATTCCAGTGCTTCTGTCCGTGTTTCTGCCCAATACATCAAATCAAGTAAAGAGGCAAACCTATAATCTGTGGCGGCTCCTCCGCAATGGCAGAGGAGCGTCGCCACACTGCCTGGCTCAGAGCCAGCTTGTGCAGGGAGGGGCAGGATAAAGGAGGAAGAGTGCTATGTTTACTCCCTAAGTACGCATATCTGTTCGGCCAGCCCTTTCAGGCCGACAAAAACACACATGCTCACTTAAGTTTCTCCAGCCTGGCTGCATTGAACAACTGGGCTGGAGTAACACACCCCAGACTCCCTGGTCTTAGTGGAGCGTTGTTTCAGCCCACTCAGGCCAGTCCCCACGCTGCTCTCTTAGAAGGAGAGCAGAAACTGGCAGCCGTGGCCCGTAGAGGGAGTTCCGGGGGGCAGAAAGGCGGGGCGGGGGGCAGGGTGGGGGGTGCTAAAATCCGGAATATGGATAATTGGAGGTAAGTAAACAATTTAATTAATAAAACAAATTTCGTAGCGCACTGCATCGCATTTTGCGATGCAGGGTGTGCTACGAAATTCGTTTTATTTACTAAATTGTTTACTTACCGTGGCTGGCACCTGGATTGGATGGGATTCTGTACCAGGTGTTGCTGGGACCAGGAAGAGAAGAGGAAGTGCGATGTAGGAGGCAGCTTCAGGTAATTTCTTTTATTTTTATATATTCTAACACTCCCCGAACGTAATAATTCCTATTGGTGTTATATGGCCTAGTTGCTAGCTGCTGACTTTGAAACATGACGAACCAGCGTTGAATCCCAGCTTCGGCTCCATATCCTGTGGTTCTAGGTAAATCATTTAATCTCTCTTTGCCTAAAATGGAAAAAATGTGCAGCATACCCTGGCTTTCTTTTAAAGGGATCTAACGTCTTTGGGCCAGGCTCGCATTGTAAAAAGAAATCACGAGAGCTTAATCATTTGTTATTATCTTTGTGTTCTTTTCAATCTTAGTGGTTTCTTTCATCGTGAGAGTGGGCTTTGGAAGAGAAAAGACATTCAACTCATTTAACTTTTGAAATCTGAAATTATTTTCTCATCTGTATTTCCAGAGATTTCGGTTTCAAAGCTTTCTCATGGCCCACCATTTACTTACACAAACATATTTGTTGAAGAAACAACGGCATTTATTTTACCTGCAGATGTGTGAGTTTTACACTTTACTACATGCATCATACCACATTCCAAAACTAAGATCATAATTTACCTCATTATCTGGTGAGGCTTCCAGCGCTCCTCAACACACACACACCATTCCATCCTAGTGTTGATCTTTTTTATTTTTAGGAGCACCTTCCACTTATACCTTTAAAAAATGTTCACAAGAGGTACAAAGGCTAAATATGCGTCCTTTTGTTCCGCATTTTTGGTACTCTGAATATACCCAGTGGATCACACTTGGGGGAATTGAGAAAGAAGCCAAAACATAGCAAAAACACAGAAAAACGTGCAGTACACACAATCACGTTCTTTTTTTAAAAAAATTCAAAACGTTTGCTGTATGAAGATAACCATGTCTCTGCTTTCAGAAACATGCATAGTTATAAACCAAAACATTTTTTTACCACAATGTTTGCCTTTCTCTAACTGGCAGTCTATTTTTCCTATTTCTGATGATTTTTACTGACTAATGTCAAAAAAATAGGGAGGTCTCCTTATGAATCCAATGAGGGACAAGGAGTAATAGAATAGAAATATAAAAGAGTCCCTGTTTTACCACGAAATTGGGAGAAAACCATCCACAAATTAATGCAGAAGGAAGGACTCACAAACCCTTAAATGCCATAACCACACATCTAATAATTCACAATGATAGAGGAAATGAAATCAAAAACAATTAAAATGATATGTAGAAAATTGTACAATTTATTCAAAAGTTTATACATTCATAAAAAATCTTTCTTGTGGCATGTAAAACAATTAAAAATGTGTAAATACACATGAAGAATAAATAAAAGATTATAAACAAAGTTGTCGACGCAGCGTTTCGGTGTTATGATACGACCTTCATCAGGACGAGATTCTAATTTAAAAAGAAACATACAATTAGATACAGACACAGTTTTTTCTTTTTTACAGAGTACATCAATCACATTGATAGGAAAAACAATTGAGACAGTTTTTAAACTTTGATGGCACAGTTACATCCTCTTTTTATTTATTAAACATGTGGTATGGGTTTGGGAAAGAGAGGGGGGGGTTTGGTACTCTCGCTAGGGATATAGCGTTATTATAAGAGAGGCCACATCTTTATTCAATTGATTGTACCTTGTAAGGGGAGTAGATTGGTACTCAATCCTTAATGTTCAATTAAAGGATTCTTCCTGGATATTATAGGTCACCTTCTTATAAAATGGTGCAGTGTCTCTGGATAGTTGAACACATCTAAATGGTTCAAAAATGAGGTATGATGTTAGCATTGAAAAGATTCTCAAGGTTGGATTATTGGCTTGGTACCTATTATTCAAGCTATTTTACCTTGAAATATTTGTATCTTGTGGTTAGTCCAGAAGTCACCCCCACTTTGGTTGATGCTGAACCAAACACCTTCTTAATTGGTAGTGCGCTATTTATTTCCTGAATGGTGCACAATCCTAAATTGCAAAAAACAACATCCTTTATTAATTTTTGCAATTTAGATCATCCCGTTTGACCCAGCGTTTAATCACGTCAAGCATTGTGATTTTTTGCTGGTCTCCAAACCTCCAACCAGTCTGCTGCTACCTTCAGCTTCGATACGTAGTTTTGCGGGGAACAGCATCACATATTTGAGTCCTCTTAGCCGCTTCTTGATGTCAAGGAATAATCTACGTTGCCTTTGGACATTAAAAGTGAAGTCAGGAAAGAAGGAAATTTCACAATTTTCATACTTTAGGGAAGGGGCAATTCGGGCAGTATGCAATATGCCATCTCTATCCCTAAAGTTCAGGTGCTTAGCCAGCATTGGACGGGTGGGCGCCCCGGGTTTTGGTCATCCTCCTGGAACTCTATGCTGCCTTTCAGCTACAAAGACTTGGGAAAGTCCCCTGGGTTTCAGGTGATTGAGTATTAGATCTTCAACAAAAAGGTCTGCCGCTGGACCCTCCACTCGCTCAGGGACTCCAATGATTCGTGTTATTTCTCCTAGTGCGACCTACATAATTGTCCAGCTTTTCTTATTTATTTAAAGAGTTTTATATAGCGCTGGCTAGACCCGGAGGTATCAGAGCGCTTTACATGAGAAACAACAATGTTACAGAAAAAGTTTAACAATTACACAATAAATCCCCAAAAAAGAATAGGCAATACAATTAGGAGAGGGGAGAAAGGAGAGATGGCGGTAGTGGACTGCCAGCTTCCAAAATATTTGCAGGTCCTTGATGTCCAGGTGCATTTGTTTTGCATCCCCCATAAGGTCTGTAGTGATTGTTTCCATGTGTCTCACTTTCTCCCCCATTTTCGATAGGTCTGATCGTATCAGCGCAACCTCAGTTGTAATGGAATCCATTCTATGCTCAAGGGAAGTATGAACGCCTTAAATGGCATCCATAATATCTTTCAATGTCAGGTCTTGGTAATCCGGCTCTGGTACCACAGCCACTTTGCTCTTAACAGTATGTTCAGGATTGACTTGTTTTGGTAGTGCATACTTATTTGGTATAGTCTGTTGCGAGCCTTTAGGACCCTTGGCACCCGACATTGCAACACTCCTGGGTCACTGCACCCAGTCCTTGCCTCTTAACTCCTTATTCTTCCCTGCCTGCAACATCACAATACGTGAGGGTATTTCCCCCTGCACACCAGGTATAGTGCCGGTTCTCCTCAGCTATACAGGCGGGAACTGTGTATGAAGGACTGTGTTACCCTCCCTTGCATTTGCATGCAATCAAATGTGGGCCCTAGACGCGCAAATAGCTGCGCTATGATATTACTATGCAATGCTTTCAGTCTGGCCGCATTCCAGGTAACCAGGACTGTATTGGCCCAACCCACCAAACACCCACAGGCCTAGGATGCCTAGTGCCGTTGTTTATACGTATCCCCAGAGGACGGACAGAGAACAAAGGCTATTACTGCACCCTAAGTCTGCGCCCATTTTACACGGAGGATATACTCACTCAAAAAAAAAAAGGTCTCGAGAGCGCAGTGTCATCAGGGCTTAAAACGGGCATGGACCCTAAAGAGTGTTCCACCCTTTCTACTTCACTCAGAGGTATGTCTCACTCCTCCGGCCTCTGCTCCTCCACAGTGGTCCCAATAGTAGCTGGTCCAGTCAGTGTTGCAGCACTGTACAATTGTCTTCTGGGGGCTGGATCCATACCTGGATGCTCAAAGATTGATACTACCAAATACCGACTTCCCGGCACTCGCCGAGATTAGCCTGGTATCACGCCCATGCTCTCCAGCTCTCATGGGCCGTTCCGCCAGGTCTCATCACAAAGCGCCCTGGGGTTCTACAGGCTACAGGCTACTCTGCAACGATGTCTCCTACCTGCCGCCCTTCAGTCGCCCAGCGGGTCCGCACCAGGTCTACCAGTGCCAGGGGGCTCCGACTCCCAGAGTCCCACGGAGGCGCCAGAGTTTCCCGCCATTGGTGTGCACCAGGAGGCGCTTACATTACTATCAGGGTTCCCGCAGCGCGGGACGCGCGTGGGCGTGCCCTAGCGAAGGGCGGGCCTGTTCGCGCCCGTCAAAGCCCGGAGAAGGCTGGGCTGGGCCATACCCTTTGATTCTTCTCTTATGCCTGATCTCCACACATAAGGGCGGTAAGACTGTAGTGCCCTACATATATCGATGAGAAGGGCATATTGACCTCATGAACATTAATATTGGGGCCATTTTTACTAACTATTCTCTTTCGGAGGCATCTGGACAGACTCTTTCTTTTTCTAAGGGAGCTGCTATCTTTTGTGTATTTCATTTTATTTTTTCATTCTTGGAAAATGTACTCATAATTATTTATGTTTTAGATATGTGTTTTATTGGTATATCACGATCTACCTCAGAAATTTTAACTCGAAGTTGGTATTGTTGCATGTTTAACTACTCCACCTGACTGAGTTGAGGTTTCATCTCCTAATTATCTAGACAAAACGGGGAAAAGGAAAGCACCTGATATGAATATGGAGAAAAAAAAGATTGCTAAAAAGCAAAAGCAAATTAGTTCAGCAGCTGAAAATTGTACTCTTGAAGCTATTGATGAGCTGATTGAGGAAGTTGAAAGTATGTTGTCAGTAGGGAAAGAGATTAATGTGAAAAGTAAAAATAAGATTTCTTCCTACTATAGAAGGAAAGAAAAAACTGATACTGTTATACAAAGAAGTCCTATTGTTGTTGTTCATCAAACCCCTAATAAGACCCCCCCTCAACCGACAAGCATGTTTCCCACATCTCTTAGACGGCCTACGGGTACAACTCCTTCACCTGCCTTAAGTAACCAAGCCACCTTAGAAAAGGGTAATCAACATAGAATGTGCAAATAGATTTCTCCCCTTAGTTACTTTAGTAATTGCTGAAGAAGAAAACCAGGGTGATGACCATGTAAGCGAAGTTTTGGTAGCGGAAGCTTTACAAGATAAAGCAAATATCACTCATAAGTTGGTCCAGGATCTCTATGCAAAACTCAGCACTGTTCAAGAGGAGGTCTTTGCAATTAAAAAGATGATTGAAGGGTTAATTAAACTTCCCTTACTTGACCTCGGGACTGGAGTTATTGCACCAGCTGCCATAAGCAATAGGGGAAAGAAGGTTGATACTTCAAATGAAAGAAAGTTGGCTTTTAAAATCGTAGACAGTTGTAATGAAAATCAGAACTCTATTCAAGCAGTTGCCCATAAGCCCTGCCCCTTACAAAGACCCCGAATCAGTCCTCGGAAAATCACGGGGACAGATAAAAATACCATAGTAGCAGAGTTTCCTGAGCATCGTAATACTGTTGACCCAACGTATCTGTATCATCAGGGTGAACAATGTAAAAGAGGAAACAGAACAAATAGCTATGTAAATAGGATCTGGGAGACTAAACTTCCAAATGGGGGGGGGGGTTGTGCCACTAGGGCGGGAAAGGTGTATGGGCAACAAGGACGTAGATCATAGCCTTCCCCAATCCACACATAGTAAACCCATGCATGAGCACACATTGCATGCTGTTTACCTAACTAATGTACCAAGATTATCCTGGGACGCCAGAGAAGATAGGGAATCCCTTGTAAATAAAGTAACCCATTGGTTCAGGAATGTAAGGCAGTGCCTCTCTATAATAAGATCCGATATAAAGAGTGTAGAAAGGATTGCCCAGGCCACTGGTAACCTTGATGATATAAGGGTTTGTTTCTGGTCGAAGGATATTGCAGAGGATTTAATTGTTATGAATTTGAGATCACACTCTATGTGCCAATCTAGAATTTGTATTAGGCAAAGTAGATTTGAGAGACCCAGCCATTTGAGCAATTCTATTAATCAAAATGGTTATAATGATCTTGAAGCCATTGATTGACGACCAAACCCTGTGGTTGCCTACCCTGAACCTAACACCTTAACCCATTTATTGATTCCTAGTGATGAATTATCTATAAGTCCCTCTCTACCTGATGGTTATTTGCTTGATGCTAATCTGCTAAATGACAATGTTGCTCTGGGGGGAATTACGTCCTCCAACATTCATATGTCTTCTGAATTTTCTACCTTGGGCGAAAATTCTGATACTTCATCTTTACACCTTAGGATGTTATCTTGGAACATAGCGGGCCTTGCAAGGAAACTACAAGAACCGGACTGGCAATCTTACATCGGCCTCTTTGACATCTGTCTTTTTCAAGAATCATGGGCGGTTGCTCCAATATTAAAGTGTGGCTATAGGACATTTAGTGTAGAGGCACACCAATCAGCTAGAGGGCGGCCATCTGGTGGCCTCACAATATGGATAAAAAATAATATCAATGTCTCCATAGTCGCTATTCCTATTACATCGTGTGACATTCTGGGTCTTAGACTTGAATTCTCTAACAAACGTAGGCTTTACTTGTTCAATATATATATAAGACCTAGAGATCCCTTAAAAGAATCAATTATTATCTCCCAATTAGAGGATGTCATTGATACAATCCCTTTGGAGGATGTTGTTGTGGTGGGAGGTGTTTTTAATTGTTGTTTTGAGCCATTACAATGAATAAATACTGTTACTGAAGATCAAGATCCAGCAATGGGTATTCCAGCATTGTGGACAGATAAAATGATGGTACCTTCTGCTTCATCACTACAAATCTTTAATTTTACCATTGAGAAGGGTTTCAGATCATGTAATGGCAGAAGCCAGCTAGATTACAATTGTTCAAATACCTTTACAAGAGGGTCCCCATCTTCTCGCATAGATTATATTATGATTAACATTTCTTATTGGTCACTAGTTCAAAGCTTTGCTGTTTATACAAGCAGAAGAGAGAGTGATCACTTCCCCTTGTGCTTAGAATTGAAGGGGAAAATATTTTCTTTTCATGTTTCCCCCAATTCAGATCTAGATTCAAATGTGATAGAGTCAGTGGTCTCAAATAACAGGAGGGCATTAAAATGCCCCTCTATCCTAGGGAAGATTGTACCTTTAACGCAGATCTATAATATCTTTGCTGATTCCATTTCACACTTTTTAGAAAATCATTCTGGCCAACTAACAATTACACAGGTACATCATACATTAATCGAGAATATAAAACCACACTTGACTAAAGCTGTCCATGGTAATAGGGAAAAAACACATCCAGAACTAACCGGTCGAATCTTTGGTTCGATTCTAACTGTGCATTTGCCAAACAGAATCTGGTCAAGGCTTTGAGATAGGGACACTCAAACTTAATTAGGCAATGTAGGGATACATATCGTAAAACCTTGATAGTGGCACGCAGAAATTGGGAAGATGAAAGCTGGGAGGATCTGTTAGCAGCAATTAAGAAGGGTGACCAGTTCTTATTCTGGATGATCATCGCTAATGGTTCAAAAGCAAACGCATTCGCCCAGGATTATAACCTGAACCCAAAATCCTGGTTTATTCACTTTGCCCATCTTTATGCTGCCCCGGGATTTTCTAATCTAGAATCTATAATTGATATCAGTGTACTCCTGTTAGTCGATACTGTTCCTTCCCTACAGTTTAGCCTGGCAGAGACTATAAAGGCAATTTCTGCAATTAAACCTTCCAAAGCACCCAGACCCGATAAAATCCCGGGTGACTTATTCAAACATGCAGTGGATATCTGGGGCCCCTACATTAATCTTCTCTCAAATGGAATAGCTAGTGGCCAGCACATCCCTGATTCATGGAAAGGAGCGGATATCGTTCCGATCCATAAAAAAGGCTCGAGGGATGAGCCAGCAATTTATAGACCAATCAGTCTTATTGATATTCTCCAAAAAGTATATGCCAAACAGATTCTTGATAGATTAAGTGAATGTATTATAGATAATAATGTGCTCTCTACTTGCCAAGCTGGCTTTAGAAAAAAATAAGCACCATAGACCAGGTTTTTATGCTTTTAATTTTATCGTGGAAATACACTAGGTTGCGGCATGGTCACTTATATGTGGCCTTTATAAATTTGAAAGCCGCATTTGATTCCATCCCTAGGGACCATTTATGGGCCAATTTATTGCGGCAAGGTGTTCCGAGCAATATTGTAAAGCAGTTGGTTAGGCTCCACGATAACACTTATGCAAAAAAACGCTGGGCGAACTCAGGAGAATTGACAGAAGAGGTACCTGTTCAAAGGGGTGTGCGCAAGGGCTGTGTCCTGGCGCCAACCTTATTTTTACTCTACGTCAACGACATGGTTGAAACTCTCAAAAAATCAAACCACGACTCCCCGAAGCTAGGTGCGCTGACTTTTGCTGATGACACCATTTTGTTATCACAAACTCCAAGGTGTCTTCAGAATCTTTTAAATGCACTGGACGAGTATTGTAAGTACAAGGGCCTCGAGATCAACCCAATAAAAATCAAATACATGACCATTAGACCCCCTAATTCCTTCTCAAACAAATTGCGGTTAAACAACGTAATCTTGGAGCGCATCCCAAATTTAGTATATCTCGGTTATCATGGAACCCCCAGATCTCGAAATCTAAACTGATCCTCACCCAAAACACGTCTCCAATTATTAAAAAACTGTTTTCCACAATGTCAAAAGCGATTACGCCCGCACTGCAAGCATATAAAGCCAGAGCACAGACAGCAGCTCTGTATGGCTTAGAGTTATGGGGGGCTGTCCCTAGCAGCTTTATCTATAGGGGAAAACAAAATTATGAGAAGATTCACCTCTCTGCCGCAAAACACACCAGTGGTTCCCTTTATGATGGACCTTGGTATTAAACATATTGAACACAGGGCCATCTGGATGACCCTTTCGTACTGGATCAGAATATGGACAACCGAGGAATTGCTTGTCTATAGGCAAGCTCTGCAAGAATTAATTAGGTTGGATGTTTATGTTTCGTTCCGTGGCTGATCCATATTCGCAGTTGGCTAATGAAACTGGGTTTGAGTAGATATTGGAAATCCCCTGAACTGCTCACCCCCGATTCAAAAATGGAATTTAAATCGATTTTTGGGAATTTTATTGAGCAGAGCATTATAGTAAGCTACAGTCATGGATCACTTACAATCCAATTTTTTGAGTTTTAAAACTAACTCCTCTTTTGAATCTTTTTTAGATGAGGTGGAGCCTCTTGTTAGCTAAAACATTGTACTTAAAATTTAGATTTGGGATATTGCAAATTAAAACATTTACGTCCAAATGGGGAAAACAGAATGACGGGGTATTGGATTGTATTTGCACGGAGTGTTCCATGGGAAGAGACGAGGACATTGCCCATGTATTGTTTTTTTGAACATTGTATGATATCTCCAGGAAAAAATGGATAAAACCGTTGTGCAGGATCCTTGGCATTAGGCAATATACTGAGATGTTACTAGGGTGACCAACCGTCCGTAAATTTCACGGACAGTCCGTAATTTCGTCCGTCTGTCCGTTGTCCGTGAAGGATTCTTTAACGGACGCCGTTTGTCCGTAATTTTAACCGGGCACCGGTCGCACCTAGCCAGCAGAGCTTTCACTCACCTCCCTTCTTGACTTGACATGACGCATTAAGGGCTGTTTGCATCTGAATAGATGCCCCTGCTCTTGAAGCTGCAGCCCCCACTCCTCACACCTCCAGCCCTTGATGAGCTGTTAAGAGGTGTTTGAAGGTGACTGAGAGGCGGGGGTGGGGGGGAGCTGCAGCTTCAGGAGCAGGGGCATCTTTCAGATGCAAACAGCCCTGAATGCCTCATGTCCCTGCAATTTGTGTGAGACATTCCCTTTCTGCCCAGGGCCCCAAACATCCTACAACCCGAGGAAGGAGGAGGAAGTTTCCACACATCCTCTGGGTGTCACAACATAACAAAGTTTGGAGCAAAGTCAAATAGGAAAGATTTTTTTTAAGAACATTTTTTTTACAGCTCGAACTAGAAGCTGCAAACATAAAAAGTGTCCAGCATTCATTGGCTATCGTGGGTGGGATTGGGCGGCAAAGAGATTAACTGCTTGTTCCTTGCACGATCCCCAGCTAGTAAGTCACACCAGCAAGACAGAGAAGTGCAACGCACTGTCACACACGCCAGCAAAACACTCCCCTGACTCTCCCACAGCCATCTAATCGGACTCAAATATGGTGCTCAGGTGTGCTACCTCTCACCCTTCCATGCAGACGATGCGACAGGTGACAAGATAAGTGTATCACTTTGGTCATTAGGCACAACACCAAAACACTTCCAACACAAACACACTGCAATTCAACATCCTTCCAACCAAGCACACCCAAAGTAGTAGACTGCATTACACCGATTACACCGAGGCAGCACTTGGTTCTCTTCACAGCACAGAGAATACTGTCACTCAATTGTAAACAAACCTCGATTCTTCAAACATGAAGTCTTTAATGTAATAAAATAAAGAAATGGCACAATCGCACCCACAACGATTAACAAAGTATGGAGGACAATCAGTTAAATCAGTTCTCTTGGAGTATCTCCTGTAAGTACTGTACATCACAGTGGGGGATGGCAAAACTAACATTTTGGAAAGAGAGACTGACCTTGTTGGCTTGTCCAGGAGGGGGCGAGGAGCCCTACCAAGATGATACTAGAATACCGCATGCCCAACTCTGTGCCCACCCTGGTGGATCCTGTTCCCCCTCCTGCCCCCCTCCCCCCAGTGATGGCTCCTGTCCCTCCCCCTCTCCCCGCCCCCCCACCTGTGGTGGATACTGTCTGCCCTGGGTGGCTTCTGTCCCAGTCCAGGAATGGCTCCTGTAGCTCAAAAAGGCTCAGCTCAAAATTAATATGAAAAGGTGGGCGAGTGAGTAAGTGAAGGGATGGGTGGATGGCTGGATGAATTAGTGAAAGGGTGAATGGATGAATGAAAGATTGAATAGATGAATAATAAAAGAGGATGGATGGATTGATGAGTGAGTGGTGGAAGGATGGAAGGGAGAAAAGTTAAATAGCTGGATGTATGGGTGGAAGGGTAGCTGGATGGGTAAAAGGGTGGATGGATGAGTGAAAGGATGGATGGAGTAATTGATAAGTGCAAGGGTGAATGGATGGACAGATGAGTGAAAGAGTGGATGTAAGGATGGATGAGTGAGTGAAAGGGAGGGTGGATGGACTAAAGGATGAATAGATGAGTGAAGGAGTGAAAGGATAAATGGATGAGAGAAAGGATGGATGAGTGATAGGGTCAATGGATGGATTCATGAGTGGGTGGATGGATGGAAAGAAAGATTGCTAAGTGAAAGGGACGATGGAGACAGAAAGGGAGGATGATGGATGACTGAAAGGGTGGATGGGTGGAAGGATGAGTGACTGGGTGGATGGATGAGTAAGAGATGGGATGGCTGGATGGGTGAAAGGGTAAATGGCTGGATGGATGAGTGAATGGATGGATGGGTAGAAGAGTGGATGGATGAGTGTACAGATGGCTAGGGTGAAAGGGTGGATGGATGGATAAAGGATGGATGAAGGGATGGATGAGTGAAAGGATAGGTGGAAGGATACATGATAGATAGGTTTGCAAATTGTTGAATATGTTTGGATATGGCTGGGCTTACTTGTATACTATTGCGCGACCTCAGATGTGTCTGTAAAACTTATCCAAATGTCCTGAAGTTTTGTCCTGAATTTGACCTCCTGTCCTGAATTTGTGTCCTGAATTTTGACCCTTTGTCCTGAATTTTTACACTCACTGTCCTGAATTTGCACCAATGCCAGTTGGTCACCCTAGATGTTACGTATTGCTAACTCTGACATCTCCAGACTGGTTGTATTTGCAATGAGTAGATTCCTAATGGCTGCTAATTTTATAAGAACAAAACGAGGTTTAAGATTTTGATAACCGTTGTACTTGATAATCCTGGATGGTTATGTTCTTCCTTCTCTCTCTTGAGTTGGGAGTTTTTATAGAATTGGAAAAAAATGTATGCACTTGCACTTTGTATTCTTAAATCTTTGAAAATGTTTTTAATTATTTATAGATATGAACTTAATGAGGAAATCATGAATAACAGGAATAATTACAGTTTGTTAAAGTATCTGTGGGTTGGTTTTTTTGCTTTGTCAAAACTATTCTAGCCCTCTTTTTCTAACAGATTGTATTCATGGATCCCATAATTAGCTAATGTGTCTATCAAAATTGTGTTCCCATGCTGCTAATATATTAGACTTTTGTTTTTTGTTGTAAACAGAATAGCTGCTCTCTTATATGTATATGTGTTTTTTGACTTTGATGATTCTGTGAGTCGAATAATGAATTTGTGACAAAGCGCCAGTCACTCACGACCCGCCGAGCTAGGCAGAAGGCCAGCACCAGTTTCCTGCCCCATGACATCAGGGAGGTGGCCCGCTACGTAAGCGCGCCCAGCCTGCCAGCTGCACATGGTTACTGAGAGGCTGCAATCTTCACAGATGCATATCTTCCAAGCCACAAGTTCTAGCAGCTCTGCTTTTCCTTTGCAAGTGACCACGTTGTTGCTACTGGTCCCGCTGCAGATTTAAGTACGGATTTGTGTGACGGATTACGGGGTATGGCCGGGGGCACTCCGGAGCTGCTCTATCTGGCGTCCATTATGTTCGGTGATGTAGCCACGCCTTCTCCATCACCCTTTTCAAGGCGGGCTTACCTCCATTAAATGGATGGTGGATAGGCAACTTGTAATATGCTTTCCGTTGCAGCAGCGGCACTGCCTGCATATTGATATCCCTGTAAGCGCCGCCTCTGTTGCAAGGGATCCTTGATCCCAGTAGAGCCGGAGGTTTCATGGCCATCCGACAGCCACACTCAAAATGCATCGGGTGGACCCGCAGTGTGGTTGTGATACGACTGCCACCACGAATCCGTCGGTCCTGAGGACCATAATTGTTGAAATAAAAAAATTATGAAAATAAGTAGATAACAATAGTAGAAGTTGACAGAGTTTTCAACTGTCATTTGTTGCCCTGTGGGCCGATTTACAAAAGTAATATATATTTATGTCTATTAAACTCTGGTTGCAGGAATATATTCAGAACAACAGCTGAGCTACAGCTCACTTTGTGGGTGGGCCAATCCACCACAACAAGAAAGCCCTAAAACGCAAGGTGGAGACATCAAGTTTTGCTTTCGAAAATTTACCATCTTGGCGATCTGGGTAGCTGCTCTGTTTTGGTCTGGGGATGGCCACCTAGTAAACACAGACATTTCTGAAAACTAGACACCTAGAGAGTTTCGATAAAAACACTAGCCTTAAATATCCCTGTATCCAGTGTAGGTAAATCCTCCAATCTTCCCCCAGAGGGACAGAAAGATTTTTGAGCCTTCTAAGGTGTGGGGGTATGACCCAATTACGGGTGTGCCCCTTCCGTTTAAAAAAAAAAGAAAAACGCATGCCTGGTATAGTAGTCTTTGTGCCCCCTGCCGGGCAGATTGGGGATAAAGCCCCCAATCGGCCTCCCTGGTGGGCAGAAATACTATTGGAGCTTTAGGGGTGCTCAGGCCTACCACCACCACATATTTGTTGAGCAAATAATATCTGAGTTCTAATGGGTATTCTGCCCCTTGGGTGGAAGAATGTGGATAAAACATGTAGTCTGCTCTCCAGGAGCGTAGAAAGACTGCAGCATTGTTATGAGGAAAGGGCATGATCCAATGCCTGGTGGTCCACTTCCACCGTTTCTTTTTTAACAATTTTTTTTCCTAATATCGAGTGGGCATTCTGCCTTGGGGAGCAGATTGCAGTAATCCCCTCAAATCTGCCCACAGAGGGGTGCTGAAAAACTGCCAAGGCTATCAGTGGCGGTTCTCAACTTTTTGACCAAGTGTAGCTCCGAGCTTGACATTGCACAGTGCCTAGTGCACATGCACTCAAAATCTCTTCCAAAAGGTTGGCGCATCTGTGCCTATATAGAGAACAGGTACTTAGGCTGTGGCGGGCTTTTCCAAAGAAGAATCACCTACTACATAATAGCTACTTCTCAATATGTGGGAAAAAAAAGAATCAATACAAAAAGCAGGTCTCCAAGTGACAGCAGCAGGGCTTTCAGGACCACAGCATGGAATATTACCTATCCGAGAAGGGTGTCAGACCGAAATCTTTCACTCATTTAGCCACCTACACCTTCCAATTCAGTAACTTAAGCACCCGCTCCACAGATCTGTCTGTAACCCACATGTCATTCATGCTTTAAATATGCACTTTCTGCAAGTGATTATATATGCTGCTTTCTGTGAGAGAGGAAAGCTTGCTATGTTGCTACCATGCTGTGAGGAATCAAAGCTTGAACTGATGCTGCCCATTTTGTATCTGCCCTGTGTTGGAGAAAGCCTGCACTGCTGCTGCCCTAGCTATAGCTGTCCTCTGAAGATTGGAGGATTTTACTGTTTCTCCCCAAGGGGTACCTGTTCTACAAAGAAAGGGTATTTCCACTGCTGTTGCTCATTCTTATGAAAAAACAAAGGATGTGTTGAAAGAACCAGATTAAAATGCACTATTAAACAGGAACTGTTTCACAATAGTTGATGTGTGATGCCTACAGTCCTGAGGAAGGCTCCAGATCCCGTAGAGGCAGTCTTCAAGGCCAAAAACATGTTGATTGAAAAAAGTAGAGTTTGTGGTTCAAACCTCTTCTTTTTATTTTTGTAGTAGGGAGGAATCAGGAAAAAGCTTTAGCTCACCCACACATATTTTAATATAGGTCTGTCAAACTCCCTCTATAGTCTGTGAGCTACCTGTGTTGTCCCTGTCCTCAATGTGTGAGAGAATTGTGTGATGTTTCTTCTGCTACTTTCACCTGTCCTTTATCTATGCTTTATATTTCAAAAGGTTGCTCAGCTGCTGTCCGTACTGTACCTTACTGTGTTTGAAACTCCACATAAAACTTTCCACTACACAGAAGACAAAATACGTGCATTGTCAATGCTGGTTTTAAGGCATGATGTTAAAGAGTGCGAATCCTCACAAAATATCTGAGTGGTTTACTTTTGGTTTTCGATGTGAAGGAAACAGTTTTTCAAATGTATTAGACAATTTTGTTACATTATAAACATAGCTGACAAGTGGCTCCATGTAATGTTTAAGACTGTAGGCCAATCCAGGCATTTTAGCCATGACCACTTTGCATGCTGGGGTTTTGAGCCCAGAATGAAACTATTAAAATCAATACTACAAGTTTCACAATGCAACATGGTGTTGGCTGAAGAGCCAGGAATGGATGCTGGTATTATATGTGGTAGTGCCAACTAGCAGACTGGTGAACCACAGAAATAAAATGCTTCATGATTTTATTTTTCCTGTAGGCAGTTACAAGTTAAACCACCCTTGGGTGAGAAGTTAGAGGTAGCCTCTTAAATGCGGATGCGATCATCTCATTGGTAATTGGAAACCACTAACACTCCTTGGAAAATCTGTGTACTAAATAAGATGTTGTTTTCTATAAAAATGTGAGGACAGCAGATAGATGTGTCTCAAGAGCCACATAGAAAAACAATGTGCTAGCTCCCCTCTTCCAGAGCTGATGCTTGAACTGGAGGTTGAAGCGCTTACAAAACCACTGTGACATGCCTGCCTTGACCAAGAGCAGCAGAGGCTGCAGGTGCTGCCACATAGGACACTCAGTGTAGGCCATTATTGAGTGGGTATGGCATGAAGTCGTAGGCCACTCCACCACTTCTATTTTTATAAATAAAATTCCTGGTATATAATGAACTTTATGACCCAGGAAGGCATATTGGAGGTATATGACCATGCGGCAGACAGACGTTTGAGTGCATTACTGGTTGGGGACAGGGCCTGATGCAGGGGCCGGCTCCCCTTCTGTTTTTTTATGAATTTTTCCTGGTGTCTAGTGTGTATTCTGCCCACTGACAGGCAAGTGTTGGGGCTTGAACCCTCTTCCACTCAGACAAATTGGATAACTGGTGCTTTGTGTTGGTATATTTCCTTGTTCCTTGCTCTTTTTTCACACCAGATACCCTTATGCGTCTCTTCTCATTTGTGATTTCCCTGCATCAGCTTGCTGCTTAAAGCTTTCTTCTCTCACTCTACCTTGTGATGCACGTTCAGCATTCTCTTTGGATTTTTCTTTCATGTGTGAGTACCAGCCTGCCATGCCTCTTTTTTTCTTTTCTCCTGAATGTGAAGGACGGGAAACCAAATTGATATAATTCCATCTCTCTGGCGTAGTACATTTCTGTTGAAAAAGTATGTGGGTTTTCTGTCAATCTAATCATGTAATTTTTTATATATGATGGTTACTGCTTTTGATGCTGTCTAGGTTCCCTGTTTGCAAATGTTTCTTATTTATTGAGACCAAGACTGGTTTAGGACGATGATACATTACAGATCAGGGAATGAAAAGAGACATACATATTGCACAGGAATTTCACTCTAAGCAGAGTGCCATAACACAGTACAGGATGCAACATCTTTCAACTACCAGGAGCAGATTGATAATCAGTAATTTAAAGATTGATTCCTTAAAACCGTGAGTAAAACAGTGACCTAAACACCACCCTATCAATGAGTTGCAACAATGTATTTTGCAGAGGTGGCCAGTAATTTGAGCTGGTTGGGGCAGGATGGCCAGATACACGCATACATATCCATAATCACCCTCACCCACCTACATGCACACTCACCCACATCCATATATTCACAAGCAGGCACACATACACCAACCATTCAAATGCACTTACTCACACTCTTTTAGAGCATGCACACAACAATACACATACATTCATACATACACGAACAACAATGCAGTCACACTCCAAACATTTAAAATAAAAGGAAAAATTACTGGGCTGCTGATGTGATCTTGGGTGGCGGGAGGAAAGCCTCTAAGGTTCCTGGAAGGTTGGAACTGCCGCCTCCTCTCTTACCGTGGGCTTGACAATGAGATGAAGCAGCAGCCCCTTGCTCGTCACAGAGTGGGATGGTAATACTGAGACTTGCTGACCTGTTCCCACTCTGTGAGGAGGTGTCACTGATTGACCCTCCGCCCTAGTCTGAAGTGAAGCACCCAGGTCCGAGTCTATCTGTGATGTGTCCCCTTGTCATGAGGAAGAGGGCTTCGAGGAGCTTTGGTGGGCTTAGAAGGTCACTCCTACAGGGCTGTGAAATCATCAGCCTGGCAAAGTACTGTGCAGGCAGCCAGGCTCCTGCACATGTAGAGCATGTATAGCTCCTGGCTGCCTCTCCTGTGCCTGTCAGCCGGACTTTTTCTCAGCCTAACAGACACTCTTCATGTCTCCAAAAATATGGGATGCCCCTCTGCCTTTAAGGACGGGTCGCACTTAGTCCTATGCGAGCAAAAGAAAATAATTGCTAATCATCTGAACAAAATAAATGCTTGCAAAACATAAACATGCTTTTCAACATCATTTACACACAATGTGTCAACATACAGTGCTGTACAACCACTGACCTTCTGAATGAACCAAAGCTCTTACAAGAGCAATGTAGTGATATACAAATAAAGAATGATGAGGGTAACCTTGGGGGAAGGGAATTTCAGGGATTTCTTCCATATATCGGACCGAGAGACCTTGAAGGGGACACACAAAAAAATACCAATCCATCTTTGAAACTCTCTCAAATTAGAAGAATGCATTTGTCTCAAGCGCATCCCTACCTTGCTCTATTCAGTTGGGAAATATCTTGACCAACTTCTCCCTATAGTATTTGAAAGGTCTTGCTCAGCTACTGGATATAGAATAACTGGAAAGTATTAATAACAAGTGCTATCACATTTGTATATTAGTAATTCTTAAAACACTCAAGTGTTTATTATTATTATATCTCAATTCTTCACTTGGTTCCTTTAAAGAGAATCACTGATTATCTTCTTTAAATCAAACAGTTTCTTGTTTTCTTTACAAGATAATATCCTCAAAATAAAACAAGATTCAAGATTTAACCTTATGGAATGAAGAATGTACTTTTTGAAAGAGAAACCTTTTGGTTATGCTGATTCTCTGGTTTGTGACTTCTCAAAAAAGTACTTGATCTGAAATGTCTTTTCTGTATAGGCATTCAAAGTGAACAATTGCAACTGACTTTTGTATTTTGTTTTTTTCACTGTTTCACACAAAATGAGGATAACTAAACCACTGAATCTTCCGCAGTCCAAGATGTTCCCCGTAGGGGGAAAGGACACAGACCACAGGAGATCAAAATGGGCCAGGTATTTTAATAGGTGTCTTCTCAGAGACCTTGAGGCACAGCAAAGGCTGTGCCAATATGCACGATTTAAATAGGATCGTACTATGCGGGCATCTATATTCTAACTGGCCTACAAGTCCATATACCTGCAACCGTGACAACCAGTGATCTTGGAGCATAAACATACTGCCCTGCTTACACAAAGCAAGTAAGCCAAGCAGATGAGAACACATTCGTTACTGCTTCAGCATGTCAAATCTTGCGAGATATGGGAGTTTGCAGCTTACACTAGATTTCCTTGCCAACTCTCCTGAGAGGCAGGATTTAGTTCTTCCTACAAGAGTCCCACCTGAATGAGAATTCATAAATAGACTGTCCCTTCAACAACATCTTGTTTGCGATGGTAGTGCTAACAGATGTTGTTTCTCGGTTTGTCTAGAGCGGACTATCCAACAGCAGTCATCATAGGCTGAACTACACTATCCAACAGCACTCATCATAGGCTGAACCACTCTTCGATGGCAACTTGTTCTAGTTTGAACTCTTTTAAGCTTGCCTCCAGGTACTATCCGGACATGCAGAAGTAAGTGTCTTAGCACCGATTGAGGGTTCTTTTCAGAACAATCAATTGTCCCATTTTAACCAAGGTGTTGGGACAGAAAAGTTCTTTGCATGCAAAGACGTGTGCCTCTGCTCTAAGTGCCCAGCTGTACTGTTGCTGGATTCTTTGTCATAGGCAAACACAGATCCTGTGAGTGCACCATGACATAGTACTGTCTCATCGATTGTGGTCTTGTTGGCCTAGGATGGATGCACAAAGCATTACCCTCATAGTGGTAGAAGACTACCACCTTCACCAAGAGTTAAGCAGCACGAGTGCAGTGGTGGCAGCATACTGTGTAGTGATCAGAAGGAGTGAACAGGTCTTTTTTTATCCTTTTTCACTGGAGTAAGACCTACAGGCTCACTCACATTTTTATAAGTTCTGCTGCTGTGTGCTTCACTCACCATTGGGCTACATCAGTTAGGTGTGGCGTACTGCGAGCGCAGGAGGTAAATCTCTGTTCTGGATGTATGTGTGCCTTATAAGTTTAAAGTACAGGGATAGAGCAGTGCTGTGCAGTACAAACATGGTTGGGGCATGTACTGAGTGTATGCATGCCTGCAAGGAATACAACACAAGAGATGTAGTGCTGTTCAGTGCATGTGCAATAAAAGCATGCACAGGGTGTATATGTGCCTGGGAGTCATGGCTGCCTCTTTATGGAGTGGTGGGGTGGGGGCAGCGGGATGGGGAAAGGCTTGATATAAAAATAGAAATTTAACTTACCTTCTTCGCCGTTGACACCACCGCACATCTCTCCTCAGTCCTAGCAGAGAACCGGAAGCACTCAGTCTCCCGAACTCTCCCAGCCAATCATGATGCTGAAGGAACAGTGTTGTGATTGGTCTGAGCTGCCAAAACAGCCGCTCAGGCAGTAAGTAGGAGGCTGAGCATGTTCTCCACTGGGCTGTGCAACACAGCCCAATGGAGAACAAGCCAAGTGCGCATGACTGTTTGGATGGCATAGAAGGCACACAAGCCATCATGTGCACTTAGGGAGGGAGTGCAAACCACTCCTGCTCCCTCTGACGGTGGGGAACCTAGCCCTGTCTCACCAGCCCTGGCTGGAGCCGGTGTCATTCAAAGAAAAACTAAATGATAATAACTTATTGTTATTATCATTTTATTTTTCTTTGCACTGATTAATGAGCAGTGGGGCGACACTCCTCTGCCTTAGGAGAGGAGCCACCACTGGTGCCTGGGAGAAGTTCAATGCACGCTGGGTGAAGTGAGGTGTAGCACACACATAGTGAGTGTGTATGCTGGCAGGTTGTATGCTTACAAATAGCACACCATGATATATATAATACAGAAATTATACAGTACTGACCAGTATGCACGGAGTGATTGTGTGTGCTGAATATATGTGTATCTGTAGTGGCACAATTCATCGAGGTGATAGTACTGGACAGTATGTGTGCTGTGCTTGTACACTGACAGTATGTGTGCTGTGCTTGTAAACTGAGGGCAAGTGTGCCTGGAATGGTATATCACATGGAAAACCCTGATTCCATCTTGGCAAGCCCAGGCCTGCCTTGTGAAGACATGAGGAATAGAGGAATTCCTTCAGACAGATTTGTGAATTGCTGCATTTCTGTGAGCTTGGTGGGACACACTGGAGGAAGGGAGTGAGATATTCCGCATGTACTCTTTCAAAGGGTACTTTTTGATTCAGGATGGATCACAAAGAAGGGGCTTGAACACATCCCAGGGAGGAGATGGGGCTGATTTGATGGACATATCACTTTGGCTGACATCCAATTGTGAACTCCAGCCACTCCCATGGCCTGAGTTGTGGGACTATCAGCTTCGGAGTCTCTCCTTCTGTAACAGACAGCCTTTCAAGAGGAAGAAGAGAGAGAAAAGTGTACACTTCAAAAGAAGCAGAACCCCAACAAAAATCTACCTTGACTCAGACTCCAAATCACACTTGGTGTCTGGAAATGCACTATAAGAAGGGAAGGTTGAGACCCCAAAATCAGTCATCTGACAAGCAGGCAGATGGGCTGTGTGAGAAGGGGAATCTCTTCAAGGCTTCTTCCAGTGACCAGACTGGGGGCCAAGGCCTGCTGGACTCCCTGTTAGGTTAGGGGACATCAATAATGGAAACAAGAATCACCTGTCTGGTATCCTGGAGCACCAGCACCTGCCTGATTGTCAAGGCCAGTGTGCCCAGCCAAGAAGAGGAGAATTTGGAGGGAGCGAGGTCCAGTGGGGAGCCCTACTGAGAGAACTCACTGTGCGAGGTGTGATGCGATGGCTGTGTACTGATTAAGTCACTGCCCATGTGCAGGACTAATTTGGTGACTCCGTATGCAAGGAGAAGACAAGCATGGACTGAGTTGTGAATTGAGTGCAGTGCAAGAAATGCTTACCCCTTACCACCTCATTGTAGTGGACCCCATGTGCCAGAGGGGACCAACATTGAAATGTTTGTGCCGGCTATCATGCGGAGACTCATGTGTGCCTTAGCAGCAACACTGTATTCCAGGAGGGGCTCATGCTCCATGCTACAACAGTGGGTAAAACTTGAATCAGGCCAGTTAGGCCGGGGGACTCGCTGCTGATGGTGCTGTGGAACCATAGACACTTTTGACTATTTCCTAAGAGTCAAAGGGGGTCTCTTGAGTAAGGCCTACTAGTGAGCATTCCCAGGACATAGCCTCCAGCCAGTGAACTGTGAATAACCCCAACCAAAATGAAAAGAAGAGGATGGGACGGGGATTTGGCAAAACAAGCACTAGAGCCCCAACTTCAAGTGCATTGTGTTATTGCTTTCAAATGTTGTTATCTCTTTGAATGTGTAGAGTTAGAAATAAAATACTTATTTTTCATACAAAAAAGTATTTGATGAGACATGATTTATTGACATTGCTGGGTGCATTTTGAGTTATGAGTCGTGTTCACTAACTTGTACCTACACTTCCCCCACAAGGGAGCCTTTGACTGCTCATCCACAACTACCCAGCAAGTGCAGAAGAGGTACTTGGCCCAGTTGTTCAGGATCCATACTACATCGAGCCCTGGAACATCAGTAGTAAAATATTTCAACCACCACGGTTGGGCCTTGTAGCTCCTGTGTGCCCTATGGCACTCTGAAAGGGGTTTTGACACAAGATTGGAACTTTGGATTTAAGAGCAAGTATTTTGAGTCTGGAACCGGGAATTGAAAGGACAAAAGGGCAAGTAGATCAAGTGTTAAGCGTATGTCCTGTATGAAATAAGGATTTCAAAATGTGCTTTGATGATTGTTGACTCACAAGTCTCGAGAAGGTAGGTTGAAAGAAGAAACTAGGGGGGATATTTACTAGAAACTGGTGGGGCGCAGTGTTATGACAAAATTGGTAATCTTACACTCCATCAGTTTCAAAATGCAGGGATGCGCCATATTCCCCTGCATTTCCCATAGTGCTGGAGCTAACGAAGCTGCCTAGGGCCAGTGCAGGTACCCTTGCACCATGTAGCAAAGGTGCCTGCACTTCAGGGGTGACTGGATTCAGAGAAGACCAAGGTCCACATCCTCGGTCCCTTCCCCATGGCGTGGGTCAGCTCCTGGTGGCCCCCTGCCCTAAGAAGCCCATCCACCCCAATGGACCACACCCAGAACCTCAGCATCATCCTAGACTCCTCCCTCAAATGACCCACCAGATCAACGCCATCGCCATGACTTGCTTCAACTCCCTCCACATCCTCCGCAAGACCTTCAAGTGGATCCCCCATGAATGCAGAAAGACCGTCACCCACGCTCTTGTAACTAGCAGACTGGATTAAGGTAACTCACTCTATGCCGGAGTCAACAAAACCCTGCGACTCAAGCTCCACACCATCCAGAACACTGCAGCCAGACTCGTCCTCGAAACCCCGTAACACAAGCACATGACCCCGCACTTATGAGACCTCCACTGGCTCCCTATCAAGAAGAGAGTAAACTTCAAGCTACTCACCCACGCCTACAAATCCCTCCACAACATCGGACCCAAATACCTCATCGACAGAGTCTCCGTCCACATACCCAAAAGGAACCTCCACTCCGCTGACCTCGCCCTGGCAGAGACCCCACGCATCTGCAGAAGCAGAGCAAGTGGAAGAGCCTTCTCCTACGTCACAGCAAAGACCTGGCATGAGCTCCCAGTCAACATCAGACACTCCCACACTCTGCACACCTTCAGGAAGAACCTTAAGACCTGGCTTTTTGACTGATCCTGACACCTTCCTGCAAATAAACAATCATTACAGTTGATTTGCTGTTTCGATGTGTGCTTTAGAATGCAGAACACATGGAAAGAGCAAAATACGAGTCGAAATGAAACATTTCTTCTCGTATCGCCTGCTTAAGACCAGGTATTCCCTGGTAACATTTTTTGTGCTGCCTCATACCATGTATATATGGGGCAGCATTTAAAAGCAATGCGTGTTGTGGCAGAATGCCCACTGCAACACCATTGCACGCCCCTTTCACGTTAAGTACTCCGTAAATAGGGGCATTATTTTGAAGGCGGCATTAAGCCACGGTAAGAGGCTTAACACTGCATTGTAAATAAGGCAAAGTACTTGACAGCACGAAACATCACTAAAAGTGTTGTTCTGGTAGTGACAACTCTTTGTAAATATGCCCCTTGGTCTCTGAGTTTATATTGACCTATAGAAACACTGTAAGTTCAATTCAACCATGGGAAGGGTCAAGATGTTATCATAAGGAGGGTTACACCTTATTATAACAACTTTCCAGAACAACACTCTTCACAATCCATTCACTTTACTAAAACAACAATCTGTCATGTTACAAATGTAGGAGTATATGAAGGTAAGAACAGAGAAATAGCACACTGGTGTATTTCTTCACCATTCCCCTGAAGTCTAGTGTCTAGGTGGATGTTCCTTCAGCCCTGGTTGGCATTGATTTGTAGGGGTAGGTGAAATAACTAGGATTCTTGCTGCTTCTGCGTGGTTTCTAATTGGACTCAGACCTGTTTTTTTCATCTGCTAAAATATTGCTCTTCAGGAAGGAAACTTCTTATTTCTTTATAGAAAGAACACACTTTTTAAAGTACAGACTGAAGTTTTGAAGTTCTTTGGTGAGATCAGATTCAATTGCTTCACATGGAAAATTTGCCAAATCACCAATGATGCCACAGGCTTCTGAACATTGTCTACATCCAACTCCCTCCTGGTGCAATCCCTACTGAAGTAATAACATCTAGAGAATTGGAGTTGAAAGTAGCTACTATGAAATCTAAACATGATTACATTCATTTTAATATTTCCAAAGAGGAATGGATAGCACTATAAAATCAGTAGAAAATAATGTGATAAGGTGATATAGTGATACAGGGTGCCACTTCTTATGAGAAGGAATCCACAGGCAATTATCAAATGGGGAACATCATTGTAAAGTCAAAATAGATCCTTTCTGACTCCTATAATTAACCACTTTCCAAAAACCCATTGGAGAAAAACACCCTCTCTGTTATCTCCTGTTACGTCAGTATTCCCCAATATGTATCATGCGTGTCCACCAAGGTTCCCCTATGGCCACAAACATCCAAAGTGTAATCAGCCAATGTACTCCCACACTTCAAATTTCTTCTGTCCATCGAATGATCATCATTGCAGTCGTGACTAAGCTGCTCACAGAAGCTTGTATGAGCAGTGTCCTCATGGAACGAGGAGATAACACGACAGAGAAGCAGCAGATATGGTAGCCTTTGGGCTGGATTGAATACTGGAAGTAGTGCAGGACTAATTGTACTTTAAGCACTGAAGAAGTTGTGGGCTCTGATATCCGACAAGCGACGAAACGCGTGTTGGCCGCTGAGATTGGTGGATCTGCAAAAACAATAATAAGACAGAAATGGACACGACTGTGGATACAATTTATGTTATGAAAGAAATTTTGCGTGTGCTGGGGATTGTTTTGTTCATATGGGACAGTGTTTGAGAAGCATGGAGCATATTTACAAAGGTGTTTCCCTCTTTTGCACCACGCAACATGGTACATGTGCGAGGCAAACCCAAAAGGTGATTTTTCAGGCCACGCAAGGCCTCTTTGAGGGGCCCTGAACGGCTTGATAAATATGGAGGACAGCAATGCAGCTCAAGTCGCTGTGTTGTGTCACTTGGCACCGGGAAAGGCTTTCATGGGTACTGTGTGGGTGCTCTCACGCAATTCCTACATGGATTTTGGTACATTCCCAAATTTACCATTACAGGTAGACCTGGGAATGCAATAAAATGATACGCCTTCCCAGGGGAGGCGCAATGAGGAGAAGTATCTTTTTTTCTCCTTGTCACATCCTTTTTCAATGTGTGCTGCATTCTGCAGCACACATAGATAGAAGAATATGCCTCAGGGGATTGCATGCCACAAAGGGTGTCTGCATTGGCACTGGGGAAAGGACGGCAGCTTTCCCTGTGGCACAGCACAGCAAGGTGACTTGCTGTACTGCGTAATGTTTTCACAAATATGCTCCTTTGTATTTAAATTAATTGTTTTTGAGCCTTCTCAGTATGTGACACTGTTATACATTGCAATGGCCCTTCCTTTCAGGTCATTTGGGAAGTAGTAATTTCTCTGAAAAAAAGACCATCATTTTTATTAAAATAAAGTTGTTTTGTGACTTCTTCCTCTTATTGATGTTGAATGCCAGATTTTCTGTCACATCCTAGCTATTTCCACTTCAATTTGATAACTTTATTTCAGCATTCACGTATCCACATCATCACTGGCCATACAGTCAAAATTACAATAAAAATAAGTAGATGTAACATAACCAGTTCTCAAAATACATCATCCTATCACTTTCTTGCCGCAATTGATTACATTCTACAATGAAAGTCTAAAAATTAACTCTAAATGCCAGCAATAATAGAAAAAAATCATTAATGAATTGACTGTTGGGAGATGATATCTATGTATGTTCAATTGTCAACTATATAAACATAAATAATACATTAAAACATTTGAGTTTTCCTCCTGATGCCCCACATATGTCCTAAAAATGTAGCGGCAGCGCAGGTAAATAAGGATCAGGCATCGATCTTAGTATGAACAGAGCAGACTCATGGTTGCGTGTTCCCAGCTGACAGCATATTGGTTTGATCCACTTTGCTCATTGAAGTGCATAAGGTGGCCAAGCACAGACTACGTGGGTGACAAGTTCATTGTCAGCATTACAACTAGAGCATAACCGAGCTGGCAATGAGTTAGAGTGTCAACTACTGGTAAAGGTGTCCAGAGGGAGCGCTCCAACCCTGAATTGGATGTAAAGCTATGGATCAGTAATTTGATGATGACTAAATAATGTTCCAGAGTACAGACTGATTTGGAATCCAGAAACTCACTTGTAAGTCGCCCACAAGATGATTTGTAAATCACAATTTGTGCTACCTTTTCCCAGTAACTTGTTTTCACAAGATCTTTGGAGGGAAAAGATTCGGAACTAGAGTTGTCCCAGGTATCTCGTAGCCCAATGTCAGACAGCAGTTTCTTCACATTACTTATCCATGCAATCTTGTTGGGCTTATGCAAAGTGCTAACTTCCCTTATTGCATTAGCATATGGAAGCAATTATGGTGTGGGAATGATTCTCCTTCAAAATAACAGGAGGCGTGATTTTGCCTAGTCAGCTATGAATATCCTGCCCATATTCAACTTCAGGGGATGGAGCGGAGTGCTCGGAGGTAAGAGCACCAAGCGCCTCAAAAACGTATGCTTAGTTCTAGGCAGGTCATTTATTTTTGCAAACCCCCACAATTCCGCCCCATAAAGGGCAGAGCTAACAGATTTAGAATCATAGATCTGGTTTGCTGGTCGATGTTCGATGTTCCTTCAGTAATGCACCAACTATTTGCTTGTTTCAAGGGAATCTTGGTCACATGAGATTTTCATGACATACTGTCAGATAATTTTATGCCCAAATAGTCTAAAATGTTTCCCTCTCTCGCAAAACCCCGCCAAGGGTAGGTATCCTCCAATAGGATTTATGGGGGTTTATCACCATATATTTGGTTTTCATTGTGTTAATCTCAAGGTCCCGCAAGTTGCAGAAATCATTGAACCAGTTTAGAAACAGCTGAAGTTCCCCTGGGGTTTTAGACACTAACAAGGTGTTGTCTGCAAATAGGTATTTCTCTAAGTATAATACATCTTTTTTCTATTTTTTGAAAAATCTGACTCCTTTATTTTTAAATTCATTTTTGTAACTACTCTTTGTGTGATTCAGGTCAATCAGGAGTTATTAGGCCCAATTTGTAACAATGGTGTCCTAGTGTTTTATCTTACTGTTGAACCCAAAATTGCGCATTGAAAACATTGCTTAACACTTGATCTTCCTGGCAGTGAAGTAAGCAGTCCAAGACTAACTCAGAGAGCTGGAGTGGAGGTAGAAGCTCTGAACTCAATACATCATTTCATACCAATCAATAAATCATGTTCATGGTTTAACTTAAATTAATAAAGTAGTTTAACTCTGGGAGTTGTATGGACTAGGTACCTCCCAGGTTCTTTTCAGTGTTCAGAGCAAAGTCAATGCAGCTGACATTTCATCTTCCCACCCTCAAGCAGAAGAGCACACTATTCTTTATAACTCTTCAGGCCACTGTTAGGTAAATACTGCAGTTGTTAGAGGAGTCAGACTCTTGCAGTTACTGGTGTAGCTGCCCCAGTGCCTTAATCCTTGTTGTGTACAGTACATTTACTTAAAATTGCGATATAAGTCCTCTGCTATGAGTTGCTGACTGAGGTGGTGCGTAGCTCCCACTGATGTGTGTGTTCATACATCGACTCTACATGCAAATGTGTTGCTGGACTTCTGACATCACTCTAGGGAATCAGGAACAGGGACAAGTGATGAGGCAAGCTGCATGACCACTGTCATACATAGGGTGTGCTCACTTGCACTTGATGTGAGGATGTAAATCATTTTGGTGGAGATCTTTCTAGGCCCACACTCAAGCCAACTATCAAAACAATTTAGGAGCCCAACCCGGCTCATTGCAGTGATTCTGATCAAAGGTTTGAGTTGATCCACCACCGCCCCTGGTTGCATTCACATCCAACTTCAAATCGTCCAATCACTGAGTTTTCAGATGAGGTATCTCCCACATTTGGCCATGACACCCTTGTTTCACCAAGCTCACACAAGCATTTCATTATACACAGATGCATTATGTATCCACCTCCCACAGTTTGTAATTCCTTCTTTCCAGGTTGTTGTAAGGAATTATTCTGTAGCAAAGTATAGAAACTCCAGACTTATGGTCCTGAACCTAGTAAGGGAAAATGGAACTCATTGCCCTCATGCCAGGTCTCAAAGGTCCTTCTTTGTCTGTATTGTTGTGAGAGCCTGGATACTGGGTGAGGAACATTTTTGGCACACATACTGGTAATTCTGCCCCATACTAAATCAAGTTTGCAAACAGAGTATATGAGTTTCACATTTTCACTAGTGGAACTGGTTTTAAGCAATTTGCAACTTTTGTATATTCCTCCAAGAGTGGTAAGGTCACACCATTTGTCCTCTAGCGCCTGTACTGGCTTGGGGTTGGGGCTGGGTGCTTACATTCAGGGGAGATGCATAACAATGTCATAAAAGATTGAGAGGCTTCATCGCTTTACCTCTCAATCAGATTGGGGTAACAGTCTTTGTGAACAATGGATCAGGAAGGAGTAAGAAGACTAAATGCACTGAAATTGGGTACTTTATCTCTTACCCTCCACACTCTACCGTCTGGTCCATTATATAAATGACACGAGGAATGCTCTGAAGAAGCCCTGCACTTCATAGTGCTGTTTGGTGGGCATACCCAAACCTGTATTGTATGTACTATTCATGTGTAGGAAGTCACAATGGATCTCTTGTCTGTGAAAGATGTACACGGCAAACACAAGCAAAGCAAATCCTACTACACATACAGAGGGTTATCATACATGAAGTATCCATGTCACATATGGATTGAGCAACAGACCTGGTTGCAGATGGTTGACAGGCTAATTTAGGGCATAAGAGGCCAGTAAATAAGTCTCCCTGACAGGCTACAGGCAAAAAGGCCTGCCCTGCCCTGCCACTATAATTAATTGATGCCACGACTATCGGTCCTCCACCACCCGGTTAACAGAGGGTAGTCTTGATCAATAAAGGAGGGGTGCGCACAGTGTTCCCCTACAGACACAGAGCCCAGAGGCGGGTCACATTCCATGTCACAAGCACCCCTGTCAGGCAAGTTCATTTCTGGTCCACAGACAACATTCTGGGGAAAGCAGCCAGAATTTCCTTGCCATTTTCATTAAGCTGGGGCATGCCCCAGCTCAAATCCCTTCCTACAAGCATCTATCCACACAATGAAAGGTTGATAGTAGTCAGGAACTTTTGGGACTTGTCTCATCATATAATGGAATAACTTCTTCTGACATTCCATGGTCTAGATTATTTTGAGGAGAGCATCCTTGATGTCAGGGCTACCAAAGGGGCAACTATGGTTTTGCAGTTGGCCACAAAGTTCATGTGGTACCTGATGAAGCCTAGGAGACCTCTAACCTGAATGATGGGAATCTTCCAATACAGTACAGATTACACTTTTGCCTCAAATGGGCAAATCGTCCCATTCCTTACAGGACTGACTCACCTGGCACCTAGTAGTGTTGATGGTCACTTTTGTCCCTTGTATCATCACCAGCACCTGCTCTAGGTGCTTCAGGTGGCATGATATGAACTTCTAAAGACCGTAACAACATTCATTTTTGCCACGCAAAATTCCTATAGGCCAGAAAGCTCATACCTGACCTAGCTCTCAAAGGTGGCAGGAGCATTCTTCTGCCCAAAGGCATTACCTTGAATTTACAGAGGCTGTTCACATTGGAGAAGCCTGTCTTTACCATGGTACAGAGTACCAGAGCAATCTACAAATAACTATTGGTCAGATCAAAGTACTGAGGTACTTGACTGCACCCAGTCTGTCCATCAACATGTCAGCTCAGTGGATAGAATTTTCATTCACCTAAGAGTGCTGATAGCATGGCAATCCAGGCGAAACTGGAGGTACATCAACCCCCTGCTTTGGTACCTGCACTGCAGACCATTATCTGGACTGCTACTGCTTTCATGCACTCCTGGATACAGTTCGAAATCCTGTATTGTTTGCTTTTTACTGCCAAACCGTCCCCAGTGTTTATGTAATTTACACAGACTGGAGTCATCTGGGAGGAGAGAAAAAAGGTGGGAAAACCTTCCCAATACCACTTTAAATTCTACCTGCTGCTCAGGATTCAGGCCAGGGTGGGTTTCAACCCATCTACCATGTAATATTTCTCATGATTTTGCTATTGGTCTCTTTCACGACATCTTCTGCTATTGCTAGGATGCTGACTGTGTAGTTCCTGAAAAGGCTTGCCTTAAGCCGGTTCATGCGGAATTCTCACTGGGATTCACAAGTGGCACCTGAATCAAGAAGGTAACTCACATTAGATATCTTTTTGACCATTTTATTAGGACCCCTCCATTTCCCCTCCAAGGCATCAGGGCAAATTCTTTTCAGCACCAATATGCACTATCCTTCCTGGCGCCCAGTTAGTTTCACCTTCTAGTTATGTCACACCTACACCAGCTCCTGACTAGCCTGAAGATTCTTATTCTCTTTGCTTATGGGGAACTGAGCCATTAGCTTTCTGAGTCTCGGAGCACAGTTCACCATATCATGGGTAGGCGGCTCAGGGGTACTTTGCCAGCTCTCACTGACCAAAACCAGAGAAGCTCAAACAGACAATCTAAGGGGCTAACATGTACTCCCTTTTCTGGGATTCCCATATAGGTGAACAAAATACATAATTAGAGGAAATTCCACTTCCTCTGAATATTCTTTGGGAAAGTTCCCAATATGCTTCTGGTGGTATTACTGAAGCATTCTATAAGTCAATTTGCTTGGGTTGAATAGTGGTGGAGAAGTGGTAGGTCACTCCTTTTTGCCCACACATCACTCTCGGGTTAGAGGAGATGACATAAGTCCCACTATCCCATACCATAGTCCTGAGAAATATGATCCTGGATGAGTTCACAGTGAGTACATTCACAACTACCTTGGCAGTGGCACTCCTCTAGAGTAGCTCCTTGTAATACTTATTAGCATATTCCACCACAAGCAATCTATACTTGCAACCTGAAGCAGATGAAGTTCAAATACACCTACTATGCCTACTCTCTCAAATGGTATGCCAACCTTGCCGAGGAGCACCTGCAGTGGCCTGGTTTGATCTCCAGACTTGCAACTTACTTAAAAAGCTGGGCAGATTCTGCAGAACCCCACTACATCATGATCCATAATGCCAATTAGAACAAAGACTCACGCCATCCCTGGTATTTTTGATGGCTTGGTGACCTGCTAAGGTCACCTCATAGGCAGCGACTCCTTGATGTTGCTATGTGTTTGTGGCATGTCTACCTTCTTGCTGGCATTGTAGTCTTGCTCCATTACCTCACCGTACCTGAACCCATACTAATATATCAGGCTGTGTCAGCCAAGCTTTCTAGTGGCAATCTGTTCCCTTATATAGGCCCACTAGATAGAACACTCAAAGGATGCAAATTGGATCTCTTCTTGAGATGGTTCTCCAGGCACCTGAAACTCCTGTAGTGCCAAACACTCTCAGTTCACCTCTGAAGCCTCCTTCTCTTCTCTGTCTGGAACTGGAGTGGTGGCTCAAGCAGTCAGTGTCTTCTCAATTTCCTCCATCCTAGTAGTGGTTGCAGCCTCTTTCTGAAGTTGTTGAGCAGCCTGTTCCCTGGTGCACACAGCTAACACTGATTAAGATATATAGATGCGGAGCTCAGCCACCAGCCCTAGTATAAATAATTCATTGCCAAGTGGGCATCAGCATAGTTTTTCTCTTCCATGTCTTTGCCGACCATGGCCATTATGCCATTGACCTCTACCTCAACTTCGACAGGCAGGTAGTCCATGTAATGTTGACTGGTTCCCAGTCCATTGGCATTGTTAGGAGGGAGAATCTCTAGCCCGGGGTTTGACAGGGAGTCTTTCCCAGGGGCTGTTGGGGCCAGGCAAGAATAGGGGAGACTGCGCGACAAGACAGGATGCTAGAGGCGGCCTGCGGCCTGCCTCAAAAAGTATGTTCTTTTAGTATTGTATTTTTCACCCAGCCCCCGCAATGCCTCCCGTGCGACCCCACCCACCCTTCCACCCTTTGTTTATGGCGGCTGCCACTGATAACAACAAAAGTCTTTCAAACAGAAAGAGCATCATAAAACAGACAAACACAAGAAAACAATATCTCATGATAATATATTGTGTAAAAATTGCTTTCCCGCAATTCTGTGAAATATTTGGAAAACTATTTGACATTATTTGCAATTACTGAAAATTTAAAAAACGGAATTTAGTGCAATATTTTTGCATGAAAGGCATTCTTTCATCCATTTGGGACCCAAGGGTACGTTTATCCCTAAAAAATAGCACCAAAAAAAGTGCCTCAAAAAATGTCCACTGGAGTCCTGGTTATTTGCATCATTTCCACGCTCCTGTGCAATTAACTAGCGGTGAACGCAGCGTAATTTCCTGACAATGGTGGTGCGTAGTTTTGTCTTATACCAGCATAATTGAAAATTCCCCTGGCCTTACCCAAGTGACAGACAGAACTCTACTAACTATAGCAACTTCCATTCCCATGTGCTTCTGTTCTTGGTAAGGTATAGATTTATTCAGCTCTACTCTTGATGAAGTAGGATCGAGGCCCCAGAACCAACTAGTCTAAAACTTCCTAACTAGAGATAGTGCAGCAGATGCAGTACAAAAAATCTTTAGTATGTCTCTCAAAAGCATTAAGAAACCATTCTCAACTTTGGGAAATCAGCCAGAAAAAGCATTCACATATTTTACTCTTTTATCCTCTGCTCCACAAGCTAAAATTGTATTCGTTTCAGAAAAAACTATGCTCTCATGTTGCTGTCAGACTCGTAAAAATAGCAGTAGTTTGTTAGAAAATGTATTAACAGTTTATTTGCGCCTGCAATTGAATTTCACAGTCAAGTCTTTGAACACAGATGTTGCTAAACAAATACTTAATGCAGCCTTATGTTCCATTTTCCAGCTGACCTCACAAGGCAAGACAATCATGTCAAACATGCATGTGTACTGACGGCCCAATGTGACATGAGATGCCGTCTAGAGCTGAGCTCTGTGGCCTGGAAGGCCAGACCTTGTTCGCCTCTCCTTTACTGAGCATTTCTGTCTGTCAGCTCACTCGGATGCAGAGGGCTGCCACTGATTAGCCGATTTTTATTTTTATTTTATCGAAGAAACATAAGTTGGCTTTAAAGTTTCATTCGCAAATAAAATGAAAATGGACTCTAATCATGATTCAAAGTCAAAACAGGCACAAATGGTGTTAGAGATGTTTGTCTCTCTATCAAATACATACGAATACTTTTATGACTGACGGTGCACATTTAAACAATAATTCAAGATTATGTTTAATAAAAGTTGCGGGATAAGACAGATGCAGCACATTGTCAGGTGACCTTGTTTTTTTTCACTTTACAAAATTATTAGAAAGCCAAATTTTCTTAAATGGCCTGTGTTGTCAGGTCCTCATTGCCCTTTCATGATAGGTGTAACATTTTAAATGAACATTGACTATTCACTCAAACAAAGAGACTTGGGTGCATAGTGCCGGGTCATTAGTCAGATTTTTGCTACTAGGAAAAGAGAATCTTAGGTGTTCAGCATACTGAGCATATTATGCAGTGACTTTTTTGATAACCATTGTAGCTTTCGTCTCCTTTTTGCTTACTTTCAAGGTGAGTGAATAATTTTCAGTGCCTATAATGCATCAGCTGGATGTTTCGCTCATTATCTTTACAAAAATGTTGAATTTTAACAAATCACAATTCTTTGCAAACCTGTGATTTCGATTCACTTCTGATTTCACTTTATGTGAGGCATGGCCATTCTAAATAAGTTCTCCTTTTTGGTCTGGGTTTTGACAGCACAGTTGTTAAACATAACTATTTTTAATGATATATAAAGAGTGGACTGTGCACCCACTCCTTTCAACTGTAGTCTCTCTTTGATAAGGCTCTTTCACCCATTGGCTTTACTCTTTGTCTATCATGTATTGACTCAACTCAGTGAAATATTCTTCTCTTGCTTAAGCACTTCCATGGCTGCTTGGGTGTATTCTTTCACCTTCATTCTGGTACTAGCAATTGTACTAAATAAGGGACTACATTACAAACGCTCCCCTGTCTGCTTTTTCTGGCTCCTCCTGTGTGCCTCACACTAATGTGCTAAAGCTTCATGCGTTAGCACATTAAACACAGACAACTCCCTTCAACACATTATTAGGAAACATACAAATGGAATGCACTTAGTGAAAGCCTCTGCCATTATGCCGATTCTGAGAAAGCAGCTTTACAATTCCCCAACACTTTAAAAGTTATTTGGAACTGGTTAAACATCCAAGGGAGGAAGTAGCTTAAACTATAGCCAAATGTTTTTGGAACTGGAAAATATTACTTGATGACTGTGCTACTTGCAGCAAACTGCAAATGATCGGATCTATAATATGACTGCGTTATTCGCTACTTGGTAGTGACTCTTGAGACCTACTAACAAAAGAAAACATAGATGTAGAATTACATTCCACAGTCAGAGAGTAACTCCTCGCAGTGAAAATTATTAAGAGAAGGGATGTTTGAATCACTATATACGAACAGACATAGAGTTAAAGACAGAGAGCAAGGACACAGTTCTACATTTCTGGACACTCATTCCTGTTTTTCCCTTTCTCTCTTTCCCATTAACGCTTCCATTAAAAGTTTCCTGTTCAATCAAGGGGGGTTCTGTGGCAAGAAGTAACAATTTCGCCCTGTATGTCCCATTGAATTAACAGGAATTATAAACTAAAGTTAAGATTGGTGACTAACCTACTAGACTAGGAATTGATGAGTTCTTTACTGCATGTTTTCTTAAATTCTAGGGACTGATGTTTATCACTTGCACTAGGCAGGTAGTAAATATCTGAGGCGAGGCTCTGTGGAGGCTAGAGAGGCTTGTAAGTCTCTTGGGGCTGCATTTTCTTCTCCACCCTTGATGGTGAGGGGCAGACCACGCCCGGGTGGCCCCGTGTTCCCAGCCCCTGTGCTCCTACACCTGTGATTTTATTTGCTGTAGATTCCCACCAAGTAAAAAGAGATCAGGTGTATATTTCGACAATAACTGGATATCGCTCTGGGCAACTCAAGTGGCTGCAAAAGGCTAAACAGAGATGAGTATTAGGCATGCTAATATGGTGTGGTAAGAAACAGCAAATCTTATCAATAATAGATTGGTAAGCTTAAAAGTGATTTTTCACCATAACTAAATTGTGTATATGCATCACATATTATGTTTTTTTAAAAAATCTTGTTATTAATTAATGTTAGCATGGTCTAACAGTAAAAAAATGCTATTATACAATATTGAATTTCTACACTGCCGGCATATCCCAAAACGTTGGTCAGCAACCTACATCAAACCGCCCTTGAAAACATTATACTGGGTTATTAAAGAAGTCCATATAAAAGGTAATGAGGCCTATTCACAAAGCTAAATATATATATTTTACCCTGCGTGTAAAAGCAATGCTAGCTCCAGCAGGCGGTGGAGAGTTGGCAGGGACCGCAGGGGCCTTCAGGCTCCCCAACGTAGTGGCCAGGCCCCAGGGGATGGGGTCCCTTGGGCCGAAAATAGCCTGGGTGGGGACCCCTCCCTTGAAAGAAAATATTTTAAAACAATAATGAAAAGGCCTGGCCCCAGGTAATAGGGTCCCCCTGGCCGAAAACAGGCTGGGGAGTGGGGCTGTGCAGCCCTCCTCCTCTTTAAAAAAAAATATATAAAGCCTGGTCCCAAGGGATGCGGTCCCTGGGCCCGAAATCAGCCTTGGGAGGGGACCCGCATGCCCCCCTCCCTTTACATTTTCTTTTTTTTAAAGGGAGCAACCCTAGGGGATGGGGTCCCAGGGCCGAAAATGGCCCAGGAGGGGGGCTGCTCTGGCCCCCTCCCTCTGAATTATAAAAAAATAAAATTAAATGCTGGGGCTCATGGGATGGAGTCTATGGGGTCGAAACTGGCCCGGGAGGATTGCTGCGTGGGCCCCTCCTGATTCATTATATTAAAGAAAATATATAAAGGGTCAGGCCCTAGGGGATGGGTTGCCTGGGCCCAAAATGGTCCATGGAAGGGTGGCTATGCAGCACCCTTCCTAAAATATAAAAAAAGAAGAAAGTAAACTGCCTTATATATTTATGTATTTATTACCGACTGGCGGTCACCAGTGGTAGTTATAATTAGGACCAAAGTTTCCGGAGGAAATGAATTTTTAATTTTGCCAATAACTTTAGCGCTGCTCAAAGAATCTCCAAAATATTTTCAAAAAGCTTTCCCTTTTTGGTTCAGCTGTTGTGTTGAAAGTTTTGGGGTGATCCGTGAAGCAGGTTCGCGAAAAAAGACGGCCCCAAAAAGTGTTTTCCCTGTGTTAACTCTATGGGTATTATTCATTTTTTGCACAAAACTACAGCCCGAACTGCTGAACGGAATTACACCACATTTGGCAGAAAGCTAGAAGTAGGTCCAGAAAGCATGCTTATTGTGATTTGGTGTAAATCCGTTCAGTAATTTTTGAGATATATAACTTAAAAAAAAATAAAGATGTCTGGTGATGCTGAGAGAGCGCCAATGAAAGTGAAAATTTGTAGGGGTGCATTATATGTACAAGTAGTCAGCACCCGTATATATAGAGGACTTTAATCATGTTTAGATGCAATGTGGGATAGAGAATTAGAGTAATTGGTATTAGAAAGCCTGAAGAGCCAATGTTACTAAATTGCAAATCCACACTTGCTGTTTAACCTAGAGATGTCGTTGAAATGAAATCTTTCACTAATAAGAAGTGTGTTTAAACGAGCACTATTGTGCATTTAGATCTGCTTATTGAAATATAACTGTGTCCTTTTTTTTGACAACTGGCTTAAAGTAGAAAATGCATTTGCTGTTAAGGTTGGAGGCCTAGTGAAACAAGAGATTGTTAAAGTAAAATGTTGGGTCTATAACCAAGCAGAGGCCTCGTTCATAGCAATGGTGCAGGCCTGTTCGAAATTGTCTTGCTTAACATAATAGCTGTAGAAATGTTTATAAAAGATGCCTTTAGAAAATGTTGCAACATTTTTAGACTGTGAGCCTATTTGCGTGTATTTCTTTGCAGGTGCATCACCAAGTAGACTGTAGAGTAGAAGGGCCCATTGTGTATGAGTGTTAGAAATGCTAGACTCAGACATGGAGGAGTAGACCAGGAATTCAAAGAAGCAACTTGAAAGGATGAGAGACCCAAGGACGTCTGCACGGACAAGGATGGACAAGTGCCATGGTGGAAATTTTACAAAGTTAACACCTTCGAGAGGGGCCTACCTGAAGGCGTGTCGTTCACATTGTGGGGTTTCGTATTAGGGACAGCACCCCGAGGGTGGAGGCAGAGCAGATGGGCTGAGGAGCTAGAGAGAGCGGTTGTATGGTCAAGGAGCTTAGTTGTAGCAAGGAGTCGTTAGACTAAGAGAGAAGTGGGCGAACTTCTTTGGAAGTCACCACTGCTGACACCTTTGTTAGGATGGGCTATTGCTGAGTAGGGATGTCACTTAGTATAGTGTAGGGACAGACTAATCTGAATTTATGTCTATTATTCCAATGAGTACCAGAACACAGGTTATAGCAATCTTGTTTAGTCTGATGATTCTGGAATTGATTCTCGTATTATTCATCAGTCGCTTGACACTTTTCCGTAGGATTATGTTTGTATTAGTGCCTGTTTATCTTTTGAACCTCTTGCTGAGGTGTTTGTACCTTCAGTTGTTTTTGGTTATGTAATAAACCTTCAAACTCAGTCCTTAGTCAGTGGTTCTTTGGGGGAAGCAATTGGGAATCTTAGAAATTGGATTTATGAATGGTGTCTAGATTGCCTAATTCATTCTATGACAGGTAAAAAGGTTCAGTCGACCTGTGACGGGATTCTGGAGAATGGTAAGCAGACTCTAGAGGTGAAATCCCGCCTTTACAGTTGGTAGCAGAGTAGGATGGTTTACCTTCTGGAGTGAGGGTAATCTAGAAGTAGGTTGAGATTTCCCCGAGGCCCATAGAGAACCAATGAAGAGTGTCCAGAGAGTTGCGGACGGAGGATGGCGTTCCATGGAAACTGACGGAGAGTGACAGTGTGGCAGAAAGCAGCAGGTCGAAGGAGAGTGAGTATGAAAAGGGTCATGCGTTGTTAGATTGCGGTGTTGCATAGTATTGTTGTGTTGTGTTGTCTTGCGGAGTTGAATGCATGTAGTGCGAAAGGAGTACAGGTTGTGAGCGCGCGCAACCAGTGAAAATCTTAGGCTCATCTGGAGCTTAAGTGGTCCGGGTGTATCGAACACCCAAAGTAATTGTCGACCATTGTTAAGGGGGTCATGAGGTACCATTGATCGCCCACAGGACCGAGATAGGGGGAACGAATGTGTGAGTGCTTGGGTAACGGACGCTGGTCGGAAGTTGCCGTGTGTTTGTAACCTATCAGTTGAGGCGATTCTCCGGTCGTTCGCGGACAGACATTTGCCAGTTCGGTGACAATTACAGTTAGACTGTGGACGTACAGTCAGGGAAGTGGTTGCTTGGTCGGAAGTGATCATTTTCAGTGTATGATTGGGACGCATGCGTGACCGGGAGACAAGCGGAGAGAGGAGGGGAACTGCTGCGAAACGGAGGTGAGTGACGTCAGAAGGAGCCGCGCTGGGATAGGGCGGTTAGTGAGAAGCCACGCTGGGATTGGTGGATTGTCATCAGGAAGTAAACGAGTGCTGTAAAATAAGGAAACGTTGTGGTTTTCATCATGAAATGTTTTAAAGTGTTGCGGAATTGTTTCAAAGGTGAAAGTAAGATAGAACCTCGGGGTGGGGAGGAAGCTCCACCAGAGGATACTCCAGCTTATTATATGGCAACGAATGTTGGATTACACACCATATTGTGGCTTGATACTTGGTGTAAGATGACAGACGGAAACGAAGAATTGACATTTCCTAAATATGGAACGTTTAGACTAGAGGTGTTGTATCAGCTGAAAGCGATTATGGCTGCGTTACGACCTTTGCCCAGACCAACACAGTTTGAAGCGCTAAATGCATGGATCAGGGCCGCCCATGAAAAGAACAGAGTTAGGAGACAAGAAAGGGTGAAGCGATCAGTTAGGGCGGTACAAGATGCGAGATGGGATGCAATGGCCAAGAGGTGGAGGGTACAGACCATTGAAGGAGATAGGTTTACCCGTTGCTGGAAAATACAGGGGATGCGCAGAGGAAAAGTACGGAGGATGAGGAGAGCGAGACAGACGACAGCCTGATAGAGAGACTGTTGTCGGAGAGACCACCTCCATACAATCCTGAATTAGAGGGAACGCCAACATCAGCAACGAGCCGGGAAATCTCTGTAGGGGATGGTGGGGTCCAAATGGTGAGTGGTCTGAGCACCTTAGGGGACAAGCTTGGCCCAGCGGAGGGTGAAAAGGCACCTCCACCTTCCCCAGTGACGAGAGTAGTGGGAAGATTTACAGTACAAAAGGTTCGGGTTGAAGAGGGTGTCAACTCTCAGAAACTGCCAGATGCTCTTATGGTACCAGTTACCATAGGTCCCATATTATCAGCGTACAATCCAGAACAAAAACAAGGCGAGAGTCCGCCGCGAAGGGAGAGTGAGGGATGTGTCAGTGAAGACAGGAGTAATGCGGCGGAGGGGTGGAGACAACTACCAAGGCCTGTAGAAAGGAGCATCCCTTTAGCAGCATCGGCAGACTCCTCTGAAGAACAAGGGGTTTTAAGGGGACCAATGGATTTAAGGGGACCAAGGCCGAGGTCGATGAGATAATTAAGGCCTGATTTGAGAACGTGGGAAACAATTGTGGACACTCAGAGCAACCAATCGATGAATGGATTTGGGTCCGGAAGCCAGGAGAGAAGGAGGGTGTCTGACTGTGCACCTAGCGAAAGCAGGCAGGAATGGGAACGCGGAAGTGTGGGAAGTAGGGTGGCGTCCCACCACACCTCTGGCTACAGTAGACAGGAGTGGGACCAAGAGGGCTGGGAAAACAGAAGGGTTCCCCCTAACACACCTGAAGAAAAGAGAGAAGAGAGTCAGGACTGTGGCGGGAGGGACTCTAATGGGACTTCTAGCCAAGGTACATTGAGGGCTGCAATACAGGCAAGAAGGTTAGATGTGTTGAGACTAAAATCAGAAGTGGAAGAAATAGTGGAAGGTACATTGCCACTAGAAAGGATCGAACTCTATGAACCAGACGAATTGTTGTTTGTGGCGAAGGATGTTACTCGGAGGGCTAGGACAGCTCATGAGAAACTCTCTGAACTAGCAAACAAATATACCATAGATTTGACGAAAACGAAAGCACTACAGGGTGGCCATAGGTTACAGTACTCAGACCGAGATTTAGAAGAAAAGAGGGTGATCGGATTGAAAACTCACATCAGGGAGCTGATTGTGGGATTACGAACATGGTCCCAGTTGGAGAAATGGGAGGAAAGGTGGTCAAAGAAAAAGAGTGTTAGACGGAGTGTTATCGAGACATCCCCGGGAGGAGGGTTGATGCATACTGAAGCGTACCCCTTGTGGGAGGTGGCTCATGGGGGATATGTACATGTACCCTGGAGTAGGGGAGATCTGGCCGCCTTTACGAACACATTTCCAAAGTTGCGTGAGAGTCCAGTGGAATGGTACAAACAGGTAGAGAGGTTCGTCAAAATCTCAAAGGTATTGTGGATTGATTTAAACACACTGTTTGACATTGTAGTTCCAGGAGATCTGTGGATAGCATGTAAGGTCAGTGTTGAATGGCCCACAGCGGAGCCAGAACGAGATGCGGCCACGAATGGACCATCACCCAAGGTGATGGCAAAGTACGAACAGGCGATCACGTGGTTAAAGACTAAAGTACCACCACAAGACATAGGTGAAAATAGACCGGACTAGGTAGGAACCAAAGGAGACAGTACATTAATATTATGAGCGATTATTGCAGATTTTTAAACAGTACAGTGGGTTAGATGTGATGGACCCAAAAGACATGGGACAGTTTGTGTCCAAGTTTGTACTGGGACTGAGACCTGATATCTGTCTCATGATACAACAACACTTAATCTGTTGGCAGAACAAGCCTCTGGACGAGATCCTGAGGTACGCGAGATATTGCAGTGATGAGATAGAGTCGAAGACGAGGAAGCTTAAAGATAAGCTGATGTTAGTACAGATGCAATCGGGAGGACAGGGTCAGTCAGGCAATGGCATACTGGGGAGGAAATCGGGGGGACAGAAAAGGGACAACGAGGAAGGTCCGAGACCAAGGATAGATATAGCGACCCTGAAAAAGACGACCAAGTGTCATCAATGTCATGAGGTCGGGCATTGGAGACGCGAGTGTCCCCATAATCCTGACAATGAGGTACAGGAGGAGGAGGAGGAGCAAGTTCAAGCCCCTCCGGTACGGAAAGTAACTGTAACGAAGTTCCAGACGACAAAGGGGGGGGGGGGGACACTTCAGCCCCTAGGGCTCCGGTTCCCCAGCCGTCGAAGATTTCAGCAGGGAACAAGATTTACAAGCAGATGCCTTTCATAGTCGAGGGGGACGAGTACTATTACTTTGACCCAGTGACAGGACGGTGCCTGAGTGGGGAGGAGGACTGTACCCTTGGGGCAGTTCTAGAGGTAGATCAGAGGGGACAATTCGTGGAAGCAGATGTGGACGGACCCCCTACCCCCTTTTTGGTTGATACTGGTGCTTCCCGTTCTACTGTGCGGTCCGCAGTTGTCCCCAATTTACCCCTTTCAGGACAGACTATCCAAGTGGTAAGGGTTGCAAACAGGAGAATGACGAACCCCCTGACGGAACCAGTCCCAGTGAAAATCTGAAGTTTTAGGGACAGGCATCAGTTTGTAGTGTGTGATTCCAGTCCCGTATGCCTGTTGGGAAGAGATCTTTTGTGTAAACTCAATTGCACCATCTACTGTACCCCCAAGGGAGTAGAGTTACAGACAAACGATGACGATGCTGACTTTAAGGTTGCAAATACGCATGTGTGCATTGAATTGTACCCCGCGTTAACAGTGGAGGAACTTCCTTGGGATTTGAGAGATTCAGTCTCACCGCAGGTGTGGGACTTTACAGGGGAGGAGATAGGATTGATCAAAGGAGTAGAGCCCGTCGGAATTCAAGTAAGACCGAACACTGAATTCCCGAGAACACCTCAGTACAAGTTGACCCCGGAGACACTTGCAGGCATAAAGCCCGTGATTGAGTCCATGATTAGACAAGGAATTCTGAAGGAGGTTATGGGCAGTCCCTGTAACTCTCCGATGATGGGTTTGCAGAAGCCAAGTGGGAAGGTCAGGATAGTGCAGGATTTACGAAAAGTAAACAACATAGTAGTTCCATGCTGTCCAGTGGTACCGAATCCATCAGTGATACTGTTTCAGATACCGTTCCAAGAGGAATGGTTTTCTGTGATTGATTTGTGTCAGGCTTTCTTTTCCATCCCATTGCATGGGGAGAGCCAATTTCTTTTTGCGTTCAAAATAGAGAACCGCGTCTTAACATGGTGTCGTATCCCTCAAGTGTATACAGAGAGTCCATCGAGCTTTAATCAATTGCTGAAAAGGAATCTTGAGAGTCTGGTACTGCCGCAGAACTCGGTTCTGGTACAGTACATAGACGACCTCCTTGTTACGTCAGACACCGAAGATGCTTGTAGGATTGACACCATTGCCTTGCTGAACCATTTGGCAGAGAATGGGCACAAGGTATCCCCCAACAAGTTACAGTACTGCCTGGCTGAAGTGCAGTATCTGGGTCACAGAATAGAGAAGGGAAAGAGAAAGGTGTCGCCTGACAGGATTGAGGCTATCATGAGAATGACGGTGCCCTCGACTCAAAGAGAGGTTAGGATGTTCCTGGGCATGGTTGGCTATTGCTGACAGTGGATTGCTAACTTTTCCCTGAAGGCAAAATCATTGCAGAAACTGACGCACAAGGAAGTGAGTGATCCGGTACCGTGGGACACAGATTGTATGATGGCTTTTCTCGAGCTGAGAGAGGACTTGTGTCGCGCTCCGGCTCTGGGAATGCCCGATTATACCAAATCATTTGCATTATTCTGCTGTGAGAGAGAGGGGTGTGCTTTGGCAGTCCTAGTGCAGGACCATGGAGGAGTCCGTAGACCAGTTGCTTACTTCTCGGCTACCTTAGATCCAGTAGCCGCAGCGTTGCCCGGATGTCTCAAATCTGTTGCTGCAACGGGTGTCAGTATTGAAAGATGTGAGAGTATTGTGATGGGATATCCACTGACAGTGCATGTACCCCACTCAGTGGAATTGTTGATGACCAGGACCAAGAATCAGCACTTGACTAACAATAGGCTCACACGCTACGAGCAGGTTATACTTGCTCCGGAGAATGTGACTCTCAGGAGGTGCTCTGTCTTGAACCCTGCTACCTTGTTGCCATTACCAAATGATATAGAAGATGATTGGGAAGACCATGATTGCCTCGATGTGACTGAACTATGTACCAAACCTAAACCGGATATTGTTGATGAGCCATTGACGGACCCTGACGAAATTTACTTTGTGGATGGCTCATGTGTAAGGGACAATACTGGTCAGTTGAGAGCAGCGTTTGCTGTCTGTACTATCTCTGGAATAGTTGAAGCAGCCTGCTTGGAAGGAGTACACTCCGCGCAGGTGGCTGAGATAATTGCGTTGACGCGTGCCTGCTTGGCAGCCAACGGGATTAAGATCACCATATTCACTGACAGTCAATATGGATTTGGGGTGGTTCACGACTTTGGGCAATTGTGGTCTCAAAGGGGTTATATGACATCATCGGGTTCCCCAATCAGGAATTGAGAATGTATCAGGTTACTGCTGGAGGCTTTGCAAGGTCCAGCAGAGATAGCTGTAGTGAAATGCACAGCCCACACCAAAGGTACTGATTTTTGGTCCATGGGAAATCGCTATGCTGATGAAGTCGCACGTTATTGTGCAGAGCAGGGATACTCCTTTACTGAACAAACTGTTGAAGGGCCAGGAAAGAACCGAGTTAAGCATGATGCTTAAGGTGGCTGACACCTGGGAAGAGTTGAAGAGCATGCAGGGACAGGCGTCCGATTATGAGAAAAGGGTGTGGGAATTGGCTGGTTGTGTCAAGGGAGACTTGGACATGTGGGTTTTGGCTGACGGAAGAGCTGTGTTGCCGAATGAGCTGGTGAGTTCGATGGCACGACAGATACATGGTCCTGTGCATCTGGGAAGGGACGCGATGATGCGTGTGTTCAGGCAAACGTGGTACAATCCCAAATTTAGACAGGCTGCGGAAGCAGTATGCCAGAGATGTGTAACATGTCAACAGATGAACTTTGAGAAAAGAACACCAGTTACCTTGAGTCACATTGGGAGGTCCGGTGGACCTTTCTATAGGATGCAACTGGACTTCATTGAGATGCCGAGGTGTAATCGCCTCAGGTATGTCTTGGTGATTGTGTGTGTGTTCTCTAGATGGGTCGAGGCATATCCCACTCGTAGGTGTGATACACTCACAGTAGCAAAACTATTGTTGAGGGAGCTAGTGCCACGATTCGGGGTTCCGACCTCTTTGGAATCGGACAGAGGAAAGCACTTTAATAGCGAAGTTGTGAAGATGCTCTGCTCTGCCCTAAACATTGACCAGAGACTGCATTGTAGCTACCGCCCAGAGGCTTCTGGCATAGTGGAGCAAGTAAACGGAACTCTAAAAGCCCGAATGGCCAAAGTGTGCTCATCCACATCCCTGAAGTGGCCCGATGCATTGCTGTTGGTACTGATGAGTATGCGTAGTACACCAGACAGGAGGACAGGACTCTCACCTCACGAAGTATTGATGGGGAGGGCTATGAGGCTGCCATCTATCCCTACCACTGCCTTGCTAAATATCACAGATGATCTGATTCTTGATTATTGCAGGGGACTTTCTGATGTCATCCGTTCTGTGTCTCTTCTGGTGCAGGCTGCTGAAATCCCGGCTTCTAGCGACCTTTGTCACGACCTGTGTCCGGGTGATTGGGTCCTGGTGCGGAAGCATGTCAGAAAGAGCTGCCTGGATGTCCGCTGGAGAGGACCTTTCCAAGTTATTTTGGTGACAACAACTGCTGTGAAGTGTGGTGGTCTGCCAAATTGGGTCCATGCTTCTCACACCCGGAGAGTCCCAGCACCCCTGGAAAATACAGCTCCTCTCGTAAGGGGAAATCCGGACGAGGAGGAAGATCCAGAAGAGGGGACAAGTCAAGCTGTGGGGGTGCCAGTGGAAGTTGGGGACTCCCCTGCTCAGGCAGGAAACGACCACGACAACAGTGACATGGAATCTGCCTCAGAAGGAGGAAGTGGTGAAGAAGGTGACCTGAGCACAGAAGAAGCTGAAAGTGGGGACGAACAGGGTGTGCAAACGAGAAGCAGAAGAGCAAGAAGTGCAGAGGCTCATTGGCCCGAGAGACGGAGGCGAATGAATGTGAGATTGGCTTCCGAAAGAGATCTTGCCCCTGTGTCCGAAGAATCAGATCTGGAAAAGGGAGAACAAGAATCGGAACAAAGGGGTCCGAGAAGATCAAGGAGGGTGAGAGTACCTTGTCGAAGATACGCCACTCCTGAGTGGACCTACCCTTTTACAAATGCCAGGTGTACTGAGGTCCGGGAGGGTGAGGTCAGTGGCTGTGACCAGTATGATCCCAAACGTTAAGTTGGAAGTGATACTGTTAGTACCTGGACTTGAAATTGAAGGCGTACTGACACTCACAATTCCTAATCCCCCTCTCCTAAGCAAGATACGTGATTTACTCCTGGATAGACTGATTTTTCCTACATTTGGTCCGGATATACCATCTTATGACGCAGTTGTGCTCCGCATGGAACTTTTAGACTATGTGTTGCAGGCAATCGGATCAAGCATCATCATTGATTATTAGTAAGCATGGGCGTAAAATCCGTTCCGCTCGCGGATTTTGCGGATTTTCGGTAAATTCGCAATCCGCGAACTCTCGCGAACTTACCGAAAATTCGTAAATCCGTGCGAAGCGGATTTTTTTGCTTGGTCGCACTTGCCAACTAGAATACTATACAATTTCGCGGGAGTAAACACTCGCGAAAACGTAGATGTGGCGGGCAGCGACAATCTCGCAATTGCGAGATTGCAAAATTTGCAATTTCGCACAAGAAATCCACCAGCAGGCAGCATAAACCTTGAAAATTATGATTTTTATTAGAATAACTCCTCAGGTTGACATTTGCCTGCACTTTTTTTTTTGCAAGGAGTCCATTTTGGGGGGGGGGAGGGTGGGAGGAAGGAAGTGCCCCACAGTCTCCAACTTCCTGTTCCTGTCCAGCAGGCTCCTCTCAGTGCTTTCTTCATGTGCTGGTCACTTTGATTTGGATCTTGACCTGGAAGCACTCAGCAGGTGCAAAAGTTCAAACTCATCATTAGTAACCATTCCCTGTAGTGCTTCCTGAGGGGCCCCTCCAGAGTTCAGTTGCATACTTGCAACTATTCTATGACCCTGCTCTGACCCTCACAGCAGGCTCAGAGAATAGCTACAAGTATACAACAAAGGTCCTGTTAAAAACATTACACTGCAACAGAAAGCAATTACAGATAAGGAAGCAGTTGCCAGGTATCTTGACCTGGAAGGATTACTTTTTGTGGATGCTGCTGGATATTTGGATTTTTGCAAAACTGAAAGCACTCAGCAGGTGCAAAAGTTCAATCTTATCATTAGTAACCATTCCCTGTAGTGCTTCCTGAGGGGCCCCTCCAGAGTTCAGTTGCCTACTTGCAACTATTCTATGACCCTGCTCTGACCCTCACAGCAGGCTCAGAGAAAGCAATTACAGATAAGGAAGCAGGTTCCAGCCAGGAAGTTCAAATTCAGTAACACATTAATCAGCCCCTAATTCATTTATGTCAGTTGAGGCAGGGCAGGTGTGTTTTTCCACCCATAATCTACAGTGATGAACTAGAGGGTGGCATGGGTGAGCCAGAGGGTGGCATGGGTGAGCCAGAGAGTGGCAGTAGTGAAACAGAGGGTGGCAGTGGTGAAACAGAGTGTGCTGTGATGAACCAGATGTAGAAACAACATGTTCGCGACCGTTGCTACCCGAAAGGTAAGTTCGCGTTTGCGAACTGGTACAAAATCCTCGTGAACTGGCAGAAATCCTTGCGAACACACAAAACAAAGAAAAAATCCGCAAATTCGTGAGAGTTCATGGATTTTGCGGATTGCAAATCCGTAAATACGCAATTTCGCGGATTGCCAATTCGCAAAATCCGCCCATGCTTAATTATTAGAGACTTTGTAAATAGTTGTTGAACTAACCTAGAGCCGAGTGGAAGAAGAAGAAATTTAGGGACTTTCCACAGAAGACGGAGAAGGGTTAGGGCTGTCTGTTGTTGAAGCAAAAGAAGAACTGAAACGGGGATTTCTGCTGCCAGATGTGGTTCGAGAGACTCAAATACCAAAGAAAGAAACTTTGGGTGATTTCCGAGAACGAACTACTTTGTGCTGAGACAATGGCGGCTGGAAACCCGAAACGTAGAGCTAAGTGCATAGTAGGCACCCTGTTAGGAGGAGTGATACTCCTTATAGTTGTAGTAGTTCTAGTTTCCTACTTTGCACCACACGAGCAGATAGTGAAAGCTGAGGGGACACCGACACCTACCACTTCTAGCCAGAAAGAAGACAGAGCAAGAGCAGAGAAGGCTTTGCTGGCTGCGGAAAGTCGTAGGTTACATACAGATCTGTCTAAAGGAAATTTTGGGCAGAATGCATATGCAAAGCTGTTGTATGAATACATTGATGCGATGGATGCGAAAGACTGTTCTGTGTGTATGCAATTACCAGCTTCGGTAGATGAGGGTATTAGATACCATCACCTTCCATTGACATATGGAATTTCATGTAGTCTGCTGCTTAGCATATTTTATGGACGAAATCATTTTGAATATTTCTTTTCGAATTACGATGCTGTGTTACCCGAAGTCCCTGCTTATAAGCACTTGAACAAGTGGGATTATTATAAGTCAGAGGACAGACTTGGATACTTTTTCATCCCCACACAAGAATTAGACACCCCGTATGCACACCGACACAATTTGACATGCTTATTATCAGAGACAGAGAAGAAGTTCATCGAGCAAGTGGAAGATAGGTACACGAAGCAAAAACAGTTGCGAGATTCAGGGCAAGGCAAGGTAGACTGGACGGAAGAGGAGAAGAAGCACAAGTCAAGAGGGAGTTATGGTCCAATAGCTCTAGATGAAGTGCAGAAAGGGAAGTTGTTCCTTCACCGACCACAGACGTATTATGAAAATGTGTATGTGGGTCATACCACGTGTGAACACACTTTCACTTTAGAATACTACACGAAAGATTTTCTGAAGAGTGTGGTGCAGGTGATCCCTACTGTGTACTTTGTCTGCGGAAAGAATGCGTATGTGAGACTGCCAGAGAAATGGTATGGAACATGCTATCTAGCCATTATTTTTCCCAAGATTTATCATACTGAGGATTTTGCGCTCTTAGAGGGTGGGCCTCAAAGGCGGGTGAAGCGAGGGGAAAGTGCCGGAGCAATTGTTGGAGACGTGTTTGGAGCAGCGATACCTATGCTGGGAGTCATTTTGAATGATGTGAAAATACGGCGGTTGGCAACTGTGGTGGACGAATTGTCAATGAGTACAGCTAAGTCATTAGTGTTGGTTGAGTGTGAGATGTTGTCGATCAGGACAATGGTTTTACAGAACCGTCTTGCGCTTGACGTCATCCTAGCGAAAGAGGGAGGAGTCTGTAAATGTTTGAAGATTCAGGAATGTTGCACCTTTATACCAGACAACTCTAAAGATCTGGAGAAATATATAAGCAACATTACTGCAATTCATTATGAAATTGAGGACTTGACTCAAGAGAATGCGTGGGAGACGGTTGGCAAAGGATTTGGAAAAGTTGGAAACTGGTTTGCAAACTTAGGGAGAAGTTTCCTTGGGTTTGTACTGAAACCCCTCATCATAGCAGTGGCGCGTGTGATTGGTTTGTGGGGTTTAGTGAGAATGTACCAGTGGTACCGGTCAACTAGGTTGGCGAGATCGATGAGAGTGCAAGAGATGCGAATGGAGAGGCTGCAAGACAGTCAATATCGCAGTTTGAGAGCGTTGGCGATGCTCAAGCGAGGGAGAGTGGCCACAAGTTCTGTTTAGCTTGGTTCTTACCCTGAGGATGATGTGAGGGTGGTGATGACACGGGTCATCAAAGGGGGGAACTGAGAGAGCGCCAATGAAAGTGAAAATTTGTAGGGGTGCATTATATGTACAAGTAGTCAGCACCCGTATATATAGAGGACTTTAATCATGTTTAGATGCAATGTGGGATAGAGAATTAGAGTAATTGGTATTAGAAAGCCTGAAGAACCAATGTTACTAAATTGCAAATCCACACTTGCTGTTTAACCTAGAGATGTCGTTGAAATGAAATCTTTCACTAATAAGAAGTGTGTTTAAACGAGCACTATTGTGCATTTAGATCTGCTTATTGAAATATAACTGTGTCCTTTATTTTTGACAACTGGCTTAAAGTAGAAAATGCATTTGCTGTTAAGGTTGGAGGCCTAGTGAAACAAGAGATTGGTAAAGTAAAATGTTGGGCTTATAACCAAGCAGAGGCCTCGTTCATAGCAATGGTGCAGGCCTGTTCGAAATTGTCTTGCTTAACATAATAGCTGTAGAAATGTTTATAAAAGATGCCTTTAGAAAATGTTGCAACATTTTTAGACTGTGAGCCTATTTGCGGGTATTTCTTTGCAGGTGTATCACCAAGTAGACTGTAGAGTAGAAGGGCCCATTGTGTATGAGTGTTAGAAATGCTAGACTCAGACATGGAGGAGTAGACCAGGAATTCAAAGAAGCAACTTGAAAGGATGAAGAGCCTGGGACCCAAGGATGTCTGCACGGACAAGGATGGACAAGTGCCATGGTGGAAATTTTAGAAAGTTAACACCTTCGAGTGGGGCGTACCTGAAGGCGTGTCGTTCACATTGTGGGGTTTCGTATTAGGGACAGCACCCCGAGGGTGGAGGCAGAGCAGATGGGCTGAGGAGCTAGAGAGAGCGGTTGTATGGTCAAGGAGCTTAGTTGTAGCAAGGAGTCGTTAGACTAAGAGAGAAGTGGGCGAACTTCTTTGGAAGTCACCACTGCTGACACCTTTGTTAGGATGGGCTATTGCTGAGTAGGGATGTCACTTAGTATAGTGTAGGGACAGACTAATCTGAATTTATGTCTATTATTCCAATGAGTACCAGAACACAGGTTATAGCAATCTTGTTTAGTCTGATGATTCTGGAATTGATTCTTGTATTATTCATCAGTCGCTTGAGACTTTTCCGTAGGATTATGTTTGTATTAGTGCCTGTTTATCTTTTGAACCTCTTGCTGAGGTGTTTGTACCTTCAGTTGTTTTTGGTTATGTAATAAACCTTCAAACTCAGTCCTTAGTCAGTGGTTCTTTGGGGGAAGCAATTGGGAATCTTAGAAATTGGATTTATGAATGGTGTCTAGATTGCCTAATTCATTCTATGACAGGTAAAAAGGTTCAGTCGACCTGTGATGGGATTCTGGAGAATGGTAAGCAGACTCTAGAGGTGAAATCCCGCCTTTCCAACGCGAGTCCTTGCAGTGGACTTGAGGATCCTACTAAAATTTGTTTGGCTGCCAACACGTCAATCAGGAAGGGTTGGCAGCCATCTTGGGACTAGGCTTGAAGCTGAGCCCCAGAAAAAAAGTTAAAATTAAAGAAAAGGGGGCAGGAATACCCAGGCACCCCCAGATATGGAGGCGGTCCCTCAGGGACCCCACCGGGGGTGAAAAGCAGTTTTTTTTTAATTGACAAGGACTTGTGGATGGTCCAAGAATCAGCAGCAACATTTTTAGCATATCCCTCCTGGTCCAGGTCCCGGGAGCATATGGTAAATATAAGAGGGGATGCAATGGGTCCCCACTCTAGGGCTTATCAAAGCCCCAAGGACAGCCACCTTCCTGGGGCATTTTTAATTAGGAATGTGGTCTAATACCAATTATGTGGGGGGCCTCACAGACCCCCCTGCTCAGGGACCGCCACCTCTCCAGGGCTTATTAAAACAATATGGGGGCCTTGTGGACACCCCTGCCCCTGGGACAGCCACCTCCCAGGGATACACTGGTTTTCTCAAGTAATGCAGGGGCCTTAGGGCCTGTCCCACTGCACCAGGGACCGCCATCTCCATGAGGCACATACTTTATAACATTTTAACAAAGAAGGAGGTGCTATATGGCCCTGGGAACCTCCACACCCAAGGGCCAGTTCCAGCAATGTCTTGGGGTGCCCACCCCCAGGATCCAGAGAGCTGAATATTCAGCACCTTCCTGGGGCACAAACCAATGCTGGCTCCTGCAGGAGGTGGGAAGCCAGCAGGGACCTTGGGGGTCTTCAGCTTCCCCGAAGTAGCCAGGCCCCGGGGGAAGGGGGCACCTGGGGCTATATGGGCCTGGAGAATGGGGCCACATGAGCCTGTACCCATTTAGAAAAACAGATTATGCAATAGCATAAATAACGGGACCCCCTTTATTGAAACCTTCAGGACCAGGGAAAAGAGAGGAAAGTAACAACGCAAAGTATAAGAGATTCCCCCGTGGTCACTATTTACTTTATCATGTGATCAATCTCATCAAATTATTCCATTAGCCTTCTAATCCATATAGGTACAACACAATCCACGATTTTCATTTTATAATTTTATTCATTTTTATTTTTTCTGTTGTGTATAAAAAATATATTTTTTTCTTTTTTTCTATTTTAGTTCATTTCTTCCATATATATCAATAACATGATTGATAGTACAAATTTGATTAATTTATAAAAGGTGCATTGCATCATATCAAAAACATTTGTAACATCTTCCTAACTCAAAGAGTTATATAATACGAAACATCACCCCGATATATACACATGAAACACCAGACATACTTGCTCAATCATACAAATTCACACTTATACTACTATCAGTCTTCTCTCAATCAGAACCAGATCCTACAATTGAGGTAACACAGTTGTTGCTTGTGTGTGTTTATACGCCAGGTCTACGCGCGTTTCGGTGGGATGAGACCACCTTCCTCAGGACCAGGGTACAAAGTTTTATTTCTTCTTTTCTGTGTATATACAGGGTACCTGAAATTACAAACAAAGTGTAATGTACCTAAAGCTTAACTTATGAAAGAAGGACAATTGCGACAATCTACATTCCTTATCATGACAATTATAACGTACATTCACTGAAAAACACCACATTGCATCATGGACAAATAGGCTGTGAGGTACAGGCTTTGTATAACAAAATTATTCCCAATACATCGTAATACCACCTAAAATTGCGATTTCAATTATGACTGGACCAAAAGAAACTAAGTCTTTATCCTAATTACCAACGTATTCAGGTGTATTAATGTCTCTTTTACATGTGATTACAGTGACACCAGTTTTACAATAAGTTCTCACCTAGTCTTTGTTGTATGGTGAGGGTATCTGCATATCTTTATACCAATAGGGATACTTTTCGACTGCTGTAAGCAATTATACATTTACATCCTAAAGAAAATAGTGGAGTATATGTATTAAAAGCTTATCAATAAGGTTTGCATAGCTATAGTATTAGAACAAGAAAGGGCAAAAACATACCTTAGATTTATAAAAAAAAGCCTCAATACGAAGTATTATTTGGCTCAGTCTATTTTGTATGGCAAGATGTCTGCTGGTCGGGTCCTTGTCGAGATAATCCCTACGTAAGATAGGTACATCATTGTATAGTTACATCTTACATATCCCTGTGTTGGTCATGTCATAATGTTATATATTAGGGACTAACCTTATATTTAAAGAGGGATTTCCGGATACTTTAATCTTCTTTTATATTTACAGCGCTGGGCCCACTTTGTGTTTCTTTTGAACGTATCACTCTTTCAGTAGTTCGACCTAAAATATGAGGTATTATATTGTCAACCCAACTATATAGGTACATGGTCCTCAGCATAGTTTTAGGCAAAAAGATGCAGTAAATCCAACAGTTTCGAATGTCACCTGAGTTTTAGTTAGTTCTAATCATCCCATCTACATATAATCATACGGAGGTGCTTTTTATAGATCGTTCAACTAACCTCTCTGACACCCGTTATTATATTGTGATTTGCTATAAGTAACAGGTATTAACCAATATTACAGATGCTATAACCTACGTTTGACTAATTATCTTAATACTATCCCAACCTCTAGGACTGCTCTTACATGGGAGCATAGGGCGAGGTTCTAGCTCGATTCAATCTAGCCTAGTTAAGTTACTAGGAGTTTAACTATCACTATGCAATGATCGACTTTGCTCGTTTGTATTCATACCTTGTTTCTCCGCTGGTATTGGGGCATACGGTCGTCTTGCCACATCTCTCGGTAACTGCAGATAGGGAATTCGTTCCTGCGCTCTAATGTTTTAAATAGGGGCTGTGAGGATGCCAGATTCGAAATTCGGCGTCTCCTCAACCGGAAGTAATTAACATCAAGTGCAATTTCGATCGAGGTTGGGCGCCATCTTGTAGTGGGTTAGGATAGGTTAGAACATATTATTGCTTTTTAGGTAAATCTGATTTGTTACTATATAGTGTCACAGGCATATATCATATTTAAGTGGGTATCTGCATTGCAATAGTTAAATGTACGTATCGAGATGACGATGTTTAGCCAAACGGAGGCGGCCCATTATCGAGTGTAATTTTAGGTCACTTCCTGTTAGCCAAAAGTGGGCGCCATGTTGGAATGGGTTTCGTTTGCTTAAAATTGGATAGCAGGAATATACATTTCATGTCCCCCAACTAAATAATTTTAACTCTATTTAGAACGAAATAATAAGTTTATCCTATTCTGGGACTGTGAGTTTGTAATACATAGGACCCAGACTTAAGGTAGGTAATGGGTAATGGTCTTATTCTTACCCAGGTTTAGTTTAAAGGTTGAGGACATCGGTAACAGATGCACTAGATAATTAAGAACAACTTGTTCATACTTTACAGATTCCAAAAGATATTTTGTAGGGAGAGTCATATTAGGTTTGTTTAGTAACAAACCATGCTATATTTTCATTTAGACCCCTACGTACACTGTCAAGTTGAAAAATCCAAAAACTCTCTCGTTTCCTGCGTGTATGTTCCATTGATTGGCACATTTTGAGTTGAACTTTCTCAATAATGCACCAACGTAGTTCTGTTTCATTGTGATTTAAATCTACACAATGTTGGACTAAAGGTGCTGATATTCTCTTTAATCTAACTGCCGACTTATGTTCGCTGAATCTCGTCCGAAATTCCCTACCGGTCTCACCAACATAAGCAAGGCCACATGGACATAAAATAATGTAAATCACATTACTACTTCTGCAATTTGTCAGAGATCTAAGTGTAATTTTGAAGTTATTGTAGTCCACTGATTCAGTTAGAATTGCTGCATCACAAGCGTGGCATGATCCACATTTGTGGTTGCCCAGGACTGGTTTTTGGCATACTAAGGATGTTTGAATGTAGCCTACCTTCTGTTTATTTCTAGTATGGACTAAGTGGTCTTTTAGGTTTTTATTTCTTCTATAAGCCACTAACGGTTTGGTGGTAAAAGTTTCGCTCTCTTCTGTTTCCAATATATTCCAATTTTTATTGATGATGTTTTTAATCTTGTAATTCAAGGATGAGTGATTTATGACGCACGTAATTCTCTCTGAGGGTTTCCTTTTAGTACCACTCAATAAAGAGTCCCGGTCATAATATTTTGCCCGTTTAAAGGCTTGACGAATCAGCCGATGGGGGTAACCTCTAGCAATCAGTCTGATCTTTAATGCTTCACCATGGCGTTGGTATTCCGTTAGGTTTGTGCAGTTTCGGCGTATTCGAAGAAATTCGCCAAACGGAATCGAGTCTTTTTGGCAATGCGGGTGAAAGCTCCCAAACTGAAGGATTGTATTTTTTGCTGTTGGTTTTCTAAAAAGACTTACTTCTAGGGCTCCATTATTTCCTCTTATCTCTATATCCAAAAATTCCACTTTAACTGTGTGGTAATTTGAGGTAAACTTGAGATTAGGGTCACTAGAGTTGAGCCACAAAATGTAGTCCTTCAAAAGTGCTTCAGTGCCACGCCAAACAAAAAAAATGTCGTCTATAAATCGACGCCATAAATGAACATTCTCAAAAAAGGGTGCCACCTCATTGTACACATTTTTTAATTCCCACTCTCCCATGTAAGTGTTAGCCACGCTTGGGGCGCAAGAAGCTCCCATACTGGTGCCCTTTATCTGCTTGTAAAGGGCACCATCGTAGTCAAAAAAGTTATTTAAAAGGACAATTTCCAAGCATTGTAATATAAACCTGTCAGGTCGGTTATCTGGGTGTCTATTTAGCAAGGAAGATGCTGCCTGTAACGCTTGACATTGAGGGATGTTAGTGTACAACGCCTCAATGTCAAGCGTCACTAAGATGTCAGTGGTTGCATCAAAAACAGTACCCTCTATTTTGGAGATCATGTCTCCCGTATCTCGAATAAATGATTCGTATTTTTGTGTTAGGGGGCACAGGAATTTGTCCACATACTTTTACAGTGGCTCCGTATTTGACCCAATCGTGGAGATGATTGGTCGCATGGGGGGGTTGATTTCATTTTTGTGGGTCTTAGGTAGACCATATAGTGCTGGTACTACCGGACAAGATTTATTTAAAAAAATAAGCTCACCTTCACAGATGAATCCTTCCTGGAATGCGATGTTTGTGATTTCTCCTATAGTTGTTTTGAGGCATTGTAATTCCCTCGGATGTGCCAGCCTATAGTGTGTATAGCATGGTTTGTTACTAAACAAACCTAATATGACTCTCCCTACAAAATATCTTTTGGAATCTGTAAAGTATGAACAAGTTGTTATTAATTATCTAGTGCATCTGTTACCGATGTCCTCAACCTTTAAACTAAACCTGGGTAAGAATAAGACCATTACCCATTACCTACCTTAAGTCTGGGTCCTATGTATTACAAACTCACAGTCCCAGAATAGGATACACTTATTATTTCGTTCTAAATAGAGTTAAAATTATTTGGTTGGGGGATATGAAATGTATATTCCTGCTATCCAATGTTAAACAAACGAAACCCATTCCAACATGGCGCCCACTTTTGGCTAACAGGAAGTGACCTAAAATTACACTCGATAATGGGCCGCCTCCGTTTGGCTAAACATCGTCATCTCGATACGTACATTTAACTATTGCAATGCAGATACCCACTTAAATATGATATATGCCTGTGAACTATATAGTAACAAATCAGATTTACCTAAAAAGCAATAATATGTTCTAACCTATCCTAACCCACTACAAGATGGCGCCCAACCTCGATCGAAATTGCACTTGATGTTAATTACTTCCGGTTGAGGAGACACCGAATTTCGAATCTGGCATCCTCACAGCCCCTATTTAAAACATTAGAGCGCAGGAACGAATTCCCTATCTGCAGTTACCGAGAGATGTGGCAAGACGACCGTATGCCCCAATACCAGCGGAGAAACAAGGTATGAATACAAACGAGCAGAGTCGATCATTGCATAGTGGTAGTTAAACTCCTAGTAACTTAACTAGGCTAGATTTAATCGAGCTAGAACCTCGCCCTATGCTCCCATGTAAGAGCAGTCCTAGAGGTTGGGATAGTATTAAGCTAATTAGTCAAACGTAGGTTATAGCATCTGTAATATTAGTTAATACCTGTTACTTATAGCAAATCACAATATAATAACGGGTGTCAGAGAGGTTAGTTGAACGATCTATAAAAAGCACCTCCGTATGATTATATGTAGATGGGATGATTAGAACTAACTAAAACTCAGGTGACATTCGAAACTGTTGGATTTACTGCATCTTTTTGCCTAAACTTATGCTGAGGACCATGTACCTATATAGTTGGGTTGACAATATAATACCTCATATTTTAGGTCAAACTACTGAAAGAGTGATACGTTCAAAAGAAACACAAAGTGGGCCCAGCGCTGTAAATATAAAAGAAGATTAAAGTATCCGGAAATCCCTCTCTAAATATAAGGTTAGTCCCTAATATATAACATTATGACACGACCAACACAGGGATATGTAAGATGTAACTATACAATGATGTACCTATCTTACGTAGGGATTATCTCGACAAGGACCCGACCAGCAGACGTCTTGCCATACAAAATAGACTGAGACAAATAATACTTCGTATTGAGGCTTTTTTATAAATCTAAGGTATGTTTTTGCCCTTTCTTGTTCTAATACTATAGCTATGCAAACCTTATTGATAAGCTTTTAATACATATACTCCACTATTTTCTTTAGGATGTAAATATATAATTGCTTACAACAGTGGAAAAGTATCCATATTGGTATAAAGATATGCAGATACCCTCACCATACAACAAAGACTAGGTGAGAACTTATTGTAAAGCTGGTGTCACTGTAATCACATGTAAAAGAGACATTAATACACCTGAATACGTTGGTAATTAGGATAAAGACTTAGTTTCTTTTGGTCCAGTCATAATTGGAATCACAATTTTAGGTGGTATTACGATGTATTGGGAATAATTTTGTTATACAAAGCCTGTACCTCACAGCCTATTTGTCCATGATGCAATGTGGTGTTTTTCAGTGAATGTACGTTATAATTGTCATGATAAGGAATGTAGATTTTCGCAATTGTCCTTCTTTCATAAGTTAAGCTTTAGGTACATTACACTTTGTTTGTAATTTCAGGTACCCTGTATATACACAGAAAAGAAGAAATAAAACTTTGTACCCTGGTCCTGAGGAAGGTGGTCTCATCCCACCGAAACGCGCGTAGACCTGGCGTATAAACACACACAAGCAACAACTGTGTTACCTCAATTGTAGGATCTGGTTCTGATTGAGAGAAGACTGATAGTAGTATAAGTGTGAATTTGTATGATTGAGCAAGTATGTCTGGTGTTTCATGTGTATATATCGGGGTGATGTTTCGTATTATATAACTCTTTGAGTTAGGAAGATGTTACAAATGTTTTTGATATGATGCAATGCACCTTTTATAAATTAATCAAATTTGTACTATCAATCATGTTATTGATATATATGGAAGAAATGAACTAAAATAGAAAAAAAGAAAAAAATATATTTTTTATACACGACAGAAAAAATAAAAATAAATAAAATTATAAAATGAAAATCGTGGATTGTGTTGTACCTATATGGATTAGAAGGCTAATGGAATAATTTGATGAGATTGATCACATGATAAAGTAAATAGTGACCACGGGGGAATCTCTTATACTTTGCGAAAAACAGATTATGGCCTGGCCTGGGGGAATGGGGTTCACAGGGCCAAAATTGGCCTTGGTGGGGTGTTACCTAGCCCACTCCATTCATTTATAAAAAGAAAAATTAAAGGAGAGGCAGGTCCCAATGGATGGTGTCCCCGGGGCCGAAAATGGTCCTGGGAAAGAGGTCCATGCGGCCTCCATTCCTAAAAAAAACAAAAAAAAGCTTGGAACTCGCCGGAGGCTCTGCCCCTTTCTCCTCTACTCTCCGAAAGCATCTCCTGGCACGCTCCTGGTTGAGCAATTAAGTCACCTTGGCTGCTGATGGTCCTTAGGGGCCACCAGACCTACTGTTACCTCCAGTAAGTCCCACACAGTGGGATATCTGTGAGGTGGTCAGAGGTCACGCCCCCTTTCCCCACCATTCTGAAAATGCACCTCTGAGCACACTGCTGGTTGAGGGATGCAGTCCCCTTGCTTCAAAGTGCCTCAGGACTAAAGTAGATTTCTTCTAGTAGTAGTAGTAGTAGTAGTAGTAGTAGTAGTAGTAGTAGTAGTAGTGCACAAGGAGTTGTGTTTGCAGAGTGGTGGAGAAATGTAGCATGGCCTCTGATTACCTCTCAGCAATCTAACTGTGTGGGTCCTACTGGAGGTCATATGTGGGTTAGATAGCCCCCATGGACCCTCAATAGCCATGGGGGCTCACCCTCCTACTAGTAGTGCACCAGGAGGTGCATTTAGAGAAAGGTGGCGTGGCCTGCTATCAGTCCTCAGCAATCCTGATGTGTGGAACTTACTGGAGGTAATGTCAGGGGTAGTTGCCCCCCAAGGACATCATTGGGGGACAGTTACCCCTCGTGTTATCTCCAATAAGTCTCACACAGCTGGATTGATAAGAAGTCTTCAGAGGCCACCACTTTGCAAACATGGCTCATGGTATGCTAGTGGTTGGGGAATTAAGTCCACTTTACTGCTGAGGGACCTTAGGAGCCAAGAAGCTCTCTTGGTACCTCCTGTAAGTCCTACACAGTGAGGTTCCTGAGAGCTGGTTGGAGGCCCAGCCCCTTTTCTCCACCACTCTGCAAGTGTGACTACTAGTTAAAAAAACATAGAAATTCACTGAAAAACTAAGATTACAAGGATTTTATAGCTAGGAGTTACCATTTAAAAGAACTTGGAAATTCACTTAAAAAACAAAGGTTACAGGGATGTTATAGTTAGGAAATGGGATTTAAAAACTTTCAAATTCACTGAAAAAAACTAAGGTTACATTGATGATGTAGTTAGGCTCAGGCTTCACCCATACAAAACCAGATAAAATCAGCAGTTATAGTTTGCTGAGCTAACTATAACTCGTGCCCCCGAAATGCACTGCTTATGACCTCACATTTTACATCACTCATGACCTGGTCAGCGACATCACTGAAGACATCACTGATGACATCTCAAATGACTTACTCATGACATCATCCACAGAATCTCTGATGCACCCACCCACACACAAATATATAATATTTCTTACTCCCTCTCCAACTTCCATGCTACCATTCACAAAACCATTGACAAACCCATATTAGTACTTACACACCCAGTCACTGATTCATAGGTGTACACGCAGATCTGATCAGTCACCTATACAACCCCTCATATATCAACTCACTCACTAATACTGTCAGCGTCAAGGCCACTCCTCTGGTTACGTGTGATGCCAAAAAGGGTCCACCTCCAGACTCCCCCAACTCTGGATAATATTAACACAGAGTAGTAAGGTAAACAGGCGAGGGAAAAAATGTATGAGGGAAGCCCCCTCGGAAAGTAGGAGACCTGAAACAAAAGAAGACAGTTTTAATACAAAACCTATAATTCTTACTACTCTCATATATTCTCACTAGAGCTCGCTAGTACCTGTCCACTGGCCGAGGGATTCTGTGTCTTTACATAAAACTTGTGAGCCTTCAGCTTCTGACTTCAAAGCCTTCCTACAATGACAAACCACAGCGTTACATAAAACACTAGACATTCATACTCTTTCCAAAGAACGGGGAAAAGATATATAAACATACATACCCTGCATACATTCATCCAAGAGTAACAGAACACAGCTCAAAAGAAAAGGGGTTTTCTTCCTTTCCAAACTTGCATGGTAAAACGAACCCCAGGTAAGAATAAGGCACTGATGTCGAGCAGAATCTCCAACCAGAGATGAGAAAACAAAAATATTAAACTCAGGGTCGTCCAAAGTACGGCTCAATAATCCTCCGTGTATGGAAAAACACCAAATTGTACTTAGGCGCTTTCTTCAGCGCGAGGCAACCGGGAAACAGTTTCAAAATAATCCACAAGATAAGAACATTCACTGCTCATTGTAACCGAATGAAGGATCACAAAGTCTGGGGCTAGAGTTACGAGCGATTCCAATAGCGCAAAGGAAAGTGGCCCCAAGTAACAAACAAAGAGTGAGCTCGGGCGTGTTTACGTCAACGCGAGCCCCGAACAGGAAAGCAGTTTTTGAACAGCGCTTCCTTCAGCGCGAAGTCAGAAATCAATACCGGGGGAAATACTTCCGAAAGGAAAAGTTAAACAAATGGACTTTACTCAAGTCTTTAGTAAGGATCAGCACGGCCAACGAAGGAAGAGTTTCTTCAGATGGAACCGCGCTGAGGCACCGCGATAAGAAACTCCGGTGAAGGTCACAGCCCGTTGAAAATCACAGGAGGGAGTCTCCACGCAATCCGCGTGAGACCCGGGACAAGGAAAACAGGAACTATGGCAGATTACGCGCACCACCGCCCTGGCGTTGCTGTCTAATATAAACGATGCTCCTCCCCTTACAGGCATTCTGGGAGATGTAGTCCCTAGTGCAGTTACTAAAACCAGGTAGGCGATCTGAATACTGTTGGTCCAAGTCAGCGCCTGACAAATACAGCAACTGATATATCCACTCATAGGCCATTACAGCCACTCACACACTGTCAGTCATCCATAGAGCTACTCACACACCTACCCACTCATTCATTGAATCAATAACACAGCCACTTACTCACCTATACAGTTATACACACTGATACTCCTACACCACTACAGGTACTCAGACAAGAACTCACCCATACAGCCACACATGTACTCACCAACAGACATACTTGAACCCACTGAATCATCCATACAGGTTTTCATATACCCACTGATTCATCAATACACCTTGGAATATATATTTAACACTCATACATTTTTTAAAAACTTAAAAATCTTAAACATTTATGTATAGTAATACATTCTTACATTGCTTTAAAAGACTGACAAAGCAAAGGTTAGTTTGATGTTACAGTTAGGTACTATAATATTTTCTTACTGTATATTAAAAAACCTTGGAGTTAAAAACACACTAACATGGACCAGTTACAGTTAACTGAAGTAGCTATTACTTTTACCCTCGCCATACACTTCTTATGACCTCACATAGTACACCAATCATGAAATGCTCTACGACACTATTTATAACATCACTGATGGCATCTGAAGTGCATTGTAGTTACATCAGGTAAATATAACTGGCAAATATCAGTGTTTTTTGCATTTAAAATGTTAAGTCTAAACTGACATTGTCAACTAAATATAATGTCACATCATCACTTTATCTTTGGAATGTTTCCAATGAAAAAAAGAAAAAAATATATATACATATATATATATTCACTGAAAAAACACAGGTTTCCGGGGCGTTATAGTTAGAAATTAGCATTTAGAAAACCTTAGAAATTCACTGAAAAATCCACAGGTGTCAGGGACGTTATAATTAGTTGGACATTTCACTCATAAAAAAACAGAGAAATTCGGCAATTATAGTTAGTTGAACTAACTATAACTTGCGCCCCCGCAATGCACTGCTGATGACGGAACATATTACATCATTCATGACATGGTCAGTGACATCACTGATGACATCACTGATAACATCACAGATGACATCACTGATGACATCTCAAATGACATCACTGATGACATCCCTAATGACATCATCCACGTGATCATCTGATGCACCTCCTCACACCCTAATATAACATTTGATACACCCAGTCTAAAATACAGACTTCCATTTTCGAAACCATCGACACACCAATACCAGTTACTACATACCCACTCACTGATTACTAGGTCTACACACACATGCAGTCATTCACCCATACAGTCACTCATGCATGCAGTTATGCAGTCACTCATCAATACAGCGCTATCATTGGCACTCATACACCTATACATATACTCACACACCGCCACTCATCCATCGAGTTACTCACACACGTAGTTAGTCATGCAAAGAATCAATCAAACTCCCACTTACTCACCTATACAGTTATACACACACACCACCTCACTTATTCATACAGATACTAACACATACTTACTCTCTTTTACAATCACTGATACAAGCACACACTCATCCATACAGCCACTCTCACAATCACTCACTCTCACCTATAGTCATTTACATACTCCAACACTCATATATACTGCCTTTCACATATGTAGTTGCTCACACATGTACCACTGAGACATCTGTTTACTCACACATGCATACACACACTCACCAACCCATGCAGCCCTTCACAGATGGACTCCTGAACACATATACCCAGTGAATCACCCACTCACACATCTATGCACAGAGTCACATAACCCCCACCCACCCACACAGACACTCAGGCACCCATACACCATGCAGGATAGTGCATGGTGAATTTATAAATGCATGGGTGGTGATTGCAAGAGTGCATGGGTAGTGCCTGGGTGATTTTGTAAGTGCATCGGTATTGCCTGGGTGATTTTGTAAGTGCAAGGGTAACGCATGGGTGATTACATGCGTTAATAGGTAATGTCTGGATGATTGCATGGTTAGTGCCTGGGTGATTGCACAAGTGCATGGGTACTGCTTGGATGATTGATGGAGTGCAAGGATACTGATTGTTGAGTCTATAAGTGCATAGTTAATAATTGGGTGATTGGAGGAGTGCATGGCTAATGGCTGGGTAATTGCATAAAATGCATGGTTAGTGTATTGGTGATTGCATGGGTACTGCGTGAGTGTTTGGAGGAGTGTAAATATAGTGTATGTTGAAGTTATAAGTGCATGAGTAGTGACTGGGTGATTGTTAAAGTGCATGGGTAGTATCTGGGTTATTGCATGAGTGGATGAGTATTGCCTGAATGATTGCAGAAGCGCATCGGTTGTGCTTGGGTGAATTTGTTAGTGGATAGATATTGTTTTGATGATTTTGTAAGTGTATAGGTAATGCCTGGGTGATTGTATGAGAACATGGTTACTGCTTGGCTGATTCAATCAGTGCAAGACTAATGTATAGAGGATTGAAGGAGTACAAAGGTAATACTTGGGTGATTGCCACACTCTAGAAGTAATGTCTAGATAATTGCAGGAGTGTATGGGTACTGCCAGACTGATTAAAGGTATGGATTAGTAATGCTTGGATGATTTTCTAAGTACATAGGTTATGCTTCAGTGATTGAAGGAGTTCATGAGTACTTCTGAGTTGATTTGAGAAATAAGATGATTGAGTTTGAAGAAATTAATAACTGCAATAAAAGTGATTGTAAACATAAATTCCTAATATTTTGCTCATTTTATTATTTCATCTTACCTTCTGTATTGAAGAAGATATCAATCTCATTGAAACTATTTTACAGATGGTTCATTGTAAAGTACATTTAAAATATTTTCAGTTTACTTTTACTTTCTGCAAATAATATTATAGGTTTGAGAACACAATATAATTGTAGAATGGCATAACATATTCAGGTTCTCTTTTTGCTGTTTTCAAATTCTATTGAATTTCACCATAAACAGTGATTTCAATGTTGATCATCATATAACAGCGGGCAAAAAAATAGAATCAATAAGATTGTAAAAAAAACAAATCTGTGTTCAAAATATTTACAACGAACTCAACTATCTGTTTACATTTTCAAAAATAAACACTCATTTACATTGCATATAATACAAAGATCAAATATATGAACTACTTCAAACACAGTTTTCCAAATGCAATATTAAAGTGTCAGAAAATGCTCCGCAGGATCCGTTTGTTGAAAATAAGTTTCCACCTCCTGACGTCACCAACACACTGAACATAAAATATACAGTGTGTTCGGGCTATCAGGCGAGGGACAAAGCAAGGGAAAATGGACGGTTGGGAATAGGGATCTGAAATGACATAAAGAGACAGCAATAAATGTAACACTGTTCTTTATCACACTACTCTCATAAAGTCTCGCTAGGCATGCATTCCTGAAATCAATAAGAAAGAAAACCTTTGCCTTCAAATGATTAAACACAACAATGGATAAAGTTTCCCTTTCCCTGCAACGAGAAAAACATAGCACGAATACCTAGTTAGGGTGAACACAGCATAGGTCAACACGATGATCCTCTCTATATACCTACCAGAAGACACATAGGAAAAAGCACAAAAGGAATAGTCGAGTTATCCCATCAGATTTGTAATGGAAAATAAATGTACAGAGCTCCACACCAATACGAAGCAAGTTAATGTGAGGCGTGGGCAAGTTGAGAGGCCAGCCCCAAGAACACTTAACCCACGCTGGGGAAAATACACACGGCACATAAGACACGGCAACAGAAGGCTCTGACCACCTCCTTGTTCCGCTCCTAATTGATACACACGGCACAATTCTTGTCTGGTGGTACTGAGTTGCCCCACCCCAATACTCCAGAGCTAATTTGCAACCCTAAATATCCAAATAAGGCTAAAGGATCAAACTAGAGCAATAATGTCCTCCAACAGAAAACAACCGGTAGCGTGTGGTTGCGACCATCACCAACGCTCCGTTTAACAAAGACTAACACAATGTTATCAACGCAAATACACCAAAAGGAAAGACTTGCTTCCTTAATTTTCCAGTGCTATGGAAAAACGGCAACACGAGGCAGAGTAAACCTCTGTGTTCCGCTCCACAAAAGGCAGTCTCTTAAATGCTGGCAAAAACGTAAACACAATATCCGGAGGTTGACTTCACCTCCTTGTCAATTCCAAAACAGTTCCAGAAAGGACACTGTAACACGAAGCAAGGTACCTCCGTGTTCAGCTCCTAACTCCAATCAGAAAGGCACGAAACTGAGCGGTCCTACCTGCCGCGGTGTCCTCGGAATCCTGGCACCATCGGACCTTCTTCATCAGGCGACCAGGCAACTCACAGGACCTCGGGAACAAACAGAATAACGCGCGCTGGCTCACGCGCGTGATGGTGTCATATACGTCTCAGGCCTGGAGGATCATGGGAAATGTAGTTCCAAGCTCATCCGATCCCCGCCAGAACCAGGAAGTGACATCATGCCCTCCTCCCTAGGGCCAGGCTTAGCCAAAAACCGATGGTGGAAAGACCGCACCAAAACAGGTGCGTGGACGTTCGAACATGGTTCCCACGAATCATCTTCGACAGCGTAACCTTTCCATGACACCAGATACCACAACACACCGCTTCTCCATTTGGAGTCCTTTATGCTCTTCACCACGTATTCCAAACCCCCATCACAGGCAATGGGCGGGGGAGCACGACTCCGAGCAGCCAGGGCAGGTTTCAACAGACTGCAGTGGAACACGGGGTGTATCCTGAGCGTTATCGGTAGCTTCAACTTGTAGGCCACAGGGGTCACACGCTTCAAGACAGTGTAAGGACCAATAAAGCGGGGATGAAACACACTCCTCAATTCAAATCGGATGTTCCGAGTAGATAACCATACTCTGTCACCCACCTGAAACACTGGACCTTCTGCACGGTGAGTATCCGCCCAACGCTTGTACTCTCGTTTTGCCTTCAATAACTGTCTCCTCACCAGCCGATGTACCGCATGCAACCTCCTCACCACCCCGAGCATAGATGGCTGATATGCCACTTCATCCGGAATGGCAATCGGTAGAATCCTGACATCAAAGCCATAGTTGGCACAGAAAGGAGACACTCCTACAGAACTATGCCAGGCATTGTTGTAGGCCAGTTCAGCCATCCACAACAACGAAACCCAGGAAAGCTGAGCTTCAGTAGCATAGCAACGTAAATACTTTTTTAGCGTCTAGTTCAGCTCTCCGTCTGACCATCCGTCTGTGGGTGAAAATTGGTGGAAAGGGAGGAGACAATATGCAAAGCCTTAAACCATGATTTCCAAAAGCTGGCTATGAATTGGGGTCCCCTATCAGAGACGATGGTTTCGGGTATTCCATGAAGGCGAATGACTTCCGTTAACAGCAACTGGGCTGTTTGGCCTGCCGTGGGGAGATCCCTGCAAGGGATGAAATGCCCCATCTTGGTCAAACTGTTGATAACTACCAATACAGCCGTTTTTCCTTGATCAGGGGGCAGCCCAGTTATGAAATCCAGACTGATGCTTTGCCACGGCCTCAGAGGAGTAGGCATGGTCATGAGTTTTCCTTTGGTTTTGCTATTTACTCCTTTAGCACGGGCACAGACCTCGCATCCTGCCACCCAGGCCTTTATCTCAACTGCCATGGTATCAAATAGGTAACAAGATCATTTCTCCCCTGCCTCAATTCCAACAGCTCCCTATCCGTGCTAAATGTGGTCGTTCTTCTATCAAAGACTCGTTCAAACGCCGATCTAAAAGCCGACCAATCAGACAACACGGCATCATCGTTCCTAACCAGGAAACAGCCCAATTAGCAGCGTCACCCACCAAATAAGATATTGCGAAAGCCACTCTAGAATGATTATTGGGGAATGAGGCGGGTTTGCACGAAAAATGTAGAAGGATCTGAGTCAAGAACACCTGTGTTTTAGCAGGATCCCCAGAGTACCGTTCAGGACTTGCCAATGGTATGGGCGGTGGAACCGTGACCTGTATCTGAGAAGCGGTACAAAAGGGGGTGGTGATGGACGGAGCATCCGAACCAATCAAACACTCACACCCAGTCAAAAGATCTGGGTTTGATCCATCACCGTTCTTTAGCCCACTCTGCCACACCAGTTCAGACATAGCTATATGCAAATCAGTCTGACCCTGTGCCTCATGGGAACAGTCCAGCCCGAACTGCCAAGCCATGCCTTCCCTGGACCGGAAACAAGCTTCCGAGGACCGGTTTCTGGCATTACAGCCGTCTACAGCCCGGCTTGCTTGAATCCAGTGGCAAAGTGAGCAAGGGACTCACGTCTGAGCATACCCTGCCACACTTATGGCGGCCAAAGCGGTACAAAAGGGGGTGGTGATGGACGGAGCATCCGAACCAATCAAACACTCACACCCAGTCAAAAGATCTGGGTTTGATCCATCACCGTTCTTTAGCCCACTCTGCCACCCCAGTTCAGACATGGCTATATGCAAATCAGTCTGACCCTGTGCCTCATGGGAACAGTCCAGCCCGAACTGCCAAGCCATGCCTTCCCTGGACCGGAAACAAGCTTCCGCGGACCGGTTTCTGGCATTACAGCCATCTTCAGCCCGGCTTGCTTGAATCCAGTGGCAAAGTGAGCATTCTTAGATATAGACTTTTCCAAAAAATCCAATTTTGATTTTAATTTTTCAGACAGAATAATAGTAATTGCTACGTGTTCAATTTTAATAATGGCTTACATTTTCATTATTTGTTGATTTTCCAGCTTCAAAAGTTCTTGATTGAATGTAGAACACTCTTCCAGTGTTGGCATTAGGCAAATTATAGACTTCTTTACTCCAACTTGTTTGTACATTATTTCAGGACCAACATTTTCAAAACACCAATTCTTTTATCTTGAAGAATGCTTCCATAATGTTAATCACTTGCTTGTCGCGTATTCTTAATAGGTTCTTTAAATTTAAAATGAGACCAAGGGGCAGATGTATCATCCATTTTATTTGTCGCACACGCTGCGATTCGCAAAATAGCAGCGTTTGCGACAAAAAAACTGGATTTGGAATGTATCATGCAAAAAGCCTCGCAATATTAAGGAATCGCAAATTTTGTGATTCCTTAATATTGCGTAAGCATTTAAGAAATCGTAAATTGCGATTTCTTAATTGAAATGTATTAAGCATTTCAGTTTTGCGATTTTTGACTAAGAAATCGCAAATTACCACCAACTTGTAGTTGGTGGTAATTTGCGAATTCTTTTAAAAATGCATTTTTTTTATTCTAAAGGTGCCATGTGACGCTCATACATGCCCTTAGGGCAAGTATGTGCGCCATATGCGCACACATGTCAAATTCAGGGTTGCAGCAGGGTGTCCTTAAGACACCCTTGCACCCTTGAAATTATTCTCAATTTGTTATTAGCAAATTGCGAATCGCAAATTGAGAATAATTTCACATTCCTTCCTATGGGCCTCCTGGCCCATAGAAATGAATGGGAAATTATTCCTTAATTGCGATTAGCAATTTGCTAATCGCAATTAAGGAATTTTAAGAAATCGCTAAAAAACAGCAAATTTCTACATACATACCATTTTGCACTTCTCAAATAGCGATTCCTTAAAAATCGCTATTTGAGAATCGCAAAAGGGTATCTTGATACATCTGCCCCCAAATGTTGACATTTCCAATACTTCCCAAAGATTTCCTAGTGTCTTCATGGACAAACGTTTTAAAAACTGGATGCCCTTTTACAGGACTAAGTTGTGGTAGGTCACCAAATAAAATTACATGTTTTCCTCCAAATAAAACATCAAAGTCTATTTTTTAAATCTGCCTCATACTTAAATGTACTAAGGCAGGCATTACGTTTGAGACCATCCTCACCTAATCAAAGATCAGATGTTTCATTTTCTTTAGTACTCTTGAAACTTCATAACAAGCTTCTCCAGTTAGCTTGTGATATTCCAACTTATTTTCATGTTCAACTGGTAGCATCAGTAAATGATGTAATGTAATCCCTTTAATGTTATATGCTGCTAACCCAATTGGAGTGGTTACAGCACAAGATAAATGTGATTCAGTGGTTTTCTGTAGATAACTGGTCAAAACTTTAATTAAGAAACTTTTTCCTGTACCAGCTTGACCACTGATATACATTTAAATAGGTTTAAATGATGTGCAGTTGCATTCTTTTTTTTATGAAGTAAACCATAGTCTATCTGTTGTGTAACTTGCTGATATATTTCTTTTCTGTTCAATATTTAGTTGCTCTTCCAAGTTTCCCAACTCCATAATATCCTGTTGTAATTGTTGCATTGCTGTTTCTACTTCACTCATGGCTGTTGCTGCTTCATTTTCAAGAATTGGTTCTCCTAGTGGATCTTGACTCAGTGGAGCAGAACTTTGACTATCTTGAGAACTATCTCTAGCAATTTCAGCTGCAATATTAGTTTCTTGTTCTATCTCTTCATTCAACATGTGTAGATAATTTGGAAAAACTGTAAGATCAATGCTATCTTTACATGCTTCAAAAGAATCTTCATAGCACTGAAAATCTCCAAGTAATACTATTTCAGTACGCCAAGGCTTGAAGAGTTGCAGAAGTGCTAGATAGAAAAATTCCCTTTTATCTGCAGTATCACAACTGAGATTCCTGTGATTAATGAGATTTCCTTTGGCATGTGTTAAACAAACATCCTCACAGCCAATGACTGCGTATTGTTTTCATTTATATTTTCTGTAACATTTCTCTTAAAGCTGTAATACTGCAGTACTTCATAGAGACATATGTTTTTGCAGATGTGGACTTCCTTTATGACAGTACGTATTCAACATGTTTGCTTTAACAATATCTGTACTTTCCAGGTCATTTAATGGTAAGTATTCAATTTCTTGTACATATTTCAATACTCGATTTTGTGTTGCAGCAAGACCTAGACTTAACCAAATATTTCCTCTTGACTTTAAAAATAAATTTGAAGTAGTCAACCGATCTGAACATTCGTAAGATTAAATCTCTCGATGGAAAAGCATCTACAAACTAAAGCTGTACAATTTATTACTAAGAGTCTTCTCTTGTGACATTTCTTCCCACATTTTTTAACTCTGTCTTTTCAGATTTTTTTTATGTATGACGTAACATACCGAGCAACAGCAATAGAATTATCTGCAACACTACTGGATATCCATATTTGCATTTCACATCGTCAAAAGCACTGGATTTTAATCATTAATATACTTTGAATGTTCACTTCTTTTACTATTTGTAAGTATTCTTTGGAGATTTTCAAGTTATAGTATGCCTCACTGCTGACATGAAACTGTTGATTCTTCCTTTAGAAATTACTGGACATGGGAATCCAAAATGACATTTTGTATAAAACGTTTACTTTGACTTGTATTTCCGTCAACAATATTTCCCAAATCGATGAGTTTGACACCATAAAACTTGTTGCCTTAAGGTATTTTCTTCTCCTGTTTTTGGAATACCAAATGTAACATAGTCTTCAATGAAAGATAAAACAGTCTCATCAGAATCAGTTCCAAATTCAGGTGCATCCTTGAGCCATAATAGCATATGTATATGAGGAGCACCTCTGGCTTGGTACTCCTTTCTCCAAAAGAAATCAATAACTTCTCCAAGAGGTGGGTTATTTTTATTGCAGATAAAAGACATCATAGCTTGATACCTATTATTAAACTATCTGCACACATTTACAGGATCCAAGGAACACAGTTCTCCAGCTGTCTCGAATTCAATGTTTTTAATATTTGAATTGGCTTCTCGTAGAAATTCAAGTAAATCATCCCATGCGTATTCAGCACAGCTTAGCGTAACAAACCATGTAGGGGTTCCTAAGTTCCTTAATATACATTTAAGTTCTCCGTGACGACGATACCAATACTCATTAGTACCACATTGACACGCCATCAAATTAATCAATTGAGATTCTAAATGTTTGTCTCTTTGTTGTACTTTGTCCATGAATTCCTTTGCAGAAACATGTTTAAGATGAACTCCTGTTTTTGATATTTGGTTCACTGCATATGAAAATCCAGATAAATCACTTTCATACAAAAGATTAAATATTTATGGAATACCTTGTCGAAATCTTGGATCTTCTGAGTACAATCTTGTTGTACGATATTCTGAAGCTGGAATTTACACGGGTCGTTCATCATATCATTCACCTTTTCCAGTGGGGAAGAGCTGTGGAAAGCAACGGGCTTTAAAACTTCTTTCCCAAACACTCATAGGAGTTCTCTTTGCTTTCATAGGGGCAGATTAGGATGGCGGACGGACCTGCGTCCGTCCGCCACCCCAGAGTTGGAGGGACCGTCCGCAGGGGCAGCGGCGGTTCCTCCATGCAAATTACGATGTGACCGCCACCCTGGCGGTCACATCCTGTATTAATAACATTGCGGCGGGTGCTGCTTTAAGCAGCACCCACCGCAATGTTAAAAATGCATGTATTACCTTTACATGCACAAAGCGGCAGGCACAGCGCGGTGCCTGCCGCTTTGTGCATGTAAATGTTGGGGGGTACCATAGGTGCCCCCCATGTGCACCCCCCACACCCCCGACACCCTGGGGGCCCGCAACGGGCCCCCAAAAGCCAAAGTCCACATGCTTTTCCACGGCGGAAAAGCCGCCCCGGAAAAGCATGTCTCCGTGCAAATCCTAATTTGGCTGACGGTGTCTTGCAGACACCGTCACCAAATAGCCCTCCCCAACCCGCGGATCAGCGGCGGACGGACCTGCCGTCCGCCGCTGGTCCAACCGCCATCCTAATCTGGCGGTGGGTGTTCTATTTGGCTGCGGTGGTGAATCCGCATACTCCGGGCCGGCGGTGGCTTCCGCCGGCCTGGAGTATGCGGATTCTCCGCAATCATAATGAGGCCCAAAATTTGGAATAATTCAATGGCATTTCCGATCACTTCCTTTGAATGTAAAGGGTGTACACTATAATGTTCATACATTTCTTTACTCCTGGAGATATCCACTTTTTCGATTTGGCCAGTTGAAATTTCAGTATCATCTCCTAAAACTATTTCTTCTTCTTCCAGATTTACATTTTTGTAATAAAGATTGTTTTTTATAAGATACAACATAGTCTTTGAACTTTGCTGACATCTAATAACTCTTGCCATATTTTCTGACTCTGTTGCAACACCATTAGCTAGAAGAACTACTTGTTCAGTTTCCTCTCTCTCTACACCAATAGTTTCAATATTTTTCTTTAAATCTAAAGGAAAATACACAACTCTTTCTTTTAATGCTCTTTGTAAATCTGATGGAGGCAGCTTACCTTTTTTAGGCTCCATACGAACAATAGCATGAAATGGGTACACAGATTGAATCAGTATGGACTCATACATATTTAAATCGACCAGTTCTGGAGGAATAGCTACCAACTCTAGGTTATTATGTACAGCTCTAGCTTGCATTTTGTTATTTTCTAATTTGCTGTAACAATATGTACAAATACGTTGATCACTACCCAACTCAAAAAGACCTTCCACCAGCAAATAAGCACCAAATTCCTTCCACTTATCATTGTTTTCTTTTTCACTTTTTAAATACAGATCAACATTCCTAGTTTGATTTCTACAGTGAGTACGTCGACAACAAATACAAACATAGGGGCCTATTAGGATGGCGGACGGACCTGCGTCCGTCTGCCACCCCAGAGGTGGAGGGACCGTCCGCAGGGGCAGCGGCGGTCCCTCTGTGCAAATTAGGATGTGACCGCCCCCCTGGCGGTCACATCCTGTATTTTTAACATTGCGGCGGGTGCTGCTTGAAGCAGCACCCGCCGCAAGGTTAAAAATGCATGTTTAACATTTACATGCACAAAGCGGCAGGCACCGCGCGGTGCCTGCCGCTTTGTGCATGTAAATGCTGGGGGGTACCATAGGTACCCCCCACCCCCCGACACCCTGGGTGCCCGCAACGGGCCCCCAAAAGCCAAAGACCACATGCTTTTCCACGGCGGACAACCCGCTGTGGAAAAGCATGTTTCCCCATGCATCGTAATATGGCTGGTGGTGTCTGATAGACACCGCCACCATATTAGAGCTTTTCCGCCGCAGGACCGCTGCGTAAAAGCAGCGGACGGTTCTCCCGTCCGCAGATGACCCCCCTGCCATCCTAATCTGGCGGGGGGTCTTTTCTCTCTCCGCAGCAGTGAATCCGCATCCTCCAGCCCGCCGGTGGCTTCCGCCGGCCCGAAGGATGCGGATTCACCGCAATCCTAATCGGGCCATAGTTTGGTCTTTCATAACAAATTACCTTAAACTTTGTAATTTCTTCTGCAAACTTCTCAATAGTACTATCTTCCACCTCCTCTTCAACACCTACTCTTATCAAACTCTTACGTTCTCTACATTTTTCTTCAGTACTAAAGAAACAAAACTCTGTATCATCACAAACTTTTTTCATATCCAATACTGACCCATGTAAAAGAGCAGTGTTTATTTCACTTAAAAATAAAGCAGGACTTTTTACATAGTACAATCTTCTTACTAACTTCCGCATTGCAGAGTGATGTACTGCTAACATTCTCAAATTATGAAAAACACTTTGACACACTTTTCTAAAAAGACAAGCCAGAGAATGACCCTGCAAGCCAGTTTTTTCCTCACTTTACAAGGATCTAGTCCTTGCAACATCTTAATATTTTGTTTAATACATTTTTTAGTATACTCTCATAAGAAATCTCATAAAGTATCAATAGACTCCTATCATATACTACAAACACTACTACAATCCCACGTATACACTGGAGCTTGCGCACGTCTCCATTGAACTTCTTCAGCTATCACTTCTTTCACATTTCTAGGAACCATCTTTTTTTTTCAATTGCACAACCATTCTTAACTTCATAAGCACGACCACTGGTATCAACTGCGTGAAATAATGTAATTTTTTAAAAATAGCTCTCTTCATTAAAAAAATAATGTTTCTAAACTAGATTTGTGCTTCCATTCACCCAATTTTGTTTTACAAAAGTTAGTTCTGTTAATTAATCTTTTCTTTTTCCTTTTGCCCTTCATAGAATGCATTAGTTTATCCAATGTTCGCATTCTTTTCAGAACTAATATAAACAATCTTTTCAATTCAAAAGCCTTTTCGACTATACTTTCAATCTCTTGTTTCTTTTTTATAAAATGCAGATCTTTTTTATATATTTCTTGCAATCTTTCAATAATTTTTGTACTACTCTACTTTTATACATACGTTTTCTAATATCATGATATTGTTTCATCCTTCTTTCAACATAGATTGTTTCCCATTTCCTGAATTTCCATTAATTAATCCTTTTTTCATTTCATTCCTCTTCGTTCTACAAGTATTCTTTCTATTTTCAACATTTTCAAAATCCTTTCCAGGTCTTAAAAGTCTTTAAATACATTTTTTTGTTCTCTTACCACAAGACTTTTTCCTTTTTCTTTTTTGCCACATGTTGTAGTTCATCTAATTCCTGCTTTTGTTTCTTCTTTAAATAGTACTTTTTTTTCTTGTTTTTTCTTTTGCGCTTTTTTTGTCATGGTAAATCTTTCTTAATAATAATTGAGAATATCTGAAAAGAAAGAATTTAAAAAATAATTTAACATAATTAAAATAATTGTATACAAATATTCTTATCTATTACTAAAGAAACACCTTCTATTTAAAAGCTACAAACAAATGCATATATGGTTTTCAGAATATGGTAACAATTACACCTGAGCTGCACAATAAGTGAAGAGGCGTGCAGAAATAAAATGCAGCAGTAATGTCTGAAAGAGGCAAGAGGGATACAGAAAAAGGCAAGTGAAGTGCAGAATTAAGCAAAAGAGGTACAGAAAGAACCAAAAGAGAGGTATAAAAAGAAGCAACAGGAGTGCACAAAGGGGTAGGATTGGTGCAGAATGAAGCAAGAGGGTTACAGAAAGAGGAAGGAGGGGTGCAGAAAGAGGAACAGAACTGCAGAAAGAAGTAACAGAGGTGATAAAAGAGGCACAAAGGGTGCAGAAACAAACAAGACAGGTACCGAAAAAGGCAAAAGTGGTGGAGAAACAGGGAAGAGAGGTGTAAAAAGAGGCAAGAAAGTTCCACAAAGAAGGAACAGGGGTGCAGTAACTGTTAAAAGGGATGCAGAAAGAAGATATTGAGGTGCAGAAAGAGGCAAGAGATGTGCTGAAACTGGCAAACGAGTTACAGAAAGAGGCAAGTGAAGTGCAGAAGGAGACAAAAGAACTGCAGAAAGAGATAATAGAGGTGCAGAAACAGGGAAGTGAGGTGCAGAAAGTAGAAGAGATTAGCAGAATGAGACAAGAGAAGTACATGCACAAAGAAACAACATAAATGCAGAAAGAGGCATCAGAGGCGCAGAGGGAAGCACGAGTGGCTTGCAAACCATTAGTACCAATTTAACACCCATATTTAGCAATAAGTAACAGATGACCATTGGAGGTTTGCAACGGGCCTTCAACCACGATGTAACACTTGTCACTGCACATTTGTTAATGTTTGAGTCGATTGAGCTAGAAACAAGGATTTTTTGTTCAAATTTGTAGATTAGAATGCAGATGATGAATTATGTGGCTAATGCAGAACATGTATAATTATGCAAAAATCGGTGCAGCCAAAGAGTCGCAGAATTCCAGTGGCCCTGCTCATACCTCTGACTAGGTTCACAAGTGCTCCTCAGTGATTCTCCCCATATTGTTAAAAGCATGCATACATACATGTCTATGTTTTCAAATCATCATGATATCTAAAAGAAATATGTATACAATATTTCTGATATATACTCAACCTAGAAACTGAGACATGTACTACATCTACCTGAGTGATTCCAAAACTCTGTGGGTAGTGCTTGGGTGATTGTATGATTACAAGGTTAGTCACTGGATAATGGCAGGAAAAGATGGATACTGACTAGCTCATTGCATGAGTGCAAACATACACATTGACTGCATGGATAAGTGTATACATAGCACCTGAAAGGATCGATGAGTCATTGAGTACTGCCTAGGCGAATAGATGAATGTAACAGAAGGGCACGGGTGATTCTATGACTATAAGGGTAGTGTGTAGGTTATTACATGACTGCATAGGTACAGCCTGTATGATGCAACCAATCCCTAGAGCTTGCATCTTTTCCAGATATATGGAAAGAAACAGTAGTCTTTCCCCTTCTAAAGAAACCAGGTCTTGAAATGTATGACCCAGCAAACTATAGGCCAATCTCCCAACTACCATACTTGTCTAAAGTTCTGGAGAAATTGGTCAATAAACAACTTACGACTTTTATTGAAACAAATAATTTACTAGATCCCTCACAAACTGGATTTAGGGCCAACAACAGCACTGAGGCCACCCTGCTAGCTGTGTCAGATTATATCAAGTCACTAGTTGCCCAAGGCAGAGCTGTAGCATTGTTCCTATTTATCCCACAATAAACTACTACAAATCATCCATGAAAAAGGGCTTTATTCAAAAGCCCTGACATGGTTTGTGTCTTTCCTTAAAAACCGAACCCAGATAATCCAAATGGGTCCCCACTCCTCCACCGCAAAAATAATGATTTACGGAGTTCCATAGGGAGCCACCTTGAGCCCTACTCTTTTTTAACATATATGTCTCTTCCCTGGCAGGTATCAGCAGGAAATGGGGTTTCGACATATGTTCCTATGCTGACGATACACAACTGATAATTCCCCTGTTTGATAGGCTGCCAAAGTTGACACCAAAGGCAATCTCATCCACTGCCTGCAGAAATAGCAGGTTGGATGTCCGGACATTGCTTAAAACTAAATGCCGGAAAATCAGAGATTTTGCTTTTCGGAGATGCACATGCAACCTGGGATAGTAGTTGGTGGCCTTAAGCATTGGGCACCGACCCTGAACCAAGGAAGGCTGCTAAGAATTTGGGCATCATCTTTGATGACGCCCTATTCATGCAGAATCAAGTACGCTCATTGTGCGGGAAAGGCTTAGTTACATTAATACTCTTTAGAAGACTTTTTCCCTGGATTCCTTTAAATTGTAGGAAAACGTTAACACAGACACTTATTGTGAGTAGGCTGGACTACGGCAATGCACTGTATGTTGGCATGGCCAATTATCATTTTACCAGACTGCAAGTGGTCTAAAACGCTGCCGCTAAACTGATCTGTAGCAAAAGTAGATACAGTTCAGCATCCTTCTGCATGAAGGAGTTACTTTGGCTACCAGTATGCCAAAGAGCTAGCTTTACGATCATGTGCTATGCACATAGAACTTTATATAAGGCTGGCCCACAAATCCTACAAGGCAAACTATATTTTCATGTACCCTTGCGTAATTTGAGATCTCGCCATCAGTCATTGGCAACAGTCAAACGCATGACTAAAGTCAGGATGGGTGACCGATCATTCTCAAAAACAGCAGAGGCTCTCTGGAATACACTCCCACTTGAACTACGCCTGACTGAAGACTACCTAATATACAGGCAAAAGCTAAAAACCTTTTTGTTCCCTAGATACTGACCTACCAAATAGAACTATTACAATTGCCTGCACAGCATTCTGCTCAGTCTTAGCGCCGTGATGTCCCTTGGGATGAATGTTGGCTCTACAAGTTTCTAAAAATACAAGTATCTATAAATACAAATCACATGACTGTAGGGACAGTACATATCTCCGATCCTAGATGATTATATGTTTGCATGGGTAGTATCTGGTAGATTACTGAAGTACATAGCAAGTGAGTGGGTGATTTTATAAGTTCATGAGCACCGCCTGTGTGATTATCGAATTACTAAGATACTGCCTGAGTGATTACAGGAGTACACAGATAGTGACTGGGTGAATTTAAAAGTGCATCGTTATTGGTTGAGTGATTATATCGGTACAAAAAAAGTTTGTATCTGATTGAAAGAGTACAAGGGGATTGAAGGAGTACTTGAGTAACACCTCAGCGATTGCATGACTGCAGGGATAATGTCTGGGGATTTACATGACAACATAGCAAGTGACTGGGTAATTTTATAACCGCATGTGTACTTCTTGAGTGATTGCAGGACTACTGAGAGAGAGCCTGAGTAAATAAAAGACTACAAAAGTAGTGCCTGGGTGATTCCATAACAGCATGACTACAGGCTGAGTGATTACATGAGTAGAAAGGTAGTGCCTCCGTGATTGAAAGAGTGCAACAGTAGTGTCTAGGTTATTATATAACTACATGAGTTATACCTTAGTGATTGTATATCTGCATAGATAGTGTCTAAATGATTGCATCAGTGCAACAGTAATGCCCAATGATTACAGCAGAGTACATGTAGGGCCTGCATAATTATAAGAGTGCATGACTAGTAGTTTTTATAAGTGCATGAGAGTTGGGCCTAGCTAAATATAGAGCAGCACACTATTACATGACTCAATTATAAGACTGTTCGTATTCTTAAAAGCATGCATACAGATGTCTCTACCTTTTCAAATCATCATGATATCTAAAAGAAATATGTATATGATATTTCTGAAATATAGGAAAAAGTAGAAACTGAGACATGTACTAGATCTACCTGAGTGATTCCAAAACTCTGTGGGTAGTGCTTTGGTGATTGTATGAGTACAAGGGTAGACACTGGATATTTGCACGGAAACATGGATGGTGACGAGCTCATTGCATGAGTACAAATTACACATTGCGAGCATGGGTAAGTGTATACATAGCACCTAAATGCATAGATGAGTCAATGAGTACTGCCTAGGTTAATAGATGATTGCAGCAAAAGGGCCTGGGTGATTTTAGGTTATTACATGACTGCATAGGTATAGCCTGCATGGTTGCATGACTGTAGGGAAAGAACATATCTTGGACCCTGAGTGATTCCATGCCTACAAGGGTAATATATGGTGGATTACTGAAGTACATAGCAAGTGAGTGTGTGATTTTATAAGTTCATGAGTGTCATCTGTGTGATCAAAGAACAAACTTACAATTTCAAACAAACATCTAAAATTATGCGGCATCTTTCTACTATACTTTTCAACAAACTAGAAAAAATAAGTCTAATTAATAATACCTTATGTGAGCATCTTTCACACAACACTTTTGTGCTGCACCTTCACCATTCTATCTAAAATTATGCTGCATCGTTCAACCATACCTTTTTACGGATTAGAAAAAAGAAGCCTAATTAATAACACCTTATATGAGCATCTTTCACACAACAATTTTGTGCTGCATCTTCACCATTCTATCTAAAATGATGTGGCATCAGTCAACTATACCTTTCTACAGATTAGAAAAAAAGCCTATTTAATAACACCCTATATGAGCATCTTTCAAACCACACTTTTCTGCTGCATCTTCACCTTTCTTTCTAAAATTATGCGGCATAATTCAACTATACCTTTCTACAGACTAGAAAAAAGAAGCCTAATTAATAACACCTTATATGAGAATTTTTGAAACCACTCTTTTGTGCATCATCTTCACTTTTTTATCTAAAATTATGCGGCATCATTCAACTATACCTTTGTACAGACTAGAAAAAAGAAGCCTAATTAAAAATACCTTATATGAGCATCTTTGAAACCACACATTTGTGTTGCCTTTTCACCATTCTATCTAAAATTATGCGGCATCATTCAAATATACCTTTCTACAAATTAGAAAAAAGAAGGCTAATTAATAACACCACATATGAGCATCTTTGAAACCACACATTTGTGTTGCCTCTTCACCATTCTATCTAAAATTATGCTGCATCGTTCAACCATACCTTTTTACGGATTAGAAAAAAGAAGCCTAATTAATAACACCTTATATGAGCATCTTTCAAACAACAATTTTGTGCTGCATCTTCACCATTCTATCTAAAATGATGTGGCATCACTCAACTATACCTTTCTACAGATTAGAAAAAAAGCCTATATAATAACACCTTATATGAGCATCTTTCAAAACACACTTTTCTGCTGCATCTTCACCTTTCTTTCTAAAATTATGCGGCATAATTCAACTATACCTTTCTACAGACTAGAAAAAAGAAGCCTAATTAATAACACCTTATATGAGAATTTTTGAAACCACACTTTTGTGCATCATCTTCACTTTTCTATCTAAAATTATGTGGCATCATTCAACTATACCTTTGTACAGACTAGAAAAAAGAAGCCTAATTAAAAATACCTTATATTAGCATCTTTGAAACCACACATTTGTGTTGCCTTTTCACCATTCTATCTAAAATTATGCGGCATCATTCAAATATACCTTTCTACAAATTAGAAAAAAGAAGGCTAATTAATAACACCACATATGAGCATCTTTGAAACCACACATTTGTGTTGCCTCTTCACCATTCTATCTAAAATTATGCGGCATCATTCAACTGTACTTTTCTACAGACAAGAAGAAAAATGCCTAATTAATAATACCTTATGTGAGCATCTTTCAAACCACACTTTTGTGCTGCATGCTCACCCTTTTACTAGTACTCACACTCTTGACCCTACCACATAAAAAGCATCAACAGCTCTTTGTTATACATCATGCACCTTAAAATATATGACATATATATATATATTCACTGAAAAAACCATAGGTTATAGACCATATATAGTTAGGAATTAGCATTTAAAAAACCTTATTTTACTCACACAAAACCATTGAAATTCCATATATAGTTAGTTGCACTAACTATATATCGCGCACCCGCAATCCACTGCTGATGATGTCACATATTACATCATTCATGACATGGTCAGTGACATCACTGATGACATCACTGATGACATCTCACTTGACATCAATGATCACATCACTGATGATATCATTCATGTGATAATACAATGCATCTCCTCACACTCTAATATAACCTCCGTTACACCCAGTGTTAAATAGAGAGTATCATTTTTGAAACCATTGACACACCAATACTAGTTACTACATACGCACTCACTGATTCCTATGTCTACACACACATTCACTCATACAATCATTCATACATACAATCACTCATCTTTACAACACTATCATATGCACTCATACACCTATACAGACACTCACACTCTGCCACTCATCCATGGAGTTACTCACACACCTAGTCAGTCCTGAAAAGAATCAATCACACTTCCATTTTCTCATCTATACAGTTAAACACAGAACACCTTACATTTTTGAAACATATACTAACACATAGTTACTCTCTTATAGAATCACTGATACAAGTACACATTGATCTGCACAGAGTCACACACCTCCCAGCCAGCCATACACACACTCAGTCTCCCATACAAATACTTGTGCAACCAATCAATAACCCATATAGCTACTTATATAGCTACTGATCAACACATGCAGCAGCTTGCACAACAACAGACATACTGATGCACACTTTTAGACAGTTTAGTCACTAACCCGTGCATTCAGTAAGACGCATTTAATCACTCACTCATACAGTCAATCACGCACCTACTAAAACCTTCATTCAGACACTTATACATCCACTCATTCTTCAATATGTAAAACATATTTAAACTTTACAGAAACACATAATCACTGGATGTTGTCATCAGTGATGTCATCAGTGATGTCACTGACCATGTCATGAATGATGTAATATGTGACATCATCAGCAGTGGATTGCGGGTGCGCGATATATAGTTAGTGCAACTAACTATATATGGAATTTCAATGGTTTTGTGTGAGTAAAATAAGGTTTTTTAAATGCTAATTCCTAACTATATATGGTCTATAACCTATGGTTTTTTCAGTGAATTTTCAAGGTTTTGTAAATGCTAATTCCTAACTATATATGGTCTATAACCTATGGTTTTTTCAGTGAATTTCATTGGTTTTTTAACAGCTAATATCTGTAGCTGTAAAATGTATTCTTCTTTAAATCCAAAAATATATTTTATATGTTTATTAATAACTTTTTTTTTAAATATTTTTTTTTCTTCGTTCCCGCTTCGCGAATCGGGAAGCTTCCCGTTAGCTGACCTTGATGCCGCGAAATAGACCGCGAGCCGGTAAACGTTTCTTTACCGCAAGTGCCGCGTTAGAAAACAACATCGTGACGCCTCCCGTCCGCATGACGTTCCACGTTGTCGCGTGATACGTCATATGACGTGCTACGTTAGCGAACTGGTACGCGAAGCGAGTGCCAAAGCGCAGGTTTCTGGAAGCAAACCGGGAGGCCCTGCAAAGCGCTTAACGTAAACACAGCAAGTCATGTGACTTGGTAATAACACTTTTCATTGGTTCATTTCACTTTTGGTTTCCTAATGATGTAAGACTAGGTCATATAATCTAAAATGAACACTTTTGATTGGTTGAGAACTCTTGTTTTTCCCAAATGATGAAAATCCCTCCTTCTTTCCTCACTCTGACTTTCATCATTGTGAGAGAAAGACCCTTTGTGATCACTGAGCAATGGCTTCTTTAGTAGCTTCAGCTGGTGCTTCCCCACCACCTCCACCACATCCAAGGAAGAGTGGACCACCTGCTCAAGTTGTAATTCAACAAGAAGAAGAAGAAGAGGAACAGGAGGACGAGCACGAAGAGAGGCAGTTTTTGCCTGAGCAGCCCAAGACGTCTCACCGGAAAGAAAACTTCATTTGGCAATTTTTTAAAATTCCCAAAGGTCAGAAAAAAGTAAATGCAAGATACGTTACTTGCCTTATATGTCAAGATAGACTGTCCAGAGGGACCGACAAAAAATACAGTTTCGGAAACTACACAATGCATCGCCATATGACTAGGTGGCATCCTAACAACTACAGTGCTGCACAGTTTCGGAACGACCTAGATAATCTCCCTATTATGGCCAGAAGATCTGTTGTACCGGAAGTAACGGGACCAGAGGGCAGGGAGATGGTGCCAAATATACAAATGAGATTTGGTGAAGTAAAACACACCTGCGTATTTTGCGATGGATTCATTTCCTACGGAGAAAGAAGCATCACTCTGATCAACAGAGCTATTGACTATCATATGCAAGTTTGTCCGAAACGCCCAAAATAATAAATACTTCTTTTTTTTGTTTTGTTGCTCCTGTTGAGCCCTTTACAATGAATCGTTTTCATTGCCCCCTCCAAGAAAAACCCAAAAAAATATAAAACTGTTCCGAAAAATTCAAAAACATTAAAAAAATGTTCAGAAAAAAAAAAAAAAAAGTTCTTTTCAGAACTACCTCCCCGTTATTAAAAAATTGGTACAATATTTGGAACTGTGCCAACCTCTATTTCTCTTAGTTCGCTTCCTAGTTCGCTCGCTGGTACGCGAACTGGAAGCGAACCAAAAACAGTAAGTATAAGGGAAGGAAACACACACTTATGTTAAAAGAAAGACAGCTATAGGGGAGTAAACTAGAGATACTATTACCCATAATCCACTACTGATGATGTCACATATTACATCATTCATGACATGCTCAGTGACATCATCAGCAGAGGATTGCGGGTTTTTTGGCAACATGCCTTATCCACGGTTTAATAACGCTGCCTTTTGCTTTATATAAGTTTTCAAATTGTATGAAATATATACCAATAGGTCTTTATGAACCTTTAGGTAGTGCTTTTGTTCATGAGGTCTGGTCGCTTCCATACACATACAGATGTTTCAAAGATGATCAAGAAGTTTATCTGAATGGAGAGGAATGCACTGAGACGCCAGATCATTCACTAATGTGTAGGCACATACAGTTACACGATTCATGCAACAAACACCGACCAAATATGGCTTGCGTGTTGCAAGGCACGCCAGTTCCTGCTATCATCCCCACGTTCAAGTTGTTGGAAAATGGTAGTTATTTGATGCTCAATAATGAAGATTGTTCTGAGTTAATTAAAAGTATTCCTTTTATCGTAACAGTAAGTGAACGGGTTATTTGCTGCAGAAATGTTCTATTTCCTCCCACACATGAACATAGGGAGTTTTCAATCTGGCCACAAATACCAACCTTGGGACACGTTTCAACGGCATGACAAGAATAAGAGCTCTTTTGTCTCAGAGAGAGGTGGCCTTGAGTTCGGCCCGTGAAACTTTCGTACTTCACATAGCGAACACCCGTACACAGGTTTGCCTTTCAATTTCAGCAACATGTTTCCGACTATCTTTAACGCATCCTCCACAAAATCCCTGGCACACTTTTTTAAAGTTGTTACCAGTGGTCTCGTGACTTCATTTGAGAAAATCTTTGGAGTCATCCCTGCTCCCTTTCATTCCATTTTCTCCACTCTGGTTCGTGGATTGCATTTTTACTTGCATTACCAGCGGACGCTCTTGTGCTTTTTTACATTTTTAAATATGGATGTCCCTCCTATGCAACCTCCGACCCTGCAGCTGCTGACACTGTTCCGCAATCGCATGCTAGAATATTATGGCACAATGCCGTTGGCGATATTAAGCACGGCATATGGATTATCTTTTCGGTTCTCCTACTTCACCTGTGTCCAGCCTGTATTTCACTGCCTGACCTGTGATTTCGATTGGGCCATTGATTTGTGTCTCTGCGGACCGGTTTCTCCTGACGTCGACTTTAATCAGCTGATGACTCCTATCATTACTCACGAGTTGATTTGTCCTGGCGAAAGGATTATGGCTGTGGCATTGATGCATGGACTACTTGGTCCCTGGAATTTACTGGCGGCAGCACAGTCTTTCTTGGAACACAGCTTTCTTGAAAACCCACCGAGCTGTCCTCTGATGGTGATAGAGGATCCGGTGCTGGGAGAGCACGTATGTTCTTTTCCGCTTTTAAATTGGATGGCTGAACTGTTTTCGGATGAAGACGGTGACTTCCTGTTGGAGGCTGTTGCAGCTTATTTTGCATACACAGTTATGTCATAGACCTTTTTCATGTTTCATATGCTGAGTACTAGAATTTCATTGACAATTCATTGACTTAATTGTCAAGTTTTTATTATTTACCTTGCCTATTGGCTTAAGACTCGATAAAGTACTTGGCTGTTTTATTTTTCTTTAGCATTGAATTTTCCTAGTTTTTAATGCTTTACCTTGCGGACCGTCCACATATAAACTTGCAATCTGCTCTCATGAGATGGCACTTCTATTATCTTATTCAGTTCGTTTCCGGATCATGAGGAGGTGTCATCTAGGTCCTGGATATCTTTACACCGTGTTAAGTTAGCATGGGCTCATTACCGGTTTAAACGCCATTTTTCCTTTTTTGCAACTTCTGCACACGACATTTAGTTGTTGCTTTAGCTTTCCACCTAGTAGTTCATCGTGGTTTACATGAGAATAATATGTTATTGGTCTACTATCTGCTTTACTTGTTAAACTATATCTGTACAGCGAGTGCTAAAGTTTCAAGAACAACACGATACAGAATTGTTATGAGGTCTGATCTCCACGACTTCATACTCATAACATAAGTGCAACTTCTGCCAATTCTGGGCATGAGGCGGGTTTTATATTGCTTTGCCGAACACACATACACAACAGTTGATGCGGTTCACATGAAGAGAGAGCTGGTGTATGCTGATGTGATTCCTTCAAATCTAAGACACTAAAGTATGGGCACGCCCTAAACCAACACAAAGAGACCTTCTTAGCAAATAATATAATATGTGTATTAGGGAGGGTGAGATATAAGCAGCCGCGGGCCGTGGAGGGAGTTACGGTGAGGCAGGGAGGCGGGGAGGGGGAGAAGCAGGGTGGAGCCCTCTCTACCTTGCCCCTCCCCCTCCCCGCCTCCCTGCCCCACCGTAACTCCCTCCACGGCCCGCGGCTGCTTATAAGTGTTGCTAACTCTTATTCATTTACAGCATGTTAACATACTGTCACCATTCGCTTTTTATGTACTAGTAACTATGCTGGTAATTTTGCTACTGATAATATGTGTACTTGTATTCTCCACCCTGCTTCTCCCCCTCCCCGCCTCCCTGCCTCACCGTAACTCCCTCCACGGCCCGCGGCTGCTTATAAGTGTTGCTAACTCTTATTCATTTACAGCATGTTAACATACTATCACCATTCACTTTTTATGTACTAGTAACTATGCTGGTAATTTTGCTACTGATAATATGTGTACTTTTATTATCTAAGGTACTACGCCTGAGAAGACGGCATTAGTAAATAAACATTTCAAATACACATGTGTTCTTCTTAACTCCATGTTCTGGTTTCTAAGAAATATATAACGACCGACTGTTCATGAGTTCCACGTATCCTGAGGTACTATAAGTTCATATTCTGGATTGTCTAAACATTGAGAGTTTGTTATATCCAATGTGACACTGTACCTAGCTTGCTAAATAGTTTTTGATTACTAACGTGAGTTTTGGGACACCCTAATTCGCCGAGGTTCCAATCCTCTGTCCACAGTTCTGTGTGAGAACAGAAACCCTGCGACAGGGGCACCCCCGACCCTTGCTGGACCTTCATCACACTTGCGATACAACTCCAGCAATGCGCCACCTTTACGGCACAGATACATCACGCATCTGTGCTGTTTTTGCCCCGTGATGCGCCGCATTGTAAATGCAGCACACCATAGGTGACGGAACAGCGGCACAGAATGACTAACACATCCCTGGTGATGCGCCAGTCATCATAAATCTATCCCTATGCTTCTTATCTTGTTAGAGATGAACCGCCATATGTATCATCAAAGTTATTTGCATTTCCTAAATAGCGAACTTTAAGGAATAAATAGCGATTCTTTACCATTCCTAGTTTGCGATGAGCTATTTGCTAATTAGCCGAATGTAGCCCAATGAAGCCCAATGTAGCCCAATGTAGCCCAAAGATGGCCGCCAGACACACAAAAAAACAAATGTAGCCCAAATATCAGCCAGATGTAGCCCAACTATAGCCCAGTGACAGAATGACCAATCAGCTTCGCAAACCTCCGTTACGCGAAGCGGAGCGCTGTTACAGATATATATCTTTTTTTGAACGTTAATTTCTCAAAATCCACTGGAGCACATATATTGAGACCTAGCAAAGGCACATCGGGCTACCAGTCCCTAATATTTTGCCAAGTTTCGTGCAAATCCATTCAGCCGTTCAATTATTATTTTTATTATTTTTTTTTGCCCCGCGGGGCCCTTTTAAAACCTCCACATCAAACCTAGGGGGTCAGCGAGGATCTACTATGCCCCCTTATAGTTATTTCCCCCTTTGTTTTGACCTCCTCTTGTCTCTCGATCCTACCGAGAGACAAGATGGCGGTCGCTACGGACTGTTTGGAATGTTGACAGACGCCGGAGAACCAATCAGCTTCGCTTCACAAAGCTCCGTTGCGCGAAAAGTCCGCGAACCAGAGCGCTAACCGGTCCGCTGTTACAGATATATATCTTTTTTAAAACGTTAATTTCTCAAAATCCACTGGAGCACATATATTGAGACCTACAAAAGGCACATCGGGCTACCAGTCCCTACAATTTTGCCAAGTTTCGTGCAAATCCATTCAGCCGTTCGGGCTAAAAGTGAGGCCAACCGCCCTATGGAAAACTCAATGTTAAAAACACGTTTTGGGACCCCCCTTTTTTCTCGGCCCCCACTGGACGAACCCCCCCCAAATTTTCAAGGGCTGCTCAGAAACAAAATGTGCCATTTTCCTGAAAATTTCAGCCAATTCCGTCCACAAACGCCAAAGTTATTAGACATAGAATTTTCAAAAAACCCATAGAGAAAAAATCCTAACTATATATACCTACTGGCGACCGCCAGTAGGTAATATATATATATATATATATGACATATATATTTATATATATATATGAAAATTATTCGGTATACTAGAAATATACATATCCAGACAGTAACACAAACACCATAATCAGTCATCCATCTTCCAAAATACACATATTACTATACAGAATCTTTTTTAAACAACATTAAAGTACAACAAAACAAACTACAATACACATCTCTACATTTAATAATATATTTCAAACAACAAAGATTTTAAATAATTTTAAAAGTTTAAAAATAAACCTCACAAATTTATAACTCACCTTCCAAATAGATTTGTTGACTTTGAAATGTCACAAACTCTTAAAGGATTTTCTTTTGCACACAATTAATATAATGCTCCAGTCTCATCAAGGTAAAACCAGTAATGGCATAGTTTCCATCTCTTTCTCCACTCACTACATTATTTCAAATTGTTAAACACATCTCTATTAGTTACACATATTAACCCCTACCAACTGACTTCTAAAAGTGCCCAAACTGTTTCTTCATTTTTTTAAGTCGCGACTCTATCGTGCACCACTGCGATGGAGCCGCGAATTCATACGGGAGTTCAAACATATATTATTAAAAAAATGACTACTATTTTTTAATAACACACCTCTTCTAAAGATAGTACCGACTTGGGAAATGTCACTGTAATAACATATTACTTATATATAAATTACAAATTCACATTTTAAGTTCACAGTTAAATTCCCACCCTACCCCCATTTTGCTTAATGCCAGTTCCATAGTAACAGTTCAGGGAACACTCAACTTAAACTGACAGGTCACAAGTTCAGCATATTTTCAAGTTCACCACACAATGTTGCAAATGCAAACAGCAGGTTTGGTTGACTTTCAAAATTTGACCTTATCCTTTCTATTGTACCTTTTCAAATAATGTTTTACTAATTTATAAGAAAAATGTTTTTTTCTAAAAAGTAAAATGCACCCTACTTTTGAATGTACAATGTTCTTAAACAGCCAATCAATTCTCAACTTTTTTAAAAAACAACATCTTGTCCACCATTTAACATACCTCTTATTCTACCAACTGACTACCTCAGCTACAGACATCTTTTCATTACTTCCTGACATCCCTTTAAGATTCTTACAGTGTGGATTTTTGGACACAGATATGTTTTCTGGTGCCCAAGGTATACTGAACGCAGAGGTATTGACAAAGACTAGCTTTGCAAAATGTGGACATTAAATGGATTGCACAGAGAGGATTAAAGTGGCACCAATTGCCGCCTTTGGTTAAAACCTCTTTGCATCTCCAACCCCCTGACCTCATGATTGTGCACTGTGGTGGCAATGGCCTAGGCACATTGACTGGGGAGGGCTGGAAATGCTAATGAAGGACACCTTTGCACAATTGATGTTATTTGTACATCAAACTCTCTTTGTATACTCTAACATATGCCAAAGACAGAAATGGAAGTGGTCAAATCTATTCTGTCCACAGATTGAGAAAGCTAGGAAAAATGTCAATAAAGCTGTTTCTGCTTACATCAGATTCCATAGGATGGACTCCATATATAACAACAATCTATGGCTTGATATGGATGGCATCGACAGGAGTGATAGAGTACACTTCACAGACCAGGGAAGCAGAGTCTTTCTCAAAAACCTAAATCTCTGCATCAGCACTTACATGTAGCTACAGCAAACTCAGAATGAAAACAAGAGCTCTTTTTAGAGCCACCCTATAAATTATTACAGATTATAATTTTATTTTACACATACAATTTTTTTTATTTTTGGGGGGGATTTCAACACCCACATGAATTCACAGAACAAAAGCACAAACTCAATGCACGACAACACAACACAAGTTTCAACTTTAACTATTAATTTTTAATTTTATATATTTTTAACAACTCTATCAATTGTATTCTTGTCATTAACTTCAATCACAGTACTTTTTAAAACAACTTAACAAATAGAACACTACCTTCTCATTATATACTACTTAATTATTTATTTAAGGTTGATTTGAGACTCCACCGCGATTACAAAGGGGGGCCGCGCTGAGAGCTGTGCTGGAGTCACGACTCCAAACTCGAAACAAAACAAAAAACCGATCCCCTTTAATTATTTCATCTTTGCCCTGGGACCCCATCCCCTTGGGCCTGCTACAATTGTATCAGTATTGGCCCTTCTCCTCAGGCCAATACTGGCCCTGGGGACCCCATCCCATGGGGCCTAGCCTCTTTTAAAAAAAAAATATTTAGAGAAGGGGACAGCGTGGCCCCCTCCCGGGTCACTTCTGGCCCGAGGACCCCATCTACCTGGGCTGGCCCTTATCATGGGGGGAGCCCCACGCCCCAACACCCCCACAGTCCCACCGGCTCTCCGCCTCCAGCGGGAGCCGGCATTGCTTTTGACCAAGGGGACCTGCTGACATGCCACTCCCCTTGCTCAAAAGCAATCCTTTGTTGAAGCAAGAGCAGGTTTTCCTGCTCTCGCTTCAAGGAAGCAAAGCAAGTTTGCTCTGACACGGTGGGAGCCGTGCTCCCACCCTGTCATAGCAAACAGCAATGTCCCGGGGGTGGTCACCCCGGGACATTGCAGGAGCCGGCCCTGGGGGGGTGGCGGTCCCCAGGACCACCAAGGGCTCCAGTGTGGCCCCCACCCTAAATGTACTTAGCCCCGGGGAGGTGGTGGTCCCCGAGGCTTGCAGGGGCAGCGGGGCCTCCCACCTTATTAATGAAAAATGACCCAGGGAGGTGATTATGACACCCCCCCACACATTTAATGAACAAGCCCTGGGGAGGTGGTGGTCCCCGCGGCTCTGGGGGGCAGCATGCCCCCGCATCTAAATTACTAAGCCCCGGGGAAGTGGCAGTCTCAGGGGATGCGGAGGCCCCCTCAGGCCCCTGCAAATTCATTTGTAATTACCCCCGTGACCTGGTGCGGAACACAGCACTTTGTTTTTTTTATTATCTCATTCAGATTCGCTCACCCAGTGTAACTTCGGACATAAAGAAAAAAGCTTTTTTTGGCCTGGGGTTCCTTCTAAGACCCCCAAGCAGTCCTAGGATGTCAGGGTGTTTCTACCTTGCCCCCTTTTCATCTTTATTAACCTTTTTTCCACTCTTTTATTGTGACTCGGTTACAGATTCACAAAATGGCTGCCAACACTTCCTGATTTGGAGTGTTGGCAGCCAATCAGAAGTCACCTCGTTCTCGAAAGGAGTCGTGACTCCTCCTTGGTGCTCAGATATCGATATTTTTCTTTTTTAATTTCTCAGGAAATACTGAATGGATTTACACCATTTAAAAAAAGGTCGCTTTCTGAACCAAGACCTACCTTTTTGCCTTCCGCAGTTCGTGCTGTAGCTCCTCTTCTTTCTCGGCCCCCGCTTGATGAATCACCCCAAAACTTTAAAAACAGAAGCTAACTGGAGCGCCCCATTAGTTTTGAAAATTTCGCGTAATTCAGTTAAGGAGTTTTGGCTGTAGAGGTGTCTAAAATTTCCTATGGAAATTGCATGGGGAAATTGCCTTTTAGGACCCCCTTTTTTCTCAGCCCTAACTTGATAGATCACCATGAAACTTTTAAAGAAGGAGCTATGATGAACTTCTTTTTTTGTAGCTTTTGTGAAGATTTTGCCAAAGATAATAAAAAAAAAACACTTCCTATGGTAAGTAGGTCCTAACAATAACTACACAGTGCCGAAAATCACCCCACTCTGTAATATACATATATGCATGGCTGGACTAGCCACTCACAACCATATACTTACAACCACTTACACTCACTAGATGATGTCATCAGTGATGTACTTTGAGATGCTATCAGTGATGTCATCAGTATTGTCAATGACCGCATCATGAGTGATGTAATATGTGATGTAATATGTGATGTCATAAGAAGTGCATTGCAGAGACACAAGTTATAGTTAGCTCGAGTACATATAACTTCTTAATTTCTCTGGTTTTATACCAGTGAAATGTTAGCCAAAATATAACATCCTTGTCACCTTTGATTTTTTCAGGGAATTTCTATGGTATTTAACTTCTATTCCCTAACTAAAACATTCCTCTAACCTTTGTTTTTTCCAATTAATTCCTTTTATTCAATTCTATATTCTAACGTCCCCTATAACCTTAGTTTTTTAAGTGAATTTCAATATTATTTTTATTCTATTTCCTAACTATATATTCCATGTAAACATTGTTTTTTTTAGGGTATATCACCAGTTGTTTTAATTCTGTGGTAGATTATTCACAGGAACTGTCCTACAACCAGACTCAGTGGCCAACCTCCTGTATTGTTCGTAGTTTGCAGTTAATTTAAAAAAGAATGAATAGGTAGTTTCAAAATATGGCAAAAAGATAGGAGAAAGTAATTACATTTTGGCAAAAACAATCACAAAGTTCTGTAAATAATACAAAAAAGCAGTAATAATGACAGTATTCTCCAAAATTACCAAAAATACTCTAATTAGTTGGGCATAATTACAATTTTGGCCAGGCCTATTAAAGATATGACTTTTTGCCAAATTTAGTGTAATTCGGTTTAGGAGTTTTGTCTGTAGAGGTGTCAAAAATTTCCTATGGAGGGGCGTGTTTTCGGCGCCGTACCAAGATGGCCCCCTGAAGATTAGCTCCGCCACACCGATCCTTTACGGAACTTTTTTCTGCCGCCATTGCTGTCTCTGTGTGGTGCTGCCAGCCGTAACATGCAGCAGAATACTTGTAGCACTAGGTGAGGCCGTTTGGTGGTTTCCAGCGCGCTGATTTCATTCATTTTTTATTTCCCCCGCATTTTCCTTAGAGTTAATGGATGCCATTTTAGAGTTCTCAACAGCGCGAGTAACGTTATCGCATCTATGAAGAAGCTGCGCATTGACTTGTCATTGTTTCTGAGGGCTGGCGCGCATATGATAACACTACAGGATGGATGTAGAATCCTGTGCTCTTCTGTTTTCCCGCATTTCCTGCACTAAATGAACGCTCCCAATGTGCTTCATGCAACCCTGTCAGGAATATCATTAGTTGTGTTGCATGAAGTTGAATGCACTTCAGTAATGCGTGGTCATTCTATACAGCTCTTCTGGAATTGTTTGCGCTGCCTTGTGTATGTAACTGACTCACCTAATACATACCAGAATTGGGAGTAATTGGCCTCATGCAGGAATAGCTTATATACACCAATTTTCTTCAACAGTTTTGTCCCTGTATTTGTGGTGACTGTGGATCCCTGTTTGCTACACCTCACATCGACATACCTGGTCCACAGGTTGGAACTGTTTTTAGTGCCTCCAGTGTGTTGCACGTAACAATATCATATGCATGTATCCCTTTACATCATTAGCTACCATCTTCCAAATTCTCTACATTGTATGTGAATTTGTTGATCGATGATGGACGCAGCGCGTTTTTGGACAAGTTCTGCATTTGCTCACCCCTCTGCATATGCTGTCTTTCAACCTCCTCAATAGTGACGCCATCAATTTAGGAACTTCAGGTTTATTTTCTTGACATACCTCTTTGGATTGATATCGAACTTTATTGCTATATCTTCTCAGTGAACTCCTTGCTTCCATCTGCTGCAGTACGGATAATAGAGTTCCTATGAAGTATTGAGTTTGCTGCATTATTCAATTCACCTCTGCAAACAGGTTCCGCTTATTCTTTCTTTCTATCCTTTGCTCAACACTCTGATTTTCTATCCACAATTGCTATATTTCATGTCAATGGGAAAACTGCGCAAACCCAAATTTGTTTTGGTGCCTTCCAACTCAGCTCGAACATCGTACTCCTCAATCCCAAGTTCTCTCTGTTACAGAAATACAAATGGCTGGTGTAACATCTAATCGCTCTTCTTCTTCTCAATCTACGTCTACTAAAGCTTCTCCTCCTACCACGTCGACCAAGCGCTTGAAACATGATTCTCCATCTCCTGATAAATGCTCCTCCTCTACTATCTCTATGGAGTTAATTTTGGAGGAAATTCGCGCTTTACGTCCTTTTGTAGAGGAAACTAGTAGTGACAATCAACTCCTGAAAGACAAATGGTTGTCTATGGACAGCAGGCTTACCTCTGTGGAACAACAAGTTACAGAAATTCAAACCAACTCTCACCGTACCTCTACTTTGGAGAAATCTGTCCAAGCTCTTCAACAGCATATGGAAGATTTAGAAAATAGGAACAGAAGAAATAATCTTCGTATTTACGGATTGCCTAAATCCCTGGAGAGTGATGATCCCGTCTCTTTCTTCGCTTCTTTTCTTCCGAAATTACTGGACATGCCTCCCACGACTTCTCTTAGTATTCAGAGAGCTCACAGACTTGGTCCTCGTTCATCTACTTCATCGAAACCACGTGGAGTCATTATTCTTTTCTTGAAATTTACTGACTTACTTTATGTCCTTTCTGCAGCAAGGGCCAAACGTCAAATGTCTTGGCTTGGTCAGAGAGTATTTATTTCTCAGGAAGTCTCCAGTGTTACTGCAAATCGTCGAAAAGAATTCCTGAATCTGCACGCTCATCTGAGATCCCTTGGCGCAAGATATGGCTTATTCCATCCATGAACCTTTAAGGTTACTTACAAGAATCGTACTTGGACCTTCTTGGATCCTAATGAACTTCAGAACTTCATTCATATCCAGTCTACCAGCAGCATGGATATCTCAACTCCTCCTACTGGCTGAATTGCATGGGATTTTGCATTTGTTTTGGGGTGTTTTTCCTGTATCTGCTCGTAGTTATCCTGTTGATGTTCTCTTTTCTGCTTTAATATGAGCAATTTTGGGGAATATTTTGTTCTATCTGTTTACTTGTTGCTTCCATTGTATTGCTTTTTCCTAATGTGGTTTTCGTCTTCTTATTTGTCTTCAGATTCCGCATCGTAGGTTTGTGTCCCTTGGTCCCTTATTTTGTGTGACTCCTACCCCTTGGCTTCCTATTTGTGCCCTGGTGCGGTTGGATTCCTGTTCTTCGGGTGGTTTGTCTTTTTGAGTGCCGCAATTACCCCTGTTTCCTTTTGTATTTCCCCAAAGGTATGTTTACTTAAGTCATCCTTTGGATATGTACTGTCTATTCTTTTTCTTCATCTTTTTCTTCCTCTCTGTATCCCTTTCCCTTGCTCTCCTTTACCATTACTCTTTTTCTGATATCGCCTATATTTTTACTTTCAGCTTTATGTTGTTTATATATCTTTTTGCACATTTTGATGTTATATTTATCCTGTTTGCAAATTTAGAGTTATTTCATGGAATGTAAAAGGTTTTGTTAACCCCATTAAGCGGCAGAGAGTACTTTCTCACTTATCCTCCTATACCCTGATGTTTTTCTTTTACAGGAGACTCACCTTAATGACCTTGAATCCCTTAAATTAAAAAGAAACTGGGTGGGTACAGTTTTATTTTCTCCCTCTTCTAATAAGAAAAATGGAGTTGCTATTTTAATGCATAAAAAGTTCAAATGTAAATTATTATTTGAGGAAAAAGATTCAGAAGGGAGATGGATTTTGGTTAAGTTGTTGATTAATTCTATTTCTCTAACTGTTTTCAATATTTATGGTCCTACTCAACCTGATTGTTTATTTTGGCCTTTAATTACAAGGAAATGTATACAACACAAAGATGACTTTCTTCTTTTGGGAGGTGATTGTAATCAAATGATTGATCCGTTTCTTGATCGCAAATCCACTGTTCGCTTCGTTCCCCACAAACCTCATAAGCAATTCTTGGACACTATATTTCAAACAAATCTTTCAGATTCTTGGAGACTCATGCATCCAGACACTCTAGATTACTCTTTTTTCTCACACCCTCATGCTTGTTCTTCTAGGTTGGATTATATTTTTCTCTCTCAATCTCTCACTCAAAATCTCTTATCTTCCTTTATTGAATCTATTGTCATTTCAGATCATGCTCCCATTATAACGGATATTGATCTACTTCCTCCTCACCCCAAACCCTCTTGTTGGCGCTTTAATTCTACACTTCTCACTGACCCTAATTTCTTCTCTTTATTTCGTACTTTTACTAATGATTTCTTTCTAACTAACTCTACTCATGACATTACTCTTCATACTCTCTGGAACTCTTTTAAAGCTACTTCAAGAGGATTTATTATTGATTTTGTTTCTAGGAAAAAGAAACAATTTCTCCAAAAACGGAAGTCCTTTCTCGTATATATTAAAAAATTAGAACATCAATTCTATACCTCTTCTGATAAATGTATGTCCCCAGAACTTCTGCGTGCGAAGATCTCCTTTAATAAACTGACTACGGATAATGCCTCCTCAATTCTGCTTTGTAGTATTGCACGTTATTACAGAGGTCATAACAAATCTGGCAAGCTTTTAGCTAACTATCTCAAATTTCGCAAAGAGCGTACTTCCATTAAATCTATTTTTCCTCTGACAATACTCGTCTCCATACGAATGAACAGATTCTTGAGCAATTCCAACTTTTCTATCAACAGCTTTACACTCCAGAATCCCCTCCTACTTCTTCTATGCTCCATTCTTACTTTGAAAAATTACCTAAACCATTTACATCTCATCTCAAGTTTTCATCCCTTGATCTTGATCTTTCCCTTCATGAACTTTCTACAGCTCTGTCTTCTCTCACTAAGGGTAAAACTCCTGGTCCCGATGGCTTTCCAATGGAGTTTTATTTGAATTTTTCTGACCTTTTATTACCCAAACTTTTATTACTTTTTCAATCCTTGTCTTCCTCTGGTACAGCTGCAGGTACCTTTCAAGATGCCACTATCTGTCTCATTCCAAAAGAAGGTTGTGACCCTAAATTTTGTAAAAATTATCGCCCCATTTCGTTAGTCAATGTTGATTATAAACTTTTCGCCAAATTGCTTGCTTTGTGTTTGGATTCTTTCATGCCTCATCTTATTGGTGAAGTACATTGCGGTTTTATTAAAGGGAGGCTTACTTCTGATAATTCTCGTCTTTTTCTGAATGTTTTAAATAAAGCCCCCTCTTTATACATATCTTGATATTTCTGTTGATGCTGAAAAAGCTTTTGACAGAATAGATTGGTCTTTTTTATTTGCTTCACTTAAATGGCATGGCTTTGGCTCCAAATTTATTTCTCTCATTTCTTTATTATATTCTTCACCCAAAGCTTCTGTTCTTGTGAATGGCCAACTCTCTTCTTCTTTCACTCTTCAAAGAGGAGTCCGTCAAGGTTGCCCTCTCTCTCCACTTCTTCTTGTTTTGGCCCTTGAACCTTTTTTGTCCTCCATTCGCCAGAATGCTTCCATTACCGGTTTTCCCTATGGTAAACATCAATTAAAACTTTCTGCATATGCTGATGACATCCTTTTGTTTATTTCAAATCGGAATCGTCTATCTCCCCTTTATTGTCTGAATTCGAAGCGTTCTCTCTGGTATCTGGTTATAAGATCAATTCAGCTAAAACAAAAATTCTCCCTTTGACTAAGTTTTGTCTCCCTCATTTCTTTTCTTCCACTGGTTTTGCCTGGAATAGCACCAAGATTAAATAACTTGGGATCTGGTTCTCTAAATCTATTTCTTCCCCTGTTAAATTAAATATGGCTGCTGTCCTCTCCCAAATTGATCAATTATTCTCTTCTTGGAATCCTCTTTTCCTTTCTTGGTGGGGTCGACTAGATTCCATTAAGATGATGATCGCTCCTATTCTTATTTATATGCTTTCCATGCTGCCTGTACATATTCCTGCTCTGTACGTCTTGACTCCTCTATCTCAAAATTTCTCTGAAAAAATAAAAAATCTAGCATCTCTCTTCTATCTCTTCGCAGATCTAAATCAAAATGGTGGTGTTAATTTCCCAGACTTTCGTCTGTATCATAAATCCTTTTCTTTCTGTCAAGCTTCACGTTGGCTCTCATTGGAATCTTCCCCCCTCTCTCCTCTCTGGCTCTCAATTGAACACTCTTTTTTAGCGCCCTTTTCTTTTGAGGAGTTAGTACGTTTTTCCTCTAAATCCCCCTATAATTCACTTACCTTGTTTAAATATACTTCCTCTATTCCTAAACCTTTATTCTCCTCCTCAATTATGTCGCGTGAATCCTTTCTACAGTTACCCATTTGGTATAATTCACTTATTCTTGTAAACAATAGACCTATCTGTTGGACCTCTTGGAGAATGAAATGTATGATCTGGATCCGTCAGCTTTTTGATGGTGTAATACCTTGCTCTTTCCCACATTTTCAACTTCAATTTCACTGTCCTCGTTCCTTTATGTATAAATATATTCTTCTTATGGAAGTCATCCTTGATCGTTATTATTCTCTTCCTTCCTCAACTTCCATTGCTACCCCTTCTCATCTTTTGATATTACTCTCTACTCTTCCTAAAGCGTCTCTTATTTATAAATTTTCCTCTTCTCCTAATCCGGAACGTCTCAAATCCAAAGTGGAACTTTCTTGGGAAACTGATCTGGGATGTATTTGGCCCATTTCCCTTTGGGGCAAACTCTGGTCCAAATCCTTGAAGGTTTCTCGTTCTGCATCTCTCACTCAATCTCTCTTTTTTCTATATCACAGACTTTATCTTTCTCCTCTTTCCCTTTCTCGCTTCTCATCTTCCTCTGATTCTGCCTGTTGGACTTGCAAATCACCTAATGCTGACCTTTTACATATGTTCTTTCACTGTCCTATGGGTTCTATTCTTTGGAGACAAGTTTGGTCTTGTATTTCTCATGTTTTCTCACATTCTGTTCAATACTCACTTCTTCGTCTTTTTCTTGGTAGTCTCTCAGACACGCTTACTTTACCTCCACACTCTCAGGGTCTCTTTGATCTTATGCTTGCACTCGTTTTTCAACATATATCTTCCAATTGGAAATCTCTTACAAATGTCTCCATACAACATTGGTGGAACTCTTTATGTCATTTTCATAGACTGGATGTCTCCTTCGCTTCTTCCTGTAAACCACCTCGTAACGTTGACCTTTATTGGTTACCTCTTACTTCATACCCGGATCATTTAGCTCAGAAGAAACCGTTCCCTGTCAATTCTGAAAATTTTAAACTCCCTTGAATGATTTTACTCTCTCCTTCATATATATTTCAATACCGGTTTACTGCCTCTATTTATCTTAATTGTTGTACATATGTTATATGATTTTTAATGATTGCTTGTATTGTTTTTACCTGTGCCGTTATTTTTTATAGCATTCTTTTGTTTTCAATTTATTTTCTCCCTCTCCCTTCCTCCCCCTGCTCTTTCCCCTTCAAAATATCATTAAATGCTTTTAGTTCTCTAGCTTGACATTAGGAATGTTATGATTCCTATTTGAACTGTATACTTTGTATTCTCCTTCCTGAAGTCATTTGTTACCATTATTATTCTAATAAAGCTTTTCAAACATAAAAAATTTCCTATGTAAATTGCATGGGGAAAGTGCCTTTTAGGACCTCCCTTTTCCTCATCCCCCACTTGATAGATCACCACGAAACTTTCAAAGAAGGAGCTATGATGAACTTCTTTTTTGTAGCCTTAGTGAAGATTTTGCCAAAGTTAATACAAAAACACCCACTTCCCGTGGTAAGTAGGTCCTAACAATACCTACATAGTGCCGAACATCACCGCAATCTATAATATACATATAATTTAATTCAAAAAAACTTTATTTGGGCAAGTGGTGCCATAAAAGCTCAATTTCAATGTTAAACAAACAATAAAATATACTTTGAAGTTAAAAAACAATGACAGTTAAAATTGAGTGGAATGATGTTTCCTTAGAGTCATAGGGTACAATGGGCAAAGAGACAGATAGTAATGTTGGGGAGCTGGTCGCATCTACAGGGGTAATACATCACATGGGCCATTTCATTAAAACTATAAATAGATAAACGAAAGGCACAGTTAAAAACGAATGTCTGACAAAATATCGATATCACAAATATCGATATACAAAAATATCGGAACAAAATTATCGAAATCAAAAATATAGGAATCCTATCCCTAACAAGGTAAGTGCAAATATATAGAAAAAAAATATAGAATGACAAAAATATTGTTTTTTGTAAAATATCGTTTTTTTTATTAAATAAAAATCTAATATTAACAAAATAATACTTATAAATGTAATAAACATATTTAAAAATGTACTATAATATTTAAAATTAATTCATAATGTAATACAAATTAATATTAATAAATATATAATACATAATATATTTTTTATTAATATTAACTCTAAATTAATTATTTTCATAACTTATAAAAAAATAAAAATATAATAAATTACTAATACATTTATATACATAAAATAATCACATAAATAACAATTAATAACAACATAATACTAATAAAAAAGCTAAATACATTTTAGATAGTGTATGAGTAAAAATTACTATTCCCACTCCAGAGAGTGCAACAGTAGGGAAAGTGTTGGATAGCGTAGGGGTAACAATTACTATTCCAACTCCAGAGAGTGCAACAGTAGGGAAAGTGTTGGATAGCGTAGGGGTAACAATTACTATTCCAACTCCAGAGAGTGCAACAGTAGGGAAATTGTTGGATAGCGTAGGGGTAACAATTACTATTCCCACTCCAGAGAGTGCAACAGTAGGGAAAGTGTTGGATAGCGTAGGGGTTACAATTACTATTCCCACTCCAGAGAGTGCAACAGTAGGGAAAGCGTTGGATAGCGTAGGGGTAAAAATTACTATTCCCACTCCAGAGGGTGCAACAGTAAGGAAAGTGTTGGATAGCGTAGGGGTAACAATTACTATTCCAACTCCAGAGGGTGCAACAGTAGGGAAAGCGTTGGATAGCGTAGGGGTTTAAATTACTATTCCCACTCCAGAGAGTGCAACAGTAGGGAAAACATTGGATAGCGTAGGGGTACCAATTACTATTCCCACTCCAGAGGGTGCAACCGTAGGGAAAGCGTTGGATAGCGTAGGGGTAAAAATTACTATTCCCACTCCAGAGAGTGCAACAGTAGGGAAAGCGTTGGATAGCGTAGGGGTAAAAATTACTATTCCCACTCCAGAGGGTGCAACAGTAGGGAAAGCGTTGGATAGCGTAGAGGTTTAAATTACTATTCCCACTCCAGAGAGTGCAACAGTAGGGAAAACGTTGGATAGCGTAGGGTTAAAAATTACTATTCCTACTCCAGAGGGTGCAACAGTAGGGAAAGCGTTGGATAGTGTAGGGGTCAAAATTACTATTCCCACTCCAGACGGTGCAACAGTAGGGAAAGCGTAGGATAGCGTAGGGGTAAAAATTACTATTCCCACTCCAGAGGGTGCAACAGTAGGGAAAGCGTTGGATAGCGTAGGGGTAAAAATTACTATTCCCACTCCAGAGGGTGCAACAGTAGGGAAAGCGTTGGATTGCGTAGGGTTTAAATTACTTCCCACACTACTCCCCCTGTAACACACAACACACTACACATTATAAAAAAACACAATTAATAAAAGTTTCAATTAATCAATTAATAACAATAAATATTATTAAATGAATGTAATTATAAATGAACTATTTAACACTTATTAATGACCAATTAATTAACAATAAATACCAATAAATAAATACAATCTCTTTAATTAATTACATGTAATTATATAACACCCTACTCTCCTATAAACACACAACCCACTACACATAAATAAATGAAATCATGTAATCACTTAATAATTATTAATTACCAATTAATTATTAATTAACAATATCAAAAATTAATAAATTAAAAATATTAACACATTAACTCTAATTATTTCAATTTACTACTTAATATTATTTAATTACAAATTAATTATTAATTACCAATTACACTAAATTAAATATATTAGCACAATAAATCTAATTAATCTAATTAACTAATTAACATTAATTAATTACCAATTAATTATTAATTAACAATAACAATAAATTATATATCTTAGCACATTAAATCTAATTAATTTAATTAACTAATTAATATTAATTAATTACCAATTAATTATTAATTAACAATAACACTAAATTAAATATATTACCACATTAAATCTAATTAATGTAATTAACTAATTAGTCTTAATTAATTACAAATTAATTATTAATTAAAAAATATTTAAAAATATATATTACTTATTTAATTATTATTAAATTACTTCCCACCCTATTCCCCTATAAACCCACAACCCGCTCTAATACTAAAACGCAAAATGTTAACATAATTACTAATTTTCAAACATACATTTCTAAACATATTTAGCAAACATATAAACAACATAATAAAATACTTAACACTAAACAACAAAATTTCGATATTACTAACATACATACCTTAATCTCAATATTCTGTCTGTCGATATTATGGCACATCGATATACTATACCATCGATATTAAAACATCGATATTATTGTATATCGATATTTTAATTTCGATATTTTGTCTGACTACCGTTAAAAACATGGTTAAAAGCAAACATTAATTTGTAACAGTTAAAATCTGGGAACATAGAGAACGAGGGAGTCATTATCTTACACAGCCTTAACTTTTCACCAAACATCTGCGCTTACACCACATTGCCAAAAGGAACTTTGATATAGCAACAACGAAGACAGGGTGTGTGTCATACTTAAGTAGCCTAAGAACATCTCTATAGTTCCTGAATCCAAAATTCCTATAGAATTGAAGAACCCACTTTGATCTTGCAACCTTGTAGGCAGGGCAAAAAAATATCACGTGGGCCTCCGATTCTTCAGACTCGTTACACCCAGGACATAATAGTCTATTAGCTCCATGCCAGTTGTTAGAAAATGCATAAAGTGGGAGTGTCCCGTGTCGAAATTGGAGGAACAGTTTCTTTGCTAGGGATGGTTGTATAGGATCTAAGGCCGTCTCCATTTTATAGAGTGATTTTGCATCAAGGAACCTCGAGGTTAGACTTGAAGACTGTATCACCCTATAAATGGACATAAGATGAAATTCTTTTATATCAGAGTTTAGCGACTGTTTGGAGGTGGCAGAACATGACTCTTCAGGTGAATACCACATATCGCTCCTTCCGATTTGGCGGAAGGTCTTCCGAATGTAGGATAGCCAAGGGATTTTCCCTGCCCCTAGAATACACATAACTGATTTTAATTCCTCTCTATAATTGGCCAATCAGCGGTGCTCCATAGCCGTCACCAATAAAGTAGTGGATGAGAGGCAATCACTTCAGCAATAGGGAGAATGCCTAGGTCCATTCGTGGAGGGATTAGGGGGGTACTATTAGGGAGAGCCAATAGTTGTCGTAAAAAGTTATTCTCAGTTGTGCTCAATCCTTTAGAATGTGAATGAGAATGGCCCCAAAGCTGCGCACCATACAGGGAGGCACCCCTTGCTTGTAGTTTAAAAATGTCTACAGGGGGGCCAATAACCTTTGCCCCCACTGACCTGAGTGAGTTTTAAATTTGCCTTCGAGGTCTGTGGGCCCCAGTCCATGGTATCGTTTAGGGTAAGCCCAAATAATCAAAAACAGGTACTCTCTCAAGGGCAGTTAAATCTAATTTGGTATGTGGGCAATTAGTAGTGTCTGCATGGAAGACCATATATTTGGTTTTCTTTAAGTTCACCTCAAGGTTCCTTTTCTTGCAAAAAGAGCCAAATGCCTCTATGACACGCTGCATCCCCATTGGTGTTTTTGATTGGAGCAGCGTTTCATCCGCAAACATAAGTGCTGGCATTTTGCGATTTGCAAGTTTAGGAGATATTCTCTATCCTTAACCTCCAAGAGATCAGCAATTAACCCATTTAGGAAAAGGGAAAAAAGTGTTGGAGTGAGGATGCAACCTTGTCTTACGCCCTTCTCTACGGGGATCGGAGCCGAGAGTTCCCCTCTATTCCCATACCTAATTTTGGCAAAGGTGTCTACATAGAGGTTTCGTAACTGATGGCACAAGTAGACCGGAGCCCCCATTTCAAGAAGGAGGGCCCACAGCTGATCTCGATCAACCAGATCTAATGCCGACTTGAGGTCAACAAATGTTAAGTAAAGTGATCCTCCCTCCAAGGTGATAGTTTTCCAATAGATCAGTTGAAGGCGAAACAACCGGTCTATGGTTGAGGTTTTTTTTTTTTTTTTTTTTTTTTTTTTTTTTGTTCCAAAACCTTTATTGCACATTTGCATATTACACAGCGGAATGCCTACAACCCTGCGGGCCGGCCGCCATCATATAATCGTCACTCACAGCAAAGAGAAGCAGAAGGAGCATGTAAACAAAAATCAGAATAGTGTTCCCCGAAATCTGCTGTGCAAAGAAAACAAAATGTGCAGTATTAGCAAATAAAACATTCGGAAGATGCGGTTTTGACGACCATTTTTACGTTTTCTTCTGTTAAACAACCAACTAGAAACAGTAACTCGTTAGGAACGACAGTACGGTCTGCTATAACACAGTACAGATCAAGCTCTAAGTGTCGTATTGGAGGACCAGAAGGCGAACCACAATTCTTAGTGTCCAAAGTTGTTCATCATTCAATACATTCCCCCTCAATGCCCGGCCCCTCATGTCACCCCCCACCCGAAACCCTCACTTGCCCCAAGCCCACCACCCCTCCCATGTTCAACCCCCTTCACTTTCGTCATCGGAATCTATCTGGTCATCCTCGAGCAAGTGCTCACAAATATCCCCCCTGAATACATTCCATTTCAACCAGATCTTGTTCCATTTCCCCGGGCAGGCACGGCTGGAATATATTGCTCTCTCGGTCAGCATTACTCTGTCCATGGTCTGGCACCACTGGGACCTAGTCGGCAGGTCTGCCGCCCCCCATCGTTGTGCTATGTCGCGTTTCGCCACCATGACCCCTGCTGTGACCCAGAGTTGTTCATACCTGGACAGGTCAGTAGGTTCCCATATATTCAGTAAACACCTCCTCGGGTCAGGCAGTAGGGAGTGTTCTAGTGTTTGTGAGAGAGTGCGGTGTATTTGTTTCCAGTACTCCTGGATTTTGGGACAGTCCCACATGGTGTGAAAGAAAGTGCCTTCCTCTCCGCAGCCGCGCAAACAATAAGGATGGGGCGCGCGCTGTATGCGGTGCAATACTGTCCTCGTGTAATAAACCCTGTGGAGGATCTTAAATTGAACTAGTCTCATGCGTGCCGAGATGCCCACCTCCCTAGGTGAACCCAGCGCCGCATTCCACTCATGTTCGTCCATATCCTGAACGTCTCCCTCCCATTTCTCCTTCAGGAGGAGCGTCGGATCAGGGGAATTATTAAGCAGTTTACGATAGGTGAGGGACGTCGCTTTCTCCAACATGTAATCTGTGAGGAGGCGGTCTTCCAGGGGAGAAGACTCCGGCAGTGGTGAGCCGGGTGGTAGGACCGCGAGCAGTGCATGGCGAATTTGAACGTACCTGTAAAGTTCCCTGTCACCAAAATCGTACAGCTCTTTCAGCCGGGTAAAGGGAATTACTTCCTCCCTCTCCCACAAGTCCCCTACTGTGGAGATGCCAATCGTGTCCCATTGAGCGAACCCCTTGGTGTTTCTGAGATTGCCCAACGCTCGGGAGTCCCACAGTGGAGTCATTTCGGTTATCCTCCCCTTCCAACCCAGGGCCTCCGTCGCTGCGTGCCATATTTGAACTGTAAGTTTCGTGGGGCCCAGTAGTGCCCGCATCTTGCGGCGATCGTACAACGGCCCTAATAAGCTATTGACACCCAGTTGAGTCCTGTCTGAATGAAATGCCGGGTCAGTATGTGGTGCGTGGATCCACTGATTAATCGGCTTGAGGTGTGCAGCCCAGTAATACAATTTTAGATTCGGCAACGCGATACCTCCGCTGTACCAGTCTCTGTGTAGCTTGGACTGCGCCACTCGTGCTGGGAGGTTACCCCACAGAAGGTTGGAGACCAGAGCCGCCGCTTTCTGGAAGAACTTAGGTGGCACAGGATATGGTGAGTTTTCAAGGACATACAAAAACCGCGGTAATGCCATCATCTTGTAAAGTGCCGCCCTGCCCAAGAGTGTTAACGGCAGGCTCGACCAGAATTCTACATCCCGTTTAAGCCGGACCAGGTGCGGAGTCAGATTCTTATCCATGAATTCTGCTGGTTCCCTAGTGACATGTATTCCCAGGTATTTAAAGGACGTCCCCGCCAGCTTCAGCGGGCACGCACTGTCGAGAGTCAGGGCTGGACCTTGCAGAATGTAAACTTCAGACTTGGCCCAGTTTAGCGTATAGCCTGAGACACTGCCGTGGGTGTCGCAGATGCGCAGTAACGCTGGTATGCCTTCATCGGGGTCGGTTAGATAAACTAACATATCATCGGCATACAAGGAAAGCCGGTCTTCCCAACCCCCAGGCCATGTTATGCCTTTAATGAGGGGTGAAGCTCGTATGAGGGTTGCGAGGGGTTCAAGCGAGATAGCAAACAGCAAGGGCGACAGAGGGCACCCCTGCCGCGTGCCCCTTCCCAAGGGGAATGCATGCGAAATATGCCCATTAGCTACCACGTGCGCCAGTGGGTCCGTGTAGAGCAGCTTGACCCATGCCAGAAAGCGAGGGCCAAAGCCCATACGCGTCAGTGTCTCGAACAAGTATTCCCACTCCACCAGATCAAATGCCATCTTGGCGTCAAGCGCTAGAATCACTGCTGGTGATTTAATGGCGTCAGTTCTAGCCAGCACCCCGTGCAGTCGCCGCAGGTTCAACGCCGTGTTCCTGTGTGGCATAAATCCGGACTGATCCGGATGTATGATCGAAGGCAAATGTGGCAGAATCCTTAGTGCCAGGAGTTTAGCCAGGATTTTCACTTCCGCGTTTAATAGGGAAATGGGCCGATAGGAGGAACAATCCTCCGGCGGTTTCCCCGGCTTGGGGATTGTTACGATAGTCGCCACTCGTTGGTCAAGCGGAAGTGAGCCCTTCTCGAGACTATCCCTGAACATCCCCAACAGATGTATACTGAGGGTCTCCGGCATCGCCTGGTACCATTCTATGGGTATACCATTCGGTCCCATCGCCTTACCTGGGTTAAGTGCATGAATGGCCAGTTGGATTTCCTCCACAGTAATGTCTGCCTCTAAGTCGCGTGACGCCTCTGGTGACAGTGATTGTACCTCAATCGGAGCCAAGAGAGCTCTCGCGGTTTCGGATGTGACTATCCGTTCCGGGGTGTATACTTGTTGGAAATAGGCCGCCAGTATCTCTGTGATGCGCCTAGGGTCTGAATGTGGCACTCCATGCATGTCCTTGAGCCGCTGTATCCCCCTGGAATTGGTCTCACGTTTATCCAGCCACGCCAGCATTTTCCCTGCTTTGTCCCCCACCTCATAAATTCTATTCTGAGTATCTGTTATGTAGCCTTTAACAACCACGCGGAGGTGATCGTTGTACAACTGCTGTTGGAGAGTGAGTGCGTGTAGGGTGGAGGGAGAGGGGTGTAGCTCATGGGCCGTGGTCCGATCCTTCAGTGCCACCTCTAAAGCGGCCAGTGCCTGGGATTGCTGCCTCCTATACCCAGTTATAGTGTTAATTGCTTGCCCTCTCAGGACCGCCTTATAGGCTTCCCAGAGTGTCGCTGAGGAGCGTACTGAGTGTACATTTTCCAGAAAGTATTGTTCCGTGGCACGTGTAAGGGCCTTACGGACCTGTGGAATTTTAAAGTAGGATGCATGGATGGGGTAGATGCGCTTACATGGTTGAGGTTTTTGATCTAAATCCCGCTTGGAGGGGAGTCAATATATTATGGTCGTCAATCCAGGTCTGGAGTCTTTCCAAGAGCACGCGCGCAAAACTTTTTTGCGATATGTCAATCAGGCTAATAGGTCTATAATTAGCTGGTTCTAGAGGACAACCTTTTTTTAATTATTGGAATGATCTCAGCCCCTGCCCACGTTTGGGGGGGTGTCAGACTCTGGAGGATTGCATTGAAAAGAGACCTCAGATAGGGACCCATACTACCTGCTCAGATTTAAATAGGTCACCTGGGACCCTATCCAGTCCCGGAGCCTTATTTGGAAGGACATTGGTTAAGGCCATTGATACCACACCCAGGGAACAAGGTGGAATGTCAGCAGATGAAACATAAGTAAGATCGATCACGGGTGGCTCCACTATGGCAGACCCCTCTTGAGACTTTGAGTATAATTTTTCAAAGTGGGATCGCCAAACTTCCTCCCCAAGATTTGGCTCAATTGCATTCTTACTATCTGGGTTGCCTGTTCTAACCAAATTCCAGAACCCTCTTGTATCCCTATCATCGAGGGCTCTCTTAATAGACTGCCATCTCTCAATCTCCCATTCACATTTTGCGTTTAAAATATTATTTTTAAAAGAAGCCCTAGCCTCCCTAATAGATGGGACATCCCCCTCACGTAGTTTAGTCAACAAATCAGTCCATGCTTCTTTACATGCCCGGTTATACCAAGGATTGTTGCTACTGTCTTCCTTCCTTTTCTTAGTAGAGGAAGTATAACAATACTCAGCCAGTATTCCAGCCAAGTCCTGATGATTTGCCCCTAGCTCCTCTAAACACTTAATATCATTACATCTATCGCCAATAAGGCTAGCCTTTTCCAGGAAGGGAAGGATCAATTTGTAGAGCAAAGCCTTTGCCTCGGGTAATTGTGCAAAGGCTGCCCAACGTATTCTTCTCCCACCCTCGGCAGTAGTTAAGTTCGACGTTGGCTGGGGAAGGTCAGCATTCCCATCTGCCGAGTTGGCCCAATCAAGAGTAACGATTAAGGGGTTATGATCGCTTTCAGGGCGACAGTGAACTTTAAAATTCACTATCTTGTGCCAAATATCCACCTTCACCAGAATATAATCTATTGCGGACGCCTTACCATTCCTTTCAAATGTGTGTTTCCCTGGGTTATCCTCAAACAATCTGCCATTACACGCTCTCAGCGAGTGGGTCAGAGTTAGTGTGGTCATTTGCAGAGCTAAAGGGGTCCAGGCTCTCAAAGGATAATGATTACATGCTGGAATTCCCCACGAGGCGTCATTGTCACTCGTTATGGGACTAGATAGCCCATTTAACGGCTCAAAATGTGAGTTAAAGTCCCCTCCGATGATAAGAAAGGTTTGATCAGATATCATGGTGAGGAAGGCAGTCAGGCAGTCCAACGTCTGCGCAGTCTGCACGTGCTTAACGGGACGTGAATATGCATTAATAATTGCCAGCTTGAGGGAATTATTAAGGGAGAGGACAACACATAGAATGTCGGGGGTGTGGGTATCTATCAGCTTAACTGAGCAGCCAAGATGTGGGGTGACCCAGATTCCCAATCCTCCGGAAGGCCTGCCTCTTGGCCCCTGAGTGGCTGGTTTACTGTAGGTGGCAAACCCAGATCTGTGCATCGACTCTAGGGCCCAAGTCTCTTGGAATAGAGAGATCTCATATGAATCAATAAATTTCCCCCACTCAGGGATGTCCATTTTTGCTTTGAGACCTGCTATATTCCATGATAGTATCCTCAACCCTGGCGTGGGAGCTGCACTAGTTCCCTGTAATTCCGTAATTTTAGGTCTAGAGTCATATTGAGTCGCTATTTCCCCTTCAACATCCTCTGAATGAACCCGACCAATGCTTCTCAACAAGGTGTTTTCATACACCACCTCTTCATGGCCCATGTTAATTCCTATAGAGTACGAAGGGCGGAAAGCTTCTCCCTGGTTAGTGGTAATAATTTACAAATTCCCTGCCATTCCAGTTGGATTGTGGGTTGTAGCCTCCTTACTATCATCGTTAACTCCCCTATCATTGAGCTCAACTGATTGCGCCCTCTTCAATGGCACTAACTGGGCTTTGTGCGTGTCTCCCTCATCTGATCGTGGGACTTGACTGCACCGAGTCAGTCAGTCAACATGGTCTAAGGTGCTGAACCTATTGTTTAGGGGGAGGACAAAAGAAGAGGGAACCTCATATCGCTACTTAGTCCACGTTGGCCCCAACTCTCTGAAAAAGGATAAGGTGGAAGAGGGGGGTAAAAATAGGTTAGGGAAAGGGACCTTATCCGTGAGACAGCCCTTATCGACTGCCAATTGCATATGAATTTAACCACCTGGCAGTCCCTGAAATTGATCAGGATACAATCGCCCTCAATGTCCTTCTTGCACTGGCCCACCCAGCTAACCCTTCGGGCAAACAAGATTTCACTCTGTACCTTCGATGGAAGTGGTCTGTTAAGGTTTAACCAATGGGCACATTTGTTTTTAAGGTCAGGGTATGATTCCTCCTTGCCAGAGGCCAGCCCAGGGACGCCTGCTAAGACAACAACATACGCCATTGATTCCAGTGGCAAATCTATAGAAGGGAGATTGGAAAATAGCACGGGTCTCTGTAGAATGACCGATTTATCTTTCCTCCTAGAGACCTGTGTTAAACCATCCTCCTCAGCGGAAGATACTTGGGCTGGAAATGCATTACAGTCTCCCTCCCCGTAGGGTGTGCTGCCCAGGTTCTCAAGGGGACCTGACTCTGCTATCCCCCTGGTAGTGGAAGGTATCTGATTGCTTGGCAGTGCAGTTATTAAACCATTGGGATCTGGGGGGATGTGTGCTGGGGCAGAAATTGTGTCAGCTGAGCACGGCTGACCCCCTCCTGGGAGATTACTGGTGATTTATTCAAGACCAAGCAAGTTTCAATATGCAGGAGTTTTTCCTCTATAATGGAGAGTCTGTCAAGGAGCGGGCGGGCGAAGAGATGCTGTGAAGAGGGCTCCCATTTTTGCCAATAGGTCCACGTCACCTAGTGGAGGGCACGCCTCTGTAAATTTTGGGCCTGACAGGCCCCTCGAACACGGTGGTGTCAGGGTCTCCGCCCCCAATGGAGTTATAATAGGCTCCTCATGCCAGTTCTAGAGGGTTTCTGGAGTTTCGGATTTTGGGGATTTTTGTTCCTCTGCGTAGCCCCGTCCCGCTTTCTTTTTGTGGCTGGTGCCAGTGGGTGGGCCGCAGTTTTCTGGGATGAATTACAAGCAGATCTAGTCAAGGGGCGAGAAGGTGAGTTGCAGGTAAAAACTCTAGGAGGCACAACAGCAGGCTCGGCAGCCAAAACATGCTCCGCTGCTATGGATAGATTAACAAGGTTCTTTGGGCTCAGCGAGGGGCGATGGTTTCCCCGTGCTCTGCAGTCGAGTTATCACTCCTGACAGTTTGCTGCTCAGTTGACCTTGCATACCTTAAGTCACCCAGGAACGATCGTTTCGAAGCCAGGTGATCTAGCGATAAGCGCCGCTTGGTCAAGGCGATTTCATGAGCCAATACCTATGTGGCTCTTACCAAAAATTGGTCCAAAGTGCCCACCCCTGAGCCTCCAAACGCAGAGTTCTTCCCCTTTCCTCCATTAGCGGCCATCTGCATGGGTCCTTAGGTTCAAATAGAAAACAGAGCCTGATACTGCAAATATTGGGGCTAGGCGCCAACTCAAGGAAAATTAAACAATTTAAACAGCGCTAACCTTTTCCATTGTGGTCCGGTAAGAGGGGGGGGCCCGGCCCGGCATCTCTCAGTCTCGAACGGGCTCAAATGTCCCGCGTCACAGGGTGAGAGGCTGCGCTATGAGCGCGTTGGCCCCGCCTCTCCCTCACTCGCGGCAGTTGTGTGGTCCTGCGCTGCACTCTGCGGGATGGAGTCCACCCCAGAGTGTGCAGGTGGCGGCAGAACAGCGGCAAAAGAGGAGCAGCAACCCCTGGGACCCTCGTCCCACCAGGGGTCCACGGCGGCAGATGCGGGCAAAATGCAGGCAAGATCTTGGAAAGTTCTCGTGAGGGACACCTAGTAACGACTAGTTGAATTGCAGCTCTTTGTAGAATTATTTTGATATTGGAGACTATAATATTCACTGCCCACTGCTAATCTTGTCCCATAATGCTCTGCAGGGCCTTTGGTTGGGATTGTAATTTTGCCCATAACTGTGCTTGGGGTGGTCCCAAGAGGATGGAACCACCAATGAATCATTCAGCATGATATGCTCTTTGTGTTCAAGGCATCTGCTTGGTCCTCCCCCTAGGTTAGGGGGGACCCCAAAATCATCACCTCTCTCATTGCCTGATATTTTTCATTTCCAAAGTTCACTTTTGTGAATTGGTTATTTGCTTTGAAGCATGTAGAGTTGCTTTCTCAAAGCATTTGTGGGTGCAGTTTAGTAGCTGGCTCCGTTATGTGCAGGAATGGATTTATTTTTTTGCCTGAATTCCATGGTTTTAATGGAGTGCGTAGTTAACAAATCTCCGAAACTACGGGAGCGGAGCTAGAGCAGAGCGGATAAAATTGCTCAGGGTTAGTTCTCACTAAACTGGAACTATCTATATTATATGATATACAATTATATCATAAATTATTAAATATATAACATACATTATTTAGTTATTTATGAGAGGGGCAGGTGGGCCCCCTCCCAGAGACGTATTCGGCCTCAAAGACTCCATTCCTTGGGACCCGATGTATTTGATAAGGGGGGTGCTGTGTGCCACCCTACTGAAGCCACTCCACTATATGCTATTCTACTACACACCACTCCACTTTACACTTCTCCTCTTTGAGAGACTCGACAATATGATATTTGATTGTACCCCCACTGCTATGTCCACTGCTCTACTGTATGTAATTACAATCTAGCCCACGGCACTGTACACCTCTCCATTAGACGCCACTCCACTGTACGCTATTCCACTATACGATATTACACTCCACGCCACTCCACTGTACAAAACTCTCATCTGCACCACTCCACTGCAGTAACAGACTCGGGCGAGCGGATGTGGCGGCTTCTCAGGATTCGACTTGGGTGGCTGCTTCAGGGAACGCGGGTACTTTCATGAAGATTTGCCGGTCAGTCGACAGTCGGCTGGTTGGGTCTGTTGCTCGTGGTTGCTCCCACCGTGGTTCCAGTATTTGAGGCTATGACGGAGGCTACGGAGGCCACAACACAGCAGTGGATGGCGCCACCAAAAACTGCCCGGAGAAACACCCGCACTGGCAGGAATGCCGGTGCTGTCGCAGGAGAAGCAGGTACTATCGATGGAGGGGATGTTGCGGAGAAAATTGCCCAGACGGTTAGTAAGCCGCTAGCACGCATGCTACAAGCAGGGAGAGTGGCAGAGCTCTTCGCTAGAAACTCAGGGGAATATTTTACTGGCAACAAAGTTACTGAGGCTTTACTGGCAACAATTCTATTTCGCAACACTGGCATCTGATACTGAGACTGAGTCTGTTCGGGCTGATTTGACTTTAGAGGCTGCAGCTCTAAAGGACAGTGCATGTTCAAGGGATCGGAGGGGTCAGAAGGATGCAGTAGTGGTAGAGTCTGTCACCTCTACAATGGCTCAGTCAGGGTGTGTGCCGGGGGCTGTTTCTGCTACTTTTGAAACCTCAGGCAGAAGCTCGTTTAACCTATCTGATCCCCCTGACATACCTAATTCATCTAGCCACACAGATATGTCGAATTACAATAACAACTGACTGCTCTAAGTTGGGTTCCACAGATGGGAATCAATCTACAACCTAAGTCTCCAGTGTGGTTCAAATTGCAGTAAACACTAATTTGACTCAAGTAGCAACCCAATTAATGGACAGAGGCACGGATAATCGGGAAGATGAGGCATCACCACTGTGTCTGGTTTTAGAGGCTTTAAGCAAGCAAAGACAAGAAGCCCAACATCATTACCAGCAGGCATGGGAAGATAGCAGTAGAATGCAATATTCCCTGCAGGAGATGGCAGGGAAACTCGGAGGATTAACTCAAGAGATCACAGAACTGCAGCAGAGAGTTGCGGGCACTGAAGAACTAGTGGCCTGCACCGAGGTCCTTGTGAAGAAGCATGACGCCCAGCTCTCTAATATTCAGGCTAAGTTGGAGGATATTGAAAATCGTCATCGGAGACAAAATCTTAGACTTTTTGGAATCCCGGAAGGGGCAGAGGGGGCCGACCCGAGGGCCTAAATTGTTCAATTATTCCAAAAGGCATTCCCCGACCTCTCCGACTGGGACTGGGACTCGCAGCTGCAAAGGGCCCACAGACTACCGTTAGTCCAGAGGAACAAGGGAGGTCAATACCCTCGGCCATTCTTGATCTATTTGGGAAATTTTCTACTGAGACAGGCTGTTTCATTGAAGGCCCGACCTACCACTCCAGTTTCAAAAGAATCTATCACTTTTTTTCGTTACGATATTGATACTACTAGACGAGGGGCCTTCCAGAGGATGCGGAAGATACGTGCTGCAATCAGAGAAATGGACTGAATACATGCCATAAAGGATGCTTGGCGGGTACTATATCCAAACGTGGCTGGCTATACTTATTACTCATCTGCGCATAAACTATGCTCACGTATAGAAACGGCCTGGGTATCAGATAAGATCCTAGAAACAACCACTATGGAGATCTGGCCAAGGGTCACCTCTGACCACAATCCCATCCTTCTCTCTTTTAAAATTGCACCAGAGAGGCAGAGACCTCAGCTTGTTTAATTTCCTATGTATCTATTTTCAAATACAGGCTTTATATTAGAACTCAAGGCACATTTAAAAGAATTTTTGGAAATAAACATCGATTCAGCCCCAGATACTGTGGTATGGGATGCCTTTAAATCTAGTATTAGGGGTTTCACTCAACAATTCATATTGAGACAGAACTACGAGCGCAAGAAGGAAATGGAAAAAACTATTGCAAGCACACTCATAGCAGAGAATCAAATGGCTGAGGCACTACTCCAGGGCTTGATAGATGTAGAGGATCTGGGATACACTCTGGTTGACTTTAACTCTCCCTTAAAAAATACACTTAGGGAAAAAAGCCTTATTAAGTTGAATAAATATCATGTATCTCAGTATGAGAGTGGAGAGAAAATAGGGAAGATTTTGGCATATAAAGTAGCAGCCGATAAAGCTAAAACTTTCATTAAGGTCATCAAGGGGCCTAATAATATGGGTCATGAGCGTCCCAATCAGATACTTAAACAATTTGCTAATTACTATAGAGAACTTTATACCCCGGAGAACCGGCCTGTGCCGGTTGACATTCATACATATTTGTAAACTAGCCTACTGAACCACATTAAGGATGGAAAATCTGACTCATTAACTGGAGATATCACATTGGCAGTAATTAAACTGGCAATCACAGCCCTACCGTCAGGCAAAGCATCGCGAGAGGATTCAATCCCATGGAGCTATATAAGGCATGCATGGAAGAGCTAGCCCCATTGTTCAGTCAGGTAGTTAGACATATTGGAACTGGAGGAAAGGCTCCTAATTCGTGGAATATCACACAGATCGTGTTCTTCCTAAAAAAGAAAAAAAACAGCTGACGAATGTGGGTCATATAGACCCATATCACTCATAAACACAGACGCAAAAATATTTGCTAACATTTTGGCGACTCGTCTGGCAGCGATATTGCCTGGCCTGGTGTCCCCACAACAACATGGGTACATCTTAGGAAGGGATACCACGGCCCATGTAAATACGGCTGTGACAGAATTTGATGTTGCCAGGGTTAAGTCAACCATACTCTGTATGATAGTATTAGATGCTGAGAAAGCATTTGACCGAGTTGGGTGGGACTTTCTCTGGGTCACATTATTAGCATTCAGATTTAAAGGCCAGTTTTTACAATGGATACAAGCTTTGTATGAACATCCTAGCGCCAAAATCAGCTACGAGGGGTTGCAATCGTCTAAGTTTTTAATATCTCGGGGTACTCGTCAAGGTTGCCCTTTGTCACCTTTATTATTTGCACTATCAATGGAGCCATTTTTGTCGGCCCTGCAAAACCAAACCCGAATAATCCCCTTTATTTCTGGTTTGAATTCTCTTAAAATCACTGTATATGCAGATAGCATTGCAGTATACTCAGCAGATTGTTGGGGAAGCACTGAAGGGGATAATTCTGGATGCAAGGAGATCCAGGGCTTTCTCAGGCCACAGACTGAACACTAATAAAACTCAAATAGTGATAAATTATAAGTCTCCGGCTCCAATACAAGGAGTTTGCAATGTCGCTACTTATTCAGGGATCAGAGTCTCTGCAAAACTAGATGAGATAGTTGCACTAAATTATGAGCTATTACTGAAAGAAACAGTTATCTCATTAAAAAAGTGGCATAAGGTGCCTTTAGGTATAAGTGGGTGGATAAATGTAATAAAAATGAAGATTCTGCCTAAATTTCTTTATTTGTTTTGGTCCATCCCCTTGTGTATTAATAATGATTTTTTTAAACATCTAGATGGGATCTTCAGCAGTTTTATTTGGGGCTACAAAAAAGCGCGTCGCGCAATTGAGTTATTAAAACTTCCATTTAATCAGGGGGGTCTTGATTTCCCAGATTTCAAATTATATTTCTGGAGTGGATTAAAATGGAGCAAAGGGTACCTGAGACTACTTTATTCGGGCGGTCCCTTGCTTCAATTAAAAGTGGAGCTAGTCTGGGTTTGCTGGAATTTAATGTTTCCTTGCTCTAGCCTAGACTAGGAGGTGTTTAAAATCGGTCAACATGTTTCTCGCTATGGTACATTGACACGCGATTCATCAGGACCTCTGTGATAAAGTCTACAAACAATTATGTCTATATCAAGATTATATACTCATTACCAGTTGCGGGAATGTTGCGGGTACCCGATCCCGGCGGAGAGGGGTAGGACTATTGCCTACTACACAGGAGACCCGAGCCTCAGACACAGAGGCATCATCCCTGATGTACGACCCACCGGGCATTGATGTTGCATATTAAACTTGACTATTAGGCAAGGAACAGTGCAATAGAGGTACAACATTCCCGCAACTGGTAATGAGTATATAATCTTGATATAGACATAATTGTTTGAGGACTTTATCACAGAGGTCCTGATGAATCGTGTGTCAATGTACCATAGCGAGAAACATGTTGACCGATTTTAAACACCTCCTAGTCTAGTCTAGAGCAAGTAAACATTAAATTCCAGCAAACCCAGACTAGCTCCACTTTTAATTGAAGCTAAGGACCGCCTGAATAAAGTAGTCTCAGGCCCCCTTTGCTCCATTTTAATCCACTTTTTGTCTACAACCTCCTGGCCCCACACCCGCACTTCACCCATAGGCAGTTGGACTAAAAGATCTCCGCTAAAGAGCCCCTCTTCGAGGTGAGCCCATTGGGCATTGCACCGCCTGCCTAATGAGGAGCACTGCCTATGATGAAGCATGACACCTGCAAAGGTGTGTGAGGCAACTATATCCAACACAATGGATACCCAGTGGTAGGATTGCACACGCTAACCACCACGCTTCCCCTTCCTCTTACTTGTGACCAACACACTCCCCCTTTCCAGGAACAGCCTTGTCCAACTTCTTTGACCAATACTTGCGCAGGGCACGGACTGCGGCTGGACCTTCCACTCCCCTTGAGTGGTACTTTTGCCCTATTGATCCAATTGGATCACTCTCCCTCTATTTTGTATACAAATTATATTTCTGGTCAGCTTCTCTCGGACATATATGTAGTTTACTAAACCCTAGTAACAATTTCTTTTACCATGTATTTATGTTGGGGGAAGAATCTAACATGTTCCTGTATAGAACTAACGACCCGAATTACTATAAGCGGGTCAAATTTAAGACTGCACGGGGTAGTATAATTATCTGGAGGGCTATTCTCAATAAATGCAAAACATCGCTTTATCATCACAAACTTCCCTTGTGGGATAATCCAGGTCTTCCGGGAATTTTTCATGATGTGGTGGGAAAGCGATGGTTTAACTTAGGCGTTAAAAATCTGGGGGATTTGTATGATTTTAGAGGGTTTCTGGCATTTGAAAGTTTAAAGATCTCGTATAATCTCTCAGACAATATGCGGCTCAAGTACTATGAAATCCGTGATTATTTTACTCGAAGTATGAAACTTACAGCTGTACTAGATTCTGATATATGGAACTGCATATATATGGCTAAGGATAAATCGCTGATTAGCACTGGATATAAAAGCTTTAACTTATATAAAGAGGATGACTGTGTGAGATAAGCTGAGCGTTGGAGTCGAAGAATGGGGACCATTATTACAGCTAATACTATCTTGTCAGTACTCAGTGGTATCTGTAGGTCGGTACATTCTTCTAACCTGAGATTACAGCAGTCCAGAACTATATGCTCATTATATTACACTCCTGAAAGGATAGCAAAATGGTCTTTAAATACTCCTACTAGTGGTTGGACTAAGTGCCCAAAATGTGATTTATTTGCAGCTGATTTGCAACATCTCTTTTTTCAATGTCCGGCACTAGTAGAGTTTTGGTGAAGGGTCGCTCAAATTCTGTCTCAGAAACTTGGGAGATCTATATCACTTACAGTATTGGATGTGATGTTGAGTGGGCAGAATAGGAAGTCTAGCCAGAAAGATTTAATAACTATCTTATTGGCTTGTGCTAGATTGACAATAGCTCAGGTCTGGATCTCGCGGAGCCCATCGTTGGTTCTGGAGTGGTGGGGTCTGGTCAAAGAAACATATGATATGGAACTTGCACTCGCTAAAACGAGGGGGATCCTCTCATTATGTAAGCTTGAAAAAATCTGGGGATTATTTTTGTAAAAATCTGCTTCTTTTACCTGTCTTTGGTTTTTTTCCCCTCTCCTCCCCCCTAATGTTATTGTACTGTTAAAATTATTTTCTTAATTATCGAGCCCTAGACAACTGCATTTCCTTTTGGGTACATTAATGCTATGTTATTGTTTATTGCTATTTCCTCATGTTAACAATAAAAGAAAAAAAAGGGAAAGTAATTTAATTATAATAAATTAATGATATTTTTTTATTTGATAATATTTATTTGAGAATTCATTGTGTTAATTGTAGGAAGTAATTTATTTTTGATTAATTAAATAATTTGTTGTTAATTAATATCAATTAATGAATTCATAATTAATTAAGGTAATGGTGCGGGTTGTGGGGTTTATAGGGGTAAAGGGCAGGAAGTAATTCATTTTTAATTAATAATTAGTTATTAATTAATATTAATTATTAATTTAAATTTAAATATGACACTGTGTAATTAGTTTTTGGTGTGAGTTGTGGGATTCAAAGGGGTAAAGGGTGGGTAGTAATTTATTTTTAATTAATTATTAATTAGGTGTTAATTAACATTATTAACTTAATTGAAAATTAAATATGGAAACTGTGTAATTAATTTTAGGTGTGGGTTGTGGGGTTTAATAGGGGTAAGGGCGATAAGGTCATTAATTTTTATGTGTTTTGATTTGTTTTTTAATTATTCATATTCATTTTATTCTTAATTAATTATGTTAATTATGGAAGTACAATTTATTTTTCATTTAGATGTCGGTTGTGTATTGTGTGGTGTTATAGGGTAGGATATAAATAAAATAAATGTATGTACTAATATTTTTGTATTTAAGATTAGAATATGTTTTTTTATATTACATATATTTGTATTTTATTTTTTAACATATTTATGTATTTTTTGATTTATTTTGTTTTTAAATATTTTTGTTGTTGACATTTTGTTTATTTTTAACTTTGAATTGACTGGAGTGGGAATCCTAATTTTTATCCATCCGCAATCCAACACTTTCACTACTGTTGGACTGACTGGAGTGGGAATAATAAATGTTATCCCGCCGCTAGCCAACACTTTCCCTACTGTTACACTCACTGGATTGGGAACAGTAATTTTTACCCCTCCGCTATCCAACACTTTCCTTACTGTTGCACTCATTGGATGGTGAATAGTAATTTGTATCCCTCTTCTATCCAACACTTTCTCTATTGTTGCACTCATTGTAGTGGGAATAGTAATTTTTACCTCTCTGCTATCCAATACTTTCCGTACTGTTGCACTGACTGGTGTGGGAATAGTAAATGTTATCCCTCCACTATCCCACACTTTCCCTAATGTTGCATTGACTGAGTGGGAACTGTAAGTTTAAATATTTTTAAATAGTTTAATGTTTTAATTATTAATAGAATGTTTTTTAACCTACATTTTGGGGGCGATTCCGATTCAGGAAAAAAAGCGTCCGTCCGAATCGTATCCGGAGCCCTCTCCGAACGAATCGTACACATCCGTCCAAATCACGTAGTACGATCTGTATCTCATCAATCCGTCCGAATCGTCGTGAACCGTACGAATTGCAAGGCTGAAACCGTACGACAAGGACCCTCACAGTGAACCGTACGATTCGTAAACATGCCGTACGACCCGATGAGTACAATCCAGACCAGGGTATGAGGACGTGATTCGTACAGTCCACGTCAGGTAAGGGCGATTCGTACGGACAACCACACATACACATTTACACCGTACGGTGCGTACACCCCCTGATCACAGGGGCACGGTGCGTACCCCTGCGATCATGGGGTGTACGCACTGTACCCCATGATCGCAGGGTGTACGCACCGTACACCCTGCAATCATGGGGTACGGTGCGTACACCCCAAGATTGTGGGGTACGGTGGTACACCCCATGATCACAGGGGTACGCACCGTAACCCTGCAAACATGAGGTGTATGCACCGTACCCGGGGGGGCCGTTCCGTACCTGTTTCGAGGCGTACACTGCATCTCCGGACGTTTTGGGCTCTCGTAAAAAAAGCGTCATACGGTGCGTACCGTACAGCGGTATCCGAGGGAGAATCTTGCGGAGATTAGAGTTGTGCGGTCTTTGTTCGATTCCTATGGAGTCCTGCTCCTGGTACGAATCGTACTTCATCGTACGGGGAGGTTGCAGGGTACAATTCGTATGGGAAAAACGCTCCGTAAGGCTATTCAGAGTGGTTTTCCCCTAATCGGAATCGGCCCCTTTATGTTATTGGTATATGTGTATATATTGGTTGTTGCACATGCAATTCACTTGAGAAAAAAAGAACATAAATGCCGGCAAATGAAAAGCTGAGAAAAGTGTCAGTTTCTCCGTTTTTGTGCTGACAAGCGTTGTGGAGTGTTATACATATTTATTTGTTACATCTTTATATCATTTTAAAATGATAAAATAAATTAAAATTAATAGTTTATTAATTGTTTTACAGAAAACATATATAATAATTATTATATATGTGTGTTTAACTTAAGAAGTGTATTTGTTATGCTTGTTAAAATGTATATTAAATCTGTTTTTTTAATATAATTTAATATATTTAATATTTAATTATATATATATATATATATATATATATATATATATATATATATATATATATTCACTGAAAAAACCATAGGTTATACACCATATATAGTTAGGAATTAGCATTTAAAAAACCTTATTTTACTCACACAAAACCATTGAAATTCCATATATAGTTAGTTGCACTAACTATATATCGCGCACCCGCAATCCACTGCTGATCATGTCACATATTACATCATTCATGACATGGTCAGTGACATCACTGATGACATCACTGATGACATCTCAAATGACATCACTGATGAGATCACTGATGACATCATCCAGTGACTGTGTGTTTCTGTAAAGTTTAAATATGTTTTACATATTGAAGAATGAGTAGATGTATAAGTGTCTGGACGAAGGATTTAGTAGGTGCATGACTGAATGTATGAGTGAGTGATTAAATGTGTCTCACTGAGTGCATGGGTTAGTGAGTAAACTGTCTTAATTTGTGCATCATTATGTCTGTTGTTCTGTAAACTGCTGCATGTGTTGATCAGTAGCTATATGATTAACTATATGGGTTATTGATTGATTGTCCAAGTATTTGTATAGGAGACTGAGTGTGTGTGTGGCTGGCTGGGAGGTGTGTGACTCTGTGCAGATCAATGTGTACTTGTATCAATGATTGTATAAGAAAGTAAGTATGTGTTAGTATATGTTTGAAAATGTAAGGTGCTCTATGTTTAACTGTATAGACAAGAAAATGGAAGTGTGATTGATTCTTTACAGGACTGACTAGGTGTGTGAGTAACTCCATGGATGAGTGGCAGAGTGTAAGTGTCTGTATAGGTGTATGAGTGCATATGATAGTGTTGTAAAGATGAGTGATTGTATGTATGAATGATTGTATGGGTGAATGAGTGAATGTGTGTGTAGACGTAGGAATCAGTGAGTACGTATGTAGTAACTAGTATTGGTGTGTCAATGGTTTCAAAAATTATACTCTGTATTTAACACTGGGGGAAACAGAGGTTATATTAAAACGTGAGGAGATGCATTGTATTGTCACATGAATGATATCATCAGTGATGTGGTCATTGATGTCAAATGAGATGTCATCAGTGATCTCATCAGTGATGTCATTTGAGATGTCATCAGTGATGTCATCAGTGATGTCACTGACCATGTCATGAATGATGTAATATGTGACATGATCAGCAGTGGATTGCGGGTGCGCGATATATAGTTAGTGCAACTAACTATATATGGAATTTCAATGGTTTTGTGTGAGTAAAATAAGGTTTTTTAAATGCTAATTCCTAACTATATATGGTGTAAAACCTATGGTTTTTTCAGTGAATTTTCAAGGTTTTGTAAATGCTAATTCCTAACTATATATGGTCTATAACCTATGGTTTTTTCAGTGAATTTCAATGGTTTTTTAATAGCAAATATCATAAGCTGTCGAATGTCAAGTACGTGGTAAGTGAAAACATTTTCGTGTTTATGCACACTGATCTGCTTTGAATGGTGCCCCCCCCCCTCATTTCTATTAGGAGTACTCTCTCTTTGCAGATAGTGAAAGGTAGTTAACGCAGGCCTTTGCCCCCGTTGTAATCCGTCGTGCCTGCTTCTCTCTCCATTTGATTGATTGTTATCCAAGTATTTACTGTTTTAGAATTAGTTCTCTTTGGTTCATTCTCTATTTACAAACAAACACAGAGTCGCAATACTCTGTTTAGTCTTTGCAGATAACGAAAAATCGTGTAAAAAAAAAGAAAAGGAATCGAGCAAAATCAGTAGGCCACTAATGGGATCTCTTTTTGACCTCGCTAAAATAGAAACATTAGGAACAACCCCTCATGACAAATACAAAACTAGTGAGATGAACTGAACTCCACACAATGATGGCTGCAAAACAGCTCGGCTCCGCCACCCACCCCGCCCAAAATAACGATAAAGAGCGGCTGCCATGATTGGTTGCGGAATGGCCACAACGGAGCTACGAAATGGTGCTGCTCTCATGCTAACCCCAGCTTCGGTCTGAAACATCCAGAAACACTGTAGACTACCAATTCGATCAGTTCCGGTAGCGCCCCAATGTAACCCGGTAGAGAAGAACTAGCCCTCCCCTCTTTGACTGATGGTTCTTGTTGCCTGTCCTTTCTGTTGTCATTTAACAGAACTATTTAGCCTGCTGAAAGGGGTTGTGTTTCGACCGCTGGTTGGTGGAGACATTTTGACTATATTCTGGACCTGCGTTGTCGCGTAATGCGTCATATGACGCGCCGCGTTAGCGCATCCGGAAGTCATCCGGGGTGCGCAGCGCGTAACGTAAGCATAACAAGTCATGTGACTTGTTAATAAAACTTTTCATTGGTTCATTTTACTTTTCTTATTCTAATGATGAAAGCCTTGGTCATATCACCTAAAAATTACGCTTTTAATTACTTCCGAACATTATTTTCTCTTAAATATATGTTATAATGTTCCAGGCTAATGTACTTTCCCGGAAATTTTACAACTGTCCTGCAAGTAAAATATATTCTTTTTTCGAGAAAAAGAGCGTTTCTTTGTCCCATGACGGAGCCGTTGAGCAAAAGAGGGTCGACCTGCTGTCTTAGTCGCCGATACGCCTGAATATGAGATTCTTATCGATCACTTTATGTTGCAGGAATAGAAAACACAACAGCCCTTGACCATTTATCTTTACTGCGTTCCTTCGTATTATACCTTTTACCCTTCATGTAATTGGTCTGCTTTATTTCACTTGCCTTTTAATGATTCTAAAACAGTGACTATTATTAAAAACTTTACCAATGTATACACTACTACCATGTTTTCTTTTAAAAACCTTTATTGTGAAAATTTCATTATACAAATACGAGCCTATAACCACGTGGGCCTGCCACGGAGCAAACTGTAATCGTATATGATGAATAGACATTTACACTGTAGAGGAACGTAACGGGCGGGCCATTAGGTTGCAAAAACTAAGGTGTCTAACAGTTACGGAATCGGTGGACGTACATTTTATAATTAAAATACGACAGGGCCAGTTACAATAAAATTATCTAGATATACATTTGCGGGCAAGTACCATGGGTGACGTTAATTCGAATTTTCAACAGTACAGTAATCAATAACACATCAGAACTTAATATCAATAGGGATGTCGAAATATTCAATCAATTCTCGTCCCCGCCCGCCATGTGCTTCAAAACTGCATACGTATCTCGTGATTTCAAGGTTCTGCAACCAGTACACAACAAGGAGTTACGAGTCCCATTTATTCCGGCGCCATTTTGGGCGAGGACGGGCAGGTCCAGGATATAGTCAAAATGTCTCTACCAACCATCGACTATGATGATGTTCATATGCTGTATTTATTAGAGTAACACTCATCTGCCCACATGAAATTAATTTACCACAATCTAAACATGTCATTTTAATCTTTCCAAAGTTCTTCTAAATATTTGGGACCGTTTCCCTTGCCTCTGAAGCTCTCAGTGCCACTTCTTTGATGAATGTACTAGCAGGTCAGGGGTTCTCCTCCAAATCTCTCTTTTATGCAGCACTATAATTAATTGGTGCCACCTCTCCATATGACGATGCATGGTATAGTTACCACAACTATATATTTTTTCGGTTCCTCTGGAGAGTTCATCGTGGCAGATGAAGCGTGTAACATACCGGGCATTTACCTTTTTTTGCATGTACAGGAAAGGAAAAAAAAATCGAGCGTTCGAGTTCTTAGGTGTCCCAGGGCCATTTAAGTGGACCAGGCCCAAATCCAAAGAACAGCTATCTCACAGGCTAATGGGGCGACCCACGCCGAGTTTCAGCATTGTAGGATGACCACACAAGTACAGCAACTTGCTAGACATCACCTCGGTGCCATCCGGATCTCGGCGCCCCACTGCAGATGAAGTGCCTCTCAACTATGAAACCACCACGGTGACATCAGGATCTTGGCGCGTTGTGCTGCCTTCGGCCTATTCGCACATCGGTCCGCTACTGACGCCATCTCACAGGCTAATGGGGTGACCCACGCCGAGTTTCAGCATTGTAGGATGACCACACCAACTTGCTAGACATCACCTCGGTGCCATCCGAATCTTGGCATCTCAACGCCTAGTGGTATCTTCCATACAGAAAATATTGTTACGCTGCCTTTGGCCCCATTCGCACATCAGTCCGCAACTTAGACATCACCTCGATGCCATCCGGATCTTGGCATCTCAGCGCCTTGTGGTGTCAGTCAGAAAATATTGTTGCGCTGCCTTTGGCCCCATTCGCACATCAGTCCGCTACTGACACCATCTCACAGGCCAATAGGGCGCCCCACGCCGACTTTTACCATTGTACGATGGCCACACCAGTGGCACAACTTCCTAGACATCACCTCGGTGCCATCCGAATCTTGGCATCTCAACGCCTAGTGGTATCTTCCATACAGAAAATCTTGTTACGCTACCTTTGGCCCCATTCGCACATCGGTCCGCAACTTAGACATCACCTCGGTGCCATCCGGATCTTGGCATCTCAGCGCCTTGTGGTGTATTCTCTTCAGAAAATATTGTTGAGCTGCCTTTGGCCCCATTCGCACATCCGTCCGCAACTTACACATCACCTCGGTGCCATCCGGATCTTGGCATCTCAGCGCCTTGTGGTGTCTTCTACTCCGAAAATATAGTAGAAAATATTGTTGCGCTGCCTTTGGCCCCATTCACACATCAGTCCGCTACTGACACCATCTCACAGGCCAACAGGGCGCCCCACGCCGACTTTTACCATTGTACGATGGCCACACCAGTGCCACAACTTGCTAGACACCACCTCGGTGCCATCCGGATCTTGGCATCTCAGCGCCTTGTGGTGTCTTCAAATCAGAAAATATTGTTGCGCTGCCTTTGGCCCCATTCGCACATCGGTCCGCTACTGACGCCATCTCACAGGCCAACGGGGCGCCCCACGCCGACTTTCAACATTGTAGGATGGCCACAGAAGTGCGACAACTTACTAGACACCACCTCGGTGCCATCCGGATCTTGGCGCGTTGTGCTGCCTTCGACCTATTCGCACATCGGTCCGCTACTGACGCAAACTCACAGGCCAACGGGGCGCCCCACGCCGACTTTCAGCATTGTAGGATGGCCACACCAGTGCGGCAACTTACTAGACACCACCTCGGTGCCATCCGGATCTTGGCGCGTTGTGCTGCCTTCGGCCTATTCGCACATCGGTCCGCTACTGACGCAAACTCACAGGCCAACGGGGCGCCCCACGCCGACTTTCAGCATTGTTGGATGGCCACACCAGTGCGACAACTTACTAGACACCACCTCGGTGCCATCCGGATCTTGGCGCGTTGTGCTGCCTTCGGCCTATTCGCACATCGGTCCGCTACTGACGCAAACTCACAGGCCAACGGGGCGCCCCACGCCGACTTTCAGCATTGTAGGATGGCCACACCAGTGCTGCAACTTGCTGGACACCACCTCGGTGCCATCCAGATCTTGGCGCGTTGTGTTGCCTTCGGCCTATTCGCACATCGGTCCGCTACTGACGCCGCCTCACGTGCCAACGTATTTTCTCCTAATTTTACACCCTATGCCGCATAACAGGTCATGTGACTTGTTTATAAAACTTTTCATTGGTTTCCTAATGATGGAAGGCTTGATCATGTGACCTAAAAACAACACTTTTCATAGGATGAAAACTTTTTTTTTTCCCCAAACGATGAAAGCCCCACCTTGTTTCTGGATGTTTCAGACTGAAGCTGGCGTCAGCATGAAAGCACCACCATCTCGTAGCTCAGTCGTGGTCATTCCGCGAGCAATCATGGCAGCCGCTCCCCACCAGAAGCCTGCAGGAGTCGGAGCCCCCAAAACTTTTGATGAATTCTCAAGGCGGAGGGGACGCTTTCGAGAATGAGGTCCAAGACCTAGCAGACAAGCGTCCGATTTCCAAGGTGTCCCAGGGCCATTTCAGTGGACCAGGCCCAAAAAGGAAACAGCCTGCCGCCATTTTGAGAGTCCTGTGACAGCCGCCTATCGCTGCACCGCAAGAGTGGGCGCAACTCAGCTGAATTGCGGCTTTTGACACAGTGGACCAAAAACGGACGGAATGGCAACTGAAACGGTAAAGGGGCGCCCCACTACAACAGATGACACTCCACCTGGAGAGGCCCGTTCACGCCGCCTCCCCCGGGGTGCTCCACGCCGTTATTCGGAGCAGCATTGTAGGATACCAAAACCAGTGCGGCAACTTACTGGACATCACCTTGGTGCCATCGTTCTGCTGCCTTGGAACTATTCGCGCAACAGTTTGCTACTGATGACCCACCCCCCGCGACGCCCCATGCCGTTATTTGCTGGGTGGCAACTTACTAGACATCACTTTCGTGTCATCTAGATTTCAACGCGTTCTGCTGCCTTGGAACTATTCGCACAACAGTTTGCTACTGATGACCCACCCCCCGCGACGCCCCACGCCGGAAATCTGGACGTTGTGCTGCGTTGGGACTATTCGCACAGCCGACCGCTACTTCGTTGTTTTTCCCTAAAAATGTTTATATGTTATTACTATTTTTGTTTTCTTGTATATATTTATAAATTATTAAAGTTTTATAATCTTACTACTTTGTCGGAGTGCTATATATTTTTAATGTGACACATAATTGTAAAAACTTTGATGTACAAACAGTCATCCCTGGAATCTTCCGCTTCAGGCTCGGTCCCCTCCCCAATCACAATACAGGATGGTTTTCAGATAATAGCAACGCTTCTGCTGTGACGAATCTCATCGAGAGTGGGCCTTGATCTACTATAACTCCTTTGAAGAGGGGTGATTCTTTACAGCTGTGGCCATAAACTACATCTGCAGGGCTAGCTGATACCCTAGGACCAGCCTGGACAATCGGACACAGAGGAAAAGGAGTGTCAGAGGGTGCGGTAGTGAATAGGGCGAAAGGGAGGTGTCGGGCGGGCACAGGGTGTGATTCTCAGGGAACAGCAGCGCAGATGGGGGAGGTTTATTACCCATGCATAAGACAGAGAGCGGGGGTGACCACTGCCTGGGGGAGATGTTTGCGAGGGTGGGGAGCCATGCTAAGGATCGACAGCGTGCACAGAGGGGGTCTGGTCAAGGCATCTAAAATGGCTGCCGTGCACGACAAAAGTGTGGCATTTGAAAAAAGACAAGATGGCGCAGACAATGTTTTTCAACACTTCCTGATTTCCTTCGAATCGAACGTTAACAGACGTTGGGGCATATTACCAAAGTTAAGCGATATTTATCCCTAACGATGCTTAGCAACGATTTTTTTACCGTCAGAAATTATCGCAGATAAACCTTGCTATTATCAAGGTTTATCGGAAATACGATAAAAAACGACCGCAATGCATTAATATCGCTGAAAACTCAGCGATATTCATGCATTACCGAGCTAATGCTCTTAGCCATGTTATCCACCTCCCATTGGATAACATGGCTAAGAACTGTTCAGGGCAGGTGGCAGCTTTTAGAGATATTCGCCCTTATCTCGAATATTTCCAAAAGTTGATAATAGGAGATAGCGATGTTAGCGACTGTTTCCAGTCGCTAACATCTTGGCATGCCGACTTTGCATGTCATTAGTGATAAATATCACTCACATGCAAAGTGGGGCCCAAGATGGTCGCTATCTTCTACTAGCCGTCGCTAACTGGTGTTAGCAACAGCTAGGTAATACACATATAATTTTATCTCCGCGAAGCGGAGCGCTGTTACAGATATATATCTTGTTTCTGAACGTTAATTTCTGAAAATGCACTGAAGCACATATATTGAGACCTAGCAAAGGCACATCGGGCTACCAGTCCCTACAATTTTGCCAAGTTTCGTGCAAATCCATTCAGCTGTTCGATCCTACCGAGAGACAAGATGGCGGCCGCTACGGACTGTTTGGAATGTTTACAGACACCGGAGAGCCAATCAGCTTCGCTTCGCAAAGCTCCGTAACGCGAAAAGTACGCGAAGCGGTGCGCTGTTACAGATATATACCTTTTTTTGAACGTTAATTTCTCAAAATCCACTGGAGCACATATATTGAGATCTAGCAAAGGCACATCGGGCTACCAGTCCCTACAATTTTGCCAAGTTTCGTGCAAATCCATTCAGCTGTTCGATTATTATTATTTTTATTTTTTTTTGCCCCGCGGGGCCCTTTTAAAACCTCCACATCAAACCTAGGGGGTGAGCGACAATGTACTATGCCCCCTTATGGTCATTTGCCCCTTCGCTTCGGCCTCCTCTTGTCTCTCGATCCTACCGAGAGACAAGATGGCGGCCGCTACGGACTGTTTCGAATGTTGACAGACGCCGGAGAACCAATCAGCTTCGCTTCACAAAGCTCCGTTGCGCGAAAAGTCCGCGAACCAGAGCGCTGCCCGGTCCGCTGTTACAGATATATATCTTTTTTTAAACGTTAATTTCTCAAAATCCACTGGAGCACATATATTGAGACCTACAAAAGGCACATCGGGCTACCAGTCCCTACAATTTTGCCAAGTTTCGTGCAAATCCATTCAGCCGTTCGGGCTAAAAGTGAGGCCAACCGCCCTATGGAAAACTCAATGTTAAAAACACGTTTTGGGACCCCCCATTTTTCTCGGCCCCCACTAGACGAACCCCCCCCAAATTTTCAAGGGCTGCTCAGAAACAAAATGTGCCATTTTCCTGAAAATTTCAGCCAATTCCGTCCACAAACGCCAAAGTTATTAGACATAGAATTTTCAAAAAACCCATAGAGAAAAAATCCTAACTATATATACCTACTGGCGACCGCCAGTAGGTAATATATATATATATATATTGATATATATTGATATATATTGATATATATATAGAAACACACATATATATATATATATATATATATATATATATATATATATATATATATATATATATATATATAATATATATATATATTCACTGAAAAAACCATAGGTTATAGACCATATATAGTTAGGAATTAGCATTTAAAAAACCTTATTTTACTCACACAAAACCATTGAAATTCCATATATAGTTAGTTGCACTAACTATATATCGCGCACCCGCAATCCACTGCTGATCATGTCACATATTACATCATTCATGACATGGTCAGTGACATCACTGATGACATCACTGATGACATCTCAAATGACATCACTGATGACATCACTGATGACATCTCAAATGACATCACTGATGAGATCACTGATGACATCATCCAGTGACTGTGTGTTTCTGTAAAGTTTAAATATGTTTTACATATTGAAGAATGAGTAGATGTATAAGTGTCTGGACGAAGGATTTAGTAGGTGCATGACTGAATGTATGAGTGAGTGATTAAATGTGTCTCACTGAGTGCATGGGTTAGTGACTAAACTGTCTTAATTTGTGCATCATTATGTCTGTTGTTCTGTAAACTGCTGCATGTGTTGATCAGTAGCTATATGATTAACTATATGGGTTATTGATTGATTGTCCAAGTATTTGTATAGGAGACTGAGTGTGTGTGTGGCTGGCTGGGAGGTGTGTGACTCTGTGCCGATCAATGTGTACTTGTATCAATGATTGTATAAGAAAGTAAGTATGTGTTAGTGTTTGTTTGAAAATGTAAGGTGCTCTATGTTTAACTGTATAGACAAGAAAATGGAAGTGTGATTGATTCTTTACAGGACTGACTAGGTGTGTGAGTAACTCCATGGATGAGTGGCAGAGTGTAAGTGTCTGTATAGGTGTATGAGTGCATATGATAGTGTTGTAAAGATGAGTGATTGTATGTATGAATGATTGTATGGGTGAATGAGTGAATGTGTGTGTAGACGTAGGAATCAGTGAGTACGTATGTAGTAACTAGTATTGGTGTGTCAATGGTTTCAAAAATTATACTCTGTATTTAACACTGGGTGAAACAGAGGTTATATTAAAACGTGAGGAGATGCATTGTATTGTCACATGAATGATATCATCAGTGATGTGGTCATTGATGTCATTTGAGATGTCATCAGTGATGTCATCAGTGATGTCACTGACCATGTCATGAATGATGTAATATGTGACATGATCAGCAGTGGATTGCGGGTGCGCGATATATAGTTAGTGCAACTAACTATATATGGAATTTCAATGGTTTTGTGTGAGTAAAATAAGGTTTTTTAAATGCTAATTCCTAACTATATATGGTCTATAACCTATGGTTTTTTCAGTGAATTTTCAAGGTTTTGTAAATGCTAATTCCTAACTATATATGGTCTATAACCTATGGTTTTTTCAGTGAATTTTAATGGTTTTTTAATAGCAAATATCATAAGCTGTCGAATGTCAAGTACGTGGTAAGTAAAAACATTTTCGTGTTTATGCACACTGATCTGCTTTGAATACTGCCCCCCACCCCTCATTTCTATTAGGAGTACTCTCTCTTTGCAGATAGTGAAGGGTAGTTAACGCAGCCCTTTGCCCCCTTTGTAATACGTCGTGCCTGCTTCTCTCTCCATTTGATTGATTGTTCTCTTTGGTTCATTCTCTATTTACAAACAAGCACAGAGTCGCAATACTCTGTTTAGTCTTTGCAGATAGCGAAAAATCGTGTAAAAAAACAAAAGGAATCGAGCAAAATCAGTAGGCCACTAATGGGATCTCTTTTTGACCTCGCTAAAATAGAAACATTAGGAACAACCTGTTGAAAATAGCAATGCGTATGTACATAAGCGGCGTTCATTTGTGTTCACAGTACCCCTTGTTGATTGTTTCAATCGAGCATTGAATTGTTCGAAGTTAATTCTCTTAAGGATCTTCTCTACCTGCAAACGAGGAAGAATAGGAATATTCTCTCTCCCTTTGCAGATAGTGAAGGGTAGGTAACGCAAGCCTTTAACACGTCGTACCTATTTCATTCCTCATTGATTGATTGATTGTCCGAACATTGACTGTTTGGGAATTAGTTCTTTTTGGAGGTATTCCCTGTTTGCAAATAAACGTAGGAAAATCTTTGCAAGTAGTGAAAGGGTACGTAATGCGGACCTTTCTCCCCCGTTGTAATCTGTCATGCCTATCTACTCCCCACTGATTGATGCACCTTTTTCACCCGGACCATTTACTAGAGATACGTCATCTGGCCCGACCAGAGAGCACCCCTAGTGAAAAGGACATATGCAATAATAACGAAGTGATCACTGTATCCTGTTAACAGAAACTTTACCATGAAACAACCTGGAAAGAAAAAAATAGGAAAACGAAAATCAGTAGGCCACTGATGAACATGAACTTTTATTAAACAACAAACAAAGAAACGATAACATAACGTAATGATAAAACCTATTAATGTCCTAGAAACAAGAAAACGTTAAAGTATGCCAGTGGTGAGAGACCAGAAAAACAGTCCGAGAAACCAAATCACCCCTCGCTGTCCCAACTCATGCACTCTGAAAGTTCAAAGTTTTGAGGAGTGCTTGTAACATTGTCTGAAGCCTATTTGCAATTGCTTCATCTTCACTATTCTTAAAGTAAGTGGGGGCTGTTGTGATGCGGTGCCACCCTGAACCGCTTGACGGAGGCCCCCGAGGGACGGTGTCATGTCGCGGACTCGGAGGGGGCGCTTGGCTCCGGCCCCCTCCCCAAGTCGTGTTGCCCTGGTGTGGCCTGAGATCGCCCCCGACATAGGTGGCCGGCTCCCGGGGTCAAGCGGAACTTTTTTCCTTTTGGTGACTCTTCCATTCTTCACCTTGTCCCACAATCCGTTTCACCTAAAGACACGCTGTAGTGGGGCACCCCTTTTCCGTTTCATTTGCCATTCAGCCCGCTTTTGCTACACTGTGCCTCTTCCGCTATTCAGCTGTTTACCGCCCGCTCTTTCGACTACAGCGTCTCGCTCACCATGTACTTGAGTTGCTCCCGCTCTTGCGGTGCAGCGATAGGCGGCTGCCACAGGACTCTCAAAATGGCGGCCATCTCTTCAGATTTGGGCGTGGTCCACTAAAATGGGCCTGCGACACCTTGGAACTCGGACGCTTGTCTGCTAGAGCTTGGGCTCCATTCTCGAAAGCGTCCCCTCATCCTTGAAGATTCTACAAAAGTCTTGGGGGCCCCCGACTCCCGCAGGCTTCTGGTGGGGAGCGCCTAGCATGATTGCTCGTGGAATGGCCACGACGGAGCTACGAAATGGTGGTGCTCTCATGCTAACGCCAGCTTCAGTCTGAAACATCCAGAAACACTGTAGACTACCAATTCGATCAGTTCCGGTAGCGCTCCAACGTGACCCGGTAGAGAAGAACTTGCCCTCCCCTCTTTGACTGATGGTTCTTGTTGCCTGTCCCTTCTGTTGTCATTTAACAGAACTATTTAGCCTGCTGAAAGGGGTTGTGTGCCGTCCGCTGGTTGGTGGAGACATTTTGACTATATTCTGGACCTGCGTTGTCGCGTAATGCGTCATATGACGTGCCGCGTTAGAAAGTTTAATAAATTATTAAACACAATAAACAATCCTTAAAAAATAAAAAAAAATAAAAAATAATCAACAAAACCAACAATCAATTAACAACAGTATTTGAAAAGTCTATCATTCATTTTTCATTGCAGTACGCTGCCCAGAAAGCTTCCCGGTTCCCGGACCGGGCGCTACCCACGCAAAAAAACAAAAAAAAAATTTTTTTTTTTTTGCCCCGCGGGGCCGTTTTAAAGCCTCCACATTAAACCTAGGGGGTCAGGGAGGATCTACTATGCCCCCTTATGGTTATTTGCCCCTTTGTTTTGGCCTCCTCTTGTCTCTCGATCCTACCGAGAGACAAGATGGCGGCCGCTACGGACTTTTTGGAATGTTGACAGACGCCAGAGAACCAATCAGCTTCGCTTCACAAAGCTCCGTTGCGCGAAAAGTACGCGTCCTGGAGCGCTGCCCAGAGCGCGCTTACAGATATATATCTTTTTTTAAACGTTAATTTCTCAAAATCCACTGGAGCACATATATTGAGACCTACAAAAGGCACATCGGGCTACCAGTCCCTACAATTTTGCCAAGTTTCGTGCAAATCCATTCAGCCGTTCGGGCTAAAAGTGAGGCCAACCGCCCTATGGAAATTAACATGGGAAAAACGCGTTTTGGGACCCCCCTTTTTTCTCGGCCCCCCCTTGACGAACCCCCCCAAAATTTTCAGGGGCTGCTCAGAAACAAAATGTGCCATTTTCCTGAAAATTTCAGCCAATTCCGTCCACAAACGCCAAAGTTATTAGACATGGAATTTTCAAAAATCCCATAGAGAAAAAATCCTAACTATATATACCTACTGGCGACCGCCAGTAGGTAATATATGAAATTATATTTTGTACTTCTATATTTATGTTATAGATATTTTTTCGGGTATTATTATACTTACTATTAAAAATATAGGATGCCGATATTTTTGACATCGATATTTATCATTCAATATTGTTATACGGGGATGTTTTGGGTGTTGATGTTCATTCCAAGGCCTATTGTCAAGACATATTTAAAAAACCAAAGCTTCTCCTGACAATACATTATTCACCTGTGGATTTCTGTGCACAAACTAATGTTATAGAGTTCTCATGTAGCACTATCAACAATTTCCATATAAGCTGGAGATTTATAAAGTTAACATATTTAGTTCATTGAAAGTTCTGAGACACTATGGGGCATATTATCAAGCATGGCGTTATAATTATCGCCGCTTTAGCAGCAGAAAACTGCCGCTAAAGTGGCGATAATGGGTTTGATAATATCCCGTAGAGAATTCCCATAGAAACCCATGTTGACCCCAGAACATGGGCTTCTATGCTAAAGCGTTGATAATTATAACACCATTCCGTGTTATTATGCCTCTATATACTGTTGAAGAATTCATTATGTATGGGTGATTCACAGACAGTTCAAGTTGCAGTATGATTGCAAGCATTGTTAAAATTGTGTACATCATTCTGCCTAGTGCAGTTATATGTGTGGGGTACCTTAGCATACTACGGGGGATATCTATAGGGCCTGTTTGTGCATGTCTCATTATTGGCTCAGACTATTCACTTGAGAAAATCTATGTCAAATGGGGTATTTAGCAGACAAATGTCATTCAGGTAAATAATGACCAAACACTGTTTTTGAAAGTTATTCAAGGTTTAATAAGTTGCTGATCTCAATAATGTCGACTGGGATATTACAATAATTCTAATGCACTTTAATACCAGTAATAAAGAGCACAATATCTACTTAATATGTGTGATTTCACAGATATACTTCATAATCTGCTTGGTCTGTTTGTTGAGAAAAGTTACATCCATTACTACTACAGACGTTATGCAAAATTGGGTTTACATCTACTAAATACCTTCCAATATGAAAACATTACAGACAACTGTAATAGTTGCTGGAGGATTTCATCAGTGATGTTATCAATGATGTAATTTGATATGTCATCAGTGATGTCATCAATTATGTATTTAACATGTTGTGAGTTAATTTACTATGTGCGATCATAAGCCTTGCATGTGGGGATACATAGTTTAGCTTATAGTTAGGTCAGTAAACAATACCTGGTGATTTTAAGTGCTTTTTTTGGTTTTTGAATGTTAGTTTTTGCTTTATTTAAACACCTAACTCTAATATGACTTTAATCTTTGAGTTTTCAGTGAATTTCTAGAGTTTTATTAATAAAAGCTAAAATCTTTTTCCATAGTTAACTATTTTGTCACTTTATCTTTTGTTTTTTTTTCAGTGAATTTCTGATATTTTTCTAATGTGAGGTAAGATCTTATTACCATACCAATTATGTCACTTTCACCTCTGTATTTTTCAGTGAATTTCTAGATTCTTTTTAACGTAAAGTAATAATTTATTACAGTACCTAACTGTAAAGTCACCTTAACCATTAGCTTTTGGGAAGGTTAGATTGGCTTATAGGATAATCTGGCAGTGCCCAAAGAGCTCATCTCACAGATCGATTTATGGGCTATTTTTGGGGCTATTTGTGATCGTTTTTCCAGTCTGGTGGGTCAGTATCTGCTGCTAATTTATCTGATATTACCAACAATGCCTGCAGCAAGTACAGTGGAATGCAGTCCCCCATACCTTGCAAAACACTATACAGTCTTTCTTTATAAGTTTCAAACTGCCCTAATTTGGAATTGTGGCAACTCTTTTAACTAGCTCACTCACTAATGGGGGATCCTTTTAATTTGTTGGACAGGCATATGTTCTGCTCAGGTCTGACCCTGGTTTTTCATGGAAACTCTTGTTTTTTCATGTTTGTCTGGCCAAGTCCTGTGGCCCATCACCCAATGACAGCCAACAACCCCGTCACACATTGCCTTCGACAATGAGCATTGTGGGATAGGCTACAGGGCCTACACCCAGCCTCCTTTTATGGCAGTCAGTCCCCTGTGCAAGGCCTTTGCCTGTGCGTGGTAAGGTGTAGGCTGCATGGCCTGGCCAACCCCACAGGCACTGTGTCAAACCCCCCACAGAAAACAACCCCCTGCTGTACACAGCCTTCACCTCTGTCCAGTGTGGGATTTGATCAAAGGGCCTGGCCTGAGCTCAGCCCCGCACCCAACCCCCCACAAGCAGCAAACGCCCCACAGACTGCAAACACATTTTTTTTAATGATTTAATGGTACTGCAACACTTCTGCAATACTGCAATCACGTGCTGCATCCTTTGTACCTCTGGACAGTACAAGATTCACTGAGTGACGCTTGTATGGTTCTGTTGAACAACTAGTATGAGTGTACTGTGGTACCTTGCGGAGAGTCATATTGGGCCTCACAGAGCAACACAACATTTGGTTTTCGCCTCTGCGGTGTCCCCCAGGATCCCTCAATGAGTTCCAGGGGTTACTTTTTCAGGACATGGGCCAACTTTCAGTGTTATATAATGATGGACACACCATTTTTCTTCAAGTTGTGACCATACAATCAGACCTTTAGGTCCTGAGGGACAGGTACTGGTCCTGCAGGACTGAAAAGGCATAGGAGAGAAAAAGCTCTCTTGGCCATTTGTAAACCCTGATTTTTTACATTTATGATACCACTGGATTAGCATGACACTCTAGAAGGACCAACCATTCAGACATAAATCTTTATTTTAACCTTTTCAAGCTCAGCCCCAGATGATCTTTAAACCTTAATTTCTCACAAGTGGTTAAATGGATTTACACAAAATCGTGATAAGCATGTTTTCTGACACGCTGCCAAATTTGCTATACTTCTTTTAGCTGATCATTTTCTATAGTGCTTCCAAAAAATTCCTTTTGAAATTAACATGGGAAAAAAACATTGTTTTTGGACCCTCTTTTTCTCAGCTCCAGATTGACATATTACCTCAAACAGACAATTTGTCAAAATGCAACAAAGTTATAAGCAAAAGAAAAAATGCCCTTCTTATAGAAACTCTGACCAAACTATAGCTTCACAATGTTTCTTTTATAATAGGAGGGTGTTTTTTTTCAAAGTGCAGCTAACAATGGGTACTGGTTAGAATTAGAATGTTTAGGTTTTCTATACCTTTCTTGAATACATTGTTAATAAAACAATGAGTCAGTGGATGTATGTGATTCTCTAGCTGCAGGGTTTACCGTGCAGTTAATATATCTGAACCATAATTTTAGCCATAAGTTGCCAAATTTTCAGATTTCACCAGAAATGTTGTTTCTTTCAAAAGTGGGTGAAAGCAGTACTGCCAGAAAATGTGCAGCATGCTTTGCGTTATTCGCAATAATTCAGATAATCTTGACACATAATATGGTCTTCCATGCCTCATAATCCTAGTAACCTCGGGGCATATTAAGAACGGCGATAAAATTATCGCCGCTTTAGCGGCATGAAACTGCCGCTAAAGTGGCAATAATGGGCATGATAATATGCTCTTGTGAATTCCCATAGCAGCCCAGGTTAACACCAGAACCTGGGCTGCTATGGGAATTCACAAGAGCATATTATCAAGCCCATTATCATCGCTTTAGCTGCAGTTTCCTGCCGCTATAGCGGCGATAATTTTATCGCCGTTCTTGATAATATGCCCCCTGTCCTCTAGCACTTTTGCCCTGTACCACTGTGATACACTACAATGTACTTTGAGGGCTTTTATTATGAAGATGGAATCCATATTTCACAGGCAGGCATTAAATTGTTTCCAAATTTGATGGTTCCCTCTGAATTAGTGGCTTTTACACCCAATGGCGTAACAAAACTTGAGGGGGCCTCACAACGAAGTGCACAGAGGGGGGCCCGCTACCTGGCCCACCCCCAGCACTTTTGCTGAAGGGAGCCCCTGCAGCTTGGGGTCCGCCCAGCTCCATGAGGGCTACAGGGGGCTTATGTTACGCCACTGTTTACACCACTGAATTTTGTGCAATAGGAACCCTGAATGCATGTAATACGTGTGTGTGTGTGTTTGTGTGTGTGTCCCTGAATTTGTGTTTGCATATGGCCACACTCAAATACATGCCTATATATTAAATCACATTAAAGAGGTTGGACTTGCGAGGACGGATATTTTTGGGCTTTGCCATCCAGCAGCATGTCAGTAAGCGTATGCCATTTATGGCTACCACATGACACATCTCATCCCTTATTATTCTTGTTCTTCGGGACAGCTAAAGGATGTGACCAAGAGCCACAGGCAACATATACAAGATAGGGATATTTTTCCACTTCAGCTTTCTGAGTGACAGACAAGAACCTCACAAACTTAATGCATAATGTCATACTGAACCCGGAAAATTGAATAAATAGGTTGAGAATCATCAACTTAATCTGTGGCTTTTAAAACAGCTGATAGTTATTTCCCAAAGTTATCAAATCTATGGATACACCCTCCACGTCTTGATAATCATAGTTTAGTGAAATAGGATTCCAGTCAATGTTTTATCCCAACTTGAGCTTGAGCACGAAATGCCATGAAAATCAAAAGAAATCCTGCTAACTTAATTCTTGTAAAAGAAGGTTAGCTGGGCTCAGGTATCGATACATGAATTGCAAAGATGAAGAAAAGTTTCCTTAAATACTGGATCAACTGTTTACCTACTGAGTTGTTTCAAATCATCATTCATCAGAGTAGCCGGCTCAATAGTATCCATACATTAATTGCAAAGAGAAAAACAAGATCACTAACCCCTTCTCTATCTACAAACACAGGAAAAGGTAACAATTCTGATAATCCTATGGAAATAGAACATACTGAGTGATCCCCAATTTACGCGACATCTCCGATTGAGTCACAAATCCACAATTAGAAAAGAAATATTGTGGAAAATATGTGTGTGACTTAAGAGCCCACGACCCTAAAGATGCAGGCTATTTCACACTCTATTTCATAAACAAAACAGAATCCACTCAGGAATTACAGTGGCCCCTACAGTGGTGGGGAGCACTTAGTGTTTTTGAAATACCCCTCACACACCAAAAGGACCCTTGGTGTCATGCTTCATCATCGGGGTCTTCGTACCCCTCTACGGGATGCGGCATGCTACTACCTACGGCTACGTGGGAGCACTTATACACAGACTAGGGGGCTCATTATGATGGCGGACAGAAGGACGACCGCCGTCCTGGAGTAGGCGGAAAAAGCCTTTTTCCGTCCGCCTGCCGCGGACAGTCCGACCGCCATATTAGGATGGGAAACACTGTCAAAACTCCGTACGCGGCGGAAGAGAACGCACCGCCGCGGAATTACACCCGACCCCACGGCGGACGTAACCAATCCAGAGACACCGCCGTACGGAATGACGTCTCCGACCGTGTCCCAAATCACGATGGCGGAAAACACACATAAAACCGCTGCGGAAAAACAACCTGCCTGAACACGGCGGATTCCCCACAGCTAACAAACCACACATTGCCAAGATACCCACCACAAGCAGCTCGCCCACATGGACCCAGCGCTACACGCTTTTCAGATACTCTTCGCGATCCTCCACCAGCAAGTCATGGACCATCATCGACGACGACGCAGGTACGCTACACACCATTAACTGTCGGAAGGGGAGTACCTGGCAGGGCTGTGACGTTGGGAGGTGGAGTGTCATGTCACAGGAAATACATTGACGATCGCTCCAAAATATACACAAGTGAAGTACACAACCAGGAATGACAGCGACAAACCACAAAACATGATTTATTAGCTTTATTCAACATAATAGGTGCATAATATCAGATTATCCAAGAGCATGGGCATTGGGTACAACAGATCATGTACATCACTGGCATCACATGAGAGGGGCTAAGTGCATCAACAGTCCATTGCACTGAACAGGTCCATCAGAGGCAGCACATGAGAGGGCAGAATGCAGTATCAGTACAGCAACAGGGCATTGTGGCCAACAGAGCAGGTACATCAGAGGCAGCATATGAGAGGGCAGAATGCAGTATCAGAACAGCAACAGGGCATTGTGGACAACAGAGCAGGTACATCAGAGGCAGCACGTGAGAGGGCAGAATGCAGTATCAGAACAGCAACAGGGCATTGTGGACAACAGAGCAGGTACATCAGAGGCAGCATATGAGAGGGCAGAATGCAGTATCAGAACAGCAACAGGGCATTGTGGCCAACAGAGCAGGTTCATCAGAGGCAGCACATGAGAGGGGCTAAGTGCATCAACAGTCCATTGCACTGAACAGGTCCATCAGAGGCAGCACATGAGAGGGCAGAATGCAGTATCAGAACAGCAACAGGGCATTGTGTACAACAGAGCATGTACATCAGAGGCAGCACGTGAGAGGGCACAATGCAGTATCAGAACAGCAACAGGGCATTGTGTACAACAGAGCAGGTACATCAGAGGCAGCATATGAGAGGGCACAATGCAGTATCAGAACAGCAACAGGGCATTGTGGACAACAGAGCAGGTACATCAGAGGCTGCACGTGAGAGGGCAGAATGCAGTATCAGAACCGCAACAGGGCATTGTGGCCAACAGAGCAGGTACATCAGAGGCAGCATATGAGAGGGCAGAATGCAGTATCAGAACAGCAACAGGGCATTGTGGCCAACAGAGCAGGTACATCACTAGCAACACAAGTGCGTGTTTCAAGCCACCCGTCCCAAGGACAACAACAGTGCAAGGCTGGTTACAATGGACTATGTACACACCATGTGAAATGACATGTGAGTGAAGTGAACAGCACCTCACATCACAGAATCAGGTGGACTGCTTGAACTACCTGCCTCGGACACACTGCCAGCACCAGAAATAGGAGTGTGACACACAGCCACAGCTCGAGTGACTGACACATGAGCCACAGACCCAGACACACTGCCAGCACCAGAAATAGGAGTGTGAGACACAGCCACAGCTCGAGTGACTGACACATGAGCCACAGACCCAGACACACTGCCAGCATCAGAAACCGGAGTGTGAGACACAGCCACAGCTCGAGTGACTGACACGTGAGCCACAGACCCAGACACACTGACAGCACCAGAAATAGGAGTGTGAGACACAGCCACAGATGTAGTGACTGACACGTGAGCCACAGACCCAGACACACTGCCAGCACCAGAAACAGGAATGTGAGACACAGCCACAGCTCGAGTGACTGACACATGAGCCACAGACCCAGACACACTGCCAGCACCAGAAACAGCAGAGGGCACAACTGAGACAGTGCTACTACATGATGCATGACAGCAAACAACAGACACAGTGCCACTATCTGACACATGAGAGTCAACTGCATCTGCGCCACTGGTACCACTGAAATGATAAGCCACAGGGCTGAACGGGCCAGGAGGCAGGGTGGCTCTGGGAGCTGGGGATAGTTGTACTGGAGCGACATCGGGGTGTTCAGGTGTCAATGGTGTGTGTCTACGTTTCTTAGGGATACGTGAGGGCACCCTGGACATGACAGGACTGGCAAGTGGTGCGGACTCAAATGAAATATCACCCACCAAAGGTGGAGCATCTGCTGCTGGGGGTCTGCTCTCTGGGGACGTGCTGGAGCCTGCTTGTAGTTTGCTGTGTGCCTGCCTTCTGGCCTCTGCATCATGTGAAATGGGGGATGCCACAACAGGGTACTCCTTCCTCTGCCTCTGACCGGCCTGGATGGGAGTGGAGGTATGGGGGGACTCCACCGCGGACACATCTTTACTACGTTCCTTCAACAACATCAGCCTCAGTGCAGCCAGGGGTGATGTATGCCTGTCCTTGATGGAGCTAGTGTCTATGGGAGAAGCCCTGTCCCTTGGATGTGCCTTGGCCGTAGGAGGTGTCCTGTCCCTGGAAGTTCCCTGATCCCTGGGCGGTGCCCTGTCCCTGGGTGCAGACTTTTCCCTTGTAGTGTACCTGTCTCTAGAAGCAACCTTGTCCCTGGGAGTGTCCCTGCTCTTGGGAGTTGCCCCTTCCTTTGTAGTGTCCTTGTCCTTGGGAGTGTCCCTGCTCTTGGGAGTTGCCCCTTCCTTTGTAGTGTCCTTGTCTTTGGGAGTGTCCCTGCTCTTGGGAGTTGCCCCTTCCTTTGTAGTGTCCTTGTCCTTGGGAGTGTCTCTTCTCTTGGGAGTTGCCCCTTCCTTTGTAGTGTCCTTGTCCTTGGGAGTGTCTCTTCTCTTGGGAGTTGCCCCTTCCTTTGTAGTGTCCTTGTCCTTGGGAGTGTCTCTTCTCTTGGGAGTTGCCCCTTCCTTTGTAGTGTTCTTGTCCCTGGGAGTGTCCCTGCTCTTAGGAGTTGAACCTTCCTTTGTGGTGTCCTTGGTAGTATCCCTGTACTTGGGAGTTGCCCTTCCTTTGGGACTACCTTTTGTGGGGGATGCCTGTGTAGCATGTGAAGCCATTTCCACCCACACCCCTTGAGGATCCTGTGTGTCAACTCCAGTGTAGCTCACGTCGTCTTTGGTGCCAGATTTACAAGTCCTAGGGGATGGGGTCTGTGCTCTCCGTGCCCTGCCCTGCTGCCTGAGGCTGCTCCTAGTGCAATAACTTGTAAAAGAGTCCTGCTCTGAGGAGTCACTCCCCCCTGAGACATCAAGTGGTGTGGATGGGGGAACAGAAGTAGCACCCTGTCTTTGCGACTGTACAATGGCCGAAGACACAGTGTTTGCCAATGACTGAACTGTTCTGTGTAGACCAGCAACATCGCCATGCATACCCTCCATGAATGCCACCACCTGCCCCAACTTCCTATCGTGGTCTTGGAATGCATTGATCATGTAGGTCTGCCCTACACACAGCTGTCGCAGCAGATCAACAGCCTCTGCACAAAGTGCACTTTGTGTCACTGGGGCAGGGGCGGCGGTTCCTGCACTGAAGGCAACCCTGCTCCCCCTCCTCTGGCGAGCACGAGCAGTACATGTTGCAGTGGGTGGCAGTGGGGGCCCTGTGTGCTGTGTCCCGACTGAAGGTGTTGATTGCCCACTCCCTGTCTGTGCCAACAGTGCAGACTCACCAACACTTTCTGAGGATGAGGGCGATGGTGTTTCCACATGTGACTCCTCAGGGATGGTCCTGTCCCCCTCTCCGGGGCTGCCCTCTTCAGTGTCAGTCTGCGTGTGTGTGACCTCTGATCCGGAAGCATTGCCACCACTCATCTCCGTCGTCTGTGGGTCAGTGCCCTCTGCCAAAGCTGAAATACAGAGAAACGAGGTGTGAGTAAGTGCCACACTCACGTACTGAAGGACAACAGATCTAGAATTCCATTACATACATAGTACATGTAGCACACATCCTGCATACGTCCCACCCCTACCAGTCATCCTCACATCAAAGAACCGGTGTTGTCTGTCAAACATGTACATCACACGAACATGGCAAATGCCTGTAGATCTGCACACATGTCATGCCATTGGACCACAGACGTCAACGGCATGTCCTGGAACCCTCAACTACTAAGCAAGTGGGCTGTCTACCTGGCGGACAAGGATGCCAACGCACACTCCGCTAATGGCACCAGCATGGTATGTCAGCTAAACATACGCACCACGGAAGCCACTACTGTGTCCGAGCACCAATACATGCATTGCAGGCCCAAGTAACATACACATACATTCTGCTTACCGCTAGTTTGCTGTGGATCCCCACTCAGCTGGGCGGACAGGTCAGGATGCGTCACAGCAATGATACGGTGCATGAGAGGGGTCATGGTGCGGGGGGCCAGATGTGTAGATCTTGGAATCATCCCCAGTGTCATCTCCGCCACATTCTTGCTAAGCCTGGAAATGTCGTCCCAGCGCTTGTGGCAGTGTGTGTGTCGTCGCTTGCACACCCCCACTGCCCGTACATCACGTGCTATGGTCCTCCACACGGCCTTGCGAAGGTGCAGCTTTACCTACCATGATGGGAGACAAGAGGGTAACGTAAGTGGACAGTATGACATGCACAAACATCGTAGTAACACGTTTCTACATGCAGCCATGCTCAGCACTACACATGTGAAGGTCCCACAGCACACCGCCAGGCTTGCAGAAGACAGGAGCCACTGAACACCTCATGGCCAACAACATGTACACCAATGAACTTACCACCTGTCCGGGTGCACCGTAGAGCTGTTGGTAGTGGCTGAGCACACCGTCCACAAGGACATCCAGCTCCGCTGCGGTGAAGGGACGAGACCGGGTCTCTCGCACTCCCTGCATGGCAAGGTCCTGGACTGTGGCACGGCAGCAGCAGCCGTTGGTCAGCTCAGCAGCAGCAGGTCGAGGTGATGGTCACAGGCAGCAGCCGTTGGTCAGCTCAGCAGCAGCAGGTCGAGGTGATGGTCACAGGCAGCAGCCGTTGGTCAGCTCAGCAGCAGCAGGTCGAGGTGATGGTCACAGGCAGCACTGGATCAAAGCTGTGAATGTGTGCTTGTCAAGGTCACACATATATAGGGCCCTGAGCCCATGTCAGTGGCACACGTCGCCAGCTATTGGTTCCCCCTGGATGCCTCATTCGAAAAGGGCCAATGACAGGCCCTGGTGTGGCGGTGCACTGTTTCCGCCATTGTCGATGGCGCATACGTGCCCGCGGTACCTCTTTCCATTGGCTGCCTGTGCACGTGCCGTCACGGAGACACATCGGCAACCGCAAGTGCGCACTTCTGCGACGGTTGCATCTTTTGCAACAATGTTCAATCAGTGGCGCCACCATGGCGGTGCACTCCTTCCGTGGGGGTGGTGCAGGCCAACACATACTTGTGATTATGGAAATGAATTTGGCAGTTCATGACCCCCCTTACAGTCACATTGCATCATCCACCGTACACCGACCGTCCCAGGCCGGTCACCCACCGCCGGGCAAGGCCGGTCACACACCGCCGGGCCAGGCCGGTCAGCCACCGCCGTCCCAGGCTGGTCAGCCACTGCCGGGCAAGGCCGGTCACACACCGCCGGGCCAGGCCGGTCAGCCACCGCCGCCCCAGGCCTGTCAGCCACTGCCGGGCAAGGCCGGTCACATACCGCCGGGCTAGGCCGGTCAGCCACCGCCGTCTCAGGCCGGTCCCCCCTGCCGGGCAAGGCCGGTCAGCCACCGCCGTCCCAGGCCGGTCTGCCACCGCCGTCCCAGGCCGGTCAGCCACCGCCGTCCCAGGCTGGTCAGCCACCGCTGGGCAAGGCCGGTCAGCCACCGCCGGGCAAGGCCGATCACACACCGCCGTCCCAGGCCGGTCACCCCCCGCCGGGCAAGGCCGGGGGGTGACCGGCCTGGGACGGCGGTGGCTGACTGGCCTGGGACGGCGGTGGCTGACCACCCTTGCCCGGTGGGGGGTTACCGGCCTGGGATGGCGGTGGCTGACCGGCCTGGCCCGGCGGAGTGTGACCGGCCTTGCCCGGCGGTGGCTGACCAGCCTAGGACAGCGGTGGCTGACCGGCCTGGCCCAGCGGTGTGTGACCGGCCTTGCCCGGCGGTGGCTGGCCAGCCTTGCCCGGCGGTGGCTGGCCAGCCTTGCCCGGCGGTGGCTGACCGGCCTTGCCCGGCGGTGGGTGACCGGCCTTGCCCGGCGGTGGGTGACCGGCCTGGGACGGTCGGTGTACAGTGGATGATGCAATGTGACTGTAAGGGGGTCATGAACTGCCATTTTCATTTCCATAATCACAAGTATGTGTTGGCCTGCACCACCCCCACGGAAGGGGTGCACCGCCATGGTGGCGCCACTGATTGAACATTGTTGCAAAAGATGCAACCGTCGCGGAAGTGCGCACTTGCGGTTGCCGATGTGTGTCCGTGACGGCAAGTGCACAGGCAGCCAATGGGAAGAGGTACCGCGGGGCGCATATGCGCCATCGACAATGGCGGAAGCCGTGCACCGTCATGTCGACGCCACTGATTGTATATTTTCAAATGCAGCACTGTCGTGGTAGTCCGCACATGCGTTATGAGGGGTGTGACCGTGATGGCAAAACAGCATATGTCATGCACTATATCATGTGTGTTCACACTATGGCCATTGATGTGCACCCAATTTGCTACACATGTGCATGTCTACGTGTCGACCTTTTGTTTTTCCGTACACACGTTTCAACTCATACACATCTACACACTACATCAAGGCTGTTGTGAGTGTATGGTTTGTGCGTGCAAGTAACAATGGTGGGGGTACACATGGATTCAGTGTATGCGTATGTGTGTTGCCTCTTGTGTGACCATGCATGTTATGTGAGGATGCTCACCATTGTAGGAGTGGTTATTGGTGCATGAAGACATGGAGTGTGTGCAGCATTATTGTATTGTGTGTGCACGTGCATGTGTGTCTGTGATGACGCTTGTCCACATTAGGGTCATTAGGCATGTCTTGTTGGCAGTTCTTTTGACGTGTGAATATGTTACATTGTACATGTTGGCACACATCATGTTGTTAGTGGCTGCACATTGTTTGCATGCTACTCTGTATTGTAGGTAATTTCAGACCTGTCACACATATGATATTTGTCGAAGACATTTCTCATTTTGATTGTGTTGGCCTACATGTGATAGAGTTGCACAGCTATGCGTTGTTGCTAAATTGACATCTACTACATCTACTCCCACACAGGAGAGCTCCAAATGTGCATCGCCCATACACTGTGCTGGAGGACATGGTTGACGAGTTGATGGTTGAGGAGGTGATCAGGAAATTCCGGCTTGATCGACGTAGATTGCTGGAGCTTGTAGACCAATTGTCTCCTCATCTGCAGCCACGAAGAACATATCCTGGTTCCATTACACCCACAGCAAAGGTGATGGTGGCACTTCACTTCTTTGCAACTGGCACCTTCCAGTACACAGTTGTACATGCCGGGGGGATGTCACAGTCCATGTTTAGCATGGTAATGCGGGATGTTCTCAAGGCCATGATGATTTACAAGGATGATTACATCCAATTTCCACGGGCGGCAGAGTTGGCAGCAGTCAAAGCAGACTTCTATGCACTGGGCCAGATACCACACGTAGTGGGTTCCATTGATGGCACTCATATCGCTCTCATTCCACCCCGGGCACGTGAGCCTGTATATCGCAATCGGAAACACTTTCATTCGCTGAACATGCAGGTGGTGTGCCAGGCCGACAACATCATATCCCATGTGTGTGCGAGATTTCCAGGGTCCGCACATGACTCCCACATCATGCGGAGCAGCATTGTCCCCCAACTGATGGCAAATCTGCGACCAGAACGTGCGTGGCTTGTTGGTGAGTATGCTGTGGGGACAGTTGTGTATTCTGTGTGGCATGGGGTATCCACCATTCCTGGTAGTGATAACTGTGTCTGTCATCCCCCCACATAGGCAATTCAGCGTACCCAAACAGGCCGTGGCTGCTGAGTCCCATACGTAATCCAACTACAGCTGGTGAAATGCGATATAATGATGCCCATGGAAGGACACGTAGAGTGGTGGAACGTACTTTTGGACTGCTAAAGTCTAGGTTTCGCTGCCTGGATAAAACCGGAGGAGCCCTGCCTTACTCACCAGGCAAAGTATGCAGGATCATGATTGCCTGCTGCATGCTCCACAACCTGGCCGTGTGCAATGACATTGAACTGATCTTGGACCCTGAAGACCAAGAAGTCCCTCGGCCTACCATCCCACCCATATCGACTGATGAGGATAGTGGTGAGGAAGAAGGTGTGGACCAGAGGCGTCAGCTCATTGATCGCTATTTTCATTGAATGTGAGTGACTACCTCTTGTGCATGTTGACAATGCGTGATGTATGTTTGCTGGTGGTGTGTGGATGTGGTGTTTGAAAGCTGGCTGTTCTGGTATGTTATGTTTGCATGTGTGTGTTGTATTTGTTGTGTACATGCAAGGCACCATGGTGTGTGTCCTCTCATCGACATATTTGGTGGTGAGTGTGGTTTGTGGTATGTTACAGTACAGTGTGTTGTGATGGGTGTGAATCAGTTTCCTGACGTGTGTTTGTTGTCTTTCATTTTCCCTAGGTCACTCCCACTGAGGCATCATTCTCACCGACATAGTTCCCTGCGCCTGGTGACGTCTGATTCTGATACAATCATGTGATTAAAACATGGAGGCATCACATCATTGAGTGTGTAAGTGTAATTTATTTACAGGTTGTGAATTGATGCTGGTGGATATTTACAAGTAAGTGTTGGGTGGGGGAGTGTGAGTTGAAGGTCATGGTAGATGAAAAGACCGTGGTGACACCACATTGGGTGATGTCAAGCTAGTCCAGCAGACCGGTGCCAATACTTGGCGTTGTGGGCCAGGATAGTTGGCGGGTGAATGGCAGGTCAGGCAAGGTTAATGTCATTTGCGGCCCCTCTTTGGGCGGGTGGATGGTGCATCCCCGCTGCTCTCACCTACTTCCAGCCTCAGACGGCCCCTCCGTCTTGTAGCCGGAGCGGAGACAGCTGGGGGGGCAGGTTGGTCAGGGGCCACATCCGTGTCCATGGGCTCAGGTGGCGGTGGTGTTGGCGACCGTGGCGGCTGGGCACTTGGCTGAGAGGGGGGGTTTGCAGGATAGCCAGTCACTCCACAGTGCTGTTACCTGGCCCGTGATGTCCACTAGTTGCCCTATGCGCCTGTCAATTGACCGCAACTGATTTGTGTTCTCCACTGAGTCCTGGTGGGCATGGTCAGCATGTGCCTGCCCCCGGTCATATGAGGCCTGGACTCAGGCTAGGGCTTCCGGTGTTTCTGCAGCAGGATGGGGTGGGTGTCCTTCCACACCTCGCCGGTGAGAAGCACTCCCATTGGTGGGATGTGCCCTCTGGTCTGTCCTTTGCCGTCCACTCTCCCTGCTTGGCTGGGATGTAGATGGGCCTGCGTCGTGCAATGGGTCAGGCAGGGTGGCACAGGCAGGCGTGGTGGTACAGGTGGTGGTGGAGGTGGTGGTGGTGGTGGCTGCACAGGTCACTATGGCAGGTGTTGGTGGGGTGACACAGGCCAAGGTTGTGGAGGCAGGGATGTCCTGTGAGCCTGATGGCCCTGGGAGTCGGCTTGGGCCCCCTTCGTCCTCCGCACCGGAGCTGACAGTGGAATCGTCCCCAGAGAGTCCGTGCTGTGAGTGGGGCGACTGTTGCAGGCGGTTGCTGGTTTCGGCAGTCAGGTTGCGATCACCTGAGGGACAATATTTTAATGATCAATGCAGTGGACATGACATGTTTTAATCTTTCCAACATTACATATCACTGACCTCCCAACACACCCCACCCACCTCCCAACACACCCCACCCACCTCCCAACACACACCACCCACCTCCCAACACACACCACCCACCTCCCAACACACCCCACCCACCTCCCAACACACCCCACCCACCTCCCAACACACAACACCCACCTCCCAACACACCCCACCCACCTCCCAACACATCCCACCCACCTCCCAACACACCCCATCCACCTCCCAAGACACCCCACCCAAGTCCCAACACACCCCACCCACCTCCCAACACACCCCACCCACCTCCCAACACACACCACCCACCTCCCAACACACCCCACCCACCTCCCAACACACACCACCACCCTCCCTGTGGACATGGGGGCCTGTTGGGAGTCGTAGTGCTGGTCTCTCACACACCCCACACACCTCCCAACACACACCACCCACCTCCCAACACACCCCACCCACCTCCCAACACACACCACCACCCTCCCTGTGGACATGGGGGCCTGTTGGGAGTCGTAGTGCTAGTCTCTCACACACCCCACCCACCTCCCAACACACCCCACCCACCTCCCAACACACCCCACCCACCTCCCAACACACCCCACCCACCTCCCAACACCCCCCACCCACCTCCCAACACACCCCACCCACCTCCCAACACACCCCACCACCCTCCCTGTGGACATGGGGGCCTGTTGGGGGTCATAGTGCTGGTCTCTCACACACCCCACTCACCTCCCAACACACACCACCCACCTCCCAACACACCCCACCCACCTCCCAACACACACCACCACCCTCCCTGTGGACATGGGGGCCTGTTGGGAGTCATAGTGCTGGTCTCTCACACACCCTACCTACCTCCCAACACACCCCACCCACCTCCCAACACACCCCACCCACCTCCCAACACACCCCACCCACCTTCCAACACACCCCACCCACCTGCTAACACACCCCACCCACCTCCCAACACACCCCACCCACCTCCAAACACACACCACCCACCTCCCAACACACACCACCACCCTCCCTGTGGACATGGGGGCCTGTTGGGAGTCATAGTGCTGGTCTCTCACACACCCTACCTACCTCCCAACACACCCCACCCACCTCCCAACACACCCCACCCACCTTCCAACACACCCCACCCACCTCCCAACACACAACACCCACCTCCCAACACACCCCACCCACCTCCCAACACACACCACCACCATCCCTGTGGACATGGGGGCCTGTTGGGAGTCGTAGTGTTGGTCTCTCACACACCCCACCCACCTCCCAACACACACCACCCACCTCCCAACACACCCCACCCACCTCCCAACACACAACACCCACCTCCCAACACACCCCACCCACCTCCCAACACACCCCACCCACCTCCCAACACACCCCACCCACCTCCCAACACACACCACCCACCTCCCAACACACCCCTCCCACCTCCCAACACACACCACCACCCTCCCTGTGGACATGGGGGCCTGTTGGGAGTCGTAGTGCTGGTCTCTCACACACCCCACCCACCTCCCAACACACACCACCCACCTCCCAACACACCCCACCCACCTCCCAACACACACCACCACCCTCCCTGTGGACATGGGGGCCTGTTGGGAGTCGTAGTGCTGGTCTCTCACACACCCCACCCACCTCCCAACACACACCAGCCACCTCCCAACACACCCCACCCACCTCCCAACACACACCACCACCCTCCCTGTGGACATGGGGGCCTGTTGGGAGTCGTGGTGCTGGTCTCTCACACACCCCACCCACCTCCCAACACACCCCACCCACCTCCCAACACACCCCACCCACCTCCCAACACACACCACCCACCTCCCAACACACCCCACCCACCTCCCAACCCACCCCACCCACCTCCCAACACACCCCACCCACCTCCCAACACACCCCACCACCCTCCCTGTGGACATGGGAGCCTGTTGGGAGTCGTAGTGCTGGTCTCTCACACACCCCACCCACCTCCCAACACACCCCACCCACCTCCCAACACACCCCACCCACCTCCCAACACACACCACCCACCTCCCAACACACCCCACCCACCTCCCAACACACCCCACCCACCTCCCAACACACAACACCCACCTCCCAACACACCCCACCCACCTCCCAACACACACCACCACCCTCCCTGTGGACATGGGGGCCTGTTGCGAGTCGTAGTGTTGGTCTCTCACACACCCCACCCACCTCCCAACACACACCACCACCCTCCCTGTGGACATGGGGGCCTGTTGGGAGTCGTTCACATTTTGGTGAGTATGTGGCCCACATGCATGGTTTGGGGCCTGGGGGATGTGTCCTCTCAGTTGTGTGAGGCAGACCATGTCGGTGTGATAGTGGTGCTTGGTTTGTACTTACCAGCCTCTTCTCCCTCGTCGATTCCTTCAAGGCTCTCTGGGTGCAGTATGCCCAGCACCTTTTCATCCCAATCTGCATAGGGTATGGGCTCCGGGGGTGTGCCGCCGCCAGTGTGGTGTACCCGCAGGTGATTGTTTTGCACAGATGCCTTTGACCCTTGTTTTGAGGTCGTGCCACCGCCTCTGGATGTCGTGCTTGGTTCGTTGCATGGTCTCTGATGCATTCACCCGATTGACTATCCTGTCCCACATGTGGTTTTTGGTTGCCACGGTGGTCTGCTGGACTAGTGTGCCGAATAGGTGGGGTTCGACACGGATGACTTCATCTACCAGGACCTTCAACTCTGTGTCTGTGAATTTAGGATTTTTCTTGGGTTCCATGGTGTGTGATGTGCAAGGTGTGGGTGGAGTGGGTTGGGATGCGCAGGTGTGTGGTGTGTAGGAATTGTGTGGTGGGTGTTTGTGTGGTGGGTGTGTTTGTGTGCAGGTTGTATGTGTGGACTTTAGTGTCTGCTGTAAGTTGTATTGAGCCTCTTGCTTGCAGCTATGCTGTGGTGCAAAGGATTGTGGTAGTGGGTGGTAATCTTTTTATTCTCGGTGTCATGTTCGTGTCCCAATGGTTGTTGCCAGTCAGGTGCTAGGTGGGTGTGTTGACTTCAGTGGATTTTTAGGTGTTTGGGGGGGTGTCATTGTGGCTTGTGATTGGTGTGGGTGTTTCAGGTGGGTGGGTGTCCTGTGTAGTGTGTTTTGTATTTACTTCCGTCCGCCATTTTGACATTGGTTTGACGATAGGGATGGTGTTCGTGTTGTCCTTCCGCTGGGATGCTGGGTTTATCGTTGCATTGTTTCCGCAGCGGTCGTGGATGGAGGTGATTTCCGTAGGACTGGCGGCGTTATCCTAATCGCGGGCACGGAGCCTCCGCAGGTATTGTGGTGGCTGTGCCTGTTCCCGCGGTCATGTTCGTCCGCGGCGGACGGTGTTTTTTAGGTTCCGTCCGCCTGCGGCGGTCTCAGGTGTACTCCGTCTGCCGCGGACGGGGTTTGATGTACTCCGTCCGCGGCGGCCGGAGTTTCATGACATTATTATCCTAATCGCAACGGCGGTTTATCCGCGGAGCGGTCGGGAGTATCTTGGCCGCGACCTTGGCGGACGGAACCCGTTTCCGTCCGCCATCCTAATCGACCCCTAAGTGTGGGGTGTGTAGGGTCGTGATTTTTTGTGAGTAGTGGGGTTTGAAAGTGATAAGTGATTGTAAAAAAATACCTGGCCATGGGAAAATAAAATAATTTTAATATGTCCCCGACTGGTATTGTTAAAATTGGTGAAGTGTGAGGTTAGTAATGTATAATAATGTACATTATCCTCTCCAGTGCGTCGACATGTTTCGGAGTCTAAAACTCCTTCTTCAGGACGGGGTTGCACAAATTCCCACCTTACTCACATGAGATAAAAAGTGTATTATACAGAAAAGTGAAAGGGACTACTTGTACCTAATTCACAATGTGTTTAGAGATACTCGCCCAGTTGGTGTTGCTGTAAGGAAAAAAAGAGGGAATAATATAGTGATTATTCATAAAACTAATCACGTTTCTCCTGGGAAGGTGTCCACAGTAAATTGATGGGAAGCCGATATCTAGACAAAATTTGCCATTCTATTAGTACTCGTGCCCCCTGTAAAGGAAAGGACGAGGACAGGACAAACAACACACAAAACAAAAAGCACACGCTTCTATATTAACTTTCTTCCATGGTTATATGGTTTTTGTGTGTGTGTTAATGTGTGTGCACATTATGCATTCACTGAAGAAGGAATGGCTGCTGTTATCCATGAAATCAAATGTCACCACTCCGATAGGAAGGTTGCAGCTACCAAGGCTCAGTGTGCATGTTAGTGTAACCGGTAGCATAGATAACCAGTCCGCAAATGTTTTTCTTTCACCTCAAATTAACATGGTGTGTTGAGATGTTTTTTACTGCTTTTCCAACGCCAAAGAGTGAGTGTCAGTTAACCCAACCTGAAACATGAGTGAGATACATGCTCACACTATTGCCTTAATTTGAAAAAGTATCTCTGCTGTGATTGGAACTTTGCGGCTGTAGCGGGGAACATCTTGGCTTTTATACCTCTCTATCCCGTCTACACAGAGATCCCTGCCATCATCAACATCCTGGTGGGACTCAGAGTCCCAGGTTACAATGCCTGTAATTGCCCACAGCTGCCGAGGGGGGGATGCATGACCATTGTGCTATAAAGCGCTGCCTCGACTCCCACAGTGCGAGATGCGTGCGTGCTGCGCCTGGACGAAGCCCGTGCCAAGGCTGGGCCCGTCCTGTGCCTGTCATCGACAGGAAGAGTCAGGGCAGGGCCAGCCCCCTTGGTCTTCCTGCTTCGCTACTGAGACTGTGAGGGACTTATAACCTGAATGCTGCTCCAGCCCACCTAACCTGTAAGCCGATATCTTGATTTTAGAGCTGTTGTGTGAATGACTGATAGTCCGTATCAGTTTTCGGATCCCTTGTTTGGTTGTTGAACTCTGCACGCCGCACTTTACTTGTTTGCATCACCCGGAGGATATCAAAGTCCAGAGCGCCCAGTGGCAAAGCCGCACACGTCATCGACACCGCACCTGGTGGCACACTAAAGCTGGTTTAGGCTACCGTGCCTGTCCGAGCCAGGCAATACCATTAAGAACTGTGACTCTGGTACCGAGATAAAACTATTATTGTTAACACTGTGATCTACCGAGGAGATTATAAAAATGAGCAAGCGTAAGTCTGGTACTGGGCAGGGAGTTGCAGGGACACTGGATGCTGTTTTATTGAGGGCTGAGTGTGCACTTATCCACGAAATTGAACTTACTGAATGAAGATTATCGTTAGAGGCCCAACTTCCAATAATTCGACCATTGCCCTCAGAGTCTGCTGTGCAAACTAACTCTCAAGATAATCCTCTCCAACTTAACTCGCTGCTCTGCACGGTTATGGACCCTGAATCGATTGGTGTTTCAGAAACTGCAGATAGTCCCTGATGTCATTACTAGGGGTCAGAAAGCTAAGATAAGTCATGAAGAAAAGGAAGGGGCAGGGTCCCCATAAACAAAACCAACTTCTCTTAAAACAATTGGGTCAGAAAACAAAAGGTGAGGACGGAGCCTGTACTCAGGGGCCTAACATTGCGACAAAACCAGCCGTATTAACTGGAACACCCCTACTTCCAGAGTAGGTGGGGTTCTGGAGGAGGCTTGAATCAATGGTTTCCGTCCTTTTGGACCCGGTGACACAAAAGCTTATCCAAATGGAGGTGAGATTGGCAAAGCTAGACGTGGCTGTCATTGGTACCTCCCTAAACCATCCCCTGTCTGATATATGCCAATGCCATTCCTTCGAGTACTAGCACAGGCTTATCAGTTAACCAGCCCAGCAGTAATTCGGAGAAATGGAGAGCATCCCACCCTAAGGCCCAAAACTCTACATCGAAAGTTAATGCTGAAACGCAGCCTGGACTTTCATGCCCAAGAGTAGTTTCCCCTCTGTTAAATCATTTGGAGCCCCTGCACCACAAAGAAGTTGTGACCACCATGCATGCCGAGGTCTTAAATGCTCCAAAGAGGGCCCCCCTCCTGAGGGGAAGTATCACATAAGTTAAGGGAGGGCAGATGACAAGCACGCAGAGTTGTGAGAAATCTAATCAGAGAGATTTGCCCAGCCCAAACATAAGCCTGCATCTTCCTCCAGAAACAACGCCCCAGTGTTACTGAACATTAGTCAACATTGAGGAACAAATCGGTACATTTACTGAGCGAAGGACTGGCATAACTAATATGCTATTCTCAGAATTTAAAATGGCACGAAGGGTGGGCTGGGTAGGAAATTCAACTAAGACACTGACCGGCGACAGTGTAGTTCTTACATTGAGGTCCCCGGGTTTGGTCCAGTCAATACTTGATAAGGCAGGTAATTGGCATGTAAGGGTGCAGGGCATAAATATTCTACCGCTGGAGTATTTTTATCAGCCATCTAGATCCCCATGGTGTATCTCAGAAGAGGAGAGACTCATATGGACCAGACAGCCTGGGTGTGCGGTCCCAATTAGTAACCGTTATGACATTTTGAACCCAATAGAAGACATTGAGTGACTGACAATCTCAAGACCCCCTCTAAACTGTAAGGTTAATTCAAATGGGCATTGAGGTGACAAGGCATCCAAAGAGGCCACCGTTATTTTTGATCAAGGTTACACTGTTCTGAGTAACTATACGACACCTCTAGCTGAAAAAGAGCAGAAGAATCGGGGCAAGGGTAACACCACGCAGACGTTGGCTCCTCCTCTTAAACTTCTCGAACATATAAGCTCAGCCCAAATATCTAATTCTGATGGTGAAGACACGTCTAGCAAGCTTGCAACAGCTAGTCTGCCAAATAATACTGAGAATACTTTTTGCAACCTTGTCTACTAGAACATTTCAGGATTACACTCCAAGGTGACCAATCCCATCTGGTATTATTTTATTTCAATTTATGATATATTATGTTTTCAGGAAACGTGGTTCAAGGAACCAATTCATATAAATGGCTTTAAAACACTTCACACCCATGATGTTGGGGGGTTAAGGGGCAGAGCAAAGGGAAGGCTCTGTACTTATGTATCAAATGGGTTAAAAATAAGATCGAGCCATATGTAGAGGAAACATTCTGAGAACTGATTAAGCTGTATCTAAACTCAAATCAATGTGTTGTAATGGCAAACCTTTATAATAACATCCCATCAGACAATATTGCCTCTGTGGTAAAAAAGCAGGGTAATGACCTCAAGTCTTTGTACAGGGAAAGTGTTAAAGATATTATGTTAATCCTGGCCTGGGATTTCAATTGTCCTTTGTGTTTAAAAGACGATGGTAAAATGTGTGGATTTAATGGTGAAAAAGGGATCAGTAATACCCACTTCTGTAATACCACCTGAGGGGAGTTGTTTAATGAAATAGCATTCAGCTTTGACCTGTGTTTTTCAAATGAATTGTGTGCTACACCTGTTCCTGTGCCCTTTACTTTTTATGGCAGAGGTTTATGTACAACCATAGATTATATATTATTGTCGAATAGCCACGTGTGTAGGTTACACTCTTTTTTTGTTGATGACAACTCGCTGAGTGATCATTTTCCCTTGTGTATATTGTTTTTTTTTACCGACAAATAAACCTAGTAGGTATGATAAAGCTGGCGAGCCAACAGGAATTTTAACAATTGATAAAACTAATGGTTATACCCTACACTGGTCAATGGTGGACCCTATAATGGTTACCAAACAAGTGGTTCCTGAATGTAAATCGGCTTTAGACACCTGCCTGAGTGAGACAGCTACCTCAGATTGCATTCTATCCTCCTACCAATTAATATCAGGCGTGGTAAGGGAGGTACTACATGTTCAAAACGAAAAAAAGAAAAGACTCAGGGGTGGTTTGCCTCAAAGTGCACAAGAGCCCACACTAACCTAAAATACGAGCTACACAAGACATCAAGAAATCCAGATGGTTTGAGGCAGGCAAGAAGGGAATATAGCATGGCTATCACGGAAAGAAAGTGTGCTCTGAGAAAAGCAGCTTGGGACACCCTTCACAAAGTTACATAAATGAAAGATAGCGTAGCTTTTCGGAAAGCTATAAAAGCTCCCTTTCTATACTCTGGAGGTGGCCCTTCAATCAAAGTTGCCATAACCAAACATGATTGGATTAAGCATTTCTCTGTAGTGTATAATGGGCAGGGAAATCCTAATTGACAATCAGACAGTCACCAAGAGGAAATTACTCATTACTCAGTCCTCCAGTTCACTCTGGAGGAAGTAAACAGACACTTTTAGCAAGTCTAGGTGGTAAGGCTCCTGGGCCAGACGTGGGGGTATACTAGCAAGAACCTCGATAAAATTATCACCGTTTTAGCGGCAGGAAACTGCTGCTAAAACTGCGATAATGGGCTTGATAATATGTGCTATAGAATTCCAATAGAAGCCCAGGTTAGATGTGCAGGACATCTAACCTGGGCTTCTATTGGAATTCTATAACGCATATTAGCAAGCCCATTATTGCCGTTTTTGCGGCAGTTTCCAGACGCTAAAACGGGATAATTTTAACGAGGTTCTTGCTAATATGCCCCAGAGTCCCTACAGATTTGTTCCTCTGGGGCCAATTATTACCCAGGTAATCAATGCTAGCTGTCAGGACCCTTTTCTAGGGACTTAGGTGGAATCTATCATTGTTCCAATCTTTAAAAAAGGGGACCGTCAGGATACTGGGTGTTACAGGCCCATCTGTTTAGTGGATTCTTTGACCAAAGTAGTTGGGAGAATATCCTGGAACGATTACATGGCTGGGTTGAGGATAGTCACATCTTTTCTGACTTACAATATGGCTTCCGTGAGAGTCTAGGGACTACCAAACAGCGCCTAAATTTGGCTATTTTTGTAGGGAAATACACCAGGGTGGAGAAGGGAAGACTGTTTATAGCCTTGTTGGACCTCACTGCGGCATTGGATTCTGTGAGGCATGATAAATTATGGGAGACCTTTGAGATTATGGGGGTAGACATACAAATTATCTACTTTCTTAAGCGCTTTTATAGTGATGCTAAGGCATGTGGGCGCTTTGGTCTGGGTGGTGAGCACACAGCTTCATTTCCCAAAAGGAGGGGAGTCAGGTAAGGCTGTGTCCTGCCCGCTTTTTAAAAAATCTTTATATTAATGGTCTAGGTCAGGCTTTGCTTAAAGATGTCCGAGACTTTCCTCAAATAGATGGACACCCACTACCCGCACTCCTTTATGCGGACAATGCGGTTTTGTTGTCATGCACACCAATTGGCCTTCAGAGGGTTTCAGATCGTTTTTCTAAATTTAGGAATGATCTTGGACTTAGTGTGAACACCTCGAAGACTTTTAAAATGAGATGTGACCGTAGCAGTCAGAGATTTAGGGATATGTTTGTGGATGGGCAAAAGATAGCACCCAAAAGGAGTTTCATGTATCTCTGCATCTTATTTAACCAAGATGACACATGGGCTCAAGCAGTTTCTGTAAAAAAATTGGCATTTAGGAGGACAACATCTGCCCTTGAGAACTTTTAAAAAAACTGGGAAGGAGACGGCCAGGCGAGCTTATTCAAATCTATAAAGCAAAATGTATTTCCCCTGCCATGTATCGGGCAGGGGTTTGGGGATTTGCTGATATGCACCCATTACAGATGGTGGAAAATGCTTTCTTAAGATACATCTTGTCTGTTCCGGCTAGTAGTTCTTCTTATGCTGACTTGGGGCTTCATTATATTACTGATCTTATAAAACTGGAACCCATCCTCCTTTGGCATAGGATCTGGACAAAAGAACAGACTAAGTTAAATAGGGATATTCTACTGGACAGTCTTAAATTGGAAGGTGCCCCATAGATCCCGTGGATGAAATAAGTTCGAGATTTCTTGCGTGATCTAGGTAATTTAGAATACTTTATTGACCCGTGCACTGTGCAGTTGATCACGGGAAAGGATTTATAGAAGGAGTGTCTCCAGCTATTGGACACATTGAGAGTGTCAGCAGAGATACTAAAGCCTAGTGTCCAACAAAATCAGTTGATTTTAACTACTTTTAGTATACAACATTATCTAGTGTTTATTCCTGGTGGATATGGTAGGCTTTTTTAATAAGATTTAGGTTGGGGACCTTTCATAGATTGTCACCTTTTCAAAAATGAATGAATGAGCCAGAAAACTGGAATTGTGTCCTTGTGAAAATCATTTAGACCAATCTATTATCCATGTAGTATTATTTTGTCCATTTTATAGGGAGCTAAGGAAAATTTGGAATGTCCCGCTTTTGAAAACTCAGGGGTTGAGTCAATGTCGCCCGCCATTTATTAAATTGCAGCTTCTGGAGAATGAATATATAGCCTGGAGGATTGCAATGTTTTTAAAGCAATTAATCTATCAAAGGAAATGCATTGTGATCTAAGTAGTGAGGATAACAGGGCACATTGTCATATCTTTTTAAGTTTTCCAGGCTGGTAATAACAACAAACTTTTGTAGCTGATTCTTCTTTTTATATATATTTGTGTAATAAACTGTGTGTTTTATGAGCTTTTATTATTGTTTAACAAAGCAATCGAATACACTTTTCTTGACTTGACTTGACTTGAGTGAGATACACCAGGAAGTATTTTATTTTTACATCTGAATTAAGACCTTTAAAATTGATCATTGGGAAACTAAGAAGTTGTTCACGTTAAACAAACATGTTACCCTTTAAACCTATGGTAGATGCTTCAACGCATAAAACCCGTTAAGTGTGTTGTAATCACAGAGATTATCCGCATTTTTTTATTATAGTTTTATTAGCAGTGGTGAAAATTCCCACCTTACTCATATCGTATAAAACCCGTATTTAAATGTAAAACATCACTTTCTACACTGTTATAGAATTCATCTAAAATCTTTTAATTTCGAAATATTTTTAAAGCCACAAATACTTGCAAAACTTAGGGAGCAGCTTCCGAGAGTCGGAAAGAAGGTCGCAAAACATGACAAACTTTCCTTCCATTTGCTATTTTTAAATCATCTGCCCACAATATAGATTCCAACCTAACCATTGCAGTCAGGTTCATGCTGTTCCCAAAACACAAACAATTGACTCTGTAAATAACTCTTGACGCTCTCTTGCCTCTGCAGATAAATGCCGCTTTCAAAATGTCCCCTTTACTATTATACTTTGAGTGCTGTTATTTCTGGCCAGGTGATTTGCGAAACGGATGGAAAAAATTGCTTCGCCTGACTTAGAGCTCTCCAAACTGCATTTGCACATTAAGCAAACATGTCAGAGAGCTGGCGGTGATACCCCTTGAACGGTGCAGTCTGCAGCCCGGCAGCCTCTTGTCGCTTCACAACAGGCGCATTATCCAGGATAGTAGTTTATTTTCCTTAATTGGATTGCTTGCATAAATTGCAATACATGGTGGACTTGTGATACTTGCTTCTGTTTCAACAATCAGTCATGCTGAGAGAAGCCTTTGTGCCTCATGCAGGAGTGGGGGGACATAATAATTTGAAGAGATGAGGAGATGGTGCAAAAACTGATATTCGCCTTTTATAACAGATAGCCCTGCGTTGTAGAGGCCATTATTTCTTGCATTTTCAGAGCAAATGAACTTGACAGATGGCTGTGTCACCTAAACCCCTACCTACCAACTTGATTATGCAGAAAACAATACAATAGAAAAGAAATCATTACCGAAGGAACCTGGTTAGTCTGCAGAGGGCCGAGCGATGCAGAGGAACAAAATTACAGTTTTGGAATTGAACAGCAAGAATGCATTTAACATAAAGTGGGTTACAGCAAGACAATCAGTCATGGCTAAACCTATTGTCTGTGCTTGCTTGCATGGTATATGAAGTAATCTGTCATCTTCCACTGAATGTATGCTTACTTTGTAGTAGAAAACGGTAAAGGTGTAGCCAGGGCATGCCCCAGTTGTCCTTAAGCAGCATCCGGCGCAATTCATTTTGGAAAGGTGGGATTAGTTGGGCTCTGTGCATATTCGTAAAATATACCTTTAATGTGTAATAAGCATTTGTAATATCCTTGTAACATGAAACTGGTTTAGACAAAATTGTGAATTTGCTCAATGTTCTGTGTGCTTTAGGAAATTTCACTTGGCAGCTTGTTCTCCTATGATACAGTCAACCATGGGAGTCCAATCTTTGAAGATTATTTTCTTAAGTAAAAAACATACATATATATGTATGTTTTTTACTTAAGAAAATAATCTTAAACTGGTTTAGACAAAATTGTGAATTTGCTCAATGTTCTGTGTGCTTTAGGAAATTTCACTTGGCAGCTTGTTCTCCTATGATACAGTCAACCATGGGAGGCCAATCTTTGAAGATTATTTTCTTAAGTAAAAAACATACATATATATATGTATGTTTTTTACTTAAGAAAATAATCTTAAACTGGTTTAGACAAAATTGTGAATTTGCTCAATGTTCTGTGTGCTTTAGGAAATTTCACTTGGCAGCTTGTTCTCCTATGATACAGTCAACCATGGGAGTCCAATCGTTGAAGATTATTTTCTTAAGTACATGTAGTTATAGTTCGGAAAATGATTCCATGGTGAAGCATTTTTTTACTTATCTATATCTTTGGTGCCATTTGACAAATCGTCATGAAATTTTCCAAATAAAGTGTGCCATTGAGTCTTGTTCTGCATGGAAAGTTTCGGAAAGATCTGTCAAGCTTGGACTGAGTAAAAGGGGGGGTCCAAAAGTGAGTTTTTCCTTGTTAATTCCCATAGGAGCTTTGAACACGACTACAGCCTGAAACACTGGATGGAATTACACCAAATTTTGCAGAAAGGTAGAGTTTGGTTTGCAGATCACGTTTTCAGTTATCCTTTGTAATCCGTTCAGCAGTTGTTGAGAAATTTAAAGGGAAAAAATAAGGATATCTGCGTTAGCAGCAAATTTGCGACCAATAATAAGCTGACCTACACCCCTCCCATGATTCTCGCTCTATCCTATGAATATGAAGCTAAGATTCTGTATTTATGACAAGTGTCAGTGTGCAACTGACAACCTTCCTCTGGTGTTGAAAGTAGATGTATTACTTTGTTTTGTTTTGCTTTATTATGTTGTTTTATTATTTGATTTTTTTATTTAATTATTGTATTTATTTTATTGTTATTATAGTATATATTATATTATATTTATGTTATTATTATTAGTATATTATATTTATGTATTTATATATATATATTATTTATCATTTTATTATTATTATTATTATTATTATGTTGTTTTGTTTTATTATGTTGAAAGTAATCATGAGCCTCCCCTCTCCTTGGCATCATGCTCTTGCCCGCCCACACGCTTCACATGCTGGGAGCGCTGGGAGTGCTGCTCAGAGAGGAAACTCATGGACATCGAGGGCTTGGCTGTGGCCAAGATGGCTTTTCAGCTCCCAAAGATCGGTTGTTTGTGTTTTACCTCACACCGCCCTTTTTGCCTTGTTCCATGGTTGGTGATTTGCATTGAGGGCAGCAAGGCTAGTACAGTCACGGCCCACGCTACAGTCACAGCCATACGTGGCATCACTGTTGTTGGTCTGCTGGGGTCTGCCTACCGCCACTGTACCAAGTTCCCACCTGGAGGCAAGGTAGATATTAGCGTACGGCAAGGAGGTGGGATGGTAGGATGGCAGGGGGGCTGCCACAGTGATGGCATGCTTGGGACAGAAACAGCGCTTCCTACGGGAAAATGAGAAAACTATCTTGATTATAATATGAACAATCTCAATGGTTAAGGGTTACTATGACGTCAGGAAAAAAGTCTAGCAAGGACACAGCCGGCTGTATTTCCAATATTGCTTTTATATATCAAACAATGTAAAGATTTGTACATAAAGGAAAAAACATGATAGTGCTAGGTGTCCCCAGTGAAATTGGAACCAAAAGTAAAGAAAACACTTTTAAATTGGTGACATATGTGACTTGGTTTCTACAAAAAACGAACATAAATAATTATGCAATGATCACAGTCACTATGTACAATGATCATGGCTGATTGAATTGGTTTGCTTGATTAGTTGCCAACGACGTTTCGACACTTTAAAACAATACAGGGTCTCTTCAGGACCTATGGGTTTAGGGACATCTGAAGGGCGATTGTGCAGTCACGTGAAGAGTGTGATACACCGGACGAGTGAAAGAAGAAATGGAAGATACTCACAAGGGACCCCGCCGGGTACCCTTTGCATGTACGGGGGTGAAGGACTGGCAGACTGATGGTGCGCTCCGCCTGTGGTGGGAGCGAGGAGATCTCGGGATAAATGCCAATTGCACTCGTAGTGCAGTAGCGACTGTGCACGTAAGTCGGTTAACTGACACGGTTACTGGATCGTGCCTTCATGTCCAGGTGTCTTCTTATGAATGAATTAGAAGATCTGAAGTGCGTGTCAGAGCATCGCAGAAGGCTAGATCCATGTAGTCCGTCTTCTTTGGTTCTTTGTTTTCGACAGTGATTGCATGGTGCATAGCATAATGCTACAATAATTCTGTAATTTGCGTCACCTCATCATCAGGTGTGAGCAGAGGTGAGCAGAGGTGGTGTCGCTAACAAGACCAGTGGAGGGGGTAAGTGGACCGCCATCACTGCTGTTTGTGCCCATTCATGTGCCATTGCTTGATTTTATTGTGTGCACTTCCTGCATTTCCTGCATAATTTGCATTACCTGCCGCTTGACTGCTGGGTGAATGGCAGAGTTGCCAGTGGGTTCTCACTTTAATTGGGGGATCTACATCCCAACTTTACGAACGAACATGAAAAACGCAAAACAGACAGGGAGCAGAAGAGTACTTGGGATCCTGCTAGGAGTAACACTACTTTGGATGCTTTTCTGGCATGAGCTGTGAATGTTGTTACAAGGAAGATAGATTTAGTGGAGTGGCATTTATCATTGATATAGAAGTAGGGCAGAACTTACCTCTTCTGTGGGGGTCCCCAATGCTTCTGACAAACACTGAGATGGGACTAGCTCAAGCCCAAGTGTGCTTAATCCGTCACCAAACTCTAATCCCGTAGGAGTAGATTCCAAGTTGGACCCAGGTAGGAAACCCCTGATGGACACAGTCCGGAATGTGTTTGCTAGATCGAGTGAAGTGGTGGTCAAGAAAAAAGGAAAGTGAAAAAAGTAGCTAATGAGCAGGCTAAAAACAAAGAATTTTTGCCTGCCCAGATTCTTGACTTCATACTCGATCCGCCAAGCAAAAAGATCAGGTTATAATAGTGGTAGGGCTGACACCAATCACCAACTTAACCAGTAAAGTTATGGCCATTAACATGGGCTGTGGTGAGGTAATTGTCGAAGTTGAGCAAATAGTGAAAGCTGCAATTGCAACTCTAGTAGATAGGATTAGTGCACCAGAAGAGAACTGCTGACATTTGACATCGAAATTAGAGACATATGCTCTAAATCGATCTCTGTGCCTTCGACATTACCCAATCAATTATAGCTACAGGAGATAGAGCACTCTCCTTAGGAAGCTGCAGAACAGCAGGGGCTGGGGGACTGGGGAGGAAAATTCCACCAGGGGCAAGGTGTCTTGGAAGGCCCTCCCTGCAGGAACAAAAGTTGCAGCCATCTAGATGGGACTCCCAGTCCCACCTGTCTCTTCCACCAGACTGTTGCCCTTATGTGGCAGTGGTAGCCGGAGTACCTCCTCTATCCCATGACAAAAAAGAAGATTATTCAGAACTCAAGAACAAAGTCTGTAACTGGCTTGTCACTTATGCTGACTTTTCTATGCATGACAATGATGATATTTTGCTGGTGCAGAGGATCGGATGGATAGGCCACTCATCCTAAACTATTGAAGGGGACTATGTGGTTGTAAATTGTAGACATCCAAGTATAGCATTGTGGCTGATTCAGTCTGGTCATAGGCATTGTGCTACAAGTTCAGCAATTAGCATTGTACATTTAGGCTTTTTTAATAGAACTAATCTGCCCAGTGGAAGAATGCCTCAGCAACAACGAGAGAATACAGTAGAAGCTTTCTCCATCATAACTCACAGTAGGTTCATGCCTTTATCAGATCTCGATGCCAATGACTGACTTGAGCCAGCCCAGGCGATAGGTTGAGTGATGAGCAACACTAAAGACATGGATACATGAGTTAAATACGTCGCAGTCGTATCATTGAGCCCTAACGATTATTGCTACCCCCAGTAGTGGGAGGAACGATTGATCCAGCTGCAGTCAAAGGTCTAGATTCTCTGGTCCACAACAATACAAGTGCACTGCAGGTCAACACTTTCTCCACTGCTCAAGTGGAAAACAACAAACATTTATCCTGGAACATTGCAGGCTTGATGAATAAGCTTGGCTATCTGGACTGTTTTTGTGGACCAATTTGAAAACTGTGCTTTTCAGGAGACTTGGGTAGATGGTTCTTTATCTCAAACTGGATTTGTTTGCTTCAAATAACCTACCCGTTCATGTGGGATTGGCCAACCATCATGAGGCTGGATGACACGGAATAACACCACTCTCTCATGTTCTTCTAGAATGATTGATCAAGGTTCCCCTGATGTTTTGTGAGTTAATTTGAAGTTTTCCATGGGGGTCACTTTGTGGTTCCTCAAGGGTTAATTAACCATTTAACAGGAGGCTCGTCCCCTCAAGCAATCGTCGAAGGCCGATCTGATACGAGTTGGCCTGCAGAGACAATTGGATGCATTCACAGAGTAGAGAAGGTCCAATTTTTTTAAATACATTTGGCGAAGATTATGGTAATGGTCTTTTAGAAAGGGAGGGTACAGAAGAGAAGGTCCAGGTGGTGGTTAAATGGCATCCAAGTAGAAGAGGCAAAGGAATATTGATACCTTGGCCTTCTTTTTAGATACAATCTTAACTTTGTTTCACATACTGATATCCAAGAGGAGAGAGTTAAGGCCATTGTAGGTGCATTATAAAGGATGGATGCTGCATTGGGCCATATATCTAACAAAGTGGTTAGAGAGACATATATTGCTAAAACTGCTAGCTGGCTGTTTTATGGATGTGAGCTGCTGCCTGTAAAATACTTAAGAAGGATGCATAAAATAGAAATGAATTTGTGCAAGAAATGGCTTGGCCAAATTAGAGGGACAATAAATAGTGCCCTAAGGCTTGAATTGGGTCTCACTAATGTACTAATTAAGTACAAGCAACTGCTCCTTAACTATTGGCTCAGTCTTCTTAGAACGGATGAGGGTTCCTTAAGGCACATTATAAAATCCTGCTTGTAGGAGAAGTATGCTGACAGGTGGGTGGCGAACCTACTGGATATTAAGGTATCCCTTGATGCTGTAGATGGGGAGGAACTCCATGGGTTCTCTATTACACAACAATTGCAAACTGTAAAGCATTTAGTAAAGGAGGGCTCTAGGAGGAGTGACTTTGAAGATGTGTGTTAGAGAGATATTCTGTGTAATCTAAATGATGTAAGCTATGGGGGACATATTCAACCTTACATATTGGATAAAGAGTACTTATATAAGGAGGTGGGCACCGAAGATTAGATTGGGGCAGGTACCAGCTTTTATACGATAAAAGCTGGTTCTGCAAGTAGGGTTGGATGTAGCTAAGTGTCCCTTCTGCGTAAGGGCCCACTGACCTTTTTGCACTTACTTATAACTTGCTCCTGTTTTGCTGCTAGCAGAAGAACATTGTTGCTACCAACCTTCAGATATACTCAGATCCTCCATACAAAGGACCTAACACAATTAATTTTAAGATGTGATAATATAACTTTGTGTTATACAGTAGTGGAATTCTTATCCATCGTTTATAGTCAGTTAATTACGAAGAACTTTTTGCTGCATTGGGGATATGGAATGGGTGTATTGAGGTTGCTATGTTTTCATTGCATCCTAAATATATGAAAGGGTATTTTGTGGAAAGGTAATTTTTTAACAGTATTTTGCACTTTTGTTGCTTTATTTTGCACATAGGAAATAGCATTTTTGCACATAATAAACAATCATTTTACCACAGACAAGTCTAATGTCTGTTTTGACTAAGTGTGTATGGTATAAAGATAATTGTGGAATTACAACCCTTCCTGTATTACCATTGACTATTCCTGAATATAAGAAATTGTTCTCTGGACATTGTGAATTGTTTATCCAATGTCTATCTTGCTCATTTGCTCCAGGGATAAATATAATCACATTGCTCTCTAGGTAGTACCCAAGTGTATTGTATTTTGCACAATGATAATGTTAACCCTGTTTGGAAATATCATTGATGAAATACTCCCATGGTAGGATCTGTTGTTTTACATTGGATAGAAAATTTGAGAGATTTTGATGTTTTTAGATATTGATTGGGTTGCGAGTAATATTAATATTTGTGGATTAAACGCTATTATGAGAGTGGGTAAAATATGCAAGCAACAAATGTCATATTGTAAAAGAATAAGTTTCAATATTATTGGGTTTTTTGTATTACATGTGTATATTAACTGTTTCTATTGCCTTTTTAGGCATGACATCACAGTGTCAATAAAAACTGAAACGGAGTATGTTATGTTGGATATTAGGCTAAGGCTCATAGTTGTTGATATGGAAGTGGTACAGCGGCAAGATAGTGACCATAACTCCCTGAACTGCACTCATTCATTGGGGCCTAATGCCTCCTCTAGTGCTATGGATCCATTTGACAGGAGGCTTTTCCCCTCAAGCAATCATCAAAGGCTGATGTGTAGTGTTATTGCCTTAACCAGGCCCATCCAAATGCAGTTTTATGAGGCTCTGACCACTGGTTTTGAAGTAGTCTTATTGATGGGGAATACCTTGACAGCTGCCGCATGGGGTGATCTTGACACAAAACTCCAGGTTTTTCACATTCAAAGACCTCTCTATGGTGGAATCTAGATCCCTCCCTAAGAAGGCTAAAGTGTATCCATGGCACGCCAAAACTTGTAGGGCTGCACAGAGATCAATGTCAGATGCCATTAGGAACAGCAAGAGAAATTCAATCAAGGACGCAAGGGCCTCTTGCAAAGCTTCGCTAGTTAGGGCTAAGCACGAATATTAGATGGAGAAATGGAAAGTCTTGTTGAATGCTGTGAAATTGAAAGACCATGAGTTGTTCTGGCATACTCTGGACAATAGGACACTGGATCCTGCTTCTCCTTTGAATTCTAACATCTTGGAAGCAGCAGGGATTAATCGCATTTCAGGGCTGTACTATGGTATAGACATTGATGAGACAAGTATTTACTTTGGTAGTATTGAGGGCCTCACTGTCACGACAGTAGAGACTGCCTATGTAGAAAATGATCTACACAAGGAGGCAACGTCTGAACTGACTACATGTAAATTTTCCCCTATCACCACAAGGGAGGTTATTAAACCCACAGACTGGATCATGCCAGGAAAAGAACAAGGGTTAGATAACATACCTGGGGACCTGTTTAAGGCAGATAAGGTAATCTGGGGCCCATATTTTGGTAGGTATTTCAATTGGACTTTGGAAAGTTTACCCACTACACTCATTTGAGATGGGGCTGATATTGTACCAATCTACAGGACAGGCTCACGATCCCTGCCATCCAATTATCCGTCAATCAGCCTTATTGACAGCTCCAAAAAGCTTTTCTGTCATATACTGTTGGATAGGCTATGTGAGTCAGTTGAGGGTGTGAGTCTAATAACAGGGACCAGTACCATCAACCAAGTATTTTGACTACAACTCATATACTGGAAGTATGTCTTTCTGAGAGGTGGTCGGATCTATGCACTTTTTGTTGACCTCTGCACTGTCTTCTACTTCCTACCAAGGGGGTCCTTGTGGAACATTTTAATTGAACAGGGTGCCCCAAATTATCTTGTTGATGTCATCCCGAGGCTGCACCAGAAGAACTATGCGTAGGTTAGATATGGTAAACATGGGGAGCTGGCAACTGCATTACCAGTCACGAGGGGCGACTATGACAGGCCTGTGTTCTTGCCCCAACCCTCTTTCTATTATATATTAATGATCTGGTAGCCCAGTTAGGGAAGAGCAATCCTGACACCCCAAGCTTAGTGGGCATAAAGATCCCATCATTCCTGTTCGCAAATGACAAACCTCCTAGCTGAGGCCCAAAAAGCTAGAGGCCCCTATAAGAAAACACTAACGCAAGCACAACACAACTCAGATGGCTCCAATTGGAACTACTTAGTAGAGGCAGCTAGGTTTGGCGAAAACAGTCTATTTTGGAAAATCATTACCCACAGGAGTGCACTCCCAGAACCACAGATTGACTGTTGCTTAAATCATGCAATCTGCGAGGACCACTTCACTAAATTGTATAAAAAGATGCCTAACAATCCGAACAACCCCTTGCTCCCAGATCATGTTCCTGGAGACATACAGTTTACCCTTGTGGAGACCAAGGCCACTATAGTTGCTGTAAAACTGGGAAAGGCACCCTGGCTAGACAAAATTCCAGGTGACTTGCTGTCTCATGATCTATCAATATGGGTCCCCTATATCAACTGTCTCTGTAATGCTATAGCCGGGGTCTTCAAGCTGGGGGCGGGCCCCCCTAGGGGGCCCTGAAGTGATCCCGGGGGGGGGGGGCACCTGTCTTTGGTCAAAAAACACATTTTGCTGATAACAGTGCTTTGTTTAAAGTGGGCAATAAAATGAGCTGCAGTACGCTGCTCTGTAATGGGCCATCACTAACATATTTTGTCGTTTATATCCTAGCTAGGAGTATGTGACAAAAGGGAAGGGACTTTAAATATTTTTCAAACCCCCTATCCCCATTTCTAAGAATCACACGGTAGATACTTTTGCATATTAGTAAGGCCTGTCTGACCAGAATAGTACATTTGACAACCATGTATTTGAATGCATTTTAATACAGTAACAGAACCTAAGTGTAGGCTTATATACATCTAGATATATTTAAACATTGCCAATTTAATAGAATAAGTGTGAAAAAGTGCGAGGGAGAGTCAATGATTTTCTTTTCCACTGGGGGGGCACGGCATTAAAAGGTTTAAAGACCATTGCGCTGTAGCCCTGAGCACTTCAATCTCCAACACCTGGAAAGGCGTAGGGATAATCCCCATATATAAAAAGGGAGATCACACAAACCCAGCCAATTACAGAACAATCATTCTCCTAGACATCATGCAGGGGGTTTTTGCAAGACAAATACTTAATACATTTTGTGACTGGATTAAAGACACAGAGATTCTGAGCCCTTACCAGGCAGTGCTTAGAGTGAAAGTCGGCACTACAGACCAAGTCCTACGGCTTTTATTAATCGTCTGGAAATACACTAAATTGAGAAATAGCCACCTATACAAAGCCTTGTCTATCCTAGGACCGCTTTCGACATGGTCCCCGGTGGTTTTTAATGGACCTCGAGTAAGAGTCTGGGGGTTGTTGATGCTCTGCTCACTCCACTGATAAGACTCTATCAGGACAATTATTCCAACGTTTACAGGGGTCCACATGGACAACTTACAGACCGCATTCCGATCCACAGAGGTCTGAGACAGGGGTGCAATTTAGCCCCCCCCACTCTTCTCCCTCTTCATTAACATTGTTATAGAGAATCCACTTAATGGCAACATAGATGCCCCTAAGTTAGGAGGGGCCTGGGTCCTGACTCTGTTATTTGCAGATGTTACCCTGCTAATTTCCCAGTCCCCTGTGGGCCTGCATCAATTACTGAAGAACTTCCAAGGTTACTGCATATCTAAGGGACTGCAGGTCAAAGTTAAAAAAAACAAAATACATTACAACTAGGCCCCACAAGTCCTTTAGGGGTGGTATATCATTGGATAAGGGAAAGCTGGAGCATGTTTTCAAACCCAAATATCTAGGCATCGTGTTAGACGGTAGGGTGTTGTGGTCCCAAATATATTAAAAAGAGGAGGGCTGTGCTTCAGCACCAATCTTCAGTCATTTACAAAATACACTAGGCATATTCCATAAGATCCATACTCCCCGCCATGGAAGTGTATAAGTTAAACGCCCAACCTGCAGCAATTTATGGCACATACATTTGGGGGCATGCAAACTCTGAGCTACTGACCCTGTGCATGAATAAATTTGTTTGAACTCTCTTGCACCTCCCCAAGAGTACCCCCTTATTCCAACCCCCTCTTATTCCAATGCTTTCTGGTGTTGCACTCAAAAGGGGTGGGTTGTACGTATTGCCCGGCTAAGATCTCTCTTATACTGGATGAGACTGGACAACAGAGGAGTTGATGCCATACTAACATGCTGTGAAGGAACTGTTAGCCTTAGACAAGAATATCACTTTCCTGTGGTTAGGCATATTCAACAATGGTTCGCAAAGCTAGGTCTTGGTAGCTTCTGGACAGCACTGGAAGACTTTACCCCACCCTCTAAAAAGTAGTTGAAAAGTACTTACTGGTATTACATTACAGTCAATTTCCTTCACAACCCATCTTTAGGGAGATTATCAGAAGAGGTCTTGTTTACCAAGGATGCCACACACTATGAGCCTTTTTTAGATATACCACACCCACAGCTGGCAAAAAGCTTGTACTTGAAGTTTCATTTTGGTGCCTGAGAAATAGCGTCTTTTACATCCCTGTGACTTGCAGGAAGGCCAACGAGGTCTACTGAAACATGCCCAATGTGCCACTCATGATCTAAGGAAAGATCAGCCATGTGTTGTTCTTGTGTTTTACCTATGCTAACCCAAGAGCCAAGAGGATCCAACCATAATGCATCCAGCTTGTCATCAGACACTACCAAGAAGCCTTGAGGGTTTTAAGGGGTGACACATCAACTGATACCGTGTTCTCCTTGAATAAATATTAACAGGCAGTGGGGCTATTGAAGAAGCACAAAGATATAAAGTTCTAGTCCTAATGAAGAAACGAAGGAAGGGGAAAAATAGAAAAAGGACATTTTTAGTTTGATTGTGCTCTACTGTTTAATGTACCAGCTTTTAGACAGCATACTCTTAGCAACTCACCATTCCTAATATCATTCCCAACTATTGTTGAATACCCTTAAATGAAAATAACATAAGTGTCATAACGTGCAGATTACTGCAAAATATCCACAAATAATATTGATATTGGTGCTATATTGTGCAGATTTTGTAATTGCTCCTAAATTATATATAGTGTGTGAGCTTTTTTATCGTCTCTTTAACTGTGATTTTATAAACTGCACTGGAACACGGTCAAGGATAGTCATGCTTTTTAAAAGAAAGGATATAGAACTGCATTGTTTATCTTTTGTTTTTGGTCTTTGGATACACCCCTCGTGTTATTTTCTTAAGTGTTCTTAATGATCCTACCCTACCTTATTGTAATTGCTTTTTTGCCCATCTAATTTTGACTACAAAGCTGTTACATATTTATTAACGTTTAAAGCTTTTAGCCTCGCATTTGGCTTGCTACAAGTTGTTGTAAGCATATTCTCTATCATGGGTTGCAAAAGCACCATGTATTTTATGCTATGGACCATAATATTGCGTAATCCCACGTTCTTACCACTTATCGCTTCCATTCAATGAATACATACTGCATTTTAATATTATATTTTAAAATGTTTTACGTTTTCTATTAATTTACTATATTGTATTATGTACTGCATGTTTTATGGAATGAAACTTCCAAAATAAACATTTCTGACTGACTGTGCAGTCCTTAAATGGGTAAAAGAGGAAAGAACAAGTTAGAAGACATTGCACCATGGTACAAGGATGCCTGCGTAGCAAGCAGGATTGTTTTTGTGCAGGAAGGAGCACAACAACTATTGTTAAAGGCATTTTCATCTATCTATTTGTGGTGCAGAAAGAGGAAGTAAAGATGAGAAATAAAGATATTTCTCCTCAATATGCTTCTCCTGGGGAGGCACATCATTTTTGGCACATTTCCAGATTTACCAGATTTTGTAAATCTGGAAATGCATCAAAATCATGGGAGGGGCATGGGAACACCCACACAACGCCCATGGAACGCCCTCCTTGCACAGAGTAATGCAACGCAGCAATTTGCGCTCCGTTGCATTACTACAGATTTTTCAAGCATTTCAAAGCACGCAAAGGGGATCTGCATGGCTTAAAAATCGAACTCAAGGTTTTCCCCGGTCTTGCACCACATTGCGTGGTCCAAGAGTGAAAAAAACCTGGTCATAAATATAATCCAAAGGTTGCAACAACGCTGACCAGGACAAGTTCAGACAGTGAAACACTCACTGATGGAAGGGACTTCACACTAGACCCAGACTGGAAGTCTTCAAGCTGGCACATTTGTTGTTCAGTGTGTGCCTGGCTTGGGTTCTAGCTGGGTTGGGCCCTGAAAAGGCACAGTCTGGGTGGGCTGACATGCTATTGCGTCATGTCCCTTTAAGCATGAGGAACCATGGGGAGCACTTTATGGAGCAGTGTGGCATTCCACGGTATTCTCAAAGACAGTGTTGTAAGCCAGCTTCTGGATCAGTGTTCTTAATGGCCGCTATCCTAAGGGCTTTATTAAGGGTGTGCATAAAGTGCTCAGTGTCCCCGTTGGCTTGGGGCCATTGTGGTATGATGTGACATTGCCGGACGCCCAGGTGTTTGGATAGTCGTTGGAATTCAGTCACATGGAGTGGCAGTCCAATATCAGTTTTAATTTCATCAGGGAGGCAGAATATTAGGAAGATTCTTTACAATACAGGCGCAACACTGGTGAATGCTGTTGAGTCATCTACCTCTACAATGGGGTACTTTGAGTGGCTGCCTGTTAGGATAACAATTGACCGTCAATCAGGGAAACTGCCACAGTCTAGATTGATTTTGGACCATGGTTGCATGAACGGTTCTTTGGTGAGAATTGTTGCTGGTGCCTCTTGTGACCTGGTGAGTTAGCATGAGGGGCTTTGGCACACCATTGCATCGACTGCCTCTTCAAGGTTTTGCAAACCATACTTTCTCCAGCATCCAGTATTTCATCTTGACCGTCCCTTGGTTGGTGTCCACTGTGGGCTAGGGCGGTGACTCAGTGCTGCAGGCATGTAGATATTACTAGTATTTGACCTTTCAGTATTAACCCTTCACAGGTCCCACTCAGATCATCATGCACCCTCTACATCTTAGTGAGGCTGTCTTTGGTGGGGCAATGCCAGCTTTTGGCATCACTGAGGTAGTTCTGCCAGGATCCTTTCTGGAGTGCTTCTGCCACTTTGGCCGGGGCAGCATCCTCCTTGGTGCCCTCCTCAATCTCTTGGAGGGTAAGTGTCTTCGGTAGGCCGCTCAAGATATCATGCAGATGTAATCTTCTGTGGTGTCCCACAGGATGGTAAGATGGGTGTCTGGAAAGAGAGTCGGCAGGGTTCTTGGACCCCTGGTGATAGATTACCTCCATTTGGTAGTTCTGCAACTGGAAAACTCCATGGATGATGGAAGATGGGGCATGTATCTTTGTGGAGAGTGACGCCATGATCCCACAGGCACTTCAGGGTAGCTATGATGGAGGCCCTGTAAGGCGCGCTATCCGGCTCAGTCTGCCCTCGATTACTACTGAATGAAAGTAATGCAGGTGAAGGATTGTCCCAGAACGCTGTGGACTCGTTCTGCGCACACGCCAGTGAAGGGAGATTTACTTGTTCCACAAGCCTGCTGGTAAGGAGCTCTCCACACAACTTTTGGGAGGAGACATTAAGACCTAATAGTAAGAGCCATTAGTGATTTTACTTTTCCAATGTAATCAAGGATTGGGCAGCAGGTTGAAATAGAACAAACTTACTTGCCGAACTGTAAGGAGAAGAAATCAGATTATAAGACAACAACTCTGGTAATACTTTACCTGACAAACAGAAACTCTTTTTGGGTTGGAATTCTCACCGGAAATAAGGTAGGGATCCCCACATTGAAAGTTTGGCACTGACCAAGTAACATTGAACGGTACTTAGAAACCACAAGAGACTGACCATGGGTATCATATCCTATTTACATATATGGGAAGCCCTTCGTGTGAACACACACCATAGTCAGCATGCATACACTTGGCCTTCACAACTTGAGGGTGCACTACACTTAAGATATCAGAAACTTAAATCTGATGGTTGCATGCTCACAAATGCACCTTGCCCACTGAGGATGATTCCCAATGAGGGAATCAGAAGAAATTATTGTGCTCATGAACAATTAACAATAATGACAATGAGAAGCCGTTGGGGTTTTTTGTTCTTCCTTCCCCCACGTATATACTGCTGCACTAGAAATAATGTACAAATGGCATGCACAATGAGAGTAACCGCATGGATTTCCACACTGTAACACTTCATAAAGCGAAGGCCTACAAGTCACTACAGTCACCTTGACAATATCCTAAACGTAATGTACGATCTACCCATGTCCATACAACCAAGCACTTTTGTATATTTCCTTAGCCCTGAAGAATTCTTGGGGTAAACCCATATAACAGCGACAAAACATGTGTTGACTAAGAATCAGACTGTGTGAAGTACAGAGCGGACTTTACTTTCAGAAGAACTTGAATAAATTACTTTGAGAAATACAAGACAAACCTTAGTGTGATTTGTAAATGCAACTTTTTGTGTTAAGGATCTAAACGTGTGCAGAGGATTGCTTTTTGCAGTAAAGTAGCCTTTTGACCACAATTTTGGGGATCTGGTGGTTTTTACCTACCTAATGCACCGTACCAGATTTTCATGCTATAAACTGATTATATATGTGATAAAACCAGAGAGCGCCATTGGCCTATTATCTACCACCAACTCTGTATAACTTCAGGGTAGCTCACAGGCGTCTGTGATGTTCTTCAACAGTCACAGAGTGGATAAGGTTGTCATCACTTAAGTTCATAACACTTTGGACTCCCAACAGCGTTGTGTCCTGTAAAACTTTGGCACCAAACGAGATGCCAAAAAGTAATCTCTTGTCCCAGCAGTGTCCAAAATGTGTGGATAAAGTTGTGACGTATCTCTTTTCCTCCACTAGCAGCAACTCATGGGATCCAGGATTTTAGGTCTAACTTGGAAAGCCATTTCGACCCCCTTCAAATCAGCGATGATATTATCTATGGTAGGCATGACATGTCTCTCCTGCATGATCGCTTGGTTGGGGAGGCGCATGTCGATGCAGAGGCAGATTTCACCTGGTTGCTTCAGCTACTCTGTTATGACAATTGGGGAGTCCCAGGGGGGGTTTGAACTTGTCAAGATCCTGCTCCACTAGCGGCCTGAGGTGAAAGGCCACACAGAGATGGCAAAGAGCTTTGGGCTTGACTGACTTGTCACTGAGGACCTTTATGGGGGAGGGTTTCAGGCAGCCTATCCCCATTAATTGCCTCGGTAACGGGTCCAGCAGCTCGTAGATTTGGAGGGACTGTACAGGGCTGATTCACAGAACTAATCAGAAACAAAATCCTTAACGTACTACTGTTGGTATTCACAGAAGGCACTTACAATTTCTGGTATTCACAGAATGCACTTGCGACTCCTAACTTGGCGTCCGCACTCGGGCTGGAATTTCCATACCTGGACCGTACTCTCCGCACCCGGTTTGTACTCTCCTGCTTGGGCCGTACTCTCCAGCTCGAGCTGTAATCTCCACCTGGGGCCGGATAAAGTGTAATCAATGGGCCAGATTACAATTTTTACAAAAAGGAACATTAGGAATGTGTGATAAATTTTAGAGGAATTCATGAAAAAGAGATTGGGCAGGGAAAAGGGTACGGCCAGACACTACATCATAACCCAGAAAAGTTTTTCTCCTTTCCATCATGGTACATGCAGTGCACAATTTGCGCTCCCCTCAGTGTTGACTGTGCGGTCAATACTGTTTTTTATTTCTATTAAAAATAACGTTGATCCTTTACACTATTTTAAAACTTTCATTATATTGCTGATGTCATCAGCCAGGTAGTGATCCTTTCACACAAAAACTATCCATGCTGTCATCTAATCTCAGTAGCACAACTTTGGCACTAATAGGATAACGCAAGCATTATCCTTGCATTTTTCATTTCACAGAGGCAAAACCCATGCACTCATGCAATATCCAAGACACCACCCCTGCACTTATGCAATCACAAATTCTCTACCCATGTACTCATGCAATCAGTCAGGCACTAATGTTTAACTCATTCATTTACATATAATACTACTTCTGCACTCATTCTTTCAGTGATGCACTAACCATGCACTCATCCAATGACACAGGCATTTCTGTTGCAGTCAGCCTTTTACTCAGGCACTACTCGTGTACTCGTCTAAGCAACCGGACATTAGCCATGCACTCATAAAATCACTCAGGGACTACCTATGCACTCATCCAGTCACTCAAACAGTCCCCATACACTAATACAATCACCCAGGGACTGCCCATGCACTTCTGCAATCACTCAGGCATTTTACCTTCAACCATTCATTTAGGTGCAAACCATGCACTCATCCAATGACCCCTGCATTAACCTTGCACCCATTCTTCCAGTCAGGCATTACCCATCTGTTTATCCAATCACTGAGGTACTACCCATGCACTCATGGAATCAGACAGGCACTACTTTTGCACTCTAGCATTCACTTAGGCAGTACCCATGTACTCATCCATTCACTCAGGCACCCCATGCACTCATTAAATGACCCAGGCATTACCCTTGCACTCATACTTGCTCTCATCAAATGACCCAGACATTACCCTTCCACCAAACATTCCACTCAGGCACTACTCATGCACTCATCCATTCACTCAGGCAGTACTCATACACTCATGCTGTGCAGTCAACACTGAGGGGAGCACAAATTGTGCACTGCATGTACCATAATGCAAACGAGAAACCTTTTCTGGGTTATGATGTAGTGTTATGTTATGTTATGTTATGTTATAACAATTTATTATGCGCACAGCGACCCCAGCGAAGGGGCATCCCGGCGCAGAGACAACGGAGCAACACAACATAACAGGGAGACAATGCCACAGAAAAAGAGGCTAAAACAAGAAGGTCTTGATGGCTCTGCGGAAAGACAACAGGTCCTCAAGCAGGCGGATTTCAACTGGAAGGGTGTTCCAGATTAACGCCGCTTTCACCCTGAAAGAACGACCCCCCATCCTGCTCAACCTAAATCTAGGGACAACAGCAAGGGCCTGACCTTGAGATCGGAGGTTGCGGGTGGGGACATAGAAAGAAATAGAGTTGGCCAGAATCTCAGGGCCTATGCCTCTTAGGATTTTGAAGGTCAAACACAAGACCTTAAAAAGAATACGCTTCCTGACCGGGAGCCAGTGCAGGGAACGAAGGACATTAGTCACCGGGCAAAACCTGGGTAAGCCAACAATGGCTCTCGCCGCGGCGTTTTGCACCCGCTGCAGGCGGGTTAACTCAGCCTGGTTAGCCCCAGCCAACAGAGAGCTTGCATAGTCCAGACGAGAGATGATGGTTGCCTGGACCACAAGCTGTCTGGTGGTAGTGTCTGGCCATACCCTTTTCCCTGCTAAAATGTTTTTCATGACCTCCTCTACTATTTAGCACACATTCCTAATGATCCTTTTTGTAAAAATTGTAATCCGACCCATTGATTACACTTTATCTGACCCCAGGCAAAGATTACAGCTCAAGCCGGAGAGTACGGCCCTAGCCGTAGAGCACGGTCCGGGTGCGGAGAGTATAGTCTGTGTGCGGAGAGTACGGTCCGGGTGCGGAAATCCTGTCCAGAGTGTGGACGTAAATTTATGAGTCTTAAGTGCTTTCTGTGAATACCAAAAATGGTAAGTGCCTTCTGTGAATACCAAAAGTAGTACATTCAGGATTTTGTCTCAGATTAGTTCTGTGAATCGACCCCTATATTCCTGGCATAGGACACAGGGCTTAGGCCTTCAGCTGTGTGGCTTCTTTGTTGACAATTTGGAAGGTTATTGTGAGCTCCTGTTCACAAGACTTCACACTAACACACATGTGCCCTTTGAGCGGCGAGGTCTGGCTGCCGTACGTGAAGATCTTCATGTTTGATGGGGATAGCATGGGTTTATAATAATATCAAGGACAAAGATATCTTGAAGGTAAGTTTCTATAGGTAAGTGAAGTTTTACTATCTATATCTCCACATATATGTACCTTCATGATATAATTATCTTCAATCTACATAGAGATGGAGTTAAGAACAATTCATCTATATTTACCTATTTACAATTACCTTCTAGATATTTTGGTTATCAATATATTTGACACAATATTCTGTCCACCCTATATTTGTGTTTTCTATATTCTGTCAGTGACCCCACCAGAAATATAACATTCCCCATAATCATTCAACGTCTCCGAGTGCTACTTTAGGGAATTTTCATCCTTGATAGATTATGCATGAAATAATAACATGACTGTATGCTTGCTTTCCAGCTTTGCTTTATCTAATTTTATGTGTACTGTAGGAGAGTAGTGTCTGCTTCCTATGGTCACCCCCACTTTTTGCTGTGATTTTCTGATTTTTCGACTTTAGTGTGGCTGTGGGCCCGCTAATCAGACCCACAGCCCAGCTGTTCTCTCTCTAAATTGATACCATGTACTTTAGGTACCCCCACCTGCCAGTTCTTGCGGCGGGGGTAGCATTCCATCCTTCTAGAGGGAGAAGACATGTAGTTACTGCTTTACCGGCTTAATGTTAAACAGAGCCTCAGCATCACAAAATGGATGCTGCTGCCACAGACACGAGACTGACCTCCTGCTGCTGGACGAAACTCCAGCAGGGGAGGCCTGGATAATAGGTTTCCTGCCTTGGGAGGTGCTAGCACCTTCCCAGACAGGCTTTTAGTGTATTGGGGCAGGGAGGGCTGCAAAATCAGACACTTCCTGGGGCACACAAGGTGCTCCATGCATAGCCCGGTTCAAACCAGTTGCTGGGGCACTCCAGCCCCAGTTCTGGCGTGAAAATGGACAAAGAGAAAGGGGTGTAACCACCCCCTTATCAGGGTCCACCCATAGGAGGGTCCCAGCAGGTAATCCAGCCCCTTAGATTAGGGGTGCATGCCTGCTCCTGCTGCCCTGCACTGCCAACGCTGGTTGTCTCTCGACCAGAGTGTCCTGTTGAACCACCTGGGAGTGCTGTGGCACACATCCCTGCCTTGCCACTGTTAATATTGACTAAATCAATGATAAAGTTTGTAATAATATACTTGCATATACAAACAAAATCACATTACTGTTATCAAATTCACCCGTCATGAACTCTCCATCAACCCAGATTCAGAAATACATAGTCAGGGAGACTGCAACTAGGCCTGAGGTTACCACCCCCCTTATCAGGGTCCACCCATAGGAGGGTCCTAGCAGGTAATCCAGCCCCTTAGATTAGTATAAAGATAGGAGCTGTGTCTAGAGACATTAGATTGTCCTGGACTGAAACTCTGAAATGGAACTCTTGGACCTTCGACGTTCTATACCGACTAGAAGACTGAAGACATCTCCCTTGTGGTCAAGGAGTGACCACCCTGTGCAAACAGGCACCACCAATACCTTGCCAGTTTGCTTTGTTGACGCTCCTGCCGTAACCCAAAGACTCAGCGACTTAGGAACTGGACTTTCAGACTTCACCGACTCCGATTCACATCCACAGCAAAGCTGATACCCGTGGCGGACACGAGAGACGTGGGACCGGACCCCCTGGACTACCTGCTCTTTGCTAAACTGTGCAGCTTCTGAGGTACCCTCGAAGTTGTGCATTGGGGTTTGAGAAGCCCCAGACCCGAGAGCCATTTGCACTGAAGCACAGCTCTCCACACTCCACGAGTGCCGCGTGGGGCCTGCTCTTGCATTTCAGCTTGACGCGTCTTCCCGGTTGCTAGCCCATTGGCTAATTAGCCCTCCGAATACTTGCTTGTAAACTACACCATTTGCCTGGTTGCTCCAGGATTGCTCCAGCTTCCCTGAGAAGGAGAAGCTCCCCAGACCTTGCTGGTCTGACCTGAAGCCAATCTTCCCTTCCTGCGTGGATTGTGTTTGCCAAGGCTTGTTGGGTCCAATCCGTATACCAACACGGCAGACATCTAGATCCTTTGTAGGACAGCCAGAATCCAGCTCCTGGTTGCCGTTGACACCTCCTGGTCCTCGTGGCTGCAGAGACAAGCTTCACCTCTTCACCTGATTGCATCTCGACATCGCCTGGTTCCTTCCTGGTCACAGGCTAGTGACCCAGACTCTGTCCCCTCTGCTTTAAAGTTCTTCTCTTCTTCAATCCACCCTTGGATCCACCCGGACACTTTTATCCTGGTCGCCTGCAGCACTTCTTTGCAGCTCTCCATAGGAAACAGAGTCAAAACCCGAGACGAAAATACACCTATGCACCCAGCTTCCCTGGGTGAGGTAACTGGAATACTCCGGTGCTCCCGTGGGTGTTGACTCTCGAAGTGTCCTAGTTTAAAAGGGTTTTACCGTACTCCATCCTTAAGTGTCCTTAATCTACTACTTTGTAACTTTTACGTTCCCATTATAACTCTATGGTAACTCGCGACTGTGTTCCCACACTGCACGCGTCTCGCGTGGGTCTCCTACTTCCTACCCTTTGGTTCTGTACTGTAGCCCCAGCGATTCCCTAGGCCCTAGGCCTCTTCACTATTCCTGAAATGGTCCTCATACCACTCACTTAGTATATGGTTCGTGAGGCCCCAAGGGCAGAATTGTATTTGTGCAACTTATAGTATGCTAAATGAGTAACTTGTAACGTATCTCGAACTCTGACCTCATAAAGAGTGTAGAGGGGTTGTATTAGTAATAAATACATATATATTTGACATATGCCTTGTGTGGTGTCCTTTCATTGGTATTCAAGGGATTATATATGGTAAAACAGTTGGCTTGGCATGCTCTCTGAAGTTTTAGCCTAAGACCGCTGGTCCATGCTACCACTAGGATAGCTGCTCTATAAGGTTGACTTTACAACCACCATCATAAGGGTCGTTCAGACTGGGGCAAGGTGCCCACTAGAATAGTGGACAACATATGCCAGGCTAACTTCTCACATTGGTGTGCAGCGGTTCGGATAAGAGCTTGCTGTTGTTTTACCATATAATCTTAAGATATCATTTGAAAGATCACATTAAGGTACCTAGAGGTACATATAAATCAAGTCTTATAATACTTAAGTTCTACTGAACTTAGTTGTTGTAGAGCAAAGGGCCTAGCACACCCTGACTACAACTCCTTGAGAGGTTTTAGTAGGTAACACTTAGTGTAGGTAGGTGCACACACCACACCTCACAAGAAAATGTCCTTAAGAGGAGAGCCTAGTGTGTCTCTCCCAGTAAGAATTGACCCTCCCAGGGCACCTTCTCACTATGGTACATTTACTTTTAATGGACTTAGAAGTTTATCTTCACTCAGGAAACTGAGACAAGGACAGAGTCCAACCTTGAGACACCTGATAGATCTAATAGTGCAGTATGATACCGAAAAGGCAGCAACCCCAGATCAGACAGGTAGTGGAGGGGGGCATCCCTCAACAGAGGATTCCCAGGATAACCATCAAGGGGGTACTGATGATGAAGAGGATGATGATCAGGTCCAAGTTGGAGAACTGAACCAGGTCAACCTAAGACTACATGGGGCTGGAGGGGAGAGAATCCAAACCAGGCCCCCAAGTAGGCTTAACACTGAGCACAGAAGGAGGAGATCACTTTCCAGTGAATCCAACCACTCTGGTGACTCAATAGGGCCAGACACCTCAACAATGGGGAGAATGACTTCCCCTCAGAGAAGAGAGCATAAGGCTAGGATGAGGGAAGTCACGCTTAGAATCAAGAGCCAAGAAGTTGCCCTTGCCAAAGAGACCCTGGCTCTTGCTAGAGAGCAAAATTTGAGTGGATTAGATTCAACTGGTGGCAGCAATATCCCTAGGAATAGGGAAGGGTCATATGACCATAGAAACCTAAGTAAGATTGTCCCTCCCTACAAGAGTGGGGATGACATCCACAAGTGGATAACTGCTTTGGAGAGGGCTTGTAAAGTACAACACGTACCCCAGAGTCAGTGGGCAGCTATACTATGGCTCACCTTTTCAGATAAAGGCAGAGATAAGCTCCTCACAGTTAGTGATGAGGATGCTGACAACTACACTGTCCTGAAGAGTGCTCTGATAGATGGGTTTTACTTTACCACTGAGCAGTATAGGTTGCTATTCAGAAACACCCAGAAGACACAGACTCAGGACTGGACTGACTTTGTAGATTGTGCCACTAAGGCTCTGGAAGGCTGGTTACTGGGCAGTAAGGTCAAAGACTATACAGGATTGTATAATTTGATTATGAGAGAATACATTCTTAATAATTGTCAGAACCAGTTATTGCATCAACACCTGATTGACTTTGATCTGACCTCTCCCCAAGAATTGAGAAGGAAGGCAGACAAATGGGTCAGAACCAGGGTGAAGCAGATGGTACAGAACCAAGGAGGTGATCAGAAGAAGCAAGACCAAAAGGGTGGGGAGAAAGCAAAAGACCAAAAGTCTTCGCCAGGTCCCCAAAAAGCTTCTAATGAGGGGGGTTCCAAGAAATCCAAAAAGAAAGAAGGTCCTAAGAAACCATGGTGTCATTTGTGGAAAGGTTAATACTCACTGGACCAGTGAGTGCACCAAGAAGGAGGCAGCTCCAGCCACCATTGCCCCTAAGGCAACTGTCCCCCTAGTACAGCTAATAGTGGTGGTTCTCAACAGAAGGGTGTAGTAGGGTTAACCCTGGGAACTGAGATGGATTCTGGCCTAGTCAGAATACCAACTCAAGCTGTTCTTGTCTGTGATGTGGACATGGCTATGCCCTCTACTGTGAGCCCCAGTAACTTGGGCAAATACAGACAGACTCCTTTGATTAACAATAAAGTGGCTCAGGCCTACAGGGACATATGTGCCAGTGTCACCATGGTGACTCCTAACTTTGTGGACCCTGGACAGTTTATACTAGGTTAGAATTACCTAGTGAACAATGAAAGCAATGTCACTACCACCCATAGTATGGCAGTTGTTAATTTCTCCTGGGGGGGTAACTGGCCTCAAAAGAGTTGTTATTAGTCCAGACCTCCCTGTAAAATGTTTGTTGGGCAATGATCTGTAATCTTCAGTCTGGTCTGAAGTGGAGTATAGGACTCATGCAGAGATGCTAGGTATATCAGCACATGTCCTTGCTGTGACCAGGTCACAGGTCAAAAAGTGCAAAACTGAACAGGCCCTGGATCCTGAAACTATGGACCAGTTGCCTACCAAGAGAAAGAGCAGTAGGGTTAAGGCAGTGCCTTCCCCCTTGCCTCAGGATGAGGAGCAGTCTTCCAAGGAAGCTGAGTGTGAGACCCAAGAAGGAACTGTCCTAGAAGAGATTGAGCCTGATCAGGCTGAGTTTCTTGGGACAGGGGGACCTTCAAGGGCAGACCTGAGGCAGGCGCAATTGGACTGCCCCTCTCTTAAACCCCTCAGACAGCAAGCTGTTGCTGAGGCTGCTGGGAATTCTACAGGTACCCATAGAGTGTATTGGGATGAAGGGCTCCTTTATTCAGAGGCTAGAGACCCCAAGCCTGGTGCTTCCAGGAGGTTGGTCAAACCTTTGGCATTCAGGGGCTTCCTTCTTACCTTAGCCCATGATATTCCCTTAGCAGGACATCTTGGCCAGAACAAGATTTGGGACAGGCTTGTCCCTCACTTTCGCTGGCCCCACCTGTCAGAAGATACCAAGGAGTTTTGTCGCTCCTGTGTCACCTGCCAAGCCAGTGGCAAATCAGGTAGCACCACAAAGGCCCCCCTAATACCACTACCTGTGGTGGGGGTTCCCTTTGAGAGAGTTGGGATAGACATTGTTGGACCAATGGATCCCCAAACAGATTCTGGGCACAGGTTTATTCTGGTGGTAGTGGATCAAGCCACCAGATACCCATAAGCTATTCCCTTAAGGACCACAACAGCACCTGTTGTGGCAAGAGCCCTCCTGGGAGTTTTCTCAAGAGTGGGCTTTCCGAAAGAGGTTGTCTCAGACAGAGGTGCAAACTTTATGTCTGGATATTTGTCTGCTATGTGAAAAGAGTGTGGAGTGAACTACAAGTTCACCATACCCTACCATCCACAGTGCAATGGTCTAGTTGAAAGATTTAACAAGACCTTAAAGGGCATGATCAAGGGTTTACCTGAAAAGCTTAGGCGAAGATGGGACATCCTTCTGCTCTACCTTTTATTCGCTTATAGAGAGGTCCCACAGAAGGGGGTTGGCTACAGCCGTTTTGAACTTCTGTTTGGGCATCCTGTAAGAGGACCCCTTTGTCAGGTGAAGGAAGGATGGGAGTTACCGCTCAAAAAGCCTAAGCAAGACATTGTGGACGATGTACTTGGTCTCCGCTCCAGGATGGCCGAGTACATGAAAAAGGCATCCAAAAACCTTGAGGCTAGCCAGGAACTCCAAAAAGCCTGGCATGACCAAAAGGCTGTGCTGACTGTTTACCAGCCAGGACGGAAAGTGTTGGTGTTGGAGCCTATGGCTCCAGCAGCTCTCCAAGAGAAATGGAGTGGACCCCACACTATTGTTGAACAGAAGGTAGAGGTAACCTACTTGGTTGATCTTGGAACTCCCAGGAGCCCTCACAGGGTGCTTCATGTTCACAGGTTGAAGGCATATGTTGACAGGGCAGACATGGGTTTGCTCATGGCTACAGATGAGGGACAGGAGGATGAGAGTGACCCTCTCCCCGACCTGCTTTCTCAGAACCCTGACGATGGGTCAGTTGATGGTGTAGCCTTGGCAGGCAGCCTCACTGATCAACAGCAACAGGACTGAAGACAAGTTCTCCAGTCCTATAGACATATGTTTTCACTGACTCCAAGTCAGACAAACTGGTGCACCAATGAGGTGGACCCTGGTGACAGTCTGCCTGTGAAGAGTAAAAACTACAGGCAACCTGATCATGTCAGGGACTGTATCAGGACAGAGGTCCAAAAGATGTTGGAGTTGGGAGTTATTGAGCCCTCAGAGAGCCCCTGGGCCTGTCCAGTAGTCCTTGTGCCTAAACCTCACACCCAAGATGGTAAGAGAAAGATGAGGTGTTGTGTGGACTACAGAGGTCTCAATGCTGTCACTAGGACAGATGCCCACCCAATACCAAGGGCAGATGAGCTCATTGACAGATTGGCTTCTGGCACGTTTTTGAGCACGTTTGACTTGACAGCTGGCTACAGTCAGATCAGAATAGCTGAGGATGCAAAAGCCAAAACAGCATTTTCAACCCCAGGAGGACATTATCAATTTGTGGTAATGCCCTTTGGTCTGAAAAATGCACCTGCCACATTCCAAAGGTTGGTGAACCAAGTCCTCTCAGGTCTGGATGACTACTGTGCAGCTTATCTTGATGATATTGCTGTCTTTAGCTACACTTGGGAAGATCACCTGATCCACCTAAAGAATGTTTTGGAGGCCCTGCAGAAGGCAGGCCTAACTATCAAGGCTACTAACTGCCAGATAGGGCAGACTAAGGTTGTGTACCTGGGCCACCTAGTAGGTGGGGGCCAGGTTCAACCACTGGAGAGCAAGATCCAGACCATAAAGGACTGGACTCCTCCAACCACCCAGACACAGGTCAGAGCTTTCTTGGGCCTGTCTGGTTACTACAGGAAGTTTGATAAGAACTATGGGTCAATTGTGACTCCTCTTAATGACCTCACCTCAAAGAAAATGCCAAAGAAAGTTCAGTGGAAAGAAAGCTGTCGAAAGGCATTTGATGACCTGAAGCAGGCCATGCGCACTGCACCTTTTCTTCAAAGTCCATATTACTCCAAATAATTCATTGTCCAAACAGATGCTTCTGAGTTGGGTGTGGGAGCTGTTATTTCACAATTGAATAAAGATGGTCAAGACCAGCCGATTGCTTTTATTAGCAGAAGTCTGACCACTAGAGAGGAACGTTGGTCAGCTATTGAGAGGGAGGCCTTTGCTGTGGTTTGGGCCATGAAGAAGCTGAGGCCATACTTGTTTGGTACTCACTTCAAGACTCAGACAGACCATAAGCCCCTCTTGTGGCTAAATCAGATGAAGGGTGAAAATCCCAAACTGCTTAGGTGGTCCATTTCCCTACAGGGGATGGACTTTACAGTGGAACATAGACCTGGGACTGACCATGCCAATGCAGATGGACTCTCCAGATATTTCCACTTAGAACATGAAGACTCAACTGGTCAAGGTTAGTTTAATGTCCCTGCGTTGGGGGGGGGGGGGGTGTAGGAGAGTAGGGTATGCTTCCTATGATCACCCCCACTTTTTGCTATGATTTTCCGGTTTTTCGACTTTAGTGTGGCTGTGGGCCTGCTAATCAGACCCACAGCCCAGCTGTTCTCTCTCTAAATTGATACCATATACTTTAGGTACATCCCTGATTGGGTAATGGGTCACCTTTTTGAGCCCCTGTATAGTGTACCATAGGTACCCAGGGCACAGGTGCATCCAAGGCCTAACAGGGGCTGCAGCATGTATTATGACACCCCTGGCTGGTCATCAAACTGAAACCACAGGCTGATCACTCAGCTTGGGCAAGGTGGTGTAATCACCCCTTGCTTAGATATAGTATGCCTATATCTACCCTTACATATAAACACATGGTAACCTATAAGTCACTCCTATGGCAGGCATTGACAAACCTGAAGGCAGAGTGCTTGGTTTTATGTGAGAGGGTGCTCTAGCATGAGCTGAGCCCCTCTGCCGCTTTCGGAACCATGTCCTTATAGCTGTTCTATGATATAGCCATACCATATAATCTTAAGTGCATTATAATCCTTGTGGTTAATGCTAACTTTGGTTTGGCTTTATCAAAACATGTCGTGTAAGGTTTTAAACACTTTGGAATACTAACCCCCCCCCCGCCAGTTCTGGCGGCGGGGGTAGCATTCCACCATTCTAGAGGGAGAAGACATGTAGTTACTGCTTTTCCCGGTTAAAATTAAACAAAGCCTCAGATCACAAAATGGATGCTGTTGCCACAGACACGAGTCTGACCTCCTGCTGCTGGACGAAACTCCGGCAAGGGAGGCCTGGACAATAGGTTTCCTGCCTTGGGAGGTGCTAGCACCTCCCCAGACAGGATTTTAGTGTATTGGGCCAGGGAGGGCTGCAAAATGAGACACTGCTTGGGGCACACAAGGTGCTCCATGCATAGCCCGGTTCAAACCAGTTGCTGGGGCACTCCAGCCCAAGTTCTGGCGTGAAACTGGACAAAGAGAAAGGGGAGTAACCACCCCCTTTCTTAGGATCCACCCATAGGAGGGACCTAGCAGGTAATCCAGCCCCTTAGATTAATATAAAGATAGGAGCTGTGTCTAGAGACATTAGATTATCCAGGACTGAAACTCTGAAACAGAATTCTTGGACCTTCGACGTTCTATACTGACTAGAAGACTAAATACATCTCCCTTGTGGTCAAGGAGTGACCACCTTGTGCAAACAGGCACCACCAGTAACTTGCTGGTTTGCTTTGTCGACGCTCCTGCCTGAACCTGAAGACTCAGCAACTCAAGAACTGGACTACCAGACTTTTCCGACTCTGATTCATATCCACAGCAAAGCTGAGGCCCGTGGCAGACAAGAGAGATGTGGGACCAGACCCCCTGGACTAACTGCTCTTTGCTAAACCGTGCAGCTTCTGAGGTACCCTCGAAGTTGTGCATTGGGGATTGAGAAGCCCCAGACCAGAGCGCCAATTGCACCAAAGCTCATCTCTCCACACTCCACAAGTGCTGCGTGAAGCCTGCTCTTACATTTCAGCTTGACGCATCTTGCCAGTTGCTAGCCCATTGGCTAGTTAGCCCTCCAAAGACTTTCTTGTAAAACTACACCACTTGCCTAGTTGCTGCGGGCTTGCTCCAGCTTCCCTTCAAAGGAGAAGCTCCCCAGACCTTGCTGGTCTGACCTGAAGCCAATCTTCCCTTCCTGCGTGGATTGCATTTGCCAAGGCTTGTTGGGTCCAATCCGGATACCAAGACCGCAGACATCTAGATCCTTTTTGGGTAGTTTGAATCCAGCTCATGGTTGTCATCAACGCCTCCTGGTCCTCGTGGCTGCACAGACAAGCTTCACCTCTTCACCTAATTGCATCTCGACATCGCCTGATTCCTTCCTGGTTCCTTCCTGGTCACTGGCTAATGACCCAGACTCTGTCCCCTCTGCTTTCAGGTTATTCTCATCTTTGATCCACCCTTGTATCCACCCGAACACTTTTCTCCTGGTCGCCTGCAGCACTTCTTTACAGCTCTCCATATGAAACAGCGACGAAACCCGACACGAAAAGACACCTATGCACCCGGCTTCCCTGGGTGAGGTAACGCGAGTACGACGGTGCTCCCGTGGGTGTTGACTCTCGAAGTGTCCTAGTTTAAAAAGGTTTTACCGTAGTCCATCCGGAAGTGTCCTTAATCTACTACTTTGTAACTTTTACGTTCCCATTATAACTCAATGGTAACTCGCGACTGTGTTCCCACACTGCACGCGTCTCCTGTGGGTCTCCTACTTCCTAACCTTTGGTTCTGTAGTGTAGCCCCAGAGATTCCCTAGGCCCTAGGCCTATTCACTATTCCTGAAGTGGTCCTTATACCACTTACTTAGTATATGGTTCGTGAGGCCCCTAGGGTAGAATTGTATTTGTGCAACTTATAGTATGCTAAATGAATAACTTGTAACGTATCTCGAACTCTGACCTCATAAAGAGTGCAGAGGGGTTGTGTTAGTAATAAATACATATATACTTGACATATACCTTGTGTGGTGTCCTTTCATTTGGTATTCAAGGGATTACATATGGTAAAACAGCTGGCTTCACATGCTCTCTGAAGTTTTAGCCTAAGACTGCTGGTCAATGCTACCACTAGGATAGCTGATCTATAATGTTGACTTTACAACCACCATTATAAGGGTCGCTTAGACTGGTACAAGGTGCCCACTAGAATAGTGGACAACATATGCCAGGCTAACTTCTCACATGTACTATAATAAAAAGCCACTATTTCCATGGATACTAGTTTAGAAAATTGAGCGATCAATTTCTCCATCTTTGAGTCTAATTTTTTATGCTTCCTCTGGATAGTTTTCTTCCATATCACGATTACTATTTTGATCTTCATGCTAAATGTTACACAAAAGTGTTTAATCTAAAATTGTCCTGCTTTAGCAGCGGTTTTAGTATAGGCCAGTTTTTAGGTTTCGCCTACGCCGTGCATGCGCTGCTTAGGCAAAAGACTTTTAGCAATCGCTTTGGCTTTTCAGCCAAAAACGTGCATGCGTTTCATTGCCTAGTGTGCCTAGAAGTGTGGCTCACTGGTTAGAGGAGGCAGACCTGGAAGCAAAGGTCAGCCCGGGACCAGGGTTCAATTCCCGGCTCGGCCGGGTCTTGAGTCCTAAAATGTCCATGGACTCGACAATTCTCGCTCCGGTGCCTACTTGATTCACGGGTTCACACTCTGCGACTCTGGGCAATAGCTTGCTTAATCTCCACAACGGCCCCTCGCGGTGGGATGCCTGGCTTTCACCTTGCGGATACCCTGCCGGGGTTATCTCACAGGGGAATACCAGGACGGGTTCCCTAAGCAAGCGCTTAGAAACCGCTCGGTGATTTGCGCTATATAAATTCCTGTACAATAGCAACGCGTGCACGTTTTGCGATTCCCTTGCGGGAGCGAGCTTTGGCAACATATGTTTACTTGCTCCCGCAAGGGAATCGCTGTGTGTTATGGTGCACTCCCCCCACCCCGCCTATTTGTTAGCCCAGAGCAGCGGGATGCTGCAGCTGCATTCGCAGACGCGTTTGTTTACTCAAGATGGCGTCTTCCCAGCTCATCGTCACTGTTGCAGATGGCTTTCCTTGAGGTATCCAGCACTTCAGCTGGGTTCAGCGTTGTCCTGGAAAGTGAGCTTGAGTGAATGGTGTCACTGCCTTCTGTTAAACTGAGTGCGCGAACTGGGTTGACTGCTGTAAAATATTCATGCACATGCGGTTTTCAGGCTGCCTTAAGTTGCCTGGTGTGCCTATTGACAAGGTTACTTGCATTTCTTAACGCCCGCTTTCCGGATATTGCCGCAACTGACATCGTTTGTCAACTAGCAGTGGGTTACATTTGAAAATGCGATATATGTAATGTAGCTGCTATAACATGCAGGGAATTTAGCACACTTTACCATCCTAGTCCTCTTCTACTGCCCCATCACTGTCCATTTTTGTGAATACGCGTGTCATTGTCCAATCGTTAATGCCCTTTGCTCGGCAATCTTCTTAAATCCTAATGTGCTTTGCTTACTGTTTCTAAAAATGTCCGTATTTTCTGATTTCCATTATTGCCTATTTCCTCATATTTATTTGTATTAAAAGTGTCTTTAAGTGCTTTGAAACAGCTAGAAGTTGACATTTTCCACCGCTTAAAACACCTCGATAAATATGAAAGGTTGGTAACGGCAATCAATTTTGAGCTATTGAAAAACCTGGGAAGGGGCGCACACACCCTAAAATCACACCCTCAATGAGGGGCAGCGTAGGAATCCCGTTTGCAATTTTTGGATGAATTGCTGAAATCGGGCCTCATTCACATTTAATCTATACTTTGTTCCGTGATCTGCGATTTTTTAAATGTGAGAAAGGTCTTCCTTTTAATTATTTTACTTTTACAAATGTTTTCTGCAGGTATCATTCCTGGCTTCTCCTGCTTTACCAAATCACCGTGTCACTCTCTGACTTAGCTGGCTTATGAAACAAAAATCTGGATATCTGACAAATAGGATATAACCCTAATAACGAGAACCACTGTTAAAAAGTAGTTATTCGTTTAGTAAAAAATTAAACATTCAGAACAGTAATAAGTGTGTCTATCAAATGTCTTTTGAATACTGTTTATATCGTAGCATTTGTACAGCAGTTACTACCAACAAGGATAGCAGCATGCTGCGCTGTGTAGAATGTGTGGTTGGAAAAATGTTGCTTTAGAGTCTTTGTGGGAAGTCTTTTCATATCTTACCTGATGGCTATCAAGAGGCAATTATCGTATATGGGACGCAGCGTCTGGCGGTGTGATGGGTGTGATGGGTGAGGACGTGAAATATTCACAGATTATAATTGTCATAAAGACTCAAACATTTAGGCAGAAACATAGCACCAGCCTGGTGATGCTTAGCATGTGTACACCAAAAATGGTTGGGGGTATGGGGGGTAATTGGAGAAAGCCCAGTAATACAGATAGCGACATGCACCAGATAGAGATGGTATCGAATTAGTAAATGGATGGCAAAAGACCAGGTATTAGATTCTGTGAGCTGGGCAGTAGTCAGGCACATCTTTAAAGGCAATTATACTGCCTACTGCTGAACAAATACACTCCTTGAACATGGAAAAGCAATTGACGCGCCCATTCTAGTGCTTCCTGCCCTCAGCAAGTTTAAAAGCTAGACTCCCCATTGCAATGTATTTGAACTAAGCAATGGATTTAAAGGTACGGGCATTTCAAAAATACATTGCTAAAGGACAAATTCAGTCCCTCAAACTTGTGAATGCAGTGATGTTTTTTTTCACAGTTCTCATTCTCGGTCTTTCCCTCCTGCTACATGACAGGCACAATCCGATGGTGCGTGGTTGTCTTTAGTAGCAGTCGCATCACACCGGAGAAATGTTTTCTTTGGTTATTTTAAAGGGGCCCCTGTCTGAAGTCAAGGGATTGGTGGCCGAGTCCATAATTTGTGTCCACGCCTGCCTTCGCCACTCTAACTCTACCTGCTGAGAAGTGGGTGGGAACTGTAGGGGCGGATAGAAGGTAGTGCAACTTCAGAAGAAGAACAAGCATTGGCATAGCCAATAGGCCTCGCCTTTGGGATCTTATAAGTGTTTAGTCATGCAACAGTTGATGATGTTGCACCAAGGATATTGTGCAGGAGAACGAAATACTTATGAGGTCCCAAAAGCGAGACCTATTGGCTATGCCAATGCTTGTTAAATTTCCTGTTGTGAGAATCCATCTGCCTTCATAAGGTCTGATCAGACAAAGTGACCTTTTCTTTCATCTGATTATTTGACTGCTCTCATGCAAAGTGAGATGTGTTGTTAGGCAATAATGTAAATAAGTGCTGTACCTGACACCCTTGGTGTGGTATTCACTGTTTCAAGGCCCACCTCTCATATAGAATAAGCCTGTTTTCCTTTTTTTTCTTTATCCTCCTTCACCTCCAACCCCAGACTACTAGAAAAGTAGGATGTTGTTACCGTTGCTCTGTTTCTTGAGACATAGGCCGTCGATGTGAAACCCAGAAGATGTTGCCCGCAGACAAACCCACTTCATGTTGCTGACCTCTCGTTGTCAAGGAGAGGGTGGTCGCACTCTCTTCTGATTGAGCGTAACCGATGACTGTTGCTGAAGGCCCACCCGAAATCGGAGCCGGTAGCCAAAGAAAGGCGAGGCGCAGCACAGTCAGAGAGCTTCCCTAGAGGCATAATCATAGGATCAAAGAATATTTTTCAAAATGATAGTGCGCCCAACTAGTCCCATTAAAGAAAAATAATTAGTGATTAACAAGGAGACCAATTTACCAAACAACGCCAAATGGCTTTCTTTCTATTACTCTTCAATCTGGCCAGGTAAGTCTTGGAGTTTTTGTACAAGGAGGACAACCAGTCTGAATGTGTGAGGGGTGTAGCCTCAACCCATCTCCTACATATTTCTCGTCTAGCCAGCAAAATAGCATAAAATAAGAAACCCCTGATCAAGCCTGTAACTCCACTTGCTATACCATAAATGATGAGGCTGAGAGAGATATGAACTCGGGTGCCCAAAATATCAGCTAGAGTAGTCCCTACTCTCTCCCAGAATTCAGAGATGGCTGGACAGTCCCAAAACATATGTATGTCAGAGGCATTCACCATGTCACATTTCTTACAACTGACAGGAGGACCCTTAGATATTTTTGAGAGTCTAGCCGGAGATAGGTAAGCCCTGTATATAGTAAAGTAGTGATTTCTCCTCAACCAGGCTGGCTTTACAACTGTAAATAAGGTATTAAAAGAGGTTTGCCACAGATCTTTCCAGTCTATATCGGGTATAGAAGCTCCCCATATTTCTTCAGCCAGTCTTAAATCCCCATCAATTACCTCCTCAATAGACCAATAAAAGAAAGATACCTCTTTCTTCCCTGCCGGCCTCAGTACCAGTTGCTCTTTCAGCATATTCCCATTGCCTATAGGTTTTTTAAGACTCTGGGACCAGTTCTTCAATTGTATGTATTTGAATCTAGACATACCCTCCTCTAGCTTATCATCTAGTGTTGCCCAAGACAAAAGTGAACCCTCAGCGGCCAAGTGCCCCCACGACAAAACCCCACTGTTTTAAGAGGGGCTGCCAGTTTAGCCTTCAAACAGCCTGGAACCCCTATAGAATCCCACAGCGGAGCCAGACTTGAGAAATAGTCTAAGCCGGTGCATTGGTTGATTCTGGCCCATATACGAGCCATACTCAGTAAGATTTTCAACCTGATCTTCTTAAAGAATTTTTGGTCTCCATATTTGAAAAGAAAACCCTCATGAGACAGTCATACTCCATCTAGCATAGCCAAAAACATAATCCCCCTCTCTGATGAATCTGGGGATTTCAGCAACATTCTTAAGTGTACTAACTGGAAGGCCCAGGCGTAGTACTGGAGGTCCAGTAATGTAAGGTCCCCTTTTTCCCTCTTACGCCTTATCTTTTTCCAGGATATCCCCGTAGCTTTATAGGCCCCCAGAAATGAACTAATAGATTGCAGAAGCTTATCAATTGCCTGCTTAAAATATAAGGGAATGGTATTAAAAAGAAAGGTGACTTTTTGGCAAAATCACCATCTTGATTAAATTAACTGTACCCAAAATAATAAAAGGGAGATGTCCCAACATTTCATGAGTTTCTGGCACTCCCTTGAGACATTTGCAAGATTTGTCCCCAAAACCTTATCTATTTTCTGGAGAATCCTCACCCCCAAATATCTCATCTCGCTCTTGGTTTGGTGTCGACACCCTGGCAGATTCCATGACATGATCTCAGTTTTTCCTGCGCTGACCTCATAACCCGAGACTAGACCAAAATCCTGTGCTAACCGGATGACGTGAGAAAAAGACAACTCCAAATCAGATGTAAGAATTAGGACGTCAGCCGCATGCAGGGCTACCTTCCTCTCCCATGCCCCAAATTGAAATGGTGTAATACACACCTCCTCCCTAAGACGTTGGGCAAAAGGCTATATATACATGTTGACTAGGAGGGGGAGAGGGGGCAACCCTCCCTGGTTCCTCTTTTAATCCTAAAAGACTTTGTCAAATTCCCATTGACCAAAAGCCTTGCAGAAGGGTCACTATATATAAGCCTAATAACTCGATGAAATGTTGTCCCAAAGTTGAACTTCTCCAGCACAACCGCCAGATAATTCCAGTTTACCCTATCAAAGTTCATGGGGGCATCTAATGTCATTGCTGCCAAATGTAATGAGAAAGTGGAGGTGAAATCAATAGCTCCAATAAAATCATGAGTAAGATCAAAAATATTCCTACCTCTCAAAAAACCCTTTTGGTCTGCAACAAACCGCCCGCCACCGCACCCAATCTGTCGGCCAAAATTCTTGTGAAGACTTTATAGTCAGTGTTTAAAAGAGAAATAGGTCTATATGACCCACAGATAACTGGAGACTTCCTTGCTTTTAAAATCAGTGTTATACTGGCTTCTCCTTACGAAGTAGGAGGTCTAGCACCTTCAACTAGTATTTTGTTAAAAAGATTTGTCATAATCGGAATCATCGCCTCTCCCAAGAATCTATATATTTCCGCTGGAAGGCCATCTGGCCCAGCGGCCTTACCAGCCTTGCAAACAGAAAACGCTTTCCTGACCGCCTGTTGAGATATATCAAGCTCCAGATTTTCCCATTGGGAGGAGTTTAAGGAGGTAACTTTAATCCGACTTAGCCACTCCCGTGCAGAGTTGCTATCTACCTCGTTATCTTCATCGTATAGATCTTAGAAAAAGGTGAAAAAGGCTTCTCCAATCTCTTCATCGGTAACTACCGATGCATTTTTGAGGAAGAGGTGTGGCGCCGCGGCCAGGGCGACTGACGCTGGAATCTGGGGACCACGGTTCGATCCCCGGCTCCGGCGGCAGGTTAGCCCAGCACCATGTGACTCTGGGCAATAGCTTGCTTAATCTTCCCGACGGCCCCCAGCGCCTAGAGACCCTTACGGGTGATTGTGCGCTTTACAAATGTGGACTTTTTATTTTTGTATTTGTTATCAATTTGTTTTATGAGATTTCGTACTCTGTCAGTCTTGGCCTTCCATGCCAAAAGTTTGCTAGCCCCCTCACCACGTTCAAAATCGGCAAGCTTACTAGCTTCTCATCTTTTAGAAATCCTCATCTGGATAGTACTCTACAAATGATCCTTCAAAGTTGCCAGTTTCGCAAGATGTACCTGGCGTATTACTAGGTAGGCCTCATTGTTCATACTCCTTTCAACCACCTTCATTTCACACTCGGTGTGTGCTACCTCCTCCCTATACGTCCTGCTCTTAAAGGTGGTCCTACTTGTTACTAGGCCTCTCAGGTAGGCCTTCCAGGCATCCCATACTACTGAGATCTCCGCCGAACCTACATTTACATTTAAAAAGAACTCTGTCTCCTGAGATAAATAACAGGCTTCTGATTTGTCTAAAAGAAGTGTGCGGTCAAACGTCCACACCCTTAATTGTTCTTTTTCTGTCAAAATCAAATCCATCCATACTGCCGCAAGGTCTGATAGGTGGGGAGTCAGGTAACCTATGTCTTTAATTTTGCCCTTCAAGTCAAAATATAATCAATCCTTGTTTTGTGTCCATATTTGCGATTATAAATTGTAACGCCTAATTGAGAGCCCGACCTTTCTCTCCAGATATCAGATAGAGCGTACTGCCTCATCAGCATCTGGTTGTATGTCCTGGATTTAGACAGAACATTTGCCCTTCTACTTGTGAATTTGATCATTTGAGGATTCAAAACTATACTGAAGTCTCCGGCTAGAATAGTCGGATCTGGAAATTCCAACAAATTCGCCAAAATGGTTTTCAGAGAGGAGGGGTTATTCTGGTTAGGACCATAATAACCTACTACTGTTAAAAGAGAACCCTTAACAGATAGCTTGACAATGACCCACCTGCCACTTGGGTCTGTCATAGCGTTTAAAAGTCGAGCATTTGCGTGTCTTTTAACCAGAATGGCTACCTACCCGCTGATGTTAGCGCTTTGACTAGAACTTACCCAGTGCTCCGCCCATTTTAACTTTCCAAAGATCCCACTTATTTCTTCCCTCAGAAGGTGTGTCTCCTGTAGGATGATTATCTAATCTGGGGAATCTTTGAGGAATAGAAGGATTTTTGCCCTCCTACTTTTTACCCGGAGGCCATTAACATTTCAGGATACACACTGTAGCATTCTCATGGAGGATTAAAATGCGAAACGCTGAGTATGCCCGATCTCCCCATATGTCGATCCCAAACCAAGAGCGATAGCCAGCAATAGACCAAAAGTAGGCTAAGCTAAGAGCCAAATGAAAATTGTTTTCTTTTTTACCCCAATGCTCTCCATACTTTGCTTCCTTCCCCCCACCCTGCCCTTGGACCCCTCCTTGGAGAACCCTGCCCCCATTTACCTGGACTGACAGTCCAGATTCTTCCTACTGGGGCACCCTACCGCGTCCCTAACTGTAACCAATGACAGAAATGAGTGAGCAGCTAAAACTCCAACCATTTCTAGTGTTGTAACCCCTGTGCATTTTAATTCGGCCCAATTACTGATCCTAATTACTTCATGCATATCTTTCCGATATCTGAAGATTTATAAGTCTTTGATCATGATCAAACTATTCGCTGATGAACCTCGAAACCTATAGAGAATATGCAATGTACCGTTCCAATTAAAACCATTTGGAGACGTTAGCTACATTTTCCAAGAGCTCCTCCACCTCCTGCAGTGTTTACAGGTTATACATTTTATTGTTTTGCATGATTTTTAAATGTGCAGGAAATTTTTATTGGACAGCCACCCCCAATTTCTTAAAGTCATTCATTTTCCTACCTAGTTCCCATTGTCGGTCTAAAGTAACTCGAGCTAAAGCCAAATACATTTCAAAAATGAAGTCTCTGGGTTTCAGTGATTTCTGCTTTAAGGCAGAATTTAGTATCTTCTCTTTCAAGGAGAAAGTAAGAAAGTTTATTAAGATCTTTCTAGGTTTTGTCCGGTTAGGATGCTTCCTAAAGGGGTCCCTGTGAATCCTTTGTATATCCCTTATCAGGTCCTCCTCCGACTCTTCAATCTGGACCCATTCTTTTGTGAGGGTTCCAATAAAGGCCTTAAGATCTTCTCCCTCCTTTCCCTCTGGGACATTCAAAAAATGTAAATTGTTGCACCGGGAGTTGTTTTCTAATGCTTCTAGTCTGTACCGGTGCACAGCTTCTTCCTGCTTGAGCGTCGAAATATCGACTTTAGCTGCTCCCAGGTCGTCTTTAAGCTCCTCCACTGAACTTTCTAAAGCCACATTCCTAGAGTTAAGAAGATCTAATTTTTTCTCAAGAGACTCACAGAACAGCCTGATCTTCCCCTGATTTGTCTCTGAAACAGGAAACCCATTTCAAATATCCGTAGAAAGGGTAGAAAAAAGAACCTCTGGGATGCCACAGAAGAACCCCCTGTCTTGTGTACTAAGGAGGCTTTCCCCACTTCTCCACTGCTACTGCCCTTGCCACTGCCACTACCATTGTCATTGCCACTGGCCTCTCCGCTTTCAGTGGCAAGGCTTTTTCCTCTAGCATGTTCATTAACTTCGCATTAGATCATGGTTATACCTGCTCCCGGGGTCTCGGGGTTTCTTAATGGTTCAAGCTGTGTAGCAGGTATGGGAGTGATCTCTGTCTCTATCTCCTCCATAATTCCCAGGAAAGGTTGTCGCTCTATCTCTGACTGCTCAAAGTTTTTTCTAAGGGTCTCTCCCTGTTTTACTGCATCCAAAACATGTGGATACATTTTGAAATAAGATCTTGAAGGGGTAATCCTTACTTTGGAGTCTAGAGAGTTACCCTTTGTTCTACTGGCTTTAATACTCCTGCTCTTAATCTTGCAGAACTGAAAAGAAGAACTATCTTCAGGTTTTATTGCCGAGGTGATACCCCCTTTCCTGTGTGTCACACTACTATGTGTTGTAGATTTGCTCTCCGAGGGCAGCTTGGTGCTTTTATCGAGGGATTTTCCTTTAGTCAACCCCTGCGCTGCTCCTCCTCACTTCCTACCTCTTTTTGCAGTTTTTATTGCTGGGGTTTTTACTACAGTAGATTTAATGTTACCCAAAGCTGCACTAGGCTGTGGTGCGCTGGTCTCAGAGAATTACCCCTCCTGACCCGCCGAAGTATGCCCTGGACGATTCAGCGGTCTGAAGAGAAAATGCAGGAAAAGCTTACAGACCTTACTGCGGGCGCTTTGCTTGTTGGTGTGCCCCCCTCCTCCTGACTCCCCAATAACTCACATTGTTGTGACAAGGGGCACGAGATAGTCGAGGCGAACCCACCCCTCTCCGCAGGCAACCACTTGCCCGTCTCCTCCACGCCAACAGTCTTCTCCAGCGTAGATGGTCGTAAGGTCTCCCTGTGCTGCCTCTGTCTCTTCCGGACTCGACTCGGAGGAGTCCGCGAGCAGTCGCCCTGCGGCCCCTCCTCAACTCCAGGGTGGCAACAAACCAGCGCGGGTGGTCTGCAGATACTCCAACACACATCCCCCAGATACCCAAGGTGAGCCAAAACTTCAAACAATCATGGGGGGGTCGCCAAATGATGAATTTTGCCGATTTTGCACGTCTCTGCTTGTAACAAATCCACGCAGGACGAAGGCACCACCGGAGGCAAGCGACTGCTTAACTCACGGCTGCCATGTTCTCACCTCCTAGCATAACCCTGGGTTGCCTTATTACATTTAATAGGTGCTAACAACAGTTTCTGGAGCAGATAGGAAAATACTGTTTGCACTCAAATGAACTGCAATTTTAAATAGTCCTTAGTAGTAAAGTCAGATTTTATGTAACCCTTCTGAAAATGCCACTTTTGGAAAGTTGAAATTTTTCTTCCTAAATGAGAAGTTCCTTTCCGCCAGTCACATGACTCTGAATGGCTCTCCTGTGCTATTTTATGTATTCCTCCTAGGCATAGTCACAAAAAGGCCTTGGGTATGGGTCAGGGTGTTGCTTCCCTGACCAGGACATCCTGGGGTTTGGCACTCACCCTTCCTGAGCTTCAAAGGAACTGCCTCAGGGCTTGCACACCCACCTGAAGAATTCTAATGGCTGCCTGCCCTGCCACTGACAATGCAGCTCACACCTAAGCCTGCCTGAAATTTGTTGAACCAAGCCAGTTTTGAGCCAAACCCAGGAAAGATGGAAGATAAGACAAAGGGGGTATCTGCCACCACATAGGAGATAAACGTGGCTCTCTCAGAACCTGAACTCCCAACATTCCTGGACCTGTGGACCAGTACCTGCATAAAGAAGGACTTCCCTGCTGCCAGAAGGAATGTCCTGCCCTGCTACTTGAAGCACTGCCTTGCTGTATGTCAAAATAAATTTGGACCTGCTTGACTTGATACTAGGCTACACAGTGTGACTTCAAGGACAAGCTGGCTGACCTCCTATGGGTGCTACAGGGACACAACAAGCTTCCAGAAGCCTCACTCCAACTGCCTAGTTGACCTGCTGAAACTGGACCTGCTTGAACCCTGCTGCTGGCCTCTGCCAGAGTGAGTTCTGACCCCCAAGAGATGCCCCCAGTTCCTGAATCCTTGGCGGGCGTGAGTGGAAGCTCTTCCAGAAGTAAATGGAGGAAGTCCTGAAGTTTGAGCACCTGTGTCTGCAAACAAATCACTTCATGCTGATACCTCAGTCCGCAGTGACGGGAACACGAAGCTCTGGTGAGACATGCTCTCCATGCTAACAGCGACAATCCACAAAGACCAGCAATACGAGACCTGCACTTTCACGTTACAGCAATGACTGCCCATGGTGCCCACCAACACTAAGCTCCAGAGACAACTGGATCTTTACGCTATAGCCATGACCATCTGCAATGCTTGACCTGCTCTTGATGCCAAGAGCCTCTTCCTTGCGGCCTCTTCCAATGCTAATGGTACTGTTTGGGATGAACTTGAGAAGATACCCTTTCAGCAGGACTAACCTGGTCCCTGGATTTGACCCTTGCTCAATCATGGTCAATCTGAACTTGTGACTTTACCCTGGTTTAGTTTGACCAGATGCTCGGGGATGGTGCTTTGTGCCTTTAGGCACTATTTTCGCAATCAAAAATAAATTGAATATCTCCAGTTCTACTGTTTTTTTTTTATCATTATGGTATCATTTTATTTATTAGAAATAACTATATGTTTCTAAATTGTTTTGCGATCTTTCTTGTGTTGTGTTTCAGTTTAATACTGTTTGTGTGATGCATAAATATATCACAGATTGCCTCTAGTTTAAACCTGACTGCCTTGTGCCAAGCTATTAGAGGGTTAAGAGCAGGTTAAATTAATGACTTTTTGTGGTTCACCCTGACAAGGATTGTGGTTGTTGCCTGAGTGAGGCTTCCGCCCTCTCAACCACTAACCCACTTATTTACACGAAGGAAGTTGGAGTTGCCTTGTTTTTGATCAGCACTTTCTTGTCAAAATTGAGAGAAAGTGGTGCACCAAGAAAGCACATAATGTGGAACTAGTGGCTGCTTACTAAGCAGAGCTCCTTTCTGTTTCTTATTTTGAACGAAGGAAATAATTGCTGAAGCTGTATCTGCAGCCTCAGTTCCTACTGAGGGGCTTCTTTCGAAATTTCCAGTTCTTGACTCATTTACCATTGATAAGAAAGAGGATTTAGATCTTTTAATTGAAGGGATAATTGTAGAGGGAGGCCAGTGTAATGAGGTGGTTAGACACCTAAACAAACTTTTAGGCTTTTAAGACCCTGATGTAGAAAACGTTCATGGTTTCAATGCTCAACACCATACTCCTTTGCCAGATTTTCTTCCTATGCATGAAGTATATAAAAGCCCACTTCTTATGAATAGGGAGAATATTGATAAATCAAGCTTTTGCTGTTTCCTAAGTTTGTGCAACAACTTGAAGAATTTGATGAAAAAACGAGAAATAAAAATCTGGTGCCAAAGGTTAATTCTATCTTGGCTCCCATGGCATCATCATCTTCCTTGGCTTCAGAAGAAGCCTCCTTTTCAGACAGAATGGATAAAAGAGTAGAAGGTGCTTAAGATTTCTAGCTCTTCAAGATGAAAAGTTGCAAGGAATATATTCTGTCAGTCAGTCAGTCAAATTTGCTTTATTCAAGATAAAAACTCATAAAAGCATACAGCATAAACACAGTTGGATTAATTGATAAAATATATTTACAAATCACGAAATTCATCATATATACAATTTAAAAAGAAATATTTATGAAGAAGCATACTGACTAGGATTTTTTTTTTTAAAACTCGTTGAAATTATCCATCATTGCATTCAATACCCCCGAGCACACAGTTTAAGATTGGGGTCTAGCCCACCACAAATTTCCTTCTAATGGCCCACACCCACCCCAAGTATTTGGCAACCGCGACTGTAATAACCGGCAAGGTGTTAGTGCAAATTATTCTTAAGGCCACCTTGCTGTCCTTTTTGCCTAGCAATTTGCACATCGCCTTTAGCCATACACGTCGGGGGGTTAAATAGGCCCTACAAACAAAAAGAAGGTGGGCAGCGGTCTCTCTTTCGTTTTTACACACTGGGCATAATTCAGAATTTCCTTTGCCCCATCTACCGGTTAGTGATCTTAAAGGGAGTGACCCTACTCTAAGTTGGAAGTAGAGCTTCCTATCCTCCGGCTTAGTGATGATGTCCCAATACTGCTCTAAGCTAGGAGAAACTTTTATTTCCAAGAAGCGGCCCTCCATAGTAGAAGGATCAACATCATTCCAGTTCCGGTAGGCAACCATTTCCCAGTACCTTTCTTTTAAAGTGTCTTTGGATGGGAACTGGGCTGTTTCTGGGTTCTCCCACAACCCCTGCAAGCCCATTAATATCAGTACTTTATGGAGTTCTTTAAGCTAAGTGATCTTGTGAAATGGATCGGTTTTGATGACATCCAGAAATCCCAAAGCATAATGAATGAGTTCAGGAGTAACCCAGATACGTCGCCAATATAAAATGGGTCGTAATCTAGCCATATCTGGGAGGGCTTTCCTGCCTAGATCATAACGCAGCGGTTGCATTGGGGTGCTTTTGGGGAGGCCAGCAAGATCACGAAAAAATGTATTCTCCACCAGCGTTAGGGATGCCAGCTTGTCATAAGCCCATATTTCGGCGCCATAAAGGGCCGAACTTAGGGCTTGCGCCTCATATACTTGCAGTGCTGGTTGTACAGGCTTGGTCAAAGACTTCCTGAACTCCCGGCATATAGCTCCCGTATTTTGGCGGAGTTTTAGTGCCGCCATTTCTATATGCTTCCCCAGTTTACTCCTTTTGACACATGGATACCTAGGTAAACAAAGTCCGATACCATTTCCACTTTTTGGCCATCCATAAAGAAGTTCCCTTTAAAACTATGGTGGGGGTTAAATGCCATGAGCTTTGTTTTTTTGACATTGACTTCCAAACCCCGATTGACACAGAAATCCTCAAAGATCTTCAGGGCTCTCTGTAATCCACTGGGGGTTTTGGACATAATGAGCGTGTCATCTGCGAATAGTAGAATTGGGGTTTTCAATCCAGCCAAACTAGGAGCGTCTACTTTACCAAGCAACATACGCTCTACTACCCCGTTGATGTACAATGACAAGAGCGTGGGGGCCATGGCACAGCCTTGGCACACCCCACGCTCTACCGGGAACTCCGAGGTTACTTGGCTGTGACCCCCCACTTAATTTTGCCTGATTTGACTCATGCAACCTCATCACAAGTGTTAGGATCTCTGCCGGCATACCCATCTCGCTTAGCACTTTCCACATCTTGGATCTAGGGACTAAATCGAAAGCAGCACGTAAGTCTATGAACGCTGCATACATACTGGAAGTACTACCGTCTTCCAGTATATTATTGTAAATCTGGATATCTGGTCTATGGTACTAGTTAATTTGCGAAATCCAGCCTCGAAGGGGGTCAAAATGTCTTTTTCTTATACCCAGGCCGATATTTTCTCTAGGGTCATTTTTCCAATCACCTTTTTAATTGTGTCTAGCAGGCTAATAGGCCTATAATTCCCAGGCTGTGATTTATCGCCTTTTTTGAACACCGGGATTATAGCAGCGCCTAGCCAAGACTTAGGGACTGGTGCCCCCAGTGCCACGGCGTTGGCCAGCCTTGCTATGTAGAGTCCCCAGTGCTTTTTATCGTGAAGAAAAACATCCGCGGGGACCCCATCAGGTCCCGGTGCTTTTCCCCTCGAGACAGAGTCAAGTGCCACTACTGAGTCTTTAAAACTAAAAGGGGCAACTGAATATAGAGTATGATTGGGGGAAGCAGGTTGTCACGCTAGTGTTTAGCGTCAGGTGACCTTAAAAGTCGCTCTTCTCATCGCCGCTTCAGATCTGTTCCTGAGGCTCAGCCGGGAACTAGCACGCACTCACAGCTTATTTTAAAATATTATTGTTTGAAATCATTGTATGTTTGTAACAGGGTGATTTACTACTACTGTTACTTTTAGACCTGGGGGCTCGTGTTTTACTTTTACTTCTGCCGACTTGGGCATTAATCCCACAGCGTGTGCTAGAACACGGTTTGACAGCGTGTGTGAGCAATACTTTGTTACCTGACTCCACGCTCGATTCTGGTAGCTGATTCTTGCGCGGCCGCCATCTTGGGGAAAGCAGGTTGTCACGCTAGTGTTTAGCGTCAGGTGACCTGCCTCCACCCTATTTGTGCGTTATGCCGCCTAGGACGTGCAGCGGATGAGTGCAGCGGGCGCGCCACATGCGCGCCGGAGGTGCGCCAGAGGTAAGCCCGTCTGCGCCCATCCGCGTCCCGGAGGCACCCGGGTCGACCAACAGTGATGCTCCTCCTACCCCCACCCGGGGATATTTAACCTGTTATGACTCCGCTACCTTGTTCAGGTTAAAGGGAAATACTTGCTGTAATTGCCCCATACCTCTGTGTGAGCCCTTTATGGATGTTTTAAATTGCCTACACTGTGGGTGGACGGCTTCTACCGCTCCCCATAGCTCAGCCACTGGCTGTGTTTTAAAACCCCCGGGCCTCCCGCATACCGAGGGTAGCCCATACCCATGTATGCTTCTTAATACTCGATCCATGGGCAAACATGCCCTTGATCTTTTCAATCTTCTTACAGAACAAAAACCGGCCTGCCTCTTTCTAACAGAAACTTGGCTGTCCGAGGCTTCTTGCCCTGATATCTCCACTGCCCTTCCTCTGAACTACTATATTGTGAGGAAAGATCGGGCTCTGGGTAGGGGAGGTGGTGTGGCTATTGTAGTCGACAGACAATATGCTTGTTCAGTGGTAGCGACTGAGGCTATCGCCGGAGTAGAATCACTAGGCTTTTGTCTTTCTTTCTCTCCTCACCAGTCGTGCGCTGGCCTATTGGTATACAGGCCTCCTGGTCATGTGAGCTCTTTTCATGAAGATCTCCATTTGGTTTTGTCTCCACTGATCATGAAATATAAGCACTGCGTCCTTCTTGGAGATTTCAATATTCATATGGATGACACGGAGGCAGTAGACTCCGTGAAACTCCAGGATGTAACTAACACCTTTGGTTTGCCCCCATTTATAGCTTCGGCCACTCATAATAAAGGTCATATTTTTGACCAGATATACTCCTCCCTTCCTATTCTGTCTTCCCCTCCGCTACCTCTGACCTGGTCGGACCACTATCTGTTGACCTTTTCTATTCTTAACAGCTCCAGGGTGATTAGCAGTGGTATTGATCCTCAGTCTACAGTCTTTCGCCCCTTTCATCGGGTTACGGCCGCTTCACTGGAGCACTCTCTCATTGAGCATCCATGCCCATTCACGGGCCAGCTGGATAATGATCTCGCCACCTTTCAGTTATGGCTTCTCCAGCCTTTCGATGAGCTAGCTCCAATTCCTTTTCAGCCTAAATCTGGTCGTCGTACCTCTGCGCCTTGGTTCACTTCAGAACTCCATGAGATCAGAAGGAGTTGTAAGAAGGCTGAAAGAATCTGGCGTCGCAATTATGACGAGGCTCTTAAAGCTACTTATAAATCCCATATTAAGGACTATCACAAAGCTATTATAGCTGGGAAAAAAGCGCACTTCGCCAGAAGAATTGAATCAGCTAGTAATTTTAGCAAAGACATTTTTAAAATTGTTAAGGAGTTTACGTCCCCTGCTGCCTCAACCCTTAACTCTGCTCCGTCTGAATCTTGGGTAGAGCAACTGGCGACTTTTTTCTCGAATAAAATCCTGGCCATTCAGGCCTCTTTTGCATTGAATACTCTTTCGAATGTGGCTCCTTCCATGTCATTCGGAACACCCTCCATTCCCGACAGTCAACGCTCCCTTTCTGACATGCATTTGCTTGTCACTTTTCCACCCCTATCTCTCCAGCATTCATTGGATTTGATAGAAAAAGTTAAATCCGGTTCACCCTCGGACTCATGTCCGGCAAAAATTTTTGCCAAAATGGCCCGTGTCATCAACCCTTTGGTGAATCCAATTCTCAATGCCTCTTTTGAAACGGGCAAGGTCCCTATTGCATGGAAAAAGGCTCATATTGTCCCTCTTTTAAAAAACCCAACTTGGACCCTTCTGAACACTGTAATTATCGGCCAATTTCGCTGCTCCCTGCTTTGGCGAAAATTGCTGAAAAGCATGTGCATTCCATCCTTTCCAGCTTTCTGGAAACGCGTGATATTTTTCACCCTTCCCAGTCTGGTTTCCGTGCAAATCTGAGCACCGAGATCGCCTTACTGGAAATCACTGAGTATATCAAGGAAATCACGGACAGTGGTGGCAAGGCGTTGTTGGTCCTTTTGGACCTGTCAGCGGCTTTTGATACCGTCCCTCACTGCCGTCTTCTCGCTAGACTCCATGAGATTGGACTAAGAGGGACGGTATTCAACTGGCTCAAGTCATTTCTGACCGACCGCCAACAACTGGTCTGGGCCCCTCCTTTCTCAGCAGCTATTCCTCCTTTGGCCGCTGGAGTTCCTCAGGGGTCGGTGTTGAGTCCTACCCTTTTTAATGTTTATTTATCTACTCTGGCGGAACTGGCTGAGTCGCACGGAGCGCGTATTGTGTCGTACACTGACGACATGCAGCTCCTTTTCTCCTGCGACAAGAACGCTGATTTCTATGGCCCGTCCATTAGGAGGTGTCTGGAGGCCATTTTCCTCTGGTTTCATGAGAATCAGTTAAAATGTAATTCGGACAAGTCCGAGATTATTTTTTTGGGCTGTCCTCCTGACATCCACTGGAAATCCTGGTGGCCGCATGACATGCATCCCCCTGCATCATCTTCCTCAGTAGCACGCAACCTAGGGGTAAAGATCGACACTGGTTTAACGTTTAAACCCCAGATTCTCAGCTTAGTTGGCCAGTGTTTTACCATGTTGCGCGCCCTGAGGAAATTTCTTCCGCTTCTTTCTCTAACTCACAGGAGAATTACGGTACAGGCATTAATTGGATTCAGACTTGATTATTCCAATATCTTATATTTGGGTCTCCCGGAGTACCTTCTGGCACGCCTTCAGACAGTTCAGAATTCAGCAGCGAGGGCCATCTTTGGCCTTAGTCGCAGGGCTCACACCTCAGCTCTCCTTGATTCGCTGCACTGGCTGCCGGTGCGGACGCGTATTCATTTTAAAGCCATGACCATGGCTTTCAAATCCTTGCATGGTATTGGCGCTGTATATCTAAGGAAAAGATTGCAATTTTACTATCCCTCTAGATCTCTTTGTTCGGCCTCTCAAGCTCTGGCCATTATTCCAACTATCAAACGCGCTCGCATTGGTGGTCGCTCCTATAGACTATTGGCCCCAAAACTCTGGAACAAACTTCCTCTGTCTCTCAGGAAGTTGGATAATCTGCTGGCCTTTCGGAAGGAACTAAAGACCTGGCTCTATGGTTTATAGTTTCCTCTCTGGTCGCCTCACTACAGATCTGTTAGCGCCGGGACGCTCTGCCTGAGTAGCCGTGCCCTCTATAAGACACCCACTTAACATAACATAACATTCATAACTTCTCTGCTCTTGTCCGCAGGATAACATGCGTATTGGGGGCCAAAAAACTCAACCCACATACTCTGCGTTACATGGTTTGTGGGTGGGTCAGGATGACCTCCTTTCCCCCACTTGACAATACTCCAGAAGAGTTTAGAGTCCATAGCAACACTGGCTGATTTGTGATTTGCCAGAATTCCTCATCCCAGTGTTTCTTTGCTATGTGGATGCATTTTTTGTAATCCTGTCTTGCTACCCTGACAGCAATAGGGTCTCTTTTTTTTATTGCTGTTCCCAAAGTTTTTCTTGCAGATCTACAAGCTTCGTTGTACCATCCCACCCTCTTTTGGCAGTTATGTTCCCTTTTGTTTTTGGTAGCTACCTTAAAATATGGCCCTTTATATTCCCAAAGAAGCCTTCATGCAGGTTGGTGATGTCTCTCAGATCTTTTCCTGACAAATTTTCGGTCAACAATATGGTCTCCATAGCAGATGTAGTTATATCCAGCTCATCGCTAATATTTTCCAAGACCACGGTACTCATTGCAACTTGGGGCCACCTCACTCTTCTCATATTGTTAGAAGGGACAATATCAGCTATGGGCTCCCTGTCCTCATTAGACCCCTCTAGCTCCTCTTTACAGAAATGGTGAGTAATACATAGGGTATTATGATCACTCTCCTGCCTGGGAACAACCTTCATGTATTTTATTAAATGCCAGATTGCCATATTAAAGATAACATAATCAATCCTGCTTTTTGAGCGACCATTATCAAAGGTGTTTTCACCATGAGCATCGCTCGGGGTTCTTCCGTTTAAAGCGCTAAGTCCCCTTTCATTACATATTGCATTTAGCTGGATTATGCTATCTGACCATCTGTCTATTGGTTTTAAATCCAACTTAGGGATCCCCCACTGGGAGTCCTCTTCTTCCCCCACGTACCAGTCTCCTACTGTGAGGGGCTCAAAGGTCATGTTTAGGTTGCCAGCAATTATTGTATTGTTTTCACATGGCTGAGAACCAATCAGTTGGTCAAGGGCTACCAGAACCTGGGATTTCTCTCCACCGGACCCTCTATTGTACAGATTATAAATGTCCACGATGCTTAGGGAGCCCAATGTTAGCCTAATCAACTGTATGTCCCTATTGTTAGTTGGAAGTTCTACCACTGTATCGAAAAGTGCTTGACGTAGCCAAATGGTTAACCCCCCTTTTGGCTGACCCTTGGGTCCCTTAAGTGCGGGCACGAAAAAGTTCAAGAAACCTTGGAGAAACTGGGGCTCACAGGCCCAGGTCTCTTGAAAGAGACAGATGTCGAAACTATTTACAAAAGAAACCCATTCCGGGAAAAATAATTTAGGGCCCAATCCTGCCAGGTTCCAAGATAATATCCCACCCCTGTCCCCCCTGTAGTCCCTCAGAGATCAAGTGGTAGCTAGGGTTAATGTACTTGTGCTATTTACCCTTAGTTGCTCACATCCCATATTTTGGGCCAGAATTGGATCATTAGCCACCATCTCCACAGGAACACAGCGCACAGTATCAGTTACTGAAATTAAATTCACCCCTGTTCGTTCCACAATATCTATCCCCTGGCACCCACTACAATTTGAAACAGGCTCACTATCTCGAGGTTCCTGGATACTCAGAGTCGCCACCCCTGGCTCTAAGAATTGCAGTCAATAAATTGCATCCAACCCCGAATTACTGGGCCTGTGTCCATCTGCACCTAAGGGTACATTTAAAGCATTCCGGAATGGGAAAGGGGGCAGCTTCCTCAGTTGGATTCCTGTTTGACTAGGCGAGGAAGATCTGAGTTCTAGCTGGAACAGATTCTCTGCTAAATACTCCGTAGTCAAACTCAATTCAATGACATCATGGGTTTCTCCGGGATGGGTCAGTCTCCTTACTTTTGTTATGTCGTCCCTTATCACCGATCTACATCCTCTGACGTGACCCAGCCAATGAATGGCCTTGTTCGTCAGGGTGTCTACCCCTTCTCTGATGGTGCCTGCTGACCTTGCTAACTTTGGCGCATTGGTCATAAATATTTTCTTCGTGGCAAAGTTCCCTTTCCTAAGGGCTTGACCCCTAGTGGGGGGTGAACTAGGATTTAGTGACCTTTGGTTAGAACATATAGGGATACTTTTTGGGGATACCCCTGCCGCAAACCTAGGATCTCTTTTCTGGGACACTCCGCCAACCCCCTAGCCTCCATGGAACCCATTATATTCTTCTGTTTATCAGACCTAGCTTGATTTTCTACTCTATCTTTTCTTGGTGGACCATGGTGTCATGAAACAACAAAACTACAACTCCCATTGTAAGTAGTATACGGTTTTCTTTCTTCGCAAAGGAGTAAAATTACCTCTCAAGAAACCCACCCCTGTCCCGTGCATCCTGCACTCCAGTTATTCTAGAACAATGGTATGAATGGTAATTCATGTATGTGCCTGTAATTTCACTTGCTTGTGCTTATGTTTCACTGTATTGAGCAAAAGGTTTGTTATACTTCTTCATGGAAATGATTTGTCAGCGCTTAGTAAGACTTTCAGATTTCATCGGGGGCAACAGAAAGAAAAGACGCGCTTTAAAATGACACGCATTTGCCTTGCGCTGTGTGAAGTCTAACACAGCGTGAGAACAGCGCTTCTCTCACGGAGCTCAGGACGTCTCTGGGCGTGGCACGCTTAGTTTCCAGAACGTCCCGGGGTGTGGCAGAACTATAAAAGCCACACCCGGGATTCTGGAAGATGCTTAGTCTTCTTGACTCCTAGAGACATCGCGTTTGAGGAAGTTCACCGGAGGACTTCGAAAATCAGAACCCACGCTGAATCTCCGGTTCCAGGAAATCTTCAGACTACAATCCACTGGACAGAAAAGAAGAGCTAAGTACCTAATTTAAGAAAGGCGCCCAACGCTAGCTTTTGCAATATTTTTTGGACAATTTTTTGGTAAAAACGAACTCGGACACCAAATACTTTCTGAGACTTGGTTATTGTTTAAAGATGTAACGCTTGTTTAATCAAAAGGGATGTTAAGTCTAATGTTTTAAAGAAATGTGTTTAGAGAGTGACATTAACTCTAAAACCACCACAGGGAAGTCGTTTGGACAACAAGATCATTAAGAGAAGTGAGTAAGGTAACAAAATAGTTTATTTTGCAGGGAAATCTAGTTAAAGGAAAGTGCAAATAAATTGTTGTTTATTTTAGAAAATATAAAAGTCTGGGGCGGACAGTTCAACCACCTTCGACATAAAGAGAACAGCAACTCTTCAACTGATTCCATAGAATGACGACTTCCTGGACGCGAAGTCAAGTCTGGTAGATCGCAGGTAGGAGTTTACGTCAAGACATAAGAAGTGGTAGAAGGAGGTTGAGAGAGTAAAAGAAAGGGTTTAAGAATATATTTTACAGAATTTCTTGTTGCTTGCAGGACGACTACAACAACACAAATAGCGTCAGATCCGGCCTCTCTCCCTGACTGCTATCCATCACCCTAGTGTATATTAAGGAACCACAGGTTGTAAGGTAGGGTTCTGGGAGATTGGTCCATAGCGTCTTTGCAAAATCGATCAAGCACCTTACAGGTAAGGTTCGTGTTCATCTCAGGTAAGAGTGCTTGATCCCACCTGACAGAAGACTAAGCCCACGAAAAAGGATTTTGCCCAGACGCTATGGATGAATCTCAGCAGATCACTTTGCAGGATATAGCTACAGTGTTGTTAGAAATTAGAGCAGAAAATGCTGATTTAAGAAGAGATTTAACTGCAATCCAGAATAGATTGCAAGTGCCTAGTCCCACAACTTGGACCTTTAATTCTGATAAAAAATCTCATTTAAAGCCACCAGTCTTTCAACCAGCCATGCAAACTTTGTATAGTGGGAATGTCGCCCCTAACACTTCAGCTAATACTCAAATTCAGGTAGTCACGCCAGTTGCGGTACCTCTAGCTCCTCCTGAGAGATTCTTTGGGGACTGTAATAAGTTCACGATATTTCTGAATCAATGCCAGTTACATTTTGTGGCAAAGCCTACAGTATTTCCCGATGACTCCTCCAAGGTCGCTTTCATCTTGTCTTATTTAGGAGGTGATGCTGCCTTGTGGTCAGTACCATATGTAGAAAAGAATGATCCGATTTTAAATGATTTTAGACGGTTCAAAAGAGCCATGAAAAAACTATTTGCTAAACATGTTTTCGTTCAAACTGCAGATCATGAGCTATTAAATCTGAAGCAGGGGTCTTCTGATCTCTTGCATTATATTTCTACCTTCAATAGGTTGGTCATTGAAGCAGAGTGGCCAGAAGAAAAACGTGTGTCACTATTTTATCGTGGTCTACGCGAAGATTTAAAAGATATGATAACACAAATTTTAGATCCACCTACGGATTGTGAGGATTTTATAGATCTTGTAGTAGAACTTAACCATAGGATTTCAGAAAGAAAAGGAGAAAGAGGAAAAACAGATTTTAGAATGATGGTGTTCAAAGAAAGGGGGAATCTGAAAACAGAATCTTCCCCTGCTAAATTAGATCCAGTGGAACCTATGCAGATAGGGACAGTTAGAGGACCTCTTACTAAAGATGAGAGAGAGAAGCGTAGGAAATTAAATCAGTGTATGTACTGTGGAAAAGCCGGACATTTCATAAAAGACTGTCCTACACGACCTGTAAGACCAAAAATCAAGACTTCTGAGATAGCAACAATGCAGCAGTCGGAAAACTAACTAACTCGGTAGATAATGAGGTCAATCTATCGAGTTCACACATCACCTTGGCCTCCTTAACTCCAACTGCCTCTCATTGTCATCTCAGCATGCGAATTCTTCTTCAGTCTCAAGAAAATAAAGATCGGTCTTGGTCCATAGACGCTTTGATTGATTCTGGGGCTACTGGTAATTTCATCGATACTAAGTTATTCCAAAAACTAGGACTACAAAGGATAGTAAAGGAGTCTCCAGAAATTGTTAGAGCAGTAGACGGAAAAGAACTCACCTCAGGTCTAATTCAACATCATACAGAAATCTTAAAAATGACTTGTGCTGAGAAACATGTAGAAAAAATAACATTTGACATAATTGATGCTCCTCAATTCGGTTTGATTCTGGGCATCCCTTGGTTAGTGCTTCATAATCCTTATATTGATTGGACTAATAGGAGTATACTATTTAAATCTGATTATTGTCATGCCAAGTGTTTTCAACAATTCCCAGGTTCTGAGTTGTTAATACAGGGTTATGATTTCCCCAAGAATTCCAAAAGTATTTTGGTTTTGCTGGAGTACCTGATGAGTATCAAGATTTGGTTGATGTCTTTGATAAGAAAAAGGCCAATACCTTACCTCCTCACAGAGATTTTGATTGTCAGATAGATTTAGTTCCTGGGGCATCGTTACCTTGTAGCCGAATTTATGCCTTAACTGAGAAAGAGAATGAACATTTACGCAATTATCTTGACGAATACTTAGCCAATGGTTTTATTAGTCACTCCAAGTCTCCGGTCTCTTCTCCTCTTTTTTTTATTCCAAAAAAGGGAGGAGAATTGCACACGTGCATAGACTATCGTGCAATTAACAATGTGACTGTAAAAAATCGATACCCTCTACCTTTAATTCCAACATTACTTGACCAAATCAAAGATGCCACCATTTATACAAAATTGGATCTGCGTGGAGCATATCATCTGGTGCGAGTCCGAGAGGGAGATGAATGGAAGACAGCATTCCGAACAAAATTTGGATTATATGAATATCAGGTTATGCCTTTCGGACTTTGCAATGCTCCAGCAGCATTCCAGTTTTTTATAAATGAAGTGCTAAGGGACTTCTTGGATATTTGTTGTATCGTCTACATTGATGATATTCTCATCTACTCGAAGGAAAGATCTGAACATGTAAAGCAAGTACGAGCCATTCTTCAGCAGCTTTTACAAAATTCCTTATTTGTAAAACTTGAAAAGAGTTTATTCCATGTAACCACAGTAGACTTTTTGGGATACATCCTTAGTCCGGCTGGAATAGAAATGGATCCAAAAAAGGTTCAAGCAATTATAGACTGGCCCAGCCCTTCCTCTGTGAAACAAATCCAGAGTTTTTTGGGATTTGCAAATTTTTTATAGACGATTCATTAAAGACTTCCCATCACAAAATTGTTGCGAAAAAATATGAAATTCGAATGGACCCCAGAAACTGAATCAGCTTTTCAGGATCTAAAAAAACAATTTATAACAGCTCCGGTTTTAAAACATCCTGATACCTCTCAGCCTTTTATAGTAGAAGCTGATGCCTCTCAATTTGCAATAGGGGGGGATTTTGTCCCAAAGAAGTACTAATACTGGGCAATTACATCCAATTGCATACTAGTCTAGAAAATTATCCCCTCCTGAACAAAATTATGTCATAGCTGATGGAGAATTATTGGCCATAAAAGCTGTATTCAAAGAATGGCGACATTACTTGCTAGGGGCTCGTCATCCTGTAACTATATACACTGATCATAGGAATTTACAGACACTTAGATCCGCTAAAGCTTTCACTCCTCGCCAATTGCGTTGGACTTTGTTTTTCAATGATTATGATTTCATCATCACTTATCGCCCTGGAAAAGAAAATAACAAAGCCGACGCATTGTCTAGAATAGGTTTAAGTGATGATTTGAATGCTAAAAAAGAAACACTACATCCTATTATTTCTGAGGAACGTTTTCAAAAAGGTCTAATTGACTCTGAAGTTTTGTCAGACATAGAGAAGGCCCTAGAAAAACAAACAAAAGAAGAATGGAATAAACTTTACCCTTTATTGCAATGGAAAGAAAATATATTATTCATGAATGATCAAGTATTTGTGCCCAACGAATCGTTACAGGAAAAAGTTTTACAGATTTATCATGATTCAATTTTGTCAATCCATCCTGGGGTAACAAAAATGTACCAACTTATTAAAAGGAGGTTTTGGTGGCCGAATATGTTAAAAGACATTCAGAAATATGTACAAACTTGCACTGTTTGTAGTCAAAACAAAGCAGTTCATAGGTCACCGCATGGTTTACTTATGCCTTTACCAGTTCCACCCCAGCCTTGGCATACAGTGGCTCTTGATTTCATTGTAGAGTTACCTCGTACCACATCTGGCTTCACCACCATTCTCACTGTTGTGGATCACTTTTCTAGATATGCTCATTTCATTCCCCTAAAAAAGCTCCCCTAAGCTTTTGATTTGGCACACATTTTTGTCACACAAATAGTCAAATTGCACGGAATTCCCTCAGTGGTACTCTCGGACAGGGGATCTCCGTTTGTGTCACATTTTTGGCAAAACCTTGGTAAATCTTTAAATATGGAAGTGCGCATGTCATCTAGCTATCACCCACAAACTGATGGGTTAACAGAACAAACGAATTATTATTATTATTTTTATTATTATTATTATTATTATTATTATTATTATTATTATTTATTTTTGTAGAGCGCGTAGTCACCCGGGGGTATCCCAGTGCTAAAAAATCTTATCTCCTGAGTACAGTGGGCCAAGGGAGGGGAAGAGGGAAGGAGGGCCAAGGGGGAGGACAGGGAGGGCGGAACAAAGGAACCAGATCAGGGTGAGTGATTCACTGTGGGAAGAGGTGGGTTTTGAGCTGTTTCCTAAACCGGAGGTATTGAGGTTCAAGGCGCAGGGCTCGGGGGAGGGCGTTCCAAAGTCGTGCAGTCTGGACTGAGAAACGTCTTCCTCCCGATCGGGCTCTCTTGAGTTTGGGGGCAGCAATGAGGTTTTCGGTGTCAGAACGGAGAGGTCTTGAAGATTTGTAAGGGGCGATGAATTTCTTGAGAGCAGGGGGGCCTTGATTACGTCGTAGTTTGTGGGCCAGACACAGGGCCTTGAATTTGACCCGCTCTCTTATGGGGAGCCAGTGGAGGAGTTTTAAAGCCGGTTTGGCCGACGCTCTGGCAGGGGTATTCGTGAGGATACGGGCCGCGGTATTCTGAATTCTTTGAAGTTTATTCAGGGTCATCTCTGGGGCGCCCAGGTATATCACGTTGCTATAGTCAAGCCTCGAGATTATTAGGCCTTGAATAAGCAACTTTTGGGAGTTGGGGGGCAGGATGGGCAGGACTTTCCTCAGTGACTTCAGAAGTCCGAAGCAGGTCCCGGCCACTTTCTTTGCCTGCACATTGAACGAGAGGTCGGTGTCAAGCCACACTCCCAGGCTCTTTACTTCCTCTCTGGGTTCTGGAGGAGGGCCCAGACATGCTGGCCAGATGTTTGCGGACAGTGTGAGTCCTTTTGGGCCCAAGAGCAGAACCTCAGTTTTTGACCCATTTAATTTTAGGGCAGAGGTGTTCATCCAGTGATGGACCTCCACAAGGCAGTTAAATAGATCTGCTGGTTGTTGTTTGGGGTGGGATAATGACACAACCAGTTGTGTGTCGTCAGCGTAACTGACGACACTCACTCCGAATGGAATGATGACCTCCTCCAATGTGGACATATAGATATTAAATAAAGTGGGGCTCAGGGAGGAGCAATCGAACAATTTCTGCGATGTTTATTAACCACCTATGATCAGGAATGGTCAGAAATTCTATGGGCTACTGGGGCGGACAGTTCAACCACCTTCGACATAAAGAGAACAGCAACTCTTCAACTGATTCCATAGAATGACGACTTCCTGGACGCGAAGTCAAGTCTGGTAGATCGCAGGTAGGAGTTTACGTCAAGACATAAGAAGTGGTAGAAGGAGGTAGAGAGAGTAAAAGAAAGGGTTTAAGAATACATTTTACAGAATTTCTTGTTGCTTGCAGGACGACTACAAGAACACAAATAGTGTCAGATTCGGCCTCTCTCCCTGACTGCTATCCATCACCCTAGTGTATATTAAGGAACCACAGGTTGTAAGGTAGGGTTCTGGGAGATTGGTCCATAGCGTCTCTGCAAAATCGATCAAGCACCTTACAGGTAAGTTCGTGTTCATCTCAGGTAAGAGTGCTTGATCCCACCTGACACATGGGCCCTGGTAGTTTGAGTTGTTGTTGGAGTAACTGATAATCTTGCTTCTCCTTCTATGTGTTGAACCTGAAGTGATGTACCACTCGGGGGAGCACTTATTCCCAATGATGCTTGAGTTCTTGGAATAGCTTTGGTCGGATAGGCAGTAGTTTGTTTACTAGAAACCCCCAACCCCGGCCATGGGTTACCCACATCAGGTTTTGGAACAGAGGTGAAATTAATAATCATTGACTTCATTACCTCAATCTCATCCCTTAATAGTAAGACTAGTTTAACCAGCTCATCAATGGTTCCTGGGAAATCTTTAGGGCTTAACAAATCACTCCCCGTTCCTTTTTCAACAGCGTGGGGTGTTTTGGAAATATGGCTGGAAATACCTTTTCCCCCCTCTTATTGAATCTCTGCTAATACCATGAATCTATTTGAACACGGTAGTGGGTCATGATTAATTACAGCTGTTTCTTTGGTCTTTCCAGCTTGGGGAGGGTTAACGCCAGCTGATTGCCCTTTTTTCCTTTCCCCCCCACAAGATCGTTTCTGGCTTTGTTGAGCAGACCTAGCCACTGGAGGTTTAAGCTGCTTTTGGAACATTTAAGGGATGGTAATAGGATTGGTTGCTAGCTCCTGGATGTCAGACCCTAACCCCCCCCCCACCCCCCCTGCTAGACTCTGTTAGGTCGGGGGGCCCTCTTTCATCAGTCAAGATATCATAACAATCCTCAACAATAGAGTCAATCCTGTTAAGTACACAGTTCGTAGCAGCGTGTGTTTGACCCCCCTTCAATTTCTTCTTTTTGGTTTGCTTTATGCGTTTGGCCGACTCAGCGACCCCAGTTCTGCCGTCCATGGATTTACACTTGCCCATGGTCCAGATGAATTACTATAGCGTTATTGATAGCAGCCAAGCAATAATGATTGTGAATGACACACTATACCTTATTGGGAGGCTTGAGTCCTGGGGGAGACCAACTAGTACAAGATGTTAGCTGTGTAGCCCGTCCTGTCCCCAGTCGTCCACGGACGGCCACAGACGGCCCGCCCTTTGCCCGGGCTTCGCCCGGCGCTCCCGCGACGCGGGAAATGGCCCGGGGCTTTAAGCACCTCCTGGCGCGATGACGCTTGATTTGGCTTCCGGCCGCAGCTGCCGCTGGGAAAGGGAGTCTAGGCTCACCCCCTCTCCGCGGCCGCAATGAGGATGAAAAGCTTACGGCGGCGGGGGGTGAGCATGCAGGCAAGGTAGCGCTGAGGTGGTGCAGCGGATTCAGGGTGCAAGGTGTGGGCCAAAAGTTCTACAGACCCGGTCCGGTGAGTTTCCCCGCTCAGCCGCAAATGGCCCGGGGCTTTAAGTGCCTCCTGGCGCGATGACGCTTGATTTGGCTTCCGGCCGCAGCTGCCGCTGGGAAATGGAGTCCAGGCTCACCCACTCTCCGCGGCCGCAATGAGGATGAAAAGCTTACGGCGGCGGGGGGGTGAGCGTGCAGGCAAGGTAGGTCTGAGGTGGTGCAGCGGATTCAGGGTGCAAGGTGTGTGCCAAAAGTTCTACAGACCCGGTCCGGTGAGTTTCCCCGCTCAGCCGCAAATGGCCCGGGACTTTAAGCGCCTCTTGGCGCGATGACGCTTGATTTGGCTTCCGGCCGCAGGTGCCGCTGGGAAATGGAGTCCAGGCTCACCCCCTCTCCGCGGCCGTAATGAGGATGAAAAGCTTACGGCGGCGGGGGGTGAGCGTGCAGACAAGGTAGCGCTGAGGTGGTGCAGCGGATTCAGGGTGCAAGGTGTGGGCCAAAAGTTCTACAGACCCAGTCCGGTGAGTTTCTGTCATGTATCTGGTGCCCATGCCAAGGGACTACTGACCTATCCTAGTTTCAAGAGAAATAAACAAATGTGTTCTTCATGTTCCATTCAAAATGGTGACTACAGGCAATTATTTGGTGGCTCTGGATCTCAATAATTACTTTTTTATGTTCCAATGCATCTTGATTATGAATAATATCTAAGCTTTGCAGCGGGAAATTATTTCTAGTTTAGAACTCTCCCCTTCTGTGTTACTGTAGTGCCACAAAATGTACTAGCTCTAATGGGTGCTTCTTTAAAATGTCAATGGACTTAGAAATCACATTATCTTGATGATTAGTTAATTTCTGCTTCCTCTTTCTTTAGGGAAAACTCTGAGGGTCTGACAGGGTTGGCGGATACAGTTAACATTTCTGCTGAATTGGATCAATCTAATTTAATTCCTACATAATAATGCCAATTTATAGAAGCTTTATTTTAGACCCACTTGGGAGCAGTATTCCTTTCAGAGCATAGGTGAATATCTCTTTAGTATCAGCTAAAGTGTTCATGGACTCATGACAGCTACAATGATGGTCAACTCCTAGGCTTGCTTTTCATGAAGCCCTTGATGAGTCATCTTCTTTCTCATTGGTTTATTGTTCTTAGAACTATGAAGCAGTAATTACTGTGGGAAAGACTCCAGGACAGACTCTTGCAATTTGGTTAGTACCAGCTCATCTTAAAAATGCAGCAACTACAGCTGTTCATACCCTCATTGTTCTGACAATAGATGCAAGCCTTCTGGGGTGGACAGTTAGCTTGTAGGATAACAAATTATAAGGGGCTTGGTCTACTCAAGAATGTTTCAATCATCACAAGGAAGGAGCTGCATGATGATGATCCTGGACGCCTGCTGCACCACAGCCCTGGTCCCCAGACCCGTCCGCCAGCCAGCGATGACTGGTCACCCCTGTGCACTCAGCCCTCAAAGCTCAACTGCCGCAACTGGCATGTCTCCATGAGGGCCCACCCCTTGCCAGTGCAACATCCTCAGCTGATTGCTGGATTCCGCACCACATGCCCTAGAGAACCCTGCGGCACCGCACCTTCATGTGTGAGCTGACTGCTGCATTCGGCGTACACTGCAGTCCAGCAGGGCTCTCAATTCAAATCGAATCTTGATTGGAAGGACGGCCTATCGAGGCCTACGCATCATCGCAGGCTGTGCACCCGCTCAGCTCTTCAGGTGCCCCTACCTCAGTGCACCGTAAGTCATCATCCCATGGCATCTGGTTTGGCTGCCATGAGATCGAACCCCCACGCACCTGTTCTGCCATCTTCTCCTGGTCTCCCAACGCACGGCGTTGGAAGCCCATGTGTTGTTTGTATGGGTCCTAGGAGGCAGACATGGTGGTGGGTGCTTCCTGCTGTGTGGTCTGTGCAGGGGGTGAGGTCTCCTTGATGCAGCTAGGCTACCCTGCTCCTGGCGGTGGGGTGCCGAAGCTGTCCAAGAGCTCATGGAAGGCGTCGTTGTCGAAGGTGTGGCGGTCTTCTTCGTCATCCTTGAAGAGATGTTCAGTCTGCTCTGCAGGAGGTGTTGATTTTCCCTCTGCAATGTGAAGGGGAGATGCAGTTTAACATTGTGTTCACATGTATGTTGATGCATTGTACAAGTTTACATACAGTCTGCATGACAATGTACATTGTGATTGTTTGGGAGGAGCTGCCTATTTGATGCGGGACAGTGGACATTTCGAGAACATCACAGATGTGTGTTTGTACTTGTACATTTTCCTCCCACATTTCCCTGCTATGCCCAATGTGATTGGCCAGTTTCTACACACAAGCAGCACCAGTTGTATCCTCTGTTCTATTATGAACGTGTTGCAGTTTGTACCACATTGTTGTCAATGTTAATGTGCTTTGCATGTGTGCTGCATTTTGGGAGAGTTGCCTCTGCAGCTCTGATTTTGCTGGCCCTCATCCCTTTCAGGCAGTGTGACTTTGACTTCTGTGCTTATACAGTGCTGAGATGTTGCATACTTGGGTACATTCGGCACTTGTTGGGCGTTGTGAGTCTGGGGCATGGTTTGTCTGCAGATGTGTTGTTTACGTCAGTGGTTGTTTGTGAACGTGGATGTGTCAGAGTGTGACCTGCTCCTTTACAGATGTGGTCCACACTCAGACACCTCAGTGTCGTGGCATGCAACATGTCATGATATATTGACTGCAACAATGCTAATCGTCATGCAGTGTCACTTGCATTGTCAGTGTTGCTCACAGACATGTTGCTTTGCTGGGTTTGGCACATGTGCATGGGTTGGTTGTGAGATTGGTGATGTGTGGGAAGGGCCCCCTCTGGGCACATAGTCGACGGGGCCCTACTTGCTGTTTCTAGGTGTGCGGCAGTGTGCCAAGGGGATAAGGGACATGATCCAGAGTCATTGTGGGTGTACACTGTGCTATACTTAATTGTGTATGTGTGTCATTGTGTAAATCTCCCCCAGTCCCAGGTTGCTACTCACCCTGTTGCTGTTGTGTCGGGTCTTGTTGAGTAGTGTCCGGTCCCCCAGACTCCTGCCAACGTCTCCACACTGATGACTGTTGACACCATTTCCTCCGTCTCATTCAGCTCATGCTGTGGCGCTGGACTCCCACCTCCAGTCTGCATTGCTGCCTTCTGGTTGTGCAGAGTTTCTGCTTGGTTTTGCACTTCACATCATTCCAGCACCTCTTGACCTCTTCCATTGTCCTCCTCAGCACTCCGACTGCATTAACCTTGTCCACGATGGACTGCCATATTCCATTTTTTGTTGCCAACGACACAGTAGAAGTGACGAACAGTAGTTGATGGTGTTATATCACCTCCGTTATCAGGATCCTGTTTTCCTGCGGACTGAACCACGTCTTCCTCTTCTTCTTCTCCTTGCCCTTCCCTGACCCCGAGGTCCCAGGATGGTCATCCGTGGGGCTTGTGGGGCTTGTGGGGTTCTGGTTGTCCTCTGTACTTGCTCTGGCTACCTCCATTGTGCTTCGCAGTTGTTTTGGTTTTGTTTGTGTGTTTGTGTGTTTTTTTTTCTAGTTTTCTAGTTTTCTAGTGATTTTTCCCCCCAGACATGTGTGAATTGCAGACTTGACACAGATTATCGCAGATTTTTTTATCCCGGTTAGGCCCATCACCACTTTTTTCACGTTCGGCATTGGATTTTTATCACCGTCACAGTGATCGCGGACATTGACGCATTATCTGGAAACGATTGCATGTTACCGCCATGTTGTGAATACGATGTTAGCGTGGCGTTATTTTCCCGTGATACAAAAAATTGTGCTAGCCTATTTTAGTGATGATTATCGCACGTTCTTGAGATATCCCCCTCAGAGCTTAGTGCTTACTGCTGGTGCTTTTGGTGCTGTTAGTGTGCGGCTGGAGATTGCTGAGTAGAGATTTTGGTCGGGAGCTGCTGCTGGAAGAAGAGAACAGACTTGGAAGATTCATTCCTAAAAGACAACCTGATTAGATTGAAGAGTGCAGAAGAATATCGCGGAGGGAGAGAGAGTAAGAGAGGGATGCACTCCGGTGAGTCGGGGTTCTAGAGAAGTTTTAGTAGGTATTATCCTATCCTGATCCTGCCCTATAGTATTTATCTCCTGATTCTTAATCAGGAGACCTCCACCAGTCCTTTGTCCAGAGGGTTGGGTTTCCCATTTCACCATTGGGTAATTATTATTCAGTCTTAAATTTGCATATCTTTTGCAAATGCATGATTTATAATGTCCTTTTGTCTCTTCATCTATCCACTCTCAATGCATTGAATTGTTGAATGTGAATTGAATTTGATAAATTAATTTTTCTCTCCTGTGTAAGTTGATGGAGTTTGCACTGTGAATCTGTACAAATGAGCGTTCATTTTGACTGAGATATTAGATCAAATTCATTCAATCTTATCTAGAGTCTGTGGGTATTTCATTAAGAGTTATAAGTTAATTTGCTAATATCACCATCAACAACTCGACTAATGGTCCATTGACCAAAGAAAGAGTGTTGATCTGTGAAGATTAGTTAGGCATTGACTAATCAAGATCAAAATGAATATAAACTTGACCCCCAGCGAAACAGCCAGGAACCTTGAATGTGTATGTGGGCCCATTTGAAATTTTTGTTGACTGTGAAGCGTTTATACCTGGCCTTTCACTGGATCACTATAATATAAGAGGGAATGCTGGTTTGTTGTGACAAGTAGCCTCAGCTATCGCTGGATGAAGTAGCGGTATAGAGAATTGCTTATCATTCCCTTGATTTATAGGCACACTATTTAATGCTGCGGCTAAAATTTAACATAGTGCTTAGAAGTAGCTATATGGAGTTAGGATGCTAAGACTTTGCTAAGCATGTTAGCAATGTTTATATTTATTTTACAGGCCTCGTCATGCATTGCTGCATTTATTTTCACATTCTGAGTGGTTACCATTCACATTCTATACACTTGACTTGGGTTTTAGAAATAACAATTTAAAACTTTATTCTATGTTTCATAGAGTTATTTTTTGTGGTTGTTATTCATTTACGAAAGAGGGTTTGGACTTCCACGTGTCCATGAACTCATCTAGTAGGACTGATTATGATAAAAAAAACACTTTCTGGAAAGTGCTGCTCACTGGGTTCTGTATGAGCCGCAGTGAAACTGGATTTCAAAGTCGTGTTGGTTCCTTGAATAAAGCCCTTGCACCAGGGGGTTTGAAATCAGACTCCTGTGGTACTGGGCTGGGGCCTATAACACACAAGTGAAACCACTTGATCTATGCGCACTGTTGCTCTAACTCATTTGAGTAGCAATGACTTTACATCAACGTACATCATAATAAAAATAATAATCATTAACAACTCAAATACAATGATGAATCATATGCAAGTACTTTATAATTGTTTTTAAATCAAGAAATAATAATTACATCATTACAATACATAAATCACATTTATATTTCATGGCATTTCAAGCTCCACGACATATTTTCCTTGAATTGCCCTATGCATTTCGGGCCAAGAGGCCCTTCGTCGGGGGCTCAATCTGTAAAAAAATAAAAAATATTCACTCTGTCATTGTGATCTCACTATGTCCAAGAAGCAATCCTCTACAAATACGATACCCACATTCTATACATAGCATGTAAATGCAACCATCTATTTTGGATAGACCAATGCACATGAAAGCATAAACTCAGAATCTTTTCTGAATGTTAGTTTTAAAACAAAAATGTAATTAAAAGAAAAAAGAAGAAAACGAAACAATTGAATAAGTCTCATACTAAATATCAAGGCGAAAACAACGCGTATCCGAACTCAAAGCCATGAAACTCACATGTCGTTATCCGTGATATTTAATGCCAGATACAAGAGTTGATAATATTCTCCCTTGTATACCTATACAGGAAACAATTATACAATATAAGTCACCATTTTATACCAATTGTCGGCTCGTCAGATGAGACCTATTAAAATTACTGACCTTACAGACCCACTTGTGGGGCTGAAATTTACTCGAGAATCCTAGTGCTTCAAATTGTAGCTTGTATTTAAACACTCGTTGCTACAAAGTAAACAATGGGTAAAAATAGTTGGTTTAGGTTCTATGGTAATTTTAAATATCCCAAGTTGAAGTTGATCAGGGACCGAACCTACCTCTAAAAATACGGTGCACTTTTCATCATTATTAACCTCCGCCACTCGTAAACGCAAGGAACGCTAGAGGGGGGTGATGCTCATATCGAAGTGATTTCTCTTCGTGGTCTGGAATATAAAAGCCAGTGTTGAAACCCGCATCTAAACTAGACTTAACTGAACTCTTATGTATAACGCGTGCTACCAACATACCTGTATACAAGTAATGAACGACAAACGTTGCCGAATACCAAGTTCTGCTTCGATGAACGCGGCTGTTCCTAAAGACGTGACGCATGCGTTATAAGAGCCCATTGATGAACACTGACAATGGACTATAATAAACCAATACCGTCATCCGACCCGCGGGTCTCTCAAACTCAGGTAATGCTTTAAGCGCCATCTTTTACTGGTATGCGAACCTACGCTAAACACCGAGAGCAACCCTCGACTATGTTTACCATCTTTCAAAGTGAAACAGACAGATGAGTCTGTATCCGTTATATAATGAAACTGAAAATCGAAACCCGAACATTTAAAGAATGGAAAAAATAACCAAAAAATAAATAAATAAATAAATAAAATCAATGTAGTTAGTATGCAATTTACAATACTGTCATACAGAACAGGTTGTATCACATTGAATTCAATTACAGCTTCTAAACCATGCATGTATAGGTGCAGATCTCACAAAAAACATCCTAAATCTACTCTGTCATTGATCTCTTTGGGGTCTTGTGTATCTAAACGCCTTATCCAAAAAACTTCCCTTTGTAGAAGCATCCTAGTTATGTCTTTCCCGGGTGAGGGCCCTACCACTTCAAGCACCTGAATTTTAACTGTGCGATAGTGTGTTTGTTGGTGGTCCAGTGTACTGCCAGACTGCTATTAGGGTTGTTGTTCCTAATAGTACTCTTATGTTCCGAGATCCGTATCTTTATTTTTCGTTCAGTTTTACCAATATATAGAAGCCCACATGGGCATTTTATAGCATAAATGAGATTATTCGAATCGCAGTCAGCATTGTGTTTGGTAGTAATGGTTTCTCCTGTATGCGGGTGCTTCACAACTTTACTGACGATGACATTATTGCAATGCACACAGTTTAGGCACTTCCTAGTCCCTCTATAATTTTCAGGTGTATAAGTATTCCTAGATTTCAAGATCTCCTTTATGTTGGGAGATCTCTTATACGCAAAAATGGGTTTGTTCTGAAACAAATCTGAAAAGTAATTTTCGTTGGTCAATAGCTCCCAATGCTGATTGATGCATCTCCAGATCGTGACATTTGGTGCACAAAACCACCAATTTATGTCAATCATTGCACCAGAGTGTAGATTTCAATGACACTCAAAGAAACAATCATTGCAAACACACAGAGACATCAGTTGTGACATTGGTCACCTTCTTCATGTTAAATATGAAACCCATTTGCTGTAGATTTGACAAGCTTGGCTCCGAAAAGAGTGTTTCCTCATTCTGTGGTTTATGCATTTTAGCTCTCATGTTTATTGAATCCTTTCACTAAAAATGATAGCTCTTGTTATGATAAGCATAAATCACAGTGTGGAAAATGAAAATGTATATGTACATAAGCGGCGTTCATTTGTGTTCACCCTCACCACTGTTGAAGTTAAAGCGAAAGTCACGGCACAGTGGCCCCGCCATCTTGCCCCCTTTTAGGCCCCATCACGAACATAGATAGCAGCCATTTTGTGTGCCATTGCCTCTCTGATCACTGCCAATAGCCTACATCTCTCTTTCTCTCTCTCCCCCGCGCCCCGACAGCCCCCGGCCTCTCCTACTTGGGCCCTAAAACGCACCTCCAGCGCGGCCCTGCTTCCGAGCCACATCCCGTGCTGAACCCCCCCCACACCCTTTTCATTTCATTCATAAAACAGGCCCTTTTGATAACCTCTTCCTCCTTGCCCTATTATTCGGCCTGATCCCAGGCCATTACTTAGCCCAACAGATGCAGTTTATTGCCCCTACAGTAAGACCTCGCCTCACTTCAAAGGAGCGGGGATTAATCAATGCCCTCACACCCCTAGATCCGATTGATCGCCCGCATTCCCGTTCCCAGCGGAATGTCCAGCTGCGCGATAGCCATCACGCTGAGATTGGGGTGGGGACTCCTACTGTAGATATGTGTGGGAACGGGCCTGAACCGGGGATTCCAAAGACGCCTTTTCCGTACTTCAAAGCGTTACCAAGAATGTGTTGCATGTAATAAAGTAATAAACCAGTGTATAAGAGGCCAGGCCTCAGAGATGTCGAGAGAGCACCTCGAGAAGATACCCTGTTGTCTGATTTGACGTGTTCTGTTCCGTCGGAAATAAACTCATGTTTCCTGCCTTCCAGTCTCCAGCGCCTGCCGCTTTATTTGGTAACCGTTAGTTGGGTGAGAAGCGGCTAACGCCGGGCAAACCTTGAAAAGGGGTATAACGACCTGATCTGCCTGAACCCTTTTTTTATCAATTGGCGTCCCAAGCGTGGGGCCCATCAGCGACACGTGGATCCAGTGAGAGAGGTCCCAACAACAGAGTGAACGACTGCAACGATCGGGAAGAGCTCCTGCCTGATAGACCCTTGTCTGGCAGCCGATCATCCGAACTTCACTGGTTCCGAACAGACCTCTCTCGAGTGATCTACGGTCCTGACTGGGAACCATCAGGAGTGCCACAGCAATTACGGAGAATAGAGGACGATCGTGCGCTGGAAACGGAAGACGAGAAACTGTCCATACGGTCCGGGTAAGGTCGTGTAAACACGACAAATTGCGAATCGATTGTTTGATTGTCATTGGAAAATACTAGTATTACGTAGTTGATTGTTTTGTCCTGAGAGATTCTCTGTCTACAAACGGGGAAGGATAGGAGTATTCTCCCTTTGCAGATAGTGAAGGGTGGGTAGCGCAGGCTTTTGCCCCCGTTGTAACCCGTCGCGCCTACTTCCCTCTCCATTTGATTGATTGTTATCCAAGCATTTTGTGTTTTGGAATTGGTTCTCTTTGGATCATTCTCTATTTGCAAACAAGCACAGAGTCGCCATACTCTGTTTAGTCTTTGCAGATAGTGAAGGATAGGTAACGCAGGCTTTTGCCCCCGTTGTAATCCGTCGTGCCTATTTTTATCCCCCACTGATTGATTGTTTGACCGAACATTGATCGTTCGGAATTGGTTCTCGGAAAGGATCTTCTCTGCCTACAAACAGAGAGGAACAGGAAGACCTCTCTCTTTGCAGATAGTGAAGGGTAGGTAGCGCAGGCTTTTGCCCCCGTTGTAACCCGTCGCGCCTATTTTATTCCTCATTTGATTGATTGATTGTTTGTCCGAACTTGACTGTTTGGATTTGGTTCTCTCTTTGGGTATTCCCTATTTGCGAATACTGTAGCATGGAAAATTCTACCTAGTCTCCGCAAAATAGTGAAGGATAGGTAGTGCTGACTTTTGTCCCCGTTGTAACCCGTCATGCCTATCTTCCCTCCATTGCTCAGTAGTTGGTTCAGCCCGGACCATTTATTAGAGGTAGACCATCTGGCTCCACCGGAGGACACCCCTAATAGAAAGGACATAATAAAGAAAATGCGGATTAGCCGCTGTATCGTGCTAGCAAATAAAAGAACATAAAAATCGTTAGGAAAAACAAAAAGGAATCGAGTAAAATCAGTAGGCCACTGATGAGATCTCTTTTCAACCTCACTGAAATGGAAGCATTAAGAACAACCCCTCGGGGAAATATGAAACTAGTGAGGAAAACCGAACTCAACGTCATGATGACTGCGAGACAACTCGGCTCCACCGAACACCCCGCCCAATTAACGACAAACCCTAGACAAATATTAGAAATATACAACACGACAGCAAAATAACAGGTTAAAACGTTTTTATTTTGAACAAAAATATATTAAACAACTATTTACATGACAAACGGCCGCAGCAACAAACCCACAATGCATTTCGCCGTCTGCTTGACGCCGTCCCTGTCCCTCCTCCCCCAAAGTAGCAATGTTGGGCTACTTTGGGCTGCTTTCTAGTAGGGTTTTTGGGTGTCAGAAAGTCTACAAAAGCCGTCGGCAACGGCCTGGGGTGGAGAACCATTACGCGAATAGTCCGGAGGCGACACCACGCGCCAAGGCCTGTCCCAAGGATGAACCAAGGGATCCGTTCCTGGGGCCGTGCAAAGAGCGGCCGGCCGCCATCGGCCGGAGAAGGCATGGGCCCGACCCGAGATGTACTGGTCTTCCCATTCCCTTCCTCTTTCGGCACCTTGCAGGCCACGAGGGGGGGATGTCTTGCATATGCCTCCGACCCCCCCCCCCCTCTTCATCGCCTGGTCCGGCCATAACAAATGTCAGCGAGACGCCGTGGGGTGCACTGGGAGGGAGAGGCGGCGCGGACGAGCCTCTCCCGCCTCCCCAGGTGGAGGCCCCTCAGCTGCACCCCCAACGCTCCACGCACCCGGCAAAGGGTTCGTCCACTGTGGCGGTATAGGGACGCACCACGCGCCCGGCAAAGGACTCGTCCACTCTTGCGGTGCAGCGACGCTCCACTCACCCAGCAGGGTCCCGTCCACTGTGGCGGTGCAACGACGCTTCGCCCGACAGGCTGGAGTCCGTCTGCTCTTGCAACCCAGTGACTGCCGGTGGCTGCAGATCTCCTAAAAATGGCGGCCGACTTTGCAGGAATGGGCCTGGCATGAGAGGTTGGCCTGGTCGTCTGTCAACCAGAAAATGGGCCCCTGTCCTGAAGCGTTCCCCTCAGCTTTGAAGATTCTAAGAGAACTGCGGAGGGCCCTCGACCTCCGCGGGCCCCCGACCGCCCCCGATGGGAAAGGACTGCCATGATTGCCCGCAAAACGACCAAGACGTAGCCACGAGACGTTGGCGCTCTCATGCTGACGCCAGCCTCAGTTTGAATGACCAAAAATCCTGCAGACTACTGATTTGATCGGTTCCGGTGGAACATCAGTATGACCCGGTAGGAAAGATTGTTGCCCCTCCCTTTTCTTTGATTGATGGTTCATGTCACCGGTCCCTTCTGTTGCCCCTTAACGGAACTTCTGGACTGCCGAAAGAGATTCTGGTCCAACCCCGAGTTGGTGGAGACATTTTGACTATACTTGGGCCCGCCTGACCCCACCCAAAATGGCGCCGGTATAAATGAAACTCGCAATTCCTCGTTGTATTCCGGATGCTCAGACTTGAGATCATGAAATATGGATGCAGTTTTTGAAGCACATGGCAGGAGGGGATGAGTATTGCTTGAACATTCGGACAATGAATTGATATTAAGGTCTGACGAATCATTAATTACAGTATTATTGAAAGGTCGATTTTTCAACACTTATGGTACTTGCCCACAATGAATTTCCGATATGATTTTATTGCACTTATCGTACCTTGATGAAATAAAATGACCACCGACTCAGTTATGTTTTCCTCAGATAAATATGCCCTCATGTACAGTCCCAGTCTGCTCCGTGGCTGGCCCACGTGGTTTTAGGCCTGCATTTGTGCGTCATCACTTACGTGGTTGTATGCCTGCATTTGTACGTCATCATTTTTAAATAAAGATTTTGTGAAAACCAAATATAATAGTCGCTCTTGGATTGGTAAGTTCAAATACATAGCCATTGTTTCCGATCTACGTAAAATACAGGCGAAATAAAGCAAGTCGGTTACTGAAAGGTCAAAAAGCAAAGTGCCCAGAAATAGTGAAAATGTGAATGATCCAAGTCTGTTACGTGTATTTTTACTTTTGTGCAGCATAAGGCAATCGATAAAGGTCCCGGTGTTCTGTTTTTCCTTGTATGCCACATATCTCAGGGAAATTGTTTCAGATGTCCCTAAACCAGACCCGGTATCACTGTAGACCGCCCCGCCTCCTCGAAGGAGAACACGAGTTCAACCCCACCCTACACTGACTGCCCTTTTGTGTCGAAGACCCCCCCCCACACAAGATCTGCAATACCACACGTGGACGATCTATGCAATGTACAGTCCATCAATGATTATGCCCCCTCGCACTACCAGTCCCTCTAGGCTTAAAACGCCGAGATGGAAGGGACTGCACCCCCGGGGAGATAGGTCGAGTACGCGGTAAGTAAAAACCTTTTTGGGTTTATGCGCTGATGTGTCTTAAAACGCTGCCCCCACCCCCTCTTGTTCCCCTTCTCACTGCAGGTCACATCGGAACATCGACTAAGGTATGGAGAAGACCTAAGCAACGAGCCATGGTTCCGCGGGGAAAAATGATACATTATCCATGGGGACTGCCCCTGAGGACATGACGACTTTGGGTGATATGAATGCACGCGTGTATGACCGGATGTGTATAACTCGACAGGCTATACGTTGCACGCGTTGACTCGATAAGAGAGATGTTTTTGTACGACTTGAGTGATGATCGAACGACCGATGGAATGGGGAAAGAGGGGGTCTGAACATGGTGCCTCTTTGTTTACAACGAACAAACATAGATATAACCCTCCCTTACTTAGAAACAACTCTCTCTCTCTGAACCCAACGACTGGAAGGGGAGACCGAAACAGAAACTTGACGGATTACTGCAGTATGACGAAAATATGACTCCAACCGGCCCCCGAATAATGCAACCCAGAATGGCTTGCACCTACGAGTAAGAACATGCGATAACTAAATAGGGGAAGGTCCAGGGCTATTCCAGGGTGAGGTTTACCCATGTACCCTCCTCCTGGAAGATTAAGAAAACTGTCAATGTTTAAGATTTACCACCTCCTTCTTGCACCCTCATAGACATGAAACTCGAAGCTACCCATTGTTCCCCCGACCGACACCCTCCGTTGCCTCAGCCTGAATACCCACTCGCTAATAACGATTCAAAGGTCCCACCGTAAGTACTAGCCCGACCAGGTTAGTTCCCGAACAATTGACGAAAGTGTAAGTATCTGCAGCAGAGGTCAACAGCCAATGACAGCCAAACGAATTAAATAGGATACAAAGGATGCGCAGCATGCAGGAGGAAATATCTTTGGCCAAGTACTGTTCTATGTGTTGTCCTGAGTTCTGTGTATAATACATGTACCACCTCCCCACCTGAATTCATGTGTACGTGGTGTATGGATTTACGTTGTCCCTCAGTCTGTGTTTCTATAAACCTTGACCCTACTGTTTTGTGTTGTGTGCGCATTAAATGACCTATTATTGTACACGTTTTCCTCTCACTCTCTCTCTCTCTCTTTTTCTCTCTTCATGTTGTACGTGTACCGAGTAGTTCATTTAAAATGCGGACGACTCTCCCTCCGAGGGTCCCCCTGTTCCCTCTTCCTCCCCCCTTCTTCTTGTGTGGTAACGTTGTGCCCCGCCGGCACAAACTAAATTGGTTTTCCAACACATAGGTGTTCGGCAAAATTGACAGCAACTAAACAAATTGTAAAACTGCCATGTTACTACCTCTCCTTTCCGTAAAATGATGAAACTTGAATTGGTTAAGAAAGAAAGGACAGGTAAGACGACTGATGTCCCCCCATTTGGCCTTTTATAAAGGGACTATATGTCAGTGGCATTCTGTTCTCAGTCCGTTAGAAAAACAACACCCAATGCTTAGGCTGCCCCACCCCTCTGCACCCCAGAACAGATGTCCAAAACGTCCTCGTTTCTCCCGATTGACCCCAGCTCCATGTCCCGAAGTGTAACTGATGTCCCTGAGCAACTATTGTCCCCCGAGAATAGAATGTTTAGCCTCTGTTCCTCTCACGAGGACAGAAGACTGCCAGGACTTGTGTTAGAAAGACGAGCCTCTACTGTAGGACCCGATTTTCGAGGTTGATGAAATGATAGGTCTGTTTTCTCTCCAATATACGTCATGAATGAACGCCAGATAGACTTAGAACAAACTCGGTAGGGATGTCCGCATACATACTCCATAATGATAACTTCTGACTGTGACCGATGAACGTATCCCCAACTACTTAAGGTTGAGGGTGGAATTAAAATGAATAAATGTACCTCCTGCCAGTTCTCTAAAGCTTGTTTTGTACCCATTCAAAGATACACAACCACTGGAGGAGAGGGGCCGGACGAGACGCACAACCTAGCCGCAGATCATGAAACACGTGTGACCTCGACCAAAGGTGGAGCTGCAGAACTACGAGACGCGGGACAAGGCACCACCCGTAAACGTGGGACATGAAAGGATAAGAGAGCTGTTTTGAAGCCCTCTGCTCGCTGACCCACGCGTGCCAGAAGTCCACGCCCCTCTTAGCCCGATCGATGGGCCTGCCTGCTCGTCACCTTTTGCTCCCTTGATCTGTCTTAAAGATCTGATCCCACTCCGCCCTCTCCTCCCTAGATTATCCGACAGAACCCCTTCTATCCTTTCCACATGGATTGTGACTCCGAGAAAGAAATACAGGTGCCCAGCATGAGGCACCCTTTAAAAGAGACTAACAGGACTGTGACCTAACGACAAAGGACAGATCACACCCTGCGACGTGTAAAGAAGGACCCGAGCTGGACTTATAGCTCCACCGCCGGTGCTCAACAGCGCCAACAAGAGAAAACGAACTACCAGAGCTTACCAGTGATGGCTCGCTACGGAACTTTCTGCACCCCCTTGACTAAATTGCTGGCATTGGACTAAATTCCTCCCTCGACCACTTTTTTTCCTGTAAAATGTTTCATCGGTCACTTCTAAAATACGACAAATTTAAATTTATATGTATTCCACCTTGTATGTCGCCTCAACTGCACACGGTTATATGCAATTTCGCCAGTATTGGCAAATGCTATTCCATTGACAAACATACGACTATATGTACACCCAGTCAGCTATGATAAACACACAAATGACTAGACTTATGTCAAAAAGCGGCGACTGTGGAAAATGAAAATGTATATGTACATAAGCGGCGTTCATTTGTGTTCACCCTCACCACTGTTGAAGTTAAAGCGAAAGTCACGGCACAGTGGCCCCGCCATCTTGCCCCCTTTTAGGCCCCATCACGAACATAGATAGCAGCCATTTTGTGTGCCATTGCCTCTCTGATCACTGCCAATAGCCTACATCTCTCTTTCTCTCTCTCCCCCGCGCCCCGACAGCCCCCGGCCTCTCCTACTTGGGCCCTAAAACGCACCTCCAGCGCGGCCCTGCTTCCGAGCCACATCCCGTGCTGAACCCCCCCCACACCCTTTTCATCTCATTCATAAAACAGGCCCTTTTGATAACCTCTTCCTCCTTGCCCTATTGTTCGGCCTGATCCCAGGCCATTACTTAGCCCAACAGATGCAGTTTATTGCCCCTACAGTAAGACCTCGCCTCACTTCAAAGGAGCGGGGATTAATCAATGCCCTCACACCCCTAGATCCGATCGATCGCCCGCATTCCCGTTCCCAGCGGAATGTCCAGCTGCGCGATAGCCATCACTCTGAGATTGGGGTGGGGACTCCTACTGTAGATATGTGTGGGAACCGGCCTGAACCGGGGATTCCAAAGACGCCTTTTCCGTACTTCAAAGCATTACCAAGAATGTGTTGCATGTAATAAAGTAATAAACCAGTGTATAAGAGGCCAGGCCTCAGAGATGTCGAGAGAGCACCTCGAGAAGATACCCTGTTGTCTGATTTGACGTGTTCTGTTCCGTCGGAAATAAACTCCTGTTTCCTGCCTTCCAGTCTCCAGCGCCTGCCTCTTTATTTGGTAACTGTTAGTTGGGTGAGAAGCGGCTAACGCCGGGCAAACCTTGAAAAGGGGTATAACGACCTGATCTGCCTGAACCCTTTTTTCATCAACAGGGCAGTAATTACACAACATCTGACAAATCTTACTCATGGATGGACTTATACCTGTAGATATCAATATGGGGCATTTTCACAGACACACAGCTGAAGCAGTTCCTGCACAATAGCAAGCATATCATTACTTAGAGGTCCCTTTGACCTACAATGAAAACCAAAACTGGATTTGTCATAACCTCATACACACAAAAGTTTAGACTGGGTCCACTGAGTAAAGACAGCGCCACCTGGCCTGTGTGGCCACATCCTAATACCGCACATTTTCAGGCTGGGGATGTAGAATAAATATTAAATCAAACGGTAGCCTTATATAGGCAACTTAGACAGTACACACTGCCAACAACATCAGGCATAACATCTCAACCAAAGGCACAGGTTCTCATGCAGGCAATCATTCCACGGACTATAAACGCAATTTTAGGCAAAATGGCCATAAACGATAAAATTGCCTCCTGAATTATGCATAAGACTATCCAGTTGGAACCAGCCTATCCTCATACAACGCCCTAAGCCAAGCGTAGATGTCTGACTATTTTTCTTCCCTTTGAGATGGTGCCACCTGTAGAAGAGTACAAAACATGGGGAAGTATATTTGTGTGCATCTATACTATTAAGCATGGCACACCGTAATTGGCTTGCTTCCAGATGTATTAAAACAAGTACAAAATGAGCGCTGAGCTGCACCCTCTCTTGATTTAAGGATCTAATTGATGGAATATTTTGAAACAGTTTCCTTAGTCATTTTAAGTAGTATTCACAGAAAAGCAATGGCCATATGTCAGATACTTGCAGCTGTTCCTGTTCAAGAAAATGAACAGGAACTACTAAATAGTTTCTGAAACATACAGATCAGTGGGCAGTGAAGATATGGGGTCACAAGTTGCCAAAATGAATCTCAAAACAAAAAGTAAGACAGAGGGTTCAGACAGAGAAGTCTGGTAAGGAAAAACACACCAGAAACAAAAAAGTAAAGAGAGAGTAATGCAGAAGATAAGGACTGGATCACCGTCAACTCAAAATTCTCACTGGAGTGGCCACAATTTGAGAGACTGTGACAAAATTCAAACTCCGGATAGGTATAAGTATTCTAATAGCTGCTCTTCCTATTCTTTTAGACTTTCACAGTAAAAGGGCAGAAAGGAGTGGATAGACTAAAGTACCACAGAAAGAACGAGTCTATCAAGAAGAAAGGTAAATGAGGCAGTGAAGTTGAAGTCAGTGTAAAGAAAGAGAAGGTCCCTTCTCTAAGGCTCTCTTTAAAAATAAGAAAGTGGGTGGACTAACTAAAAACTTCACCTTCAAGCTTTGACTACCTCTGTAGAACAGGACTAGAATGACAATGTTTCAGTATGGTGCAGCAGAAGTAGCAATAGTGTATTAGACTCCCAAGGAGTTTCTGGTGGGGAATCTGACTAATGAATTTTTACACACTGAAACTTGAAATAGGCATGTAAACCCTCCAGACAGGTTTTATAATATAAACAAAAATAACCTACACATGCTAAACTCTGGTTACAAAACACCAGTCAGAATTAGTGAACAGTACTGTTTGCAACAGAGTGCTATTTTGCAAAACTGACCTATCACAGGGAGGTTAGCAAATTGTGGTGGTTCACAAATCGGTCCCAGGATGATTATTTCCCGTCCAGGGAGGACCTGGCATGGCAGCGCGGGCTGGACTGTTTCCATGGGGAGCAAGGTGAAGACTGATTTGCATATGGCTGGGTCCGAACTGGGATGGCATGGTGAGCAAATAATCTATGGATTCTAACCAGATCTGTCACTGCTGCTGAGTGTTTGACAATGTTCAGCATTCTGTCCATCATCTTGCGTTGCTATAGTGGGTCGCAAATCAACCTACCTTATGAATATTAAGGAGGTAGGTCACAATTTGCAGCTCAATAGGATTCACAGCCATCACAGGGATGGTGGCCCGCTGGGGTCAGCAGACCACCATATCTATGATTGGCTTTAAGTCAAGCGATTTTTCTAAAAGCACCCCATTTTCCTTGAAATATAACAAGATGCATTTTTTTATTAAACAAAACATTTTTCGTTTCATTTTTAAATGAAACATTTTAAGGGCTCGCCCCTAGCGATGCAGTGCGCAGCACTGCTCGTGCAAGCAAGAGCCCTTTTTGTGGAGGGTTCCAAAACGGACCCTGGAATCGCACACGCTCATGCATGTGCGATTCCTTTTGGTCCAAGGTATCGGCGTTTGCGGTTGTCTTTTTTAGAAAGACAGCACCAATAGGCCAAAGGCAGTTGTGTTGCTCCACCCATGGCCTATTGGAGTCTGTTACCCGCACACCCACATCTGTTTTCAATTATTGTGCCCAGACACGGGCGCGATAATTGAAAACAGATCGCTTGCTGTGGCGCGTGCACACGCACCTCTCGCAGGTTTGTCATCCCATGTTTTCAGTAAGGTTTGGCAACTTGTTGCGTTGTTGACACGTTGCTTGTTTTAATTCCCTTTTGCTCCTCGTTAAACTTGTTTTTTAATATAGTCTCTTGCTTTTAACGTTGCCACCTACTGTATTTACTTTTCTTCAACATGTTGGTTGATTGCTCAACTAAATGTTTAATTGAACAAGGTTATGATGAATCTAGTTTTCCTTACAGTGTATCTTTCCCAATGTTTTCCCGTTTGTGTCTGATTCCCTGAACCTCTCCTCTTTTGCCTGGGCCCGTGCAAGTTCTGTGGGTCCCCAGGGACAGTGGCCATTTTGATGGGCGGAGTGAAGGGCGAGTGGGAGTGAGCTGAATTGACCCACAGGATGGGCACTTCGGGGGACTCGGAGCCAGAGGGCTGGGCATAGGGGGAGCCCCGCCCCCACCCCGTGCCTCTACCTCTGAAAGGTCTCGAGCAGAATTACATTTGAGCTGCATGTTGCCAAATCTAGAGGGCGAAGCTCTCCTCGTGGGGAGGGCACCTCACGCCGATGAGGGGGGAGGACGGGGAGCGATGGGCGTTCTTAAGATGGAGGTGAAGGCAAAAGTGATGATTTGCCGGAATGACATTTTCCTGACTTATTTTCGCACCCAGCTGATCTTCCAAGCGTGACTCAAATGAACTGCGGACCTTTTAATAAATACAGCCTCGCCTGGTAATTCACCGCCTTCCTCAGAGACGAGCCGGAGGATGGATCTGGGGCAGTCAGCGTAACCGATCCGCGCTCCCCGGAGACCCCAGTGCACAGGGCCCTCACAAAACACACTAATAGAAGTGTCAGCATTTGCCACCAGCCCGATAAATATCGCCACGCCATGCATATGTATGGGCCCGCCTCGCGCACGCCAGCTTGTGTGGGCGAGGTTATTAAAGGAGGGAAAAGACATATATCTGAGGGAAAGGGGCGGCCGCGAAGACAACAAGCACTTCAGGCCTCCAGCTTTCTATGGATGCGGGCCGCCACCCCGCAGCGCGCCATGGCACACGACTGAAGCAAACAGGAAGTACGGAGTATATAGGGCCACAGAGTCTCTTCTAGATGCCTAGGTTAGGTGTTTGCCAGTGTTAGATGATTGAGGGCATTGGTGGCAAACATCCCATATGGTTGGCCGTGCCGGCTCCCTAGTTCACTCGAGTTCACTATCTGTCTAGGCTTCACACGTTCTTCGTGTCTTCCCGTGTGTCTTCCTGCACCTCACTTCTACATTATCCCTCTCTTTCTTCTTTTTTACACTTTCATGAGTCATTATTAATTTATGCTTTCTACAGCCATGTCTTCCCTGTTCCCTTCTTATTTGGTCACCACCCCCCTTCGCCTTTCTTCACACAATCGCCCTTTATTCTCCCCTGCCTCTCCCCTACTCTTCCTCTTCGTCGTCTCTTTCTCGCCTGCACTCCTCTGCTCCTCTCATGCTTTCTTTCTCTTGTGCTTTACTTCCTCTTTACCAGTTCTTTCCATTCCCCACTCTCTTCATCAATCTTTAGCCTCGATTCCCCACCCGCTCCCTCCCTCCCTCCTTTTATGTCCTTTGTCAACCAGTCTCCTCTCAGGCCACGATCGCTCCTCCTCCATTTCCCCCCCTCCTCTACAGCCATTCCCCACTTCATGCTTTATCTATGCACCCTTTCTTAACTCCATTCCCCCTTCCTCACTCTACCCACCCCTTCATACCGTCTCCACAACCTTCTTTTATTTTATTTTTATTCTCACTTTCTTCCTTCCTCTGTCTCATCTCTTTCGCTTCTTCATCCCCCCTGTCAGCGGGTTGTCCATCCAGATCCTGTTGTTCTAGGAAGGGCCTTGCAATACCAAAGGCGGCTGTCATGTTCTCTCTACTGCTTCTGGGCTCTCAATATTGTACTCATGATTTCCTCCGCTCTCGGCACTGGTGACCGAGCAGTCAAGGTTTACCCAAGGAGGTGGTTTTTTTTAGGACTTGCGCCTGCATTGCAGTGCACAGCATTGCTCGTGCAGCGAGAGCCCTTTTGGAACGCTCCCGCTCCTGCTGTGGCACTGTGAAGATCCGACCGGTGTCGGAAACGGGAGGGCGTGGAGCCCTGAATCGGGTTGAAACGCTGCGCAAGTCCGCTGCTGACCACGAGGCGCCCAGGCCTCAAGATGCGAGAGGAACGGACAATCAGGAGCTGAAGCACCGCTCATCGCGGTTGATGGCTGCGGCGCACATGAGGAGAGATCTGCCTGCTGATGACTCATGAGCTGCGGTAACGGCTGTGAAAGTGCCAGAGGAGAGAGGTGAGTGGTGGTGCATGCCCTGTACTGCTAACACACTGAGCGCATTGGCAGTTAGATGCCAGCCGCCATACCTATTCTAAATATCACTGCGGCGCCCAAAGATCACCCGGAGCACCCGTGCTGCCTCAACTGCGGGACAAACCTGTGCGGTGATGACGAATAAAGAACGGCCTTGTACTCCCGCCCCGGTGTGCGCTCGGACTCCAGGAGCCCGTGGTAATGCCTGAGTTGCACCAGCGGCCCTGAACTGTGACGCGCCCGCCTGTCTTGGTTTCCCCTAGCTGTTGCAGCGGTGAGTGGGCTGGCGTTTGGCATGGTGGCGAAGCTGGGCTGAGGACCTACTGCTCCGCTCCATAGTGAGCTGAATGTAGTACCATCTGGGACATTGAGCTGAAACTGAGCCAGATCCCCCCCTCCATCTTGAAGAATGGTGAAATCAGGCGCACCCCGGAGGTTATTATTGCTGGGCAGCATGTTGCGGCTGTTGCAGTGGTGACATTCATGCGGGGCTAGGTGGCGGCGTAAGTAAGCGCCCTAACATTATTAGTGGTGCCTTGGGACCTCACTACAGACTGCCAGCTATTTAAAGGGAGGCTGCCCGCAAGTACGGCCTGACAAAGGTGATGTGCTGAGGGCTAGGGCATTGGCACGGGAAGGTCCACCACCCCGCCCTCCTTTTCTAGCTTGAATCTGAATCCGCAAAATTGGTCTACCTCCCTATGAGAACTCATGCATAAACGGAGGGGAGCGGCCCATCCAATCTGACTGTCTCACGACTGGTGCACTGGTGAAAAACGCGATCCCCGATGGAAAGAGAGTGAGGGTGGTAGGAGCTTTGATACACCCTCTGTGTTGCCACTCCTGCAATGGCAACCCCCTACCACTTGCTGCAGACCCCTGCTGTTGCCCTGGTGGGACTCAGTTGACGACCTTGGGGACTGAAGAGCGGACTCCACACACAGGGCACAATGGGGAAACCGGATACCCGACAACCCAAGTTGAATTTTGAAGCAGCGAAACGCAGTGCTCGAAACCTGCAGGAGAGCCCCGGACTTAGATGGAGGGGAGATGGCCCAGGGCAGCATGACCACGCAAAACGCAGTTGTGCAGAGTATCCTTCAAGAGGTTCGGCAGGGATTTGCTACCATTGTGGACAAGGTTGACAGGATGTCATCGCGCATGGACACCATTGCGCACAAATTGGATGGGACATGAAGATCGTATAATGGAGACGGAGAGGCCCATTTCGGAGACTGAGGATGCGACAGCCCGGGTCACTGTGCAGGGTGCCCGTATGGATAAAGTACTGCAAATGGTCGCCGCAAAGAATGAGGACTTGGAAGCAAGAAGCCTACGCAATAATATTTACATCCTACGCATTCCGGAGTCAACCAACACAGGGAGGATGGAGGAGTATGTGGAGAAATTGCTGTTGTCCTCAGTGGGAGCGGAGGCCTTCCCCAACCAGTTCATAATAGAGCGCTCACATCGTACATTGGGGCCGCATCTGTCTCCTGGAAACACGCTGCATCCAATTATAGCAAGACTCTTAAATTACAGGGATCGCGATGTCGTACTCCGTGTAGCGTGCAATAAACAGCAACTGACCTACGATGGCAATACTTTTTCCATTTACCCGGACTGTACGCCTATGGTCCAAGAGGAGAGACACAAGTTTATGGATGTTAAGAACAATTTGCGGGCGGCCCAAATTGATTATGCGCCACTGTACCCAGCGCACCTCAGAGTTACGCACCAGGGTAAACAGCATTTATTTACTAAACCGCAGCAGGCGGAAGAATTCCTTAAACATTTGAAGTGCACAAATTGCATTAATGGATCATTGCCGTCATCACAACAATCCTCTTCCATGAGAGCAGAAGATGATTCACGGTAACTGTTGAAATGCCTCATGTTGTTTATTCTTATTTGAACGGCGGACTGAAGCAAACAGGAAGTACGGAGTATATAGCGCCACAGAGTCTCTTCTAGAGGCCTAGGTTAGGTGTTTGCCAGTGTTAGATGATTGAGGGCGTTGGTGGCAAACATCCCATATGGTTGGCCGTGCCGGCTCCCTAGTTCACTCGAGTTCACTATCTGTCTAGGCTTCACACGTTCTTCGTGTCTTCCCGTGTGTCTTCCTGCACCTCACTTCTACATTATCCCTCTCTTTCTTCTTTTTTACACTTTCATGAGTCATTATTAATTTATGCTTTCTACAGCCATGTCTTCCCTGTTCCCTTCTTATTTGGTCACCACCCCCCTTCGCCTTTCTTCACACAATCGCCCTTTATTCTCCCCTGCCTCTCCCCTACTCTTCCTCTTCGTCGTCTCTTTCTCGCCTGCACTCCTCTGCTCCTCTCATGCTTTCTTTCTCTTGTGCTTTACTTCCTCTTTAACAGTTCTTTCCATTCCCCACTCTCTTCATCAATCTATAGCCTCGATTCTCCACCCGCTTCCTCCCTCCCTCCTATTATGTCCTTTGTCAACCAGTCTCCTCTCAGGCCACGATCTCTCCTCCTCCATTTCCCCCCTCCTCTCCAGCCATTCCCCACTTCATGCTTTATCTATGCACCCTTTCTTAACTCCATTTCCCCCTTCCTCACTCTACCCACCCCTTCATACCGTCTCCACAACCTTCTTTTATTTTATTTTTATTCTCACTTTCTTCCTTCCTCTGTCTCATCTCTTTCGCTTCTTCATCCCCCCTGTCAGCGAGTTGTCCATCCAGATCCTGTTGTTCTAGGAAGGGCCTTGCAATACCAAAGGCGGCTGTCATGTTCTCTCTACTGCTTCTGGGCTCTCAATATTGTACTCATGATTTCCTCGGCTCTCGGCACTGGTGACCGAGCAGTCAAGGTTTACCCAAGGAGGTGGTGTTTTTTAGGACTTGCGCCTGCATTGCAGTGCACAGCACTGTCGTGCAGCGAGAGCCCTTTTGGAACGCTCACGCTCCTGCTGTGGCACTGTGAAGATCCGACCGGTGTCGGAAACGGGACGGCGTGGAGCCCTGAATCGGGTTGAAACGCTGCGCAAGTCCGCTGCTGACCACGAGGCGCCCAGGCCTCAAGATGCGAGAGGAACGGACAATCAGGAGCTGAAGCACCGCTCATCGCGGTTGATGGCTGCGGCGCACATGAGGAGAGATCTGCCTGCTGATGACTCATGAGCTGCGGTGACGGCTGTGAAAGTGCCAGAGGAGAGAGGTGAGTTGTGGTGCATGCCCTGTACTGCTAACACACTGAGCGCATTGGCGGTTAGATGCCAGCCGCCATACCTATTCTAAATATCACTGCGGCGCCCAAAGATCACCCGGAGCACCCGTGCTGCCTCAACTGCGGGACAAACCTGTGCGGTGATGACGAATAAAGAATGGCCTTGTACTCCCGCCCCGGTGTGCGCTCGGACTCCAGGAGCCCGTGGTAATGCCTGAGTTGCACCAGCGGCCCTGAACTGTGACGCGCCCGCCTGTCTTGGGTTCCCCTAGCTGCTGCAGCGGTGGGTGGGCTGGCGTTTGGCATGGTGGCGAAGCTGGGCTGAGGACCTACTGCTACGCTCCATAGTGAGCTGAATGTAGTACCATCTGGGACATTGAGCTGAAACTGAGCCAGACCCCCCCTCCATCTTGAAGAATGGTGAAATCAGGCGCACCCCGGAGGTTATTATTGCTGGGCAGTATGTTGCGGCTGTTGCAGTGGTGACATTCATGCGGGGCTAGGTGGCGGCGTAGGTAAGCGCCCTAACATTATTAGTGGCGCCTTGGGACCTCACTACAGACTGCCAGATATTTAAAGGGAGGCTGCCCGCAAGTACGGCCTGACAAGGTGATCTGCTGAGGGCTAGGGCATTGGCACGGAAGGTCCACCACCCCGCCCTCCTCTTCTAGCTTGAATCTGAATCCGCAAAATTGGTCTACCTCCCTATGAGAACTCATGCATAAACGGAGGGGAGCGGCCCATCCAATCTGACTGTCTCACGACTGGTGCACTGGTGAAAAACGCGATCCCCGATGGAAAGAGAGTGAGGGTGGTAGGAGCTTTGATACACCCTCTGTGTTGCCACTCCTGCAATGGCAAGCCCCTACCACTTGCTGCAGACCCCTGCTGTTGCCCTGGTGGGACTCAGTTGACGACCTTGGGGACTGAAGAGCGGACTCCACACACAGGGCACAATGGGGAAACCGGATACCCGGCAACCCAAGTTGAATTTTGAAGCAGCGAAACGCAGTGCTCGAAACCTGCAGGAGAGCCCCGGACTTAGATGGAGGGGAGATGGCCCAGGGCAGCATGACCACGCAAAACGCAGTTGTGCAGAGTATCCTTCAAGAGGTTCGGCAGGGATTTGCTACCATTGTGGACAAGGTTGACAGGATGTCATCGCGCATGGACACCATTGCGCACAAATTGGATGGGACATGAGGATCATATAACGGAGACGGAGAGGCCCATTTCGGAGACTGAGGATGCGACAGCCCGGGTCACTGTGCAGGCTGCCCGTATGGATAAACTACTGCAAATGGTCACCGCAAAGAATGAGGACTTGGAAGCAAGAAGCCTACGCAATAATATTTACATCCTACGCATTCCGGAGTCAACCAACACAGGGAGGATGGAGGAGTATGTGGAGAAATTGCTGTTGTCCTCAGTGGGAGCGGAGGCCTTCTCCAACCAGTTCATAATAGAGCGCTCACATCGTACATTGGGGCCGCATCTGCCTCCTGGAAACACGCTGCATCCAATTATAGCAAGACTCTTAAATTACAGGGATCGCGATGTCGTACTCCGTGTAGCGTGCAATAAACAGCAACTGACCTACGATGGCAATACTTTTTCCATTTACCCGGACTGTACGCCTATGGTCCAAGAGGAGAGACACAAGTTTACGGATGTTAAGAACAATTTGCGGGCGGCCCAAATTGATTATGCGCCACTGTACCCAGCGCACCTCAGAGTAACGCACCAGGGTAAACAGCATTTATTTACTAAACCGCAGCAGGCGGAAGAATTCCTTAAACATTTGAAGTGCACAAATTGCATTAATGGATCATTGCCGTCATCACAACAATCCTCTTCCATGGGAGCAGAAGATGATTCACGGTAACTGTTGAAATGCCTCATGTTGTTTATTCTTATTTGAATGGCGGACTGCGAAAATTGAGATTGCTGGACAGTTGGACTACTGAGATCCATCCTGTAACTTGTTCAGCTGGCTGGTCACTCTGAGCTATCCCCTGCATGCACTGGGAACCCTCGGTTCCCTAGATTCTGACCCCCCCATCAATGTGGACTCTGGAACGGGGTGAACCTGTGCTGTCACCTAGGGATACCCCCAATGGGTATTCCCCTACTGTTGTTCGCTGCATGGCACATGCAGTGTGAAGTTGTTATTTCTTTTTCTTTTTTCGTTTTCAGTGGGAGCAGGGGTAGGAGGGTGGGTGATTTTTTCTGGCAAGTTGGAGTTGCTTCAGTGGGTGGGGGAGGGTTCAAGAGGGGAACGTTTTGAATTACACATGGTCGTCATGGCACTGGATGGCTTTCTTTCTAATTTAGCATGGACACCATGCAGTCTAGGAGCTGAGCTACTGGCACAGGGTAGAGCACTGCAGTACGTATACGCCAATGAGCTGACCTGCATCCATCGGGTGGGGGTCTCTTTGCTGGTAAATGCACAAGCCCATGGCTGATACAGGTCCCGAAAAACTGAATGTTATCAAATGGAATGTCAGGGGGTTAGCAGACCCACGCAAAAAGCGACACATACTAGCCTATTTGGACAGGCATCAAGTGCACGTAGCCATGCTACAAGAGATGCACGTTAGCCCCCAAAGTGTCAACACTTTTGCTAGTAAATGGGCTGAAGACGGAATCTTTTCCTCTTATTCCTCTTATGCTGGAAGAACAGTCATACTTATAAAGCGCACGCCTTTTCAGTTGGCTGGGGCTACCTGGGACATGCAGGGGAGGTATTGTTTGGCATGGGGCAGGCTGGGCTCCGACTCAATAACCCTGGCTGCTGCTACGGGCCAAATGTGAACGATCCGGATTTTTATACCGGGTTGTGGGCTAAAATCTTTGACATAGGTTCTAATCACATAATTTGGGGAGGAGACTTTAATAATACATGCAACCCAGACATCGATAGGTCACACCCTGCCCCCCATCATTATACAAAGGCACGTGCCGTCCTGCAAAACACGTTAACAGCTTACTGCTTGATTGATGCCTGGAGGCATGCTCATCCCCATAAGTTGGCGGGAACATACTATACTGCACAAGCGGCATCATTGGTGCCACTGGATTATTTCTTTTTGTCCCGGGGGTTGGGACCCGCCATTTCCCAAGTGCATCATCTGGCCCGCACATACTCAGACCACGCCTCTGTTAGATTCACATTGCCTGGGCAGACTATTTCTCCCCGCGCAGTAATTGGATACTGCATGCCCCTATCCTGCTAGATTAGGTTTTTCAGGAGGAGCTAAGGGAAGAGGTGCGTGATTTTTTTGAGCAAAATAAGGATTCCGTTGAGAATGTTGAAACCATTTGGGAGGCCTTCAAAGTTACGCTTAGGGGCTATTGCATAGCTAAAGGGTCTGTAGTACTTAAAGATATCATGAACACGTTGTGCAAATTAGAATCAGAACTCAAAGTGCTAGAGACGAAGCTGGCGACACACCCAGATGGTCCCACACAACTTAAATTCAGGGTGACACTCACGGAGTACATGGACTCGGCAGGGAGAGAGTCACGCTTCAGGGGAAGATATTGGGTGGCTCATCGTGATGGGGAGGGGAAAGGCCGGGCAAAGCACTGGCCGACACGACTAGGAAACCACGCTATTCCAACTATGTGTTAGAACATGAGGACCCAGGCGGGATGGTATGCAGAGACACTGCGAACATACTCAATGCCTTCATGACACACTATACTCAGCTGTACACCACACATAGGGCAGTCAAGCTGGACCTAGAGCAATATCTGGGTGATGTATCATTGGGGTGGCTGAGCGATGTGCAGAGAAAGTTTTTATGTGCCTCGTTTGAGCTGGATGAGGTAAGAGAAGCAATCATGAGCATGCAGTCTGGGAGGGCCACTGGTACAGATGGCATTCCTATAGAATTTTACAATACCTATACTGATCAGATGGCCCCCATACTGAGGGAAGTCTACAAGGATGCCTTGGACACTGGCTGCCTTCCCCCTTCCATGAGAGAAGCCTTCATTGTCTCGCTCTTAAAACCAGGGAAGGCACCTCGTCAGTGTGATTCCTACAGACCATTGTCACTTCTGAATTGCGATGTAAAAATACTGGCTAAGCTTATCGCCACCGACTCAGCTTGCTAATGGAAAATCTGATACTCCCCGATCAGTTTGGCTTTTTGCCTGGAAGAGCTACTTCCCATAACCTAATACCATTTTCACTGTGCTAAATAACGTTTCTTCTGAATTGCCTTCGGCGGCTGTATTCTTAGATGCCACGAAGGCTTTTGATGCCATCAAATGAGATTATATCTTTGGGGTGATGTAGCGAATGGACTTTCTGCCACTCTTCCTGTCCTGGCCGCGTCTCTCGAGCTTTCCCGATCACGAGGGGCACCCGGCAGGGATGCCCACTCTCCCCCTTGCTTTCTGCGCTTGCAGTTGAGCCGCTGGCGGTGAAACTGCGGCAACATCATAGGGATAAAGCACTGCGGTGCAACATGAGGCAGATATTAATATCCTTAAATGCGGATGATATTACTCTGTATATTTGCGATCCACAACATAATCTAAACGCAGTCCTCCGGGAGTTCATAGTGTTTGGGAAACTCTCCGGGATCCAAATTAACTGGGGTAAGTCCTGTATTTTTCCCCTGATGGCGGCAGTGACTCGCTTCCCATTGGATTACCCTTTGGAGTGGTGTGAGGAAGAGCTGAGAAATTTAGGCGTTCATGTCACAAGGGATAGAGATGAGCTGATGTGCCTTAATTATGGTACAGCCCCGACGTGCATTACGGATAACTTCACCCGCTGGATCACCCTCCCACTTTCTTTTTTTTTTATATATACTTTTATTATTTGAAGAAAAACAAGAGAGTGAGTACAAACATCGGGTACCGTACAACAGAGCACATTGCGGAGGTGAACAGGCAAATAGACTAAAGGGATACATATCAATTAAACGATGGCTGAGACGTCAACACTAGCAAATACGTAGCAGGAGTAAGGACATAACATTCCACAACCCGGCTAGGCTGAAACCTTCAGGGCCCATCCACCCGCAAAATCAGGATGATTATAGTCAGAACACATGACACCCGAATATGAGAAACAGAGCATCTCAGGATAATCCACCCACATCTCGTAGAAGAAAAAAAAAGAAAAAAAAGAAAAGAAGAGAAGGCCATAGAAACAAAATAAAGACAAAACAAAAAAAAACCATCCCCCCACCCTGCACCTCTGCAGATGGCTACAGCCCAACCCACTAGCAGCGTGCCTGTCGCCGCAGCTAACTAAGCCCTAAAAGAAGGAAGAAACGGAGGTGGGCATCGTCTATCATATCCCCGGCCCCGCCTCCCCCCGCCCGAACCAAGAATCCCCTGAAGTAAATAAAAAACGTAGTAAGCTGTAAATTCGTGGTGTAACAGGGGTCACTTCAAATACCGCCCTGCCTTCCATAGATACTACCATCGCAAACCCCGTGTCCAGCGAGACTCGATGTGAAACTCAGTCTCTCAATCTCAACCTTGTCCCCTTCGAGCAGACACCCGAACCCCATCCTACAGCAGGGGCTAATGTCGTCTAAGGGAGCCAGACACACGGGCCATGTCTAATAAGTTGAACGGAAACAAGAAACGGGTTTCTTAACAAATTACTGAAAGTTGACTATAAATATAAATACAGAGGATGGTAATTAATAGGTTAAGACAACAACAAGATAGAAAGTAGACCTGCCCTACTCTTAACAAAGATAGATATGATTTGGTGACAATATCAACCAAAGTCAATAATAATAATGAATAGAGCATCACAGAGAGAGTAACTCAGACAGAATCAACACCAAAGAAGTGAGAAACACCCAAGAATTAAAAATAACAAAACTTAGCAGGGGTGTGGTGACGACATCTAAGAGTATCAACACCACGGGAGGATACACAAGTCATCCCACCGGGCCTAGAATATTGAAAAATGGATGATACCGACTTAGAGACGTCAGGCAAAAATGCTATGGGCATAATATACCCACCGCATCTAACCAAAACAGCAGTAAAGAAATTTAAACACAACGTTCTGAGGAAAAACCCTGATACTCTGATCTCTGACCCATCGTTCAACATTAGCAAAGGCAGAATTGTCAACGATCTAATATTCTTCACCAGAAAAACAGCTAAATGGCGCACAGTCATTACAGAGAAACTCAACATAAAAACCATGAACAATATACCACACGGCACAAAACTACTGAGCACTCCTTCGCCAAGCTTGAGAGCTAACCTATGCATAACATTATATAAGACCGGAATTGTACTTATACAAGCAGCCAATGACGACCTAGAGAAATTTGACGATATATTCCCTACGCTAAAAAAATGGGCAGTGAACCCAAGGGGTCAACCACAACTTCAACGTCCTCCGACCGCAGATGTAGATAATCTAGAAGTCATCAATGCTAACACGACAGGAAACATAGAGCCCATGCAAAGACAAGACCCACCCCCCCGAACACCACAAGTTGAAATAGACATCATTGGGCGATCCAGAGAGCCACCACAATCGCAACAACTAAAGCAACTAAATGACAAAACGAAGACAGGAGATGGCCGGAACAACGAGACCTCAGAGAGGTCAGAAATAGTGGATCTACCGGTGAACACTATGAAGGCACTAACACAGAACGAAGAAAAAACGGGGCCACATCAGGCTACGACGCCAGTAAATCTAGCGAACGCTGAAGAGATAGTGGCTGAAGAATCTAGAGAGAGAAAAGATCTAGCGATAACACAGGAGTATGCTACACTGCAACAAGAAGGTAGGGAAGAATTAACGTTGATTGCACAGGAGAGCTTGTTCCCTCCGGAGATGCCCCTGCATAGCAACATGACAAAAAAGAGGATTACTACGCCAAATGATATGGAAGATAGCATACAGACAACACCCTCCCTGAACGATACACAAAAGCTAACCAGGAATACATTTAACGTGCGCCACGACTACTTAAACGATAAAGACGAAACCAAGAAATTAAACACCGTGAATACATCATACCAGAACAGGAAAGGAGCAATACAGATTCAGACACAAATTAACAGCATGGCACGGGATATCCGGATCACTATGAAAACAATGGCAAAAATCCTAGAAATGACGACAGATACACCATCGAAAGTGGATCGCATTCAAGAAGTAATGCTGGAAACACCAGGAAAAAGGAAGGAGAAATCCACGCCGCTGACAGATCGACACAATAGAACAGAAAGAAACCGAAAAAGGAAGGAGAAGCCCATGCCACTGGCAGATCGACATAATAGACCAGAAAGAAACCTTAAGTACATAACAGAAGAAGAAACACATGCATTATTACAGACCTACGAGCCGACAGATCACGATGGGGAGAAAAAATCAAAACAGTTCCGATCAACATGAATAGAACGTCGAAACAGAAGGTTAGGAAACCCAACCTCAACAACCTACAGCAAGTCCAGCTATCCACCAACATGAGCGATAGAGAACTAAGCTCGACAAATAACAATTTGAAAAGCCTACTGCTCAACTGTCGGTCCGCAGTAAAACACGCGGCAAACATCGCTGCATTTATTATTAACATGGAAATTGACCTTGCAATCCTAACAGAAACATGGTTTTCGGATTCATCCTCTCCGTGCATGGATCTACTAGTGCCCCCACACTACAACATAGTAAGGCTAGATAGACCAAAGAGGAGAGGTGGCGGAATAGCCTGCATCCACCGATCAGACCTTGAAATAAAACAAATACAATCAGATCCTCAGGAATTTTATGAATACCTAGGTCTGAATATAAATTCAACAAACAATGAAAGATGTACCCTTCACGCTCTGTACCACCCTCCAGGAAATATTGAGATCTTCATAGATCAACTGATGGAGATTATAACTGATAACAATAACACCCACTCCAGCGACATTTTCCTGGGCGACTTCAACTTGCACTGGGAAGACAAGAAAGATAAACAGATCATCGCGCTAAAAGACTTCCTGGATGAACTAAATCTTTCCCAAGTCTGCACACAGCCAACGCAGGCAAAAGGAGCCACACTGGACTGGATATTATCTAGGAAAAAGAACATAAGTGTCCAATCAGTTACGCCATGCGATTGGTCGGATCACCATGCCATCATCTTCCTGATTCCAACACAGGAAAGGAAAAAGAAATCACAGCCCGTCAAACGCAGAAAGTGGACTCGGAACACGAAAGAACAGAACATGGAGCAGCTAGTAGAATATTGTGAGAAAGATTTGAAGCCACCAAACAACCTGAGGAATGTGAATGAACTAACGGAGGACTACACTACAACTGTAGCAAACATAGTTAACACCACCATGCCACTAAAACTGAAAAGAGTCTCGGAAAAAGACAAGAACCCATGGTTCAACGAATCACTGAACGATGATAGAAGGAAACTAAGAATGGCCGAAATAAAATGGAGAGACCACCCATCAACGCATGAACTGAAATCACTCAGAAAAATCAGAAACGAATACAACAAAAAGATCCTTAGGTCCAAAAAAGAATATATTAGTTCGGAACTGGACAACGCCAAAAATAGACCACGGAAACTATTTGAAATTCTTAGGCAGCAATCCAACAAATTAGCAAAATCGGCTCAAGAAACCACCATAACCCAGATAAGCTGTGAAGAATTCTCAAAGTTCTTCACCGAGAAGGCCACCAAGCTGGAAATAGAGCTCAAGGCGGCAGCAGACCAATTGCACAGACAACCACAAGATCTGACCATTGCCACAACCACACTCAAACACAATGAAGCGAAAAATAAAGCACATTGGGACACCTTCGAGACCTATGATCAGACCGTCATCGCCAAAACACTTGCGGATATCAAACCGAATAACCACTACAATGACCCTCTCCCCGCCAAATGTCTACAAAAAATAAACCACGTCATCATCCCAATTTGGACTAAAATAATAAACACCTCCCTATCGCAAGGGATCCTTCCAGACTGCTTGAAAATGGGCCAAGTTGTCCCGATCATCAAGAAACCTACAATGGACCCAGCAGATCCTAACAACTTCCGCCCTGTTACCAATATTCCAATATTGGCCAAACTAATTGAGAAATGCGTACAGAACCAACTGAGCCAACACATCTCAAAGTTTAGGTTGCTGGACGACTGTCAATCAGGATTCAGAACAGGAAACAGCACGGAAACAGCGATCCTGCACATTGTTGACGACGCAGTACAGGCCCTTGACTGCAATAAGACGTGCCTACTAGTCCTCCTTGACCTGTCAGCGGCTTTCGACACCGTAAATCATGAAAAACTGCTGGAAAGACTTCACAATAGGATGGGAATGACAGGAACGGTGTTGAAATGGTTTGAATCATTCCTGCATAACAGATCACAAAGATTCTGGGTCAACCAGATGCTATCCACATCATGCCCGAATTCAATCGGAGTCCCCCAAGGATCGACACTTTCTCTCTCACTCTTTAACTTGTACGTCGAAGCCCTGACAGAAATCCTCCGAAACGCTAACATATCCTATCACATGTACGCGGACGACACACAAGTATACTTAAGGATAGAATCCCTGGAAGACATCAAGTTAATGAATGGAGCCTTGAAAATGACATTAAGCTGGCTGACAAGTAACCACCTGAAGCTCAATGCACAAAAAACTGAATTCCTTTTAATCGCATCCGCAAAGAAGTATCTAGAGGCAAAAGAATGGACCAATCTGATCACAGCTCTAAACTGTACCCCTACGTTAGTGGATTCAGCGAAATCATTAGGAATCACATTAGACAAGAACCTAGACATGAAAGCTCACATCAACTCAATGGCAAAGAACGCTCGCTTTCACTTGAATTACCTAAGAAAAGTGAAACCATTCATCGCATCGGCAGACCTCAAACTAGCAATACAATCGTTAGTAATCTCAAGGATTGAATATGGCTGTACATCCCTAGCAGGCCTGCCAAAAATCTCCACAGCCCCGCTGAAAGCATGTCTCAATGCGGCAGCAAGACTCCTTACCGGATCGAGGAAATTCAACCACATCTCCCCGCATCTAAAAGCATTAAACTGGCTACCATACGAAGCCAGAAACCATTTCAAAATGGCATGTGTCACCCACAAAGCTCTTCACTACAAAACACCCAAATACCTGGCCCAGAAGATTGAGCTGTCTGGTGGAGACAGACCAGTAAGAAGCGCGAATCTGCTGATGCTGAAACCACCTATCTTCAGGAAAAAGAAAACTTATGACAGAGCGTTCACAGGGGCAGCCCCCAGATTATGGAACTCGCTTCCTCCAAGTATCAGAAAAATTACAGACACGACAAGGTTCAAAAGGGAAACTAAGATCTTCCTAATCAGCAAGTTCCTGACATAAATAAGATGTGATCTAGTCGTCACCAAGAAACTGGAGGAGACTCAATCCTGGAGGAGACTCAGTCCCCTGAGCCGGGAAGAAGATCTCACTAATAAAGAGCGATGATGAGCACGTTGTACAGGAACACTGACTTTCCCATACAAATCCTTGGTCATATGCCAGGAGTTTCTATTGACTTATATCGATACTACCCCATCTCAACGAGAAATGTTTACTAGTTAGCTCGACACGTATTTACAGTATTTATATGGTAATCTCAGGTTATACGACACTTATATACCTCAATCAATATATTATTGAGAATGTTTATGTTATTCGAGTATAAGACACCCTAGACTTATCTACCTCACTCATTCTATTAGTTGTAATTGCTTTATATGTGAAGTACAGCTCTACATAATGTATAACTTTATGTGAAGCGCTCTGATACCCACGGGTCAAGTTCGCGCTATATAAAACTCTCTAAATAAATAAATAAATAAATCTGGACGAATAGCCGCTTCAGCAGGATAGTCAAAACATAAAAAGATCAGAACAGAGTCAAAACCAGGATGTAGCACCGGGTGGAGAGTGCCGATAACTCCACCAGGGTCCGAAATTCCCCTAACCCTCACGGATGCACAGCGTTGTTGCGGCCGCCATTTTAGCGGCCTAGACACACAGGGGAGTAACGCGGGCCCAGGCCGACAACAGTTCCCAGCGTTGGGTTCCGGAAGGGGAGCAGCAGGTAGTCCATCCATAATCAGCAGTAGTCTTAGACCACATGATCCAGTCACCACTTCGTGTTCTCTCCGTTCACACACAACACCGTTCAAAGGCTCCGACACCTCCCACAGCACAGGGTCTGGATCCCCCGTTGAAGTGGCCATCAAGGGCATCTCGAGTAGTTCCGCTTCCCGCAGTGGAACAGGGTCAGGTCCGGTCCGCTCAATTCCAGTCAAGCAAGTTATCATTGTGCGTAGGTGTGCATCAATACACTCATGGAATGACCCTATGGCCGCCAACACAGTTAGTAGTGACGGGACACTACCGGTTCCTTCCACAACACTGCCTTCGGTCTCAATCATAGTGTCTACTCCGGAGAGCCCGATCCCTCAGAGGGGAAAACAAGTGGATGCGGAACGGAAGACTGCAGAGGGGGACACTCCTTGGCGACAATGATAGTCCGGACGCAGCTACCGCAGGCGGAGAACCCCACCCGGCGAGCACCTGCCGCTCCCAAAATTGGGCCACCGGGCCAGGAACCCCGGTCCGCTGCTGCAATTATGTGTCATCACCCCTCTTTCAATGTATACCAAGCACACCAATCGCCGTCCGTAGCGGGTCAAAAGAAAACTTGCCACCTCACCTGTCACACAACCACGGCCGATGTTGTTCAACTTCAGCCCGGCTGGGCCAGTACTCGAGACCCCGGCTTTCAAGCTGGTGTAGGCCGCAAAGTGCCACACTACGTATCTTTTTCCACCGGAGTGGCAAAAATCTCAGGATTGCACCATTTCGATCCAGACCAGTTCAGACACAAGAAGGCAGGGCGCAAATTCACGATATATGACAGGATCTACTGGCAGAAGACGGAGGTCAGCAGAGCCGGGAACTCACGCGGCCATCTTGGTTGCTATCGTAGCTCCTCCTCCCACCCTCCCACTTTCAATGGCGGGACGGGCATCCTAATTAAGATGGTGATTCTACCCCAACTGCTGTATCTATTTTTGAATATACTGTTTCATCCAGGAAACCACTTTTTCAAAACACTCAAATCTGAACTGATACACTTGGTATGGGGGAGGCTTGGTATGGGGGAGGCTGCAGTGGAGTGTGCTCACTAGACCTTACTCGCAGGGTGGATTTGGGATGCCCAACTTTGAATTATACTATATCAGCGCACAAGCCCACTACGCATACTCTGGGTACACCAACCGAGATACATGTCACAAGTGGCGGCAGAGCACTGGCTCGCACATCCGGTTCCGCTTGAAGGTGCGCTATATGACGTGCCTGCTGGCAATGAAAAGATGTTGTCTACTGTTACATACACTATTGCAGCCTGGACATGCATAGGACAGATGTTAGATACACCTCTGCTCTATTCCCCACTGCTACCGCTTACATACCAACCCAGTATGCCCCTTCCCAAGAAACAGTTTTTTGTAAATTCATGGAGTGTACACACATTAAAACTTGGGGGGACATGTATCATGACGGTCAGTTTCGAAAGGTTGAGCATGTCTTTCAGGGCTTGCAGCAGACACCGCTTGATGTCTTTTTATACATAGGTCTCAGACAAGGCGTTCACTCCATTACGCCGGAATTCCAGACCAAGCCCTCAGTCCTTGCTCCACTACAACTGACCCTTAAATGCGCGACGGCCAAGTGGCTAGCATCACTGATATACCGCACAGTGCACACATAGAGAGAGGAACCGCCTGCACTAGCTAGAATGTGCTGGAATTCGGAGTTGGGCTTCGAACTAACAGACTATGGGAATACTGCTCATCGCAGACAGAAAAGGTCTTGGCTAGTAGCAGGCTCTGTATAATCCATTACAAATTTCTACATAGATTGTATTACACCCCGGTCCGGATGCAAGGGTATAAGCTGAGGGATACCGATAGGTACGACAGGTGCAAGACCCCATTAGCAGATTTCTTACATCTGGCCTGGGAATGCCCAGGAGTACATGACTACTAGAAACATGTTTTTGATGTCCTGAGTCTGATGGTAGATACACATATTGAACCAACACCACTACTGGCCCTGCTAGGGTATGTGAAACCGCTACGTGCCGTGCATCGCAAATACGTGGACCTCGCAGTACTGATGGCAAAGAGGAGGGTGGCATGCCGATGGGGCAGGGGCAGGGCGCCCAAGTTCAAAGTCTGGATTGATGACTCAGTGTATTGTCAAGAGCAACTCACTACATACGCGGAATTGTTACCAGGAGCTTCCAGACCTAAGGACATTTGGGCCCCCCTACAGTGTTATCTATTAACGCACACGCAGACAGATTCCGCAGCAGAGTAGTAGGCGGCCGAAGTCTGAGATGTTCTAAGCACACATATCAATATGTCATTTATGTCACTTTAAGGGGTGGGGTGTTGCTGTACCATGTTACTTGCTCTAAATACTGATTTGGCTGACCTGACTGGATTTGTAGAGATGAACAATGTGAAGAACAGCTGACTAATGCCTGATTATTGATGTAAAGCGGTGAAAGTTCCTGGTACTGTGTCCTTTGACTGTGCACATATGTAATGCCGTGCACATTTTACGAGATGCCTCTTGCTTTGTGTATAAATACCCCATTGTGTCATACTGAATAACGATGTAGAACCCACTGCTCTATGGAAATGTGATCTGATAAAATACCCTTTGCTGTGCCTTTTCATTATAAGTGTCAATGGCGAACATGTATGGTTTGTTTGAAAAACAATAAAAAGAAGTTTATTAAAAAAAAAAGGATACAATGTCAATTTAGCACATTGGCAATGAACGGATTCAGAGATTCCAATGGGAAATCCATAAAACATAGCTCTGGGGTAAGGCAACTGTCTTACAAGACAAGCTTTCTTTGGTCCATTTCTAACATATCACGGCCCACAAAAGTGAAGGAATTCAGACTATGAGAACTAGGCAGCCAACATAGCTGCAGAGGTAGCAGCTCATACTTTAAGAGTATTAGTGGTAACCAGTTCTAAAGCCAAGATCAGCACAGTAATGTTGGCAGCTATACAAGCATCAGCTAAAGGTAAAAAGTTTCCACATGGCTTTACCTATAAACAATCCTACATCCTAACTCAAGATAATGCTTTGTGGGTTTCCTTGCCCCGAGTGAGAGATAGACATAGTCCTAATGAGTAGGTTACACTGAATATAATTAAAGCAGCTCATGAGGGTTTAGTGTCTGCCCATGCTGGCATGAGTGTTACAGTAGCCATGCTCCAGCAGAGATACTAGGGGCCATATTTACCTACACAACTAAAAACTATGTACAGCTTTATAACATTTGCCAACAAATAAAACACTCCAATTTCAAGACCAGCTCAGACTGCCCTCAGGGTAATTTTCCTCTCTCATATCAGGCCAATCAATCCAGTAAGGCAATACAAATATATATAAATTACAGTTGAGTCATGATGCAGATTTCTGTGTGTTAAAGAAATACTGATGCATCAACGGCCATAAAAGACTTGCAGGGCTGAATAGCAATGGGTGCAGTCCATGCCTTTCATTGAAACAATGGTCCTCTGTTCACCATAAAGACATTCAGGGATGCTATGACTGGTCTGGAAGTATGTCTACATTACTTGCACCTTAATTGCATGGAGAGCAACGGGTTATTAGAGCTCACCAAGAGGATGCTAAAGCAAGTCTTGGCCTCAAAGGTATTCAGTACTGGTCTGAGATTACTACATAATTTTAATAAAGTTCAGAGAACATAAAGTTCAGGCACAATGCATATGAGATGCTCTTTTGAGTATCTATGTATGTGTCTGATCTTGAAAGTCCTGGAATGTGGCAGAAGAGATGAAAACTTTCACCTGGACAATCATATAAAGGCTGTACAGAGCGTCTAAGAGGCCAGAGACAAGCTACCTCATTTTAAGCATTCTGACTCCGCCATCAGTGCGGATAAGTTTTCTAAAGCTGTTGAAGGGAGGCACCCCAAAGTTGATGAACTGGTTCATGAAAAGATTCCTGATAAAGGAGTGTTCAGGCCATCTTAAGGAACACCCATTTCAGTTCTTGGAGTGGAAGAAATTCGAACTGCAAACCTACCTCTACTGTCGGGGTCAGAGAAAAACAGGAAGATGTCCATTGATCACGATAAAGAGCATTATGTGGCTGATTTTGTTCAGCAGACCCCCGTTGATATCAAAGTGATATCATAGTCAAACCTTACTGTCTTTCCCAACTCTGAAGGAAATACCGCTAGAAGAGAACAGTTGTGCTGAAATCCAGAGTCCCAATCTGGGGCCTCTAGAGCCTAATCTATCTCCAGCTTTACACCAAATGCCAACTTCTGCAGAGGAACTGGATGCTGTGATTTTAACACTCCCAACAATTTCAGCTACTGTCATGGCTTACTATGAACCACAAACAGAGTTAAATTCAATTGAAATGATACCTTTGAAAGAAATAACACTCTACCAAAATGAGCCTGAATTTGAGTTAGATAAAAAACCTACACAATCCACAGTTGCTCAACATCACCCCTGGCTCTCTGTTTGCTAGTGGTTTCATGACACGAATCTTATACAACTGTGGTCCTATTTCTGAATTGCTACTAGAGTGTTTTAACTTTTAATGTGGATCACCATGCTGATTGCAATGGTGCTGCTAATAAATGGACTTTAAATTCCTGTTAAAACTGTGCCATTTCTTGTCGTTCGGGAACTGCAACCAACTGTTCCTTCTCACAAAGCATGTCAGGATCATCATGCTGTGGATAGCACTGCATACCCACTGCTGGATGGAGTTGTTTGAGAAAAGGCTCCTAATCAGAAAATGGGACCCACAGATCTGATACAGCTCTCTCATAGTGTAAAGACCTCGCTAGATGACATTATAATACCAAGTTCCTTCTCGGATCACTGGGACATTAAAACTGGTTACAGGATGTTAAAAGATGTAGAAGCATACACTACATTAGACAATGAAGATCCTTATTTAAATGCTTACAGTTATAAAGAAAACTACTGTTTTCACCACTTTGAACACCACTACATCTACGGAACCAGCACTCCTAGAAGATATATAAATATACACATTGGATGCTTTTAGAGGTTCTCCTCACACATAGACATCCACATTTTCATAAGTTCCCTTATTCCAACAGTGGTGATAGTTCACACCCATCAGACTTGGGGGTCCAGAACATGACATTAAAAAACAGGGGGTACAGCCTATACCAGATGGAAGCCGGTAGTTCATTAGTACTCCAGCATCACAGGGTTGGTCTACATGTTACAGCCATGTTTATGTCTCATGGGTCATTTAGCCTTTGTCAGGACCAGAAGGATCCCTATCAATTTAATATGAATGCTGTATACATTGCTGTCCCCAAGAGTGGGACAGCATCTAAGGATTTAGCGCGCACTAGCATGACGAGGCCAATTGAGAGCTTGCTACTTTTGCCAGCAAGAATTAATAGCACTTACCGTCTGTGGAATTATTATGGACACTACAAATCCAATAAGCCCATCCAGTATTCTACTGACGGAGTGGTGTCCCACGCTTTTTTGAACTGCTGACGCCTCTGACGAGGAGTTGAGATACTTCAGAAACGTGTCAGGCATTAACGGTGGTCGGGCTGCTCATGAAATCGGTGTGCTGGATGTGCGCATAACATTAAAGGCTTGATGCTTGTGGCTACTGTCTAAGTGCTCCTTGTACGTTGGGTACTCCTGGTGCTTTGATATTAAACGCGGCCACCCTGCTGCGGAGGAGCACCACCCCGAGATTGAAGGGGGCCACATGGTTTGGTATTTATCGAGCCATTAGAGTGGGACAGGAGCTAAGGATTTAGCGCACACTAGCATGCCGAAGCCCATCGAGGGCTTGCTCTTTTGCCAGCGGTAATGAATAGCGCTAACCATCTGTTGAATTATTATGGACACTACAAATCCCAGAAGCCCATCCAGGGTGTACTATTTAGTATTCTAATGACAGGGTGGTGTCCCGCGCTTTTTCGAACTGCCGAAGGCTCTGAGGAGGAGTTTCTATTAAGCATGAAAATAATCTTTCCAGCTTTATGGATGGGATATTTAATATGTACTGAGTCTGAGTAAATCTGAACAAGGTATATTCTATATCAAATGTTAGATTTCTTTGGTTAACTGATTATATTTAAAAATGCAATAAAATGATATTTTGAAGAAAGGCACTTGCCCTTTTTAAGCAACGTACTTGGATCATTGAGTCTATTCGTCTTCATCTAAAACAGTGGTTCTAAATATTTTGATTTCTGTGTACCCCCACTTCATCTTTACAGGAAACCGTGGACCCCCGTTGAATCATTATTGGAATCTGGGGACCCTCGCTGAGTCATTACTGGTAGCCGGGGGCACTAGCCTATACATTTTCGATGATTTGAACAACAAAACAATACACACACAAATATAGAAACAAGCATTTATCAAACAAATACAGAAACTATGAACATTTTATTTAATTCACAAATATACACAAGTAACAATTTTAATTTTAATAGGAATGTTTGAGCTTTTCTAAATTCAATGAAGGCCAGTCACGGTCCATGCTATATTCTCTTTGATTCTCATGCACTGCTCCTTCGAATCAATCTGAGGAGACTAAGGTAGTCTTTAGCCTCTTATTTATGTTACAGAACATTGCAACATTTTCACTTATAAATTTAGCTCAGTTTATATACATTTTATTAATCTGTTATCATGATTAACTTTTCTAAGCAGTTGCGGACCTCCTGAGTAGGCTTCGTGGAACTCCATGGGTCCCCGGACCACAGATTAAGAATCACTGATCTAAAACATTGAATTAAATATTATATTTCTCTAATCTAAACTAGCAAGGAAAGGATTCACAAATGTTTGCAGAAAAACAGAATGTTATCCAAAGCGTAGTGTACATAAATACATATGCCAAATTATTTATTTACCTAATTTAGAACTTTTTCTTAATTCACTATCTTTACCCTCAGGCTCAAGTGTAATGTATGCATTCTGTGAAGGAAATGATTACATGTACTGTGTTCAGGCACATCATGCTCATATTAATAGGCCAGCATTTGCACAATGTAGGCATCAAGTACAATGTGAGTTCTTGCATTTATGAAAAGTAACCAATTTGTCAAAGATTTTTCTTTTTGTATACTCTTAAAGTAAGTTTTCCCTTTAATGGCCTCCGGTGTATCTAAGAGTGGTTACCGAGCTGTATATTACTCCGAGTCTTAGACCTCCCCGTCACAGTACTGGTTCCCATCCCCCTCCCTGTTTTGCTTTCTTGTGGTCTGACGGTAAGGTCCGGTTATGTGCCACAGCATGTGGGTGTGGCCTGGGGGGTAGGGATGGGAGCAGGGGAGTTTCAGCTTTGAATGTATGCAAGGAGGAGCTATCGCTCATGTGTGTAAGGACTGTGACGGGGAGGTCTGGTGAGGAGGTAATTTGCCCTACCCATTTGCACCAAGCTTTGCTTAGCATAACTTTGTTTGGTTAAAACCCCTTGCAATGTTCTATGTTTGCACACGTAATGCCATGTCGGGCGTAAAACAGGTATTTGCACCCAGTTCGTTACTTGCGCAGCACTGCGGATTGGAGTTTAAGGTATGTAAAATGCGCTCCTGCTTCTTAAATCATGCACACCTCGCTTACATCCATTTTTAGGTTTCGACCTGGCGAGGGCACGCAGTGCCCCTCCCAGATCGAAACCTTTTGTCAACAGTATGGCTGTTCGGACCGCCTCTGTTTCCCATTGGCTAGCTCCATAAATGGACGCTAGCCATTGGCAAACAGAGGCGTCCGTCATCCGGCGAGGCGACTCGTGGGCGTTCCTTGGATGTTTTTCTCATCCAGCCCCTTTGGACACGTCATGCGGCTGGGGGCGTGTTGTGTGTTTTTTTTTTTTGGGCCGCCTTTCATTTTATCATTTGCCCCGACCTCTGGTGAGTGCTTGCTGCTGTCCTGCCTTCCTCCATGTCCCTCCTCCCGCCGTCCCCCCTCCCACTCTCCCCCCTCCCGTTCTCCGTGTGGTCCTGCCTTCCTCCGTGTCCCCCCTCCTGCCGTCCCCCCTCCCGCTCTCCGTGTGCCCGTCCCCCCTCCCGCCTCCCGCTCCCTCCCGCTCTCCGTGAGCCTGTCCCCCCTCCCCCCTCCCGCTCTTCGTGTGCCCATCCCCCCTCCCCCCTCCCGCTCTCCGTGAGCCTGTCCCCCCTACCCCCTCCCGCTCTCCGTGTGCCCGTCCCCCCTCTCCCCTCCCGCTCTCCGTGAGCCTGTCCCCCCTCCCCCCTCCCGGTTTGTGGGTCTGTGGTGATAGGACAGGCCTCCTGAGGCCAGATGCGGTGCAGATAGTGTATGACTGCTCTGTTGTGTCTTGAGCCGGGCCCTGCCTGACTCGAGCGCAACACGTGCAGGCATTATCAGATGAGTGTTAGGTACTGAATGTACTTGTGTGTTCCTTTGTACATTCTATATGGAACTGTGGAGGTTGGGACCAGTGAGTCCTGGGAGAAGAGCGACAGGCGGCTGCGTCCGCACTTTCTTGCTGTCACTAGGGTTTATGCTATTAATAAAAGGATTTAAATAAATCCTAAGTGAACTATTTCACTTCACAATAATGGCGACGATGGCTGCATAAACCCTAAAAGAAGAACCTTCGCGTGAACTATTTTACTTCACAATATGCTCCACCTCATTAGCTGCCCGACAGTGCCACCTAATTCTGCCAAATCGACCTGACCTGACCCGACCCCGACAGAACAAGGGTGTCTGTCCGCGATTAATTGTACCCGTCCTGGTGGTCCCCTTTCATTTCATTGGCCAGCAGCTGCCTGGATCATGAAGACAGGCAGAGTGCACATCGTGGCTGGGCAGCAGTGTAGTAAGTGACCAGCAGTCGGGTCGTCACTCTATAAGTAAGTGAAAGTCCACGCCGGTGCCACTTTAGTACAGCTTGCATCCGCCAATTGCTGTCAGCTCGGGCTCATTTCAGTAAAGTAATCTGATCTCCTAGGCCTAAACTGTTAACAAGACTTTTCATGCATAAATAGCAGAGTGAAAGCGAGGGTGTTAGAGTAGACGCCATGATCAGCTGTGATTTGACTTAGCATATGTTTATGATATTAGGCTGCTGCTCATCCCTTTTGACCGCAGAACTGCACAGTAGAGATGAAGCCTGGGGGGGGGGAAGGAAAGGGGAGGGGGGGGTAGCGGTAGTGTCCGTCAGTGAGTCAGTGTCAGTGGATAAATGGGCGCTGGATGGGCGGGCCGGTCCAGAGCTTCAATGAAGCCGAAACTACTGTCCTTGTGTCACTTGGTATTGTTAGCGCCCACTGGGTACAACAGACAGCTGAGATCATGGTGATTTTACCCCTGAGACAGGATCATGTTACAGGTTGCAGCTTTCCCTTCCGTTGCTGTTTCGCCGCCAGTCTCGAGACAGCAGGTCAGTAAATATATGGTGTGTTTATTTTAGTCTATTTGTGGGCCTGTCGTGCGTGCATGGGTGTGCTGGGATAAACTCATGATTTTTGTTCGGATAAAAAATAATTATGGGAGCAAGCTTAAATGGACGGAGAGTGCAACATATGCAAAACACGTCTCCTTCAGCTCTGTTTATACTGGCTGATACATTAGAGTTACTTACTTAAGATGAACAATGGTGCCTCAACTGTTTTATATAATCAACTCAGAAAGCGGTTTTCAGGAGTTTTGCATTAGTTTCAAGTAATTTTTAAACCTTCTCACTTCTCAATAGTTTGAAGATTCTTGTATTGTAGCTTTTTCAATATCACTGTCAGTTTCACTCATTTGCAGTTCATTGCCACTCAGAAGTGCATTGAAACAATGGCAATGTCATACACAACCAATCTGAAAACTTGGAGGTAATGGTGTAAGTCATGATCTCCTACCAGTGCACTAACTTCCTATGCTGTGAAAATGTGCCTTTCCTGGCGCAGTCGCTTTGTTTAAATGGGTGTAATTTATGATATGTATATGTTTCTATCCTCTTCGTTGCTTGATTTTGCTCGCAAGAAAGTGTCACTCATAGTTGTTGAAATGTCACTCATAATTACACTTAAATTATGAAAATGTCACACATAGCAATCTGAAACCTTGGCAGCTATGTGTGACCCTGCTTTTGTTCTTTGTTGATACTTATTTTCTGCGTCTTGTCATGTGAAGAATGCAGAATGCGTGGCTTATATCCGGCCACAGTGATTGGTCTGCCATGGAATTCTTTCCCTTTGCATTCTTGTGTGTTATTTAGGTTTGTTCTTGATCGTCCGGCTGGTGATTGTACATGGCGTTACAGATTTCGAGGCTGTAATCGGAGAAAGCTGCACCTCACTCGATATCATACCTGCCAGCTTTAAAGACTAGCTCACCGTGTGAAGACGGGCGGGGGTCTCTTGCCGAGAAGTACCTACAAGCACTTTTGAACCCCACCCCACCCCGCCCCCAAGCCACCCTCCTCCCAAAACAAGACAAGCACTGGCGTTGCCAATAGGTTTCGCATTTGGAAAGTTGGAGCTATTGGTTTTGTAAATGATATTTTATATTTATATATTGTCATTTACAATGCCAATAGCTCTAACTTTTCCAAAGGCGAAACCGTTGCATTGTAAATGCTTGTTTCCTGTTGTGAGTTCAGTTTATTACTGGAAATAAACTCCGAGAAGAATCCGTAAAGTGTCTTCTTTGGGAAAAGTTGTTAAAAAAATATTTTGTTTTTAGTTGATGACCAGTTCTAAATTGTTAAACTGGTTATGCTGAAACGTGACGCAATCACAACTTCCCAAATGCACATTGTTTAATTCTAATGGCATCGGAGAACACAGTATAATAAAGGAAAACGAAACTATTAGAATAAAAAATATTCTATACTGCAAGCACTCCGTTCTCTTTGATCGCATAGCCACAGTTATATAAATATAAATGAATCCATAACTAAACAAGTAACAACTAACATTCCTCTAGACTGGTAACTGCATATAATTTACATATTAGACCGTATTATTATTAGAGTATACAAACTCTAATAATGTTGCATAATACACTACTGAAAGCAACCCTTAAAGCTAGCATGAAACACTAACTGGGCTCCACTGAGCTGCGTGCAAAGCGCCTCAACACTTCTTCAGGGCTTGTAAACGCTATATAAAACAACAGCACAAAATATGTTGCATCGCGTAGGCAAGTGCTGCATATCACCCTAACTGACTTGTGCAAAGCGTAATATCAGATGTGTTCTGAATCCCAGCTCCAGACTGCGGCTCAGGGAGATACTGTTTCCGCCGATCAAACGTGAACCCAGTTCGCTTTTATCTGCCCTGGCTGAGACATTTTTGAAGCGCTCTAATCCCCGTGCTTACCTATCACATCTATCAGGCGTCCATCCCGTGCTTCTTAAGCAGATGACAGGTTTTGGGTTTCAGCTTCGCAAGGAAGGCTCGAGACATAACGGCCATTTCAGAAACACGCAGGCAGACATCGGCAGCGCTCTGTTTTCTTTGAGGCAAGAGAGAATGATTGATCATTTCCCATACAAAAAAAACATCAGGCACCAGGCACCGTATAGTGAAGGCCATGAGCAGCAGCGCGACCTACGCAGGACACTTATGAATCCAGGGAACTTTCTCTGGGCACGCAGATGATGTTATTGTACAGTGATCTACTTGTTAGGTATTTATGTGCTTTTGAATCAAGTCCCACATTTTGAAAAAAAACACTATACTTTTTAACTTAGTACCTTAGTACAAGGAGAAATACTATTTATTAAGTCATATATTTGTAGTTATTTTTGCGTTAATGAATTGTTTAATTTTTTGAAAAAACATACGTGAAGGGCCTAATTTTTTGTTAGGAGCCTATTTTTCGACCTTATATGCCTCTTCCTCCCATCACCTACACTGTCTCTTTATCTCATTTCTTTGTTTTCCTCTTTCTGATGATGGAAAAGAAGTACTAGACCCTACCAAGCATTGGCTAAGCAAATATATCTGGATTTAATATGCAAACGCAATCAGCAACAACATTTTTGAGTGAGACACACCGGAGAGAGCCTCCAAAAACAGATGGAGTGTGCTATAGTTTTCAAATAGTCCATCATGCAGGGTTTTAAGTTGGCCAGGTCTTGCTAGTGCTTTGCCCCGGCAGTTCTAAAATGCAGGTGGTGAAACGGGTCTCTATCAGGTTCTCCATTTTTGACCTCACCAGCAGGATGGAAAAAAATAAATCTTAACTCTGCAGCAGTACCACCCTTCACTACAACTTCAAAGAGACTCGTTACAGTTCTTTCACTGTCTCAGCATTTCAGAACTGAAGCATTTTCAATATGTTACACAACGAAGCCATAGCTGTTGCTTATTTATCTTATGCAACTAACAAACCAATGGTAGTGGGTTGTTGTAGGAATATTGTTGCTTGTTGTATTATATCTGGATGCAATGACAGAAGTAGCAAAATACCAGTCGGTAGCACAATATTCTAAGCACAGATTTTCAGGTTACGTGTTTTTAAGCCACATCCTTAACTACACCAGCCACGCCCTTTTGGGATACCCTCCAGTTTTTTCATCCCACTTAAAGCCTTGCCCTCGTGCAGTTTATTTATTTATTTGTTTAATGCATTTTTATATGGCGCAGACTTTACCCAAAGGTGTCAGATCGCTTTACAATAGAATCAAGTATGTTACATGAGGAGAATATTACATATTTACACGTTACAGAAACAGACAAGAAACAAGAAAAGGCAAAATAAAACAATAGATGGCAGTCACACAAAAAACACAAAAAAAACACGATAGGATGAAGTTTGTACCGGCATAGATTACAAATTTACAAAAATGAAAGAACTTCCTTGAGGGACATGAAAAGGGGTGTATTAGTTCTGGAAGTGTCTTTGAAACAGAAGAGATTTGAGGTCGAATTTGAAGGTCCGGGTAGAGGTGGTGGTACGGAGTAGTGGAGGAAGCGAGTTCCAGATTCTTACCGCATTGCCTGAAAAGGATTGAGCCATTAATCTTTCCCTTTTAAAGGTGTGGAGCTAAAGCAGTACATTTTCCGCATTACAAGACGGTCTAGAGCCTCCAGAAATTTTCAGTGTATTCGCCAGGTATTGAGGGGAGGAAGTGTGCAAGGCTTTATGGGTGATACAGGTAGTCTTGTAGATTGATCTTGCCTCAATGGGAAGCCATCGGAGAGAAGACTGAATGGGTGTGATGTGGTCACTTCTTTTGGCCCCAAATTAAAACGAGCCGCTGAATGGTGAACGGATTGAAGAGGGGAGAGGTGGGATTTTGGGAGGCCAACAAGAAGAAAATTGCAATAGTCCAATCTAGAGAGAACCAGAGATTGGACCAAGGTTTTTAGGTCTTGCTCCGGAAAGAAACGTCTAATCCCCCAGATGAGGCGCAGTTGGTATCGTGCATTCCTTGCAATGGAATTGTTGTGGGAGAGTAGATTGAGCCTTTTGTCAAATACGACACAAAGGGATGTTGCACTGTCATCAATGATAGGTTTATTGTTGAGTAAATTCAGCTGATCCGTCCAAGATTGAACAGGAGGAGGAGAGAGTGAGGTAGCGAGGAAGAGGATTCAGTCTTGGAAGGATTCAGAATGAGTTGATGAGCTAACATCCAGTTTTGAATGGAGTTGAGAGTAGAGTTGAGGATTGAGATATCGTTTGCGGAAGATACCTTTAGGTAGATTTGAGTGTCATCCGTATAGAGATGATAAAGGATCCCAGATTTACTTAGGAGATTTCCCAATGGTTCCAAATAGAGATTGAACAAAGTGGGTGCAAGGAAAGAACCTTGAGGGATGCCTTGACCTACTGCCAATGAAAACGAAAGACTGTTTGCTATTTTGATAATTAGGGATCTGTCCGAGAGGATTGAGGCAAACCATTTAAGCACTGTGCCTTCCAAACCCATTGTCTGTTGAAGAGTGTTAAGGGGAATGTTGTGATTAACAGTGTCAAAGGTTACAGAGAGGTCTAGAAGAATCAGAAGACAAGAATCCCTAGAATCGAGTATACATAGCGCATCGTCGATCACTTGCAGCAGGGCTGTTTCAGTGCTGCAATTTTGAATTAAACCAGACTGGAAATTGTCAAGAAGATTATTATCCTTAATATGTAGAGAAAGCTGTTTCACTGCACATCATTCTGTGACTTTGGCAAGAAAAGGGAGGTTAGTGATGGGGCGGACGTTGTTGAGGTCAGTTGCATCAGTGGAGGGTGTTTTAAGAAGTGGTGTAACATGTTGTAGTGAGGGCTGGGCCTTATTACGCACATTGCTATGTTAGCATAGGCTTATTAGAAGTTTAAACACCATTTTACCTTTTTGCTGCTTTTGCACACGACACAGCATATAACTGTTGTTGTAGGTTAGGCTGCGTGAAATGCTTCATATGAGAATGGCTTGTTTTCAGCATCCCTAGACTTACATCGTGACTCTAGTCTGCACACTGAGTGCTAAAGCCTCCAAGGATATCATAACAAGGTAGCTGTTGTTCTGGCTGATCGGCTCACGTTTTAGCCATAACATACATGCAACTGCAGCCAACATGATTCTGGAGCCTTTAATATTGCACTGTAAGCATGATTTCAGGCACTTGGAAGAATCCCGTTTTTCCAGAGAGAAAGAGAGCTTTTGCAGATCCTGATGTGATCCATTCTTGCTGATCTTGGAGGTAGGGGGTCCCCCACACAAGCCTAAGAGACCTTCTATATTTTATAAAACATAGTTCCTACCTAGGGAGGGTGATTTACTAGGCGCCATAGGACCTGTTTTCACCATCATTGTAATATGATTTCTCCTTTTGTGTTTTATGGAATTGTAACAATGCTGATCATATTATTTCTAATCATATGTCTGCTTATGTTAGCAAAAATACTGCATCTTAGAGCACGTAATTAAAATAAATATTTTAACCTTTCCCGTGTCTCTCTTTTACTCCTGTTGTGGACTGGTATGAGAGTATAACGTAAGAGTGTTCTTGCTTCCCACCATTCCTGAGTATAACCTAAGTTGCATGTTCTGGGTTGTCTAATCATTAGTTCCTTTGCTATAGGACGAAGAGCTAATGTGACACTGATGCTAGCTGGTTAGGGTTTCTAGGTACTGAGGTGAGTTTTTTTGTTCCACCACAATTCACTGAGGTCCTGGGTCTCTGTGCACAGTTCTGTGTAGGAGCAGAATCCCTGCAACAATGTCCTGTTTTATAGGGCACAGGAAGGGAGCCTTGGCTGAGGAAGAGGTTAACCAGACAGTACACACATCGAATGTGAATCGAGTATACGCAGCGCATCATCGATCACTTGCAGCAGTGCTGTTTCAGTGCTGCAGTTTTTAATGAAACCAGACTGAAAATTGTCAAGAAGATTATTATACCTAATATGTAGGGAAAGTTGTTTCGCTACACATCTTTCTGTGATTTTAGCAAGAAAAGGGAGGTTAGTGATCGGGTGGAAGTTGTTGAGGTCATTCACATCAGCGGATGGTGTTTTAACCCCTTAATTGCTGCCGTCGGCCAACGGTCGTCACGGCCACTACCTCCCCAGTGCTGCGCACGACCGTTGGACGTCCATTCAGCACTAGTTCCAATGGACAGCGCAGCACTGGGGAGGTCTATTTACAACGCTTTAAAGGGGTTAAGAAGTGGGGTAACCTGTCCTGTTTTAAGGACAAATGGAAGGGAGCCTTGGCTGAGGAAGAGGTTAACCAGACAGGTCCAGTAGGAAAGAGACTGGGTGTAGAAATCAATGGCAATGTCACTAGGGATGGGGTCAAAAGAATGGTTAGAGTGTTTTGTTTTGAGGATGCATTTGAGGAGGGCATCTTCAGAGATGACGTCAAAGTTCTGCCAAATGACTAAGGATTTGCGCTCCTAAAGGGGGGTAGGATGAATTACCTGATCCACCAGTGATTTCACTTTTTCATCAAAGAATATAGCAAATTCTGCTGCTTTCTTTGGAGAAATGTCAGGCTTGATGGTTGGGGAAGAGCAGTTTGGGGTTTTGATGAGGTCAAATAGTTTTTTGAGTCTGTTTTTGGCTAAGTCAAGGAGGGTTCTTAAGTGTGATGCTTTTTCTTGGAAGAAGTGTTTGTGGTATTTTGATCTTTCTGAACTTAGAATAGAAAGATTAGTGGTGAATGGAGATTGTCTCCATTGTTTCTCCAAGATTCTCAGGTTTTTCCTTTCTTTATAAAGGGATTTATTGAACCATGGTGCTGAAGGAATAGTCCTTTTCCTTTTGCTTTGAAGTGGAGCGACATTAACAATTTTGACTGCAAGGATTCAGAGGCTTTGGGAGGTAAGATTGTTGACGTCCAAGTTAGGGTCTATTCTTGGAAGTGAACGCATAGCAGAATCACAAAGAGCGTCAAGGTCAATGTTTTTAGTGTTACGGAACCAGGTAGTAGTCCTTTTAGGTTGGCTAAGAGTTATAGAGTGTGATGGGTGACGAGAGAAGGGAATGAGGAAGTGGTCAGACCAGTCTACATGAATAGGGATAGCAATACTAAGCATGTCTGCATTAGATATAACAAGGTCCAGAATTGAGCCCATAGAGTGTATTGTTTCAGTGCAGGATTGGATGCAATGCAAGCAGTGAAATAGACACAGGATAGTTGTACTGTGCCTGTCTCCTTTCTCAGTATTGCTGAATCCCTTATTGTCCATTATTTTGGCTCGTGAAAGTGGGTTGAAAACCAGCCAAGGAGGTGACAATCGGATCACATCTAGACATAGACTTTGGGAGGAAGGGGGCTAAAAGTGGCCTAAAGAATCTTGAGATGCCCCCCTGCATATAACATTTCAAACCACGGTGGTTGCGGGGGCTATTGTTATGCCACTGGGGCTAAGATTTTGAATTGTAGGGGGCGTGATCTTCAGAGCCTGTGTCAAAATCCCTCATTGGGGACAGCAATTTGGCAGTTAAATGTTGCTTTTTAATGCACCTTGTGGCAATAAACCTGTCAGGATGTAGAATGCTGAGGTATATTTACTAGGACAAGCAATGGCAAATGAAATATTTTAAAACACACTGGACCCTTTTGAATGAGTCTCAGCATAATTCGGTATTTGTTTAGCAATTGCTCTTTAATGCTGTGTTTCCAAAGATACAATACTTTTGCAATTTTTGCAAGATAGTATGTCAGTACACTAGACAAATATCTTGCTGTCATGGGCAGATGCCGAATGTTCAGGCACTATTAGCACACTGGATGCAAAAGCTGCAAGCCTTGGTAATGCATAGTAATGCTGAGTTCCAGCTCCTCAAATATTCTTGGTGTTGACGTTCCCATGGTCTGAAATGCAACACACATTTGCAAAGATGTTGAGAGTACTGCAACAAGAAACGCCAATGAGAAAGTGTAAGTATCCATGGTGCTGCCACAGCAAAGACCAGATACCCAAGCTTGCCACATAACCTTGAACATTAGATGGAGTAGAATATCAAGTAGTAACACCTTTTTTGAAAATATCCAACATCCTTCTATTAACCTTTCTTCTGCCTATCACCTCTTTGAACCTGACAATTCTAACCCTGATCGTCTCTGTACTCACCCCACAGTCCCCACTGACCCATTTTCTTTAGCTGTCCCTTCTTGGCTGAGGGCACAGCAAAATGTCAGAGGTAGGATCATTATAGGGCTCATTGTTGACACTCTGGCGAAGATGGACAGTATCCAGGCTCTCAGCGATTCTCACTGACTGCCCTGGTACACAGTGCAGTAAGCTCTAAGGGCCAGATGTATCAAAGAGTTTTAACCATTCTGTGTCTATGGGAAAATGTGTTTGTACATAATGCCTTAAATCTGCCACCTCATACACCTATATCTGCACTCTGCTGCTCCACATTATTGCTGCTTTGTCCTCCCTCCCCACGGGTTAGTGGTTAGAGGCCATAGTCAGTGGATCCATGACCACTGTTTCTTCTGTCTTGGGGAAGACCACTCCACCTGCAAGTCTCCTTTCTCATTCCCTTTAGTGTTTCTCCTCATTTCCTCTTTTTTTGTTTCTCTTGCTCCCTATGGATAGTGCTTTGAAGTCCCCTTACGTTAATGAATGAATTATACAGATTGGCAACATAACAACTTAGGACCACAAGAGCCAACAACCACAGTACTTGTGCTCTGACATTCTTCTAAGCTATTACTTTAAAGCAATACTGAGTTACTTTCACTCAGTATCACTCTTGGTATTACATGACCTCTGTCTCTCTTTCTCTCTCTGTCTCTCTCTGACACTCTTTCAATTCGTTTTTCTCTTTCTCTCCCAATCTATCATTCTCTAATCGATCTTTGGGCCTCTTTCTTGGTCTCTTGCCCACCCATTGTGGAGTGTGAACATCAGCAACATGGAAAACTGCTGTACATTCATAAGAGAAATTTAGAAATAATATGTAACTTTCACCAGCCATTCATGTTCCATTCCTCCCTCTTTGCATCTTCCACACTTATCAACCACATAGTACAGAAGCCCCTGTATCCTAGCACCTTTGCCTTGAGACCCTCACGGGCGATTTACAACACTTAATAAATCCTGATTGCTAGGTTGATATCCTACACCACTCAGCAGTTCATGCTCTGCCCCACAACCTACACTCACATAGCACTTCTGTGTTCCATATCCATTTCTCTTCACAATTCCCACCCTCTTATCTCTTCAGACCTTACCCTTACACAACCAGTGTTTAATCTGTGCCTGTGGTTGCCGGTTATGGGCACTAACACTTAGGGCCTCATTACGATGTAGGGATACTGACGGGGAATCGGGCCGACCGACCATCGGTCGGCGGTCCCGACTGCAGTATTAGGATGCGACCGCACATGGTGCAGCCGCACACTCCCATTTCTCTATGGGAGCTTGTGCTGTGGTTGGAAATCGGCTGCAGCATAAGCTCCCATAGAGAAATGGGAGTTTTTGTTAATCCCTGCACTGTGTGGCGTGCACCATATGGTGCCTTCCACTTGGTGCAGAGATTGACAGGGGGCACCAAATGCGCCCCAGGTAACCCCAACCGGAGGCCACTGTTGCAAGGGGGCCCTGCTAGGGGTGCCCAACTTCACTTTCCGACAGGCTTTTCATGTCGGAAAGTCCGATATGAAAAGCCTGTGGGAAACCAACATCGTAAATCTGATGGCAGAAACGCCATCCTTAAGGGATTACGTGCCAGTTCCGACTAGCTGACAGGCTCATTGAATGACCGTCCGGTTTTACCTCTGATGGCTGTCATTGAAATACGGCTGTTGAAAGTGAAACTGAAGATGTCAGTCGGGAAGCCTCTGACCACAGGTCGAAGGCTTTCCAAGCAGCATCAAAATGAGGGCCTTAGTTTCTGTGACAAGGACTTATTTTTAATCACCTAACTTTGACTGAGAGCGATAGACAACAAGGCAGAAAATGGAGAGTGAACAAAGGATACAAAAGCAGACACAAAAGGAGAAAGCAGGGATAAACAAGACCCTGCAAGAGTGAGTTAAATAGACTGGATCTGTAGGGTGGTGGAAGGAGGAGACACAAGGCGAACTAATATAATCAAAGCAAAAGTTTAGAAGGGAGCCTTTATAGGACCAACTGCACACCCTCAGGGAGTGTAGAGCCCATTCCAAGCACTACCTAATTGAAATAAAGGATACCAGATTCTGAGGCCCTAAATTAAAAGTTGCAAATAAACCTTGCACATTGGATCCCTGTCCCCAAAAAATGTATTTTTTACTTTGCAGTCAAGAAGCAACAAGAATATTTATAATTTCGGAAAAATGTATTGTCTAAAGTTTTTGTAGAGAACAATCATTAAAATTACTTCTCGCACTGCACTCTAACCTTGGATTCCTCCATAATTTTGAAACGAACTGACTGTTGATATACAGCCTCCGAACTCATCTCCTTTAGACATAATTAATCTAAGTATAGTTAATCCTGGCATTTGACAGCAAACAACTGGCCTCATAAATACTTTGGGCCCCTGTGCTAATTACTATTCTGCTTAATAAATTAAGCATACTCTCAACCATTTTCCCCCTCAAATGTTGCTTTTCCTTTATCCATCTCTCCTCAACCTTTCCTCTCCCCATCCTTCTCCCTTTAACACGTTTCCCATCCTTCATTCCAGCCCATTCTCCATCTTCTTCCCTAATTAACCATTTTTCTGTCAGCAGACTCTCTCATCTTACTTCATTCTGTACTCCACCACCAGGTCTTCTAAAAGTACCGCACTGCCTTCTCACATTTCTTCCCTAAAAAGGATGAGGACACAAGAATCCTTCAATTCTGGGTAATTTCCAATGTTTTTTTCAAAGGTCTCTGGAAAAGTGGATCTTTCCAGTAGAACGCAATTCCTTTTTATAGCTGACAGACTCCAAAATGTCAGAAATGATGCCTACTTAAATGAAGGGATGGAGGTTGTCAGCTGGTCACCATGACTGCTGCCAGCAGGCAGCTCAGAGCCACTAGTCTCCTGGGGTTACAGAGCCAGTGGTGCCCCACTAGCAGTTGTTTTGGAACTGCATGACCATTAGGAATTGCGCGAGCGTGCAAAACAAGATGGCCGCTCCTACGTGAGCTCTGGCGTTTTCTCGCCCTTTTTGTTATAAAACTCTGATTTTCACTCACAAATGAGGCGTAAATAAGGTCGCTTTATTGCTTGAGCCAGTACCTGTGTTTTGGTGTGTTTTTGGGTGAATTGCATCAAAGAAAGCAGCGTTTTCAGCCCTGCAGCCTCTGCTCCAGCTCTGCCTTCAGGTACAGCCAGTCTTGTTAGTCAGGGGGGGGCGGAGCATTCCTTTAGGAAAGGGCCTGGCTTGGGTCTAGCCACTCCCATAGCCCATTTTAGCTGCTGCACCAGCTCTAATAAGGATTTCTTCACTGCTACCTGTATTTTTTTTCTCAATTTTTCTGATTCATACAATTCATTGACTCTCATATATAATAACATGGATTATAAAAATACTCTTCACTCTAAAAGGAGGCAGCAAGTTTCACCTCTACCTATTAAATCAAAAGCAGTGGAATCACCAGAACCTTTCCTAGCCTTAATTCTGAAAGAAATTCAAGCACTTTGTCTCAACACTGATTCTATTGCTTCAGAAATTAAAAATGAGCGAAAGGAAAAGGCAAGTTTGTCAATGAAAATCTCTGATAATCCCATTAAAATACAGGATAATAAGACAAAGCTAGAATCCTTTACTCCGCTTGTGGCAAAAATATCACCTATGTCTACGCAGCTTTTAGATATGGAAAATCACAACAGGCAATACAACTTATGCATTCTTAATTTGCCGGAAGATGTTGAAGGAGGCAACTGCAGACTATATTTGGAAAATCTAATTCCTGGCCTTCTACAAATTAAATTTTTCGGAAAAATTTGAGACTAATAAGGCACACAGGATTCCTTCACATCGCAATTCTCAGCATACTAAACCTCAACAAATGATTTTCAAAGTTCTCCGTCATCACCACCTAGTTTTGATTAGAAAAGCTGCTCCAGAAAACCCTTCTTTGATGGTCAACGGAAATAAAATATTTATTCATCAGGATTTTGTTAAGGAGACAGTCGCAATTCGCAAAGATTTCACTGCTCTTCGTCCCCAACTATGTAGTCTTGGATTCAAATATGGCCTTTTTGATCCGTCAACAATACATATTTGGAAAGACAATCTTTCAAAATCTTTTCACCATCCTGATGATCTGCGACAGTTTTTGGACTGTCATTCACAGCATTCCATGGATCCTGAGGACTCTAATACTTGAACACTTCTGGCTGCATTTGTTATGACTTCCTAAACGTCTATTATTATGTAGGGCTCCAACGGTTCAGGTCATACTTGTAAAGTGTTGTGGTGATGAGCCTCAGCAAGGCCTACCAGTGCTAGGGGTTCTCCCTTCTCTGCACAGAGTCCTCAGACCAATAGAAAGAAGTTGGCACAGAAGCTGGAATAGAAAATACAGAGTTTATTAAACCTCATGAGGTGGAACTACACTCACACAACACCCTTTGGTAGTGTATGAGGTAGCACACTGACTGAAATGTGCTTGGTCCTTTTATACCCACACAGGGGCTCAAATGAAGGCGGTACAAGTACAGAATGCTGGTTTCAAATACATACAAGGTCATACAGAGAGCGTGCTGGCAACAAGTGGGAGGGGCTGACAGTTAGCTAATTCTGGTGGACACATCCTGACAGTTACAAGTTGGGGACAGCTGTAAGCTCAACTGAGCATGTGCGAAGCAGTAGAGGCTAAATATTTCTCGTCTCTAGGCAGATTTCAAGAGCAGTTGACAGGAAGGTAGGACAGAGCACATGGCGAGCACATGGCAAACAAAATTGCTGCCAGAAATACAAAATGGATTCCACACAACGGACAAGATAGTCTCTAAATACAAGATGTCTTCTGCTAATGCTTAACCTAATCGCTGCTAAATTACAACAGGTTGTGTGTGTTTCATTCTTGATATTTATTTACTTTGTTTGTCGTTTTTTTCCCCTCTTTTTACCTTTTCCTGTCCATTTACTTATTCTGGAGTTACTATTTTCTCTTTCTCACTTCTTATTATATGTGCTTTTTCTGACTATACTCTTCTTCCTTTTTTTTTCTCTTCTTTTTCCATTATGGCTAATATCAAAGTAATTTCTTTAAATGTTAAAGGTTTGCGCCATCCAGTTAAGCATACTAAAATTTTAAATTATCTAGGCAGTTCCAAAGCTGATTTTAGTTTTTTGCAAGAAACTCATGTTGATGATAAAATCTTAGATTACATGAATAGAAAATGGGTTGGCAGTATTGTTTCTTCTGCTAATGGCAAGAAAAATGGTGTAGCTATACTTTTTTGCAAAGAAATCTCAATGCCAAATGTTAAGTAAAACTACAGATACGGATGGGAGCTATTTAATTGTTAAAGTTGAAGTTCATGACTCTATTATATTTTTATTAAATGTGTATGGGTCTATGGCAGATGAACCTGGTTTTTGGAATAATCTTGCAACGGAGTTGTTAAAACTTGGGAGTGCCCCATTAATTGTTGCTGGTGATTTTAATGTTATTTTTTATCCTTTATTAGCTAGATTATCTTGTATGAGATTCCATCCCCCTAAGGTTTATTTTGCTTTCAAAAAATGTCTTCAAACTACTAAATTAGTTGATATCTGGCGTCTCCATTTACCTACAGAAAAAAATGTTTACTTTCTTTTCAAATCCGCATAATTCCCATTCTAGATTTGATTATTTCTTAGTCACAAGACAACTTATTAATTATATCAAAACACCTATGATTGGTAATATTGATGTCTCTGATCATGCTATGATTTCATGTACTTTAAATCTAAATCCATCCTTCACCAAACAATCTAGATGGTGAATGAATTCTAGCATAGCTCTCAATGACCATAATAAACCAAAACTTTTATCTGCCATTAATGAATATTTTCAACTGAATCCTGAAGGTTCTACCTCTATGGTTAATAGATGGGACGCTTTTAAAGCTTAAGTTAGAGGTACTACTATTTCTAATATGGATCACGAAAATAAGACCTTCAATACAAATGTTAAACATTTAGAAAAACAAATTGCAAAATATGAACGTCTCTTTATTACGTCCAATGGCCCACAATATAGGGTTAAGTTACAAAAGCTCCACTATGATTTCCATATAATTCTTAGTAAAAGAGCCGGTATTCAAATTTCTAAATCCAAAGCTAAATTTAGTTTTAATGCAAACAAATCGGAAAACGTTTTAGCAAACTATCTCCGTATTAAAAAAGATCAGTCTCAAATCACTTCTATTCGTGACCCTAATGGTAAAGTTGCTTTATCTTATAAAGATATTGTTAATTCATTTTTGGATTTTTACTCTAAGTTATATAATAAACCTACTTTTAATACTGTTTCTTTGGTAGATTCTTTCCTTTCCTCATGTGATCTACCTAAGATTTCACAATCAGATAAAATAGGACTGGAATTACCTATTACTATGGATTATCTGCTATAAAATCTCTCAAACTAAATCAATCTCCCGTTCCTGATGGTATACCTGCAGAATTTTATAAAGAATTTCAATCCCAACTCTCACCTTTATTACTTCAACTTTTCACATCATTTGGTTCATCAAGAAGTACGCCTGGTTCTTTTACTGAGGCTTTAATTATTGTTCTTCCTAAACCAGATAAAGACCCCACTCTTGTTTCTATTTACTGCCCAACGTCTTTAATTAATCAAGACTGTAAACTATATGCTAAAATATTTGCCACACGTTTATCTCCTATATTAGATTCTATTATACATCCAGATCAATCTGGGTTTATGAAACATAGATATTCAGCTAATAATACCAGAACTTTGTTGCATGCCATTGAAAAGGATTTTTGTTGGCTAGTCCTTCAGGAGTCATGGCTTTGGATGCTGAAAAGGCTTTTTATAAAATTCACTGGCAATTTTTATTTCATACTTTATCATCTTTTAATTTTGGTGACACTTTTATCTGTATGGTTTCTGCTTTATATTTTGCTCCTACTGCACGTTTATTTATTAATGGCCAACTTTCTAATCAATTTTCCCTTTTTTGGGGTACTTGTCAGGGATGTCCCCTTTCCCCACTATTTCTTTTAATCAGTATTGAACCCTTTCTTGCAACTATAAGAAAATGTGAAACTATTAAAGGAACCAATGTTAAAGATGTTATTAATAAAACCCTAGCATATGCTGATGGTGTACTTTTTTTATCAGTGATCCACTGTCCTCATTTCCTTCCCTAATAGAAATAATAACAAAATATTCTATGGTGTCTGGATATAAATTAAATACTAACAAAACAGAATTCCTTCCTTTAAATGTTCACTGTACTCCTGATATGATTTCCATGAATGAAATTATTTGGCAAAAGAACAAATTAAAATATCTGGGTATTTTTTTCTCTTCTTCTATAAAATCAACATTAACGTTAAACAGTAACTTTGTTTTAGATTATATTAAAGGTAAAACGTCTAAATGGTCTTCATTGCATTTGTCATGGTGGGGTAGATTGGAATCTATTAAAATTAATATTGCTCTTAAAATCTTCTACACCCTTGCTATGATCCCTATTCAATTTCCATTAAAATTTTATAAAGATGTTGATCAAATTCTTTCCAAATTTCTCTGGAATAATAAAGCACAAGGTATTAGCTATAAAAAATGAAAAATGTCGAAAGGTAATGCTGGATTTGGTAGCCCAGATTTTTTGCTTTATCATAAAGCATTTATTTTAAAACAAAGTACCATATGGTTTGATCAATCCTTTTTACATAATCTACCTACATGATTCCATATTGAAAAATCCATTGTGAAACCCTTTCCACTTCCCTCTCTATTAACAATGTCTAACAAATCTTTACTTTTTCATAAATCTATTATCCTTAAATCCACTAAAATGATTTTCAATGATTTGGATTCAATTTTTCAATATCCCATGTGTAGTACTGATGAATTATCTTTATGGTATAGCAATGTTATTAAATTAAATAGAAATATTAGTTTTTGATTTCCTTGGATGAAAGCTGGAATTTTTTACCTTAAAGACGTTTATTCTAACAACACTTTTATACCATTTGAGAATTTGCAAACTAAGTTTGGTTTAGCTAATTCCGATCTTATAAAATATGAATATTTATGTAATTCGATCTTAGATTCTTTTGAGCAAACTATTCCTTCTAATACTCAAGCTGATTTATCCATATACATCCAAACTGTATCAACAAATTGTCATGGTGTCTCTATTCTATATAAGAAATTGTCTAATAATCTAGGAAGTAATATTAATATGATTGCTACATTCTGGAACAATGAGCTATCGTTTTCTTTATCTGATGATACATGGGAAAAGATTTGGCTTAGTAATATATCTGGATGGTTACCTGTTTCGATTTTCAAAACTAATTCTTATATTCTATTTAATTGTTTATGGACTCCATTGCGTTTATTTAAGGCTGGCTAAACTTCTTCAATCTGATACTTGTTGGCATTGTAATTTACACTCTGGTTCGCTTCCACATATGCTTTTTACTTGTCCTTTAATCTCCAAATTCTTTGAAGAAGTTTGAGTTATTATTAAAAAGATTCTAAATATTCAGGAAGATATATCATATAAAATGTTAATATGCAAAACTGTTATTTTATCGCTGGATTTTAGTGATCTTGAATGTCAACTTTTTATTTTCTTAATCTCAGCTGCGTTAAAATCCATTACATTTTGTTGGAAAGCTGTTTCAAAGTTATCAGTTCATGCTGGGTGGTCATGGGTTATTTTTACAAGAAGAGGTGCTCAGTTATCTATGTCTGGGGTTTGTCAAAATTCTATTGCTTATCACTCATTCTGGATTCCTGTTGATATTTATCTATCAAATTAATAGTATATTTATTGCTTGTTCCCCATTTGTTATTCTTATACTGTATTAATTGATATTGATTAGTAACTCTATTTATATTTTAATATCAATTTGCTATTTAATGTTTCCCTCCCCCTCTATCTTTTTAGTTTTTCTATGAATACGTTTCTCATTATATCTATTGAACTGTTTAAGCAAATATTGTAATTTAGGTATTGTATTAGATTGTTTCGAATTATTATTCTTTTTTGTATGTCTTGCTTGTTTGTTTATTATGAAATAATTTGCAATAAAATACTTTGAACCATAGAACTGCATGACCATTTGATGGGGGTTCCTAGGCTAGTGGTGTCTCCAAGTGAATTGGATATTTGTACAGTAGGGATATTCCTGCAGTCCTACTTTTTGTTGCGTTGTACATGTTTAGAGGAACATAGCACCATTCTTTGTAGATGAACATTTCTGAGTGGTTTTATTTTTTGTTACCAACAAACATAACAAACATATTAGTAGAGTGCAAGTTCAACCCCAGAATCTGTTTGTGCTATTGATTGGTAATTCTTCCTCAGCTAAATGGTACCCATTGTAGCGATCTCAGAAGGAGGAAAGGCCATATGAATCCACGTGGAATCGAATATGTGACTATGATAGGTAAACATTGATCCTTTTTGTGTAAATAAGTACGTTTATTACGAATGACTAATAAAAACCATTGCATATATATAGCACGTACATTGACATAATTTATACAAAGTTAAAAAAAATAAGGTATAAAAGCCTTTTTTATGCAAATTGGCAACAATAAAACTTTGGACTTTCAAACAAAAGGTGAGGATTTCTAGAACAGTTTTTCTTATATTCAGCCAGTAACGTCATTGTAGCTCAAGGAGAAAATTGTTTTAAAAACATATGTATAAAAGGTCGAATTTCCCCTGGCTTGCTAGTTCTGAAGAGCGGGCAATCTGTCAGTTTCTGTAGTCCAAATTCTAACCTTATTTGTTATGGGGAGGTATGGTTTGGAAGGTGAAAAGTCATTTTGTATGACCTAGTGATACTTTTGTCCAGAGTAATTGCATCTGTCCACACATTGGCTCACTCCCATAGATTATCATCGGTTGGAGTTTTGTTTGGAGGACCTGGAGTAGAGGTGCTAGAGAAGGTCCAGCAACTGCCTTTTTCAGTGACTTCATTGCAAATGTTATTGTGTTGCCTTTTCATCTTAGCGCTTCTATTTGAGGTTTGTAAGACCCTTTATTGTCTATTATGACTACAAGAAATTTATATTCTGTGACTGGTTCTAGACATTGTGCATCCAAATGCCAATGCAATTTTTTCTATTTAGTGTAGTTCATTGGAATTCTTTTAGTTTTGCCTGAATTAATCTTCAATGCATTCCCGTGTGTGTATTCTTGCGTTGCATCCAGTAAATACTGTAGTTCAATTGAAGTTCAACTTCTTAGGACTAGGACGTCTGCATAAAGTAGATTGGAAATAATCATCATTCCAAGTTTTGGGGCATGCAATTTACAATTGTCCAACCTTATGGGTAAATCATCCATGAAGATGTTGAATAGCGTGGGAGCTAGGATGCACCCTTGTTTTAGCCCTTTGTGGTGGTGATGTGTCTGGAGAGGTGCATCCCGGCTCCCAGCTTGACTTTTACCCATGAATCCGAGTGTAGTAGGACTAGTTATTTTAGGAGAGCTGTAGGTATGTCCCAGCTTTTCAGCTTCTGCCATAGCCTTACTTGGACAACGTGATCGAAAGCCAAGCTGTAGTCGATGAAACACAGCGACTGACTGGCTTCCTATGCAGCATATATCAATAATGTTAAGGCCATGAAATTGGTAGTTATTCCAATGTGTTTACAGAAGCCAGTCTAGTTTATTGGTATGATAGATTTAGAAGCGGCCATGGATATAAGTAGTTTCCAGGATCACCCCTGCATAGTATTTCATGTCGTTATCAAACAGGGTGACAAGGCAGTAGTTTTTGACGTTGCCCTTGTCACCCTGCTTATGGATTGGTGAGAGTATTGATCTCTTCCATGAGTCTGGGATTATTCTTTTCTCCAGTATCTGATTGTAAACTGGTGCCAAGTTGTTCGACCAATACCTGGGGTCCTGTTTGTATAATATTGGAGGAATACCGTTGGGTCCCGGAGCTCCTTCCCGCCTCCCTTTTGCTACCTGCTTCATAATTTGATGTGCTCTTATAATGAGTGGTTCTTCTCCAGTGTTTTGAGACGTGCTGTGTCCTGGCATTTCTTTTCCTGTATTTGCATTCTTGTTGTGGCTGTTAGGGCCCAATTGCACTATGTTGCCAAATCCATGGAGTGGGCACATTAGCTCCTTGAGCCACCAGTGTAACACATAGCGCTTACTATAACACATATCCTAGGCAGATAATGGTGCTCGGACATTGAAGTGATGCAGAAACAGTATGGGGATTTTCTGCTATTGCTTTTCATTGTTGCAAAATTGCTAATAAATAAATAATCAAGCAACAGCAGTGGCAGGAGCAGCTGGGGGCAAGGATGGCTATCTTCTGTTGATGCCGGGGACTGGTTCTGTTTTCTTGGTGTGTATGTCCTCTGAGCAGCCTGTGACCACCAAGGGGGCACCCTGCAAACTCACTGACTCTTTGCAGACACTGCAAACCATGCCGACCTGAAATACTTTGTAAACCCTGCAAACCTCTGACACTCTCCAAACCCACTGACCACAGCTCACACTGCGGTGACATGCACTGCAACCCTAACATACTCAGTAAAACCACACACTTTCGACAAACTCTGCAAACCAGCTAACCCACACCACATTCTGCAAATCTCACAAATCTAAAACACAATGTAACCTCTTTGTGCATGCAATATACTGCAAGCATGCACAACAAACAAGTACAATTCAACAAAAGCAGTAAAATCCATTTGTAATGGCAGAAAAAAGAGCTGCTTGAAAGCCCTAGTGTGGTAATGAATGCAAGAAAGAAAATGTCTTAGCTCAAATAAAGTGCAGTGCTTTTAATGGACAGCGTTTTTTATTTATTTCAGGCTGTGAGGTGCATGAGTCTGGATTTGTTATCGATACGAGGAGGAGGGGACACTTTTTGGTGGGGGCGTCTGAGCTTGCTTAAGCTCTTGCCAAAGAACTGCAACCCACTCTGGAGTGCAAATAAGTAAACTGCAACCTTGAGGTGATCAATTTCGGCTGTTTGTCTGTATCTGTATTTTGCGGGTACAGCATTGTTTTGTTGAAGTCTTCTATCGCAACATCTGCAGGCAAAGGAGACACTTAGAAATAATAAGCAGGACATCTTAAAGCAGCACTATTCTCTGGTGAAGCCAGCAAAATTACTTCGGATCAGACATTACTGTGCTGCTTCCCCAGTAAGCCACCTCACGGCAACTCACTAGGTGGGGCTAAAGCTCTCTTAGCCCATTAATCAATGCATGCCTGTTTACAGTATGCCAGCCTGACCAACCAAACCCAGGCAGATACTTTAACTAGAAATTATGAACACACGTGCATTACAAGCTGCAACTCTACCACATGATGTGCAGTACACTATTATGTCATGCATGGCAGCATTTCAACTTGCTTGAAAAATGTCCACAATTCCATACCTAGAGAGTGAGTACTTTTGTAAATGCTATAACTAGATCACAGGGTTCATTATAATTATTAGAAGTAAGAATGGCTTGCGAGTAATTGCCATGCCATGCCTGGAGTCGAGCCTACAAATGTGTCGCAGACCCGTGGTTTCGGCAGTACCTACCCATAGTACCAGAGCTTCTCATAATACCAGCCTTCATTTATTACAAACCATGCTTCCCTTCTAGAGGTCGGTTAGCAGTATTTATGTACCACACCCTGGCCCTTACCTCTTTCCTATAGTGATTCAACTTCCATGTCTTCTTCCTCTGCCGTCTATCAATTGTTTCTTTTGCTTTTGTCGGCCTTAGTGGGAAGAGTAAGCCCAGACGTGGGTCCTGTGCTCACTGTGCCACTGGATTCAAGCTAGCCTGGCTAATGAGGTGTGATGCTCCAAAACCTGTCTCAGGATACTTGTTTCTGGTCCATGGAGGACCTGGCTTGGCAGTTTGGGCTGGACTGTTCCCATGAGGAACCCGGTCAAGATCGATTTGCTTATTGCTGAGACCAAACTGGGGTGACGTGGTGATCAAATGAATGATGGGTTAAACCCAGATCTTTGTAACTGGGGATAAATGTTTGCACTGTTCAGCATTCTGTCCCTCAATTGTTCCTTTTGCTTTTGTCACCCTTAGTGGGAAGGGGATGCCCAGACATGGGTCCCTTGCTCACCGCAGAACTGGATTCAAACTAGCCTGGCTGATGAGGGGTAGCTCAGGTAGGTAATAGTACTAAACAGACTAGTCAGGGTACAATACCTGCAGGTTTTCCCTAGCAGGATGGCTTGATGGACAGCATGAGCAAGGTGTAGAGGTTGAATGTAGTTGACCACATAGATGATGGACATGTCTGCAGGTTGCCTGTTTTTAAATGTTCTGTTAATAATGAAAGTTGTATGGTTAATGCTTGAGGAGGAAGCCAGCCTTTAGGGAGGCTTGTGTTTTATTTACCCCCAAAGTTTTTCTCGTGTGGAGATAGGTATGTGAAGCACCCTTCAGCATTCATACAAATCCCAGGGGGTAGCCCAATAACTAGACTAGTGGAAACTGTGTCGAATCTCAGCAACTGTCATGGGTTCCTTATAGCATGGTAAGCCCCATTTGTCCCCGGATGGAATGGCCTGGATCCAAGAGGCAACACAATGCAACGAAGTCCAGATGGAGAAACGTAAGTGAACAAGCTTGAAAGATCATCACAATGAAGATAGTATTGAGTTGGTCTGGGCACATGGCAATCCCTTACATTCATCTTTGGGGTGCTGGCTCGAACAATGATTAGCTCAATAAATAACTCAGAAAGGACCATATGATAGCGGGTATAGTGGACCAGTGTCCAGTTGACTCCATGAATAAGAAATTAATGCTGGAATGTTGGTATAATACAAACAATTCAACCCATGTAGCATCCAGCTCATGATGTTGCACTCTTTCCTTGGCCCAACGTAGAGAAGGTCTCTCTAAGGGATAATGGACGAGTCCCCAAACCTTCAGAGACACTACTTTATGTACTGCAAAAGCCACTGTATCCCAGGTGCATGCAGACTCTCACTCTTGTGTTACTGCTCCATCCCCATACCATCACTCTGCCATCTGCTTGCCTTCCTCCTTTTCCTCATTTGTGGTTATTTTGTGTGCATGACAGGAAGAATGGAAGAGGAGCAGTACCTCTCTCCCCTTCTTATTTGTGTGATGATGCCTTCAATTATCAGCACGGGGACCTACCTGACACCCACAACTGATCATGTGGTGGGTTCCAGTGCACTGGCCCAAGTGACAGGCACAAAGCACAATGTTTCTGAGGAACACATGTCACTCAAAGAAGGAGGAAAGTTACACTATGGTACGTTGTCACTTTCAGTAACATGCCCTTTAGTGCCAGGAGCAGAGAGAAAGAACCAGAATTGGCACCAAAGCCTGAGAGATGTCCACGTCTTGACTCCGCACAGTCAAATAGGAATCTCGGGCACCCAGCTCGGGCGCATGATTCACACCAGCTGCAACTTTTAACAACATGTCATCAAGCAAGGCACGTCTGTAGGGTGTCAGTAATCAAGCTGATCAAGCTATGAAGCACTTTTCACGGTTAATGGGAGAAAGCTCTTGCATGTGTGTTGCTCTACACAGTGATCCTGCTGCTATGTACATATATATTCAGTGTATTTAGAGTTTGCCAGAATCTGCTATTTAAATTCAGTCTTGCAACCATCTGGAGTGCTGATAGATACTGCTAACTGCATTTTGTAGCCGATGGTGCCTGGGACTGGCTAGACAGTTGAGGAGACGTGTGAGTGCTAGGCCTGAGTCAGGTATACTCTTATGACAGTGGTTCATTAGTGCAAAATATGGGTTAGGGGCTGGACTATGTCAAACAGAGAAGGATGAGTTCCAACTTTAAAGAGAATGAGAGAGGTAAGCTGAATGTTATGACTAGATCACAGAAGTGCTTGGCATTATTAGGTGCATGGATGTCTTGTGTGCATGCCACTATATGCTCCTTTATGTGGAAATACTAGATATTGCCTAGTGGGGAGGTATAGCTGTGGATTTCCTCTAGCAACAGGAGGTTGGGTTAACATTCTTATTAGGCATGGCCTGATTTCAAGTGCGCACAGGATATATTTGTCTGGTGAATCTATGGGTGTGTTCAGGGTCTGCCTGGGGAGAGTAAGCAGTTGGAAGAAGAATGTCTAAGTAGAGCATCAAATTATTCTTATGTATTTTAGCTTAAGCAGTTAGACAATCCCAAAAAAGTATGTACATCTCTGTACATTCTGTTAGTGCGGCTGAGGCTCAGTCTCTTTTCATAAAGTTTTGTAGTTGCATTCTTTTAACTCTGCCTGTTGGTCTCAATATTTCATTATGAAAGTATGAACCATCAGCACCTAGTACAAGTGCAATTTCCTGATGTTAATGAACACAGTTTTAGAGTTTTCTTGGACTCCAAAAACCGCATCCAAGTATTTTAACCTTAATTTCTTAACCCATGACTTTACTTATGTATCCTCAGAAGTTCATCAATATTAATCATTCAGAGAACTTGCGCCTATTGTCATCATTTTGGCTTCAACATCGTGTACAGCAATCAGCTGCTCTGAAAACATTTTATATTTAATAATACGTTGCATGTAGTGTAAAAATAGTTTACTTGATTGCAGCGGGTTTATTATTAGTACGTAGTAAGCTATTACATAGTTCACATCTGTCTTGCTTCTCCCTCAATGTCAGATCTCCAGCTTTTTCCACATTGCCAAGAGTGGTGCTGAATCTTCCTCAGAAATCACTAACTATTTTGTGATATTTCTTTCAGGAAACTATTACTCTTATTGAATGTAGAAACTTTGGTCTGCTTTGAGCCAAATTTTAACTGCTATGTGCTTTTCATGAAATTCTTAATTTGAAAATATTTAAAATGAGTATTTTATTGCCCACTTTTAATCTCAATTAATCCTCGTCCATCCCAGTGGATATCTTCATGAAGCGCCACGATCTCATAAAAAACCTTAATAACTAAAGTTGAACTTTCCTAAAGTATCTCGGGCTGGCAGATTGAATATGAAAAAGTGAACGCGTTTTGGTCAAGTCATGGATAGTAGCACTCCATACTTTTTTGTTTTGTCTTTAAGTATCAGAAGAAATTCTCTTTTGTCAGACTGATCCAATAGTACAGTTGGAGGTCATTACACCGTTTCAGTCTCATCTTTTCCCAAGAGAATCTTATCTTTGAGTTTTGCATTCCATTCACAGGAATTTTACTGTTAGAATGAATCCACATATTTCAGAACTTAACCACAAATAGGCCAGTACTTTTACAGCCTATATATTGCATTGAATAGTAAGGGAAAACCAAGATTCCGATGATATTTAATAGGTCATTATGTAATATAAAACAGTCCTGAAGCAACCTTTGCTAAGCTAGGAACGCATATAAAACAGTGTGTGTAAAATTGACTTTGGGAGTCTTATAAAAGTGGCTTTGAGAGCTTGAGGTGTATGAGCTCATCAACTACTTAGTTATGTTTTCATTCCTATTCAGCCGACATACTGGCTTACTAAAAGTAAAAGGAGAAGATGTACATTTAACATTGCATGTTTTGTTACAAATTGTTATTTTCCTCCCAATGCATGGACGATGAAACTATATTGAATGTTTGTCAAGATATATGTCTTCTTAGTTTAAAAGTGCATGCAGAACTTTGAAAGAGGAAACCAGTTTTTTAGGTCTTCTCTACAGACAACTTTAACTGGTTGTTGTCAATGGCCTATCACCTACAATGAAATATACATAGAGTGAGATTTGGATCAGTCCCTTCCTCATGATTGGATGGATTTCTTGTGTGCCAGTTCACTGCAACGTATTCAATAGCTTTCCTCTCTAATCTTGCATTTGTCTTGATTCTGAAGCATTTCGTTTTTTCATTCTTTCTGAATTAATGACTTATGTCCTTCCACTGCTGATCTAAGAGGACTATCTATATTTGTATTTCAGCATGGCAACTGCACACTGCTTGCAAGCCACTTAATTTTGGCCATTTACTCCTACACAATCAAAGTTAAAATCAAAGTCAAAATATACTTTATTTCGGCCTAACAAGGCCATAAAAGCACAGTTAAAAAGAGAGACAAACACACATGACATAATTCAGACAGTTCAGGTTCTCCATTGGCGAAAACACTGTACATTGTAATGTAGTTTAAAAGTTCATAGAAAGCTTAAAATACAATAAATATTTTAAAAATACATATTTGTAACACATAAGGTATAGTAAAATCCGATTTATAAGGCAGTCAATCACAATGGAGGAGTAGGGTGAGTTGATTTTACAAGCCCTGTCTTTAAAATGGCTCGGCATGCATAACACATTGAAAGCAGATAGCGAGTAACTGAATACGCAATAGGTGTACTAGTGTCATATTTTAATATCTTAAAAGCCTGTGCACAATGAGATGTTCCGAGGTTTCTGCACAACAGCAGTAGCCATCGGTGTCTCGCTTTCTTGTATGCCGGGTGAAAGAATAATACATGTTGGTCCGTCTCTGGTGTATGATTACATATCGGGCAGTCCTTATTTAAAATGCCTCCCCATTTATTTGTAAAAGCACATAGGCAAAGTGTACCATGCCTAAACTGTAGATATAACTTTCTGGCAAGGACTGGCTGTATATCATCATTGGCAGATTCTAAACTATATTGGAGTTTTACTTCCAAGAATGTTGCTGTCAATATGCCTGTCACGGAACTCCCCTGCAATAAGATGAGATTATATTCCTTATAGTTTTTTTAACAATGCCGTCCTGGATGTTGTCAGGCTGCTATCTTGGGCACTAGCCCATAAATCACCCATTTCCATAGCAATTAAGGAGTTTTTAATATGGGCCAACCTTGGAATTTTGCTCGCTCCCAGTATGTTTGCCACTTCCCTCACTTCCTCTCTATAAGTAGATAATTGTGGAGTACTCCATAAGCGACACCAGTATAGCAAGGGTCTGAGGGCGACCTCTACTGCAATCGGGCCAACTCCAAGATCCATTTGAAGCGGCGTGCCCGGTGTGCTTTTGGGGAGACCCAGGAGTTGTCTGGCAAAACAATTCTCCATCTTAGAGAGACAGTCACCAGGCAGATGGACCCAAATTTCTGCCCCATACAAAGCAGCCCCTCTGGCTTGTGCCTTATAAATTTCCAATACCGGCCTAATCGTTTTATGTGTACACTTCCTCTGCATCTTTGCTAGCCTCCCATTGTCTGGGCTAATTTTAGGCTTGCTTTTTTTATTTGTACACCCCACTCCATTTGTTCAGTAAGAGACAATCCTAAGTATTCACAAACATAAACTTTCTATAAAATGTCCCCATCTAACTGGGGATTGGGACGTGTAGAGTACCCTGCATTAAAAGCCATATATTTAGTTGTCTGTGTATTTATCTCCAGTCCCCTACCCTTGCAGAATAAGTGGAAAGTGTCCAAAGTCCTCTGTATTCCCATAAGGGACTTTGACAACAGGAGGGTATCGTTGGCGAACATCAAGGCAGATAACTTGCGGTTCGACAACCTTGGGGCATCTTTATCCCTACCTGCTGTCAAAGCCTGCATTAGACTAATGAAAGTGGTGGGCCTGCACTCCAGTGTACTCCTCTGATTCTGTTATATAACTCTTTGAGGTTACTGTATCTAAATATGCGTGCTATCACGTGTGAGGGGTTTTAGCCCTAAAACCCAAAAGCTATAAGACAATAAGAGGCAATGGAAACCACTGCCTGCGTGATGCACTGCTTGGGACACCTAGTGTCTTGAATAATTTGCAACACCCTTTGTGGTTTATGAATCACAAGTTTATGATTATTTCATTCTCAATCTTATTCAAGCATATTTCCCAATATACATTATTAAATCAAAAAATCAACAATTGTATAAATAACCGAATTACAGTACATTCGATGTGCAACACAAGCATCATAATAGTAAATTCAATCTCAAAAAGTTGTGTGTGTTATGACACAGATATACACATTCAATTCTTAACAGAAACTCCCAATGCATTTCGGGTTCCTCTGAACCCTTCTTCAGGGGAATTATAAAGTTGTAATAACAGTTTTCAATGTTCAAATCTTCATGAGCTTGTACTGGACCTACAACGCAATATTAGACGCCATGACTCAAAAACAGTCAATTTGTTAACAGTCAATATAATACATGAGCATCTAATGGGATTTGCACTCAGGAAAAAGGCTAAAAAAAATCAAAATAAAAATGTTTTAAAAAAGGAAAGTGCTAAAGAGACTACCGTCTATGTTTTGTTTGTCGAGACCCTCTATTCGCAACCTGTGTTGTGAATGCTCTTCTAATGTTCTCATGCTTTCTCATCACCTTATTGCCCGCTCTCCCCTGCGTGGCCTTCAAAAGAATCTTATCCATATTCCAATCTCATCAATGACTAGGTGTCCCAAGCAGTGCATCACGCAGGCAGTGGTTTCCATTGCCTCTCATTGTCTTAAAGCCTGCATTAGGCCATTGATAAATAAGCAAAAGAGAGTCGGGCCAATACGCACCCTTGTCGTACGCCTCTGTCTATGGGTATGCGATCAGTAAGCTCTCCATTTCTCCCATACCTAATTTGGGCAAAATATGTTCATGAAGTTTATTCAAATGGTTGCAGAGATTCGGGGGTCACCCAGTTCGAGTAAGATAGTTCATAATTTCTCCCTTGGTACTAAATCGAATGACGATTTTAAGTCCACAAGATCAAGTAGAGGCTGCCACGCTCCAAGATCACTGTCTTCCAGTGCAATAATTGCAACATGAAGATTTGGTCGATAGTGGACATTTTTGCTCTAAAACTGGCCTGATATGGACTAAGAATAGTATTTTCATCCATCCAACTCTGCAATCGGTCCACCAGCACTTGTGCATATATTTTCTGAGTAACATCAATGAGATTTATGGGCCGTTTATTTGCTGAATGGAGGGGTGAGACCTTTTTATAAATCGGGATAATTTCCGCCCCCAAGTAAGTCGTGGGATCGCCATTCCCTGAAGGATAGCATTAAATAGGGTTCATAAGTATGGGGCCCAGATGCTAGGTTCAGGGCTGAAAAGATCACTGGGGATTGTGTCTAGACCTGGGGCCTTTGCAGGGATTACTCAGCTTAAAACATTCGTTATCTCTTGTAGGGAGATTTCTGGGGTATCAAAGCAAGATAACTGTGGGTGGGAACATTCATTTATAACTTGCCCTACATCACCCTGTACCCTAGAATATAAGGACTGAAAATGGGCCTTCCAGACTTCTGCCCCTAGATTTGGTACTATTGCAGATTTACCCTCTGCGGAGCCAGTATTTATTAGATTCCAAAAAGTTCTCATGTCCCTGGTGCTTAGTGCATTTCTCAGGCTCTCCCACATCTCTACTTCCCAATTTCTGTTTGCCAGTTTGACAATATTTTTGTAAACTAACCCCTTAGCCTTTATTTGCAACTTGTTTTTGGATTTAATGGCTAGGCAAGAGTTTGCTTGGCCTTGCAACAATTGCCATCACACCAGGGGTGCCTAGCTACCTCCTTTTCCTTTAGCTGTATATTAGGGAAAAAAATATTGGCCAGGGCAGTTACTAATCCTTGATGGTTTTCCGCAATTTCAGTAAATGAACTGATAAAATCAGCATTCCCACTCAATTGTTTAGCAGCCTTCAAAAATGGAATAACCATTTGATAGAGGGAGGCTAGCTTTTCTTGGGATTGACAAAATGTACTCCATCTTACTCTCCGCCTACAGCTGGTTAAAGTTAGCCCAGAGGCAGTTGGAGAGTAGCCCTTAGAAGCTTCCCCGACGTGAGGCGGAGCCATTTCAAGAATCAGGGCATTATGATCACTGTTTTGTCTGAGCTCGATCTTAAAATCTACTACCCAGTATCATGATTTTGTGTCCACCAGAATATAATCTAGGATAGACGGGCACAATCAAATCATTCCTACCCCAGCTCCCTGCTCTCTCTTAAAACTTGTTTAAATTATTTTTGTGACTTGCTGGCCACTTCCCACTGCTAATGGTATGTTGTTGTGCACATTTTTTTTTTTCCAATGCCGAAATAGCCATTAGCCATTTTAGAATGGTAAATTAAGAAGGAAATATAAAAGCATAATTCCAAGATGCCCACCATGCGTGAGAAGGCAGGTGCACACATCAGCAACCATCTTGAAATGACTTTTCCTAAACTTAACAATGCAGGATGGAAGCCCAGCTTATCTGCATTTGTGCTCATGCTTCGCTAGCATCTTGGATTTTGTTTTAAGTACAATTAAAATCAATGAAAAGACTTCTGCTTGTTCATTCGTCAGTGTTCTTAGAAATGCTGCCCATTTTTAAATAATTTTGTCTATACATTGAAAAAAATATTCCAAGATGACCACTCATACATCTGAATGCATGTACACATCCTGAATTGGTTTAGCCATAACTATTACAAATCTATCAAGCATTTCCAAAGCTAATAGCTCTGCCCCAACATTTAAACGTTGTGGTCTTATGGTCATGTCAAAGTTAGTTGCAAATTTCCATGCTGCTTCCCACATGATATTATTGACTCTGCTTCTCAAAGCGGCAGTCATTCCACATTCATGCTATTAGTGGCATGTCGTTTCAGGGACTAATACAGGGAGAATGATTTCCAATTGATTGGCGTATGCAACAAATCGCTGACAAACTAAGCCTTTCCACTGAGGTGATATAGGTAGCCCATCAATGTGTGTACCCTCTCAAAAGGAGGACATCACACTTCTCTGTTTGTGTAGTCTATTTCAGTGCTCGCCCACGGGATGCCAAATTCCCAGGGGAAACCACATTATATGTTATGTAAAATCAGTTAAGGTATGGTGTTTGTGCAAAATAACGGACAGTAGCATGTTTTCAAGGACAGTTTTTTATGTGCCATTTGTTTGCATCATCACAATTGCATGTGTCTGTTATAATTATTTCACAAACCACAGGACTTCATAACTGAATGTGTTGTTGTGGAATCCACTGTAGGATTCCGCCACAGACTGCATAGTTTCTGGTGCTTTTTTTACTTTGTTGTGTGTTTCTGTCCTCCTTTCATGGTGCATGACTCACTGTTGCCTGAAATGAATGATAAATGTCGTAAGCTAGGGCGACAGATTGTTATAAAGAGGTGGAGTTCATCTCCCCACACAAAACCCAACACCTGCCAAGCACAGTAAAACTGTAAACTGCACTCTACTTTTTTTCTAATCGTTACTTTTTTGCGCTACTGTTTTATATGTTGCCAAGTTGGGTGTCTTTTTGTTCAAAGGAAAAAGTGGTGGGTAAACGAAAGTGGGCAAAATATCTATAAAACATGTAATTCAAATATTTTCATTATTTTCTGTATATTTTACACTGTTATGCTATTTGATATGCATTTTTGCAAACGTATAAGAAATGCAATATTTCAAAAGGAGTAGCTAAGTAAATATAAACTCATCACTGGTGACGGAAACCTGCTTTGCATGTGAATAACCATTCTAGTTCCTTGATTATGACAGCAATCTTAGTCCCTTTTGCAATAATAGTATTTTCATCAATCATTGGCAAAGCCAATCGGTCACACCTTTTGTCTTTGCCAATACAGCTTATTGGTAAAGCCAATAGGTCTTGCCTTTTGACAGTGCCAATGCATGCTTATTGGGTTTGCCAATTCTTTTTTGCCAATGCCGTTCAGCATCGGCAAAACAAAAATCACTAAACAGCATTGGCAAAAAAGGTTTATTAAAAAGCGCAAAGATACGTACACATGCATATGTCATCACGCATGCGCACATATCTGTCATGATGCTAGGCGCCCTCAATGTCACCAATGACACAGCAGGCCATTTTTTGTTGTTATTTACCATTTCTAGAAGGCCCATAATGGAATAATAAATAAAAGTACAGTGTTTGTAAAATGGAGTAGTCCAGCAGCACATTGAAGATGGTGGTCGATCCCCCTATTGTATTATTTTTTAAGCGAGAAGTGAGATGAGAAGGGGAAGGAGCAATGGGATTTATAATTATAAGGCCACTGCAGCAGCACGGGGGTAACAGTGATGGACCTTGATAGCTGGAGGTTTAAAATCGAAAAAATGAAGAAGAACGAAAAATAGCTAGAAGTTTAAGTATGATGTGAAGGGGAGGTATAAGGGGGCGCCGGCTGCAGTAGGTGCGGTGTTGCTTCGGCGGGGCCCCACCGGGAGATGTAACAGTGCCAACGGACTGGCGAGAAGAGCTGTATGGGACACTCCAGACCCGCCTTGAATTCCGGTGATACCGGGACCCGCGCAATCTTGTGCGGTCGCATTGATCACCCCCTGCCGCATAACACTGCCCGCAAATTACTCCCGGCAGCACCGTGTTTGCAGCGCCCGGTCCGGGCGAAGAGCGAGGCCGCCATCTTGTGATTGGCACCAGAGGCGCCCACGGCTATCACCGCGAGGCCCTAGCGGCCGCGACACTCGCTGGCAGTTCTCCGCGGCTGGCACTATATGCTGCTGGGACCCTGAAGGGCCTCCCTACACGACGCTGCGGGCCCATGGGGGTGTCCTTTGTCCATTGATGAGGTTAGGAAGCTAGGATCCCTGCTTGTGACGCAGCGACCTCGGAGGCCCCGGGCTGTGGTTTGTCTGTCTGCCTGGTGAGTGAGATTTTGACCTGCTGCTTTGGGCCCTTGTTACATTTGCGGAGTGGCTGCACTGTGCACACCTGGGATGTGGGACTCTGGTGCAGCCTCTTGTGGGGGTGTGTAGGAGGGCTTGACTCGTACCCCCCCTCGATCTTCTTCATCGCTTAGAGCCCACAACTTAGACTGCTACACTGATGTGGCCCCTATGAACGGTCTTGCTCCATGCATTAATCTGGCCCCTTGTTCTTGCGGATTGAGGTCAGTGATGTTCTGGGGCTGCTAAAAGTTGATTAGGCCCTGAGAAGCAACAGGCCCTTTGCCTGCTCTCGCCCATATCTTTGCTACAGGTTCTGCAACCATCGCTTAGTAGGGTAGTCGCCTCGCCCCTCATGCCGACACAGCCACTACTCCTATTTGGAGGCGTCTTCTGCTCATCCTGGTGGTGTTATTTATCCTTCTTGTGAGTGGCTTGCTTTTGTGCTCTGGGGCACGCAGGGTCTTGGTTGGATCCCTCTACCATAACTCCTCTCTGGGAGCGATGCTGCCTGGAGGGCCGTGCCACGCAACAAGGAAGGCAAAGAGGCTACACTGTCCCTAAAAGAGGATCCTGTCACCTCGTTGTGGAGCAAAGCTGGTCCCACTGCCTCTGCATCTATGGCGTCCTCATCAGAAAGCTCCGACGATCCTCTCACCCGACCTATTATGACGCAATTTCTGCAGGAACTTAAACCTGAAATTGGATCTCTTAAATCTGACGGCCGGACTTTTATTAAGGAAATCAGAAAGGAGGTAACAGACATGGGGGAGAGGGCAGATGACCTTGAAAAAACAGTGGGCACCCGTACCGAAGACCAGGTAAAGCTCTGGCAGTGCCCAGCCCAGATCTCCATCCTGACAGCTGAGTCCGAGCACTATGTCTGACGCCCGGTGGAGCTGCTCTGTTCAGCTATTGAGGAGATCAATCTTGCTTCATCCCCAAACCATCACCTACCCAGCCGGACTTTGGGCACAGTTTTTCTCCCCATCTCCCTGTCTTGCCCACCCTCCCATCGTATTTCTGTGACTCTGCTTTTTCCTTGTCTCCTTTCTATCTGCTCCTATTCAGCATTCTTTCATTCTGTCTACTTCCTTGCTCCTATCCCCTCTCACCTTATTCTTTCCCCTTGCCCGCTTCACCACCTAGCCCCCTGTCTTTTTGTGCCTTTTGGCTAAGCACTCCTTCTTCCCTTTTTAGGGTAAGATCCAAGATATATACGCTGGAGTCTCAGCGAACCCGCTGAGAGAGTCCACAGCGCCAAGGGAGCCACTCACAATTGAGGTATGGTATGGCACCCCTTGCCAAAGCACTCCCTCTCCCCTTTTTGTGGAAGGATCCAGTAAATAGGACTTGGAGTCCCAGAGACCCCTCTGAGAGAGTCCACTGCGCTTAGGGAGCCTCTCGCAACAGAGATGTGGAAATGATACCTCTCCCCCTGGGATCACAGCTTCTGAACTTTGGGCGCAGCTTTGACTCGCCTACCGGTTTGTGTCCCTGTCACCCTCCCCCCTCCTCTTGCCATGCCGTGTCTCTAACTCTCCCCTCCTCTTTCCCTCCTCCACTCTCTGTCTATTTCCCCGGCTTTTACCCCCCCCCCCCCCCCCCCACTCCCTGGAACATCTCCCCTTGACAGCTTTTTCCCCTATCTAAATGTTCCTTTCTGTTTGTCTCAACCTTACTTGTAACTAAAATTGCCTTGCTCTAATAACTGTGTAACCCATGTAAAGCGCTCTGATACCTCCAGGTCTAGCCAGCACTGTATAAAACCTTTTAAATAAACAAATAAAAATAAAAACAGATGAGCTAGGAGGCGGAGAAGCAATATGGAGAGTGTGAGTAAGAGTTTCATTTGGGAAGCATCTCACAAAGGAGAGAGCAAGAGAATACAAGCACTCCCACACAATACTTAAAGAAAAAGAAAATAATAGTCCCCTGAATGGAAGCAGTGGAAAGATGCAAGTGGGCCAATCAAGAGGATGATAAAGAAACTATGCACCAGGGGATCGAGAAACACAAAAAGATTCATGAAAACCGTTTAATATGAAGCAAGCAAAGGAGACTGACAAGGAAGACAACAAATGGCAAGCAATAGGCTGACTGAAAGCACACAGACAACAGACAAGACCTAAAAATGACTTCTACAAAACTCTGTACTTACCTGTCCAAACACAGCCATCAGTGTACAGTTGTCTTTGACTCACAGATCATCATGTGCAGTCCTCAAGGGATCCATGCCAAACCCTGCAGTGCTTGGATCGAAGAGACCTTGCTTCTGCCGAGTTGAAAAGGGTTAAATCTATTCTGCTTTCCCCACCCCTAGTGCAATGATATCATTGAAAAACATGCCAAAGTATGAGAACAACATTATTCTAGCCTTTCTCCAAAGGAACATGCGCTGTGTGTATTTCTTCGGCTTCCTCCCTGAAGTATGGTCAAATACTTATGAGAATAAAGAAACACGAACATATCACCCGGCTTCAAACTGTTGAAGCAAAATAGACAAAATTAAAAATCGCTTCGCTGCTCTCCAGCAAACTAAAGTGTATGTGAAAACTCAAAAATAAAAGTCAGCATTAGAAACAGAAGTTCGGAAATTTCACAACGTGCGGTAGAAAGAGATTTGACAAGGAGATGTGTTTTTTTCGAAGGAACATTTGTCGACTTGGTGTCGTATTTGCTGTAGGCTCTTTACACAAGCTTCCAACAGAGCTTGCTCCCCTTGTGTACTTTGGACGCGTCACCCAGCTGTCACACAGATCTGATCCAATTTAAATACAGCAGTCGGCTTAGTATATGCTGATTGCAATGACCTGAGGTAAAGCAAATAGACACAAAAGCTCGAAATGCGCCACGATTTACAAGCTTGACTAGATGAAACAACACACGGGCCTAGTTCCTAAGCAGTGGCACATACCACTTTACTATGATGAAAGCTGTCGTCCCCAGGAGATAGAGTTTTCTTAGAAGGACACCAGTGTATCCATGCAACCTTTCTGTGGGCCACAGAGTGGAAGGTTTGCAGCTCAGTAGTTCACTGGTGGAAATGTCATGCGTGTGTTTGAATGGTATAGGTTTGTCGAACGCCATTTGTTTCCAGTTAGAGAATACTTCGTTAAAATACAGTGAAGCAATCCCATTACAGAAGTGGGGCTGCTGCTAGCCATTTAGTCAAACTATGTACATAACAGATATTGCTCAGCACGAGTGCTCCATAAAGGGTAAGGTTTGGTGAAACATCCTGCAATAATCTTCCAATGAGGCATATCATATTAACCAACCTCATATAAGTAATTCATACAGAACATCTTCCGTTTGTAAGTGCTACAAATAACAATAACACAAGCTCTTTCTCAATTTTTCCTGCTGGTGCTCCCCTCCATGCCCCCGTCCCATGTTTTTTTTTCGTTCTTTTTTTTTCCTGAGAACCTGACAGTTGCAAAGTCCTATTGGGTCACTCACTCTATATTTAAATGCACGGTCACATTATTTTAAATTTGTAGTTTACGAATCTGACATGGCCATCAGCCATGTTGGAGCAGTAAAGAAAACAAAAACAAAATGGCTGTCAAAGCTTAGTCCTGCACATGCATCGTGATGCACCATGCATGTACGTACATGCCTGACTGTGACATGTTTTTGCACGCTGTAACAAAGTGCTTCTTTACAGGCAGATCAATGAAATACTCAATGACAACTAGCGCTTCATACTCATCCTCTAGAAGCAAGATGTGCCTTTTTTAATAGTGTCCGACAGGATTTAATTGATTTTAACTTGGAGGATTTAATCGAATGCTATTAATTTTAATACTTACTTGCAGCAAGAGTGAGATCCACAGAAAGACCTCCTCGTTTCTGGCATACAGGCTAGTAACCATAAAGTGTGGTAGAGAGGTAGTGTTACACCTCTCTCCCGTAGAGTACAACTTGGTGCCAGAGGTCAGCGTTCTATCTTACGCACCTCTTACGCTTTAAATGTCGGCTGGACAGCCGGAGTACAGCGGACGCGTTCAAGGTGCACCAAAGGCAAGCTTTTCCGTTGCGCGCACTGCATTGCATTTGTGGATGCAGTGCATGCAACGAAATTCGTTTGATTTATTTAAATGTTTACTTACCTGCAAACCTCCATTATCCACACATTACTAACCCCCACCCTGCCCCTCCCCAAGTCACCGCCCCGGCAGGTACTCCCTTACCAACCGCGGCTGATGAAGGCCCCCCCCCGGGTTTCAAATCTACAGACAAAACTGCACTGGGAAGGTGGGAGGCGGTCTTGCGACCCAGATAAAAGAAGAATATACATGTGTCATTAACCCCCTCCCCATTTCAGATTGCGAATGCTGTCAATTTACCATCACTTTTACACCCACTTGCACTTTCTCAGGGCTGTTAATATATATATCCACCAGGCCCCAGTGCCAGGTTTTTAGATAGCTTCATAGACACTGTGACTACTTTTATGACGAAGAAAGCCCACATTACCATTCTAGGAGACCTAAACTTTCCCTTTGATGATAAGAATCTTCCTAACATCAAGAGGTTAGTGCAAGAACTTGAGGGGCTACAATTATCTCAATTAATAACTTCTGCTACACACACTGGACATATTCTTGACCCATTGGTCTCTAACGATTCCAAAATCTCAGTATTCCCCAGAGTACCTGTGCTCTGGTCAGACCACCATCTTATTCCTTTTGCACTGTGTAATATGGGAGGAGGAAACAAAAACTACCAATTCACCAACCCTGCCATCAATACCCACTTGAGGAACTGGTATAACCTTAACCCAGAAGCTTTGGGGGATTTTCTAGATTATTCAACCCCCAAGATACAGGACAGTATTGATGAAGCATATTCCAACTGGGAAAAGTGGATCCTCCAATCATTGGACAAGGTTGTCCCTAAAACGACTCCCAAACCAAAAATGAACTTCAAAAAGGCACCTTGGTTCAATACTTAGATACCATCTTTAAGGAAAGTCTGTACAAAAGCCAAAAGGGAATGGAGGAAAAACTATGACCTGCAACTTAGTGCCAGAATTTACCATAAGATCAAAGATGCTCAGGCAATTTATTTCTAAAAGAATATTACCCAGGCTTAGAACTCATCTAAAGAACTTTTCAAAATAGTTAAATCCCTAACTACCTTAACCTATGATAATAATTCATCTCAGGCCTCAAAGGAAAATTGTAATGTTCTAGTTACTTACTTTCATATTAAAAGTCACAGACATATACAGCTCCCTCCAAGCAGGGATTGAGACAACTACTAGCTAAGAAAGAGATAATGCGTGGATCTCCTTCACCCAAGCCTTATCTCATTTCCCACTCACTAATAATAATAATATGGAGAAGATTAGATCTGGTTCTCCACTAGATCCGGCTCCCCCCACATACTCTGCAAGGTCATGGAGGATTTGCTTCCATCAATAGTGAAAACTCTTAATCTCTCATTAGAGGCAAGGGAAGTTCCAAAAGCCTGGAAACACGCAATAAGTAAACCACTATTAAAAAACGAACCTAAATTCAACTCAACAGGGGAATTAACAACCTATATCGCTTTTACCATTTATTGGTAAAATACTAGAGAAACATGTAAATGGAGCCCTATCAGAGTTTCTGGAATTCAACCTCCTTCTTCACCGCAGGAGCGACCCTTGACCCTGCTTGCAGGCCAGGTCGCTCCCATGCCACACAGCACCACCAGTGTGTCTGTGCCCTCCCCTGTGCTGCCGGTTCTGCCGCGAGTTCGCAACTGCTGTCCCCTGTGCCCCTGTCGCCTGGTTTGTGCTGTAACTGTATTTTGTTGCCATAACTGTACTTCACTGCTGTAGCTGTACTGTGCTTCTGTACCACTTTGCCCCTTCGTGTTTTGTTTAATTGTAGTGCCCTCATCGCCGTTCTGCCCTCTCCCCCCTCCCTCCTTTTTCTCTTCTGTATCCTAGCCGACCCGTTCCCGCCGCTGCTCCCCTAGGGCCCCCCCCTCGCTCTCCCATTCGCTGCCCCGCTCCCGCCTCCCAGCTGCTCCTCCCTCCCTCCACGCCCTAAATGGCGGCCGTGCCTGGACCGCACCCAGCGCCAGAACCCCTGGACCCCGCGAACGCCACGCCACCAGACTCCAATACGACGCCACCACCCTCCTCGCACTCAACATCGGCCGAAACACCACCTACCTCCAGGTCACCGCGAAACGAACCCACGGACCTTTCTCCTGCCGCACCTGCAGCTTCACCTGCAACAGAGCTACCAAACTTCCCAAGACTGGACCCAACCACCTCCGATGAATACTCCTCAACACCGGCTCTGCATGCAAACACGCCTTCGAGCTCTTGGAACTGCTTGACACCTCCACCCCAGACGTTGCCTTCCTGACCGAAACATGGTGGAACGACTCCTCGGGACCCGACATCGCCATAGCTGTCCCGGACGGCTACAAGATTACCCGCAGGGATCGTGCGAATGGAATCGGAATAGGAATAGCCATCGTCCACAAGTCCACCATCAAGGTCTCTACCCACGCAGACGACTTTCTCAACCCCGCCAAACACCTACACTTCCAGATTCACACCGACCCCAACACCACCCTCAGAGGAACACTCATCTACAGACCCCCCGGACCCAGGGCACAGTTCAGCGACTCCATCGCCGACCTCGCCAGCACCCACGCACTCGCCTCCAAGGACTACATCCTCCTCGGGGACCTTAACTTCCACCTCGAGAACAACAACAACGCCAACTCTCCCACCCTGATCGACAACCTCGTCATCCTTGGCCTCGGACAACTCATCAAAGCACCCACTTACGCCGCCGGCCACACGCTTGACCCCATCTTCTCCACTAGCACCCACATCACCTTCAACCACACCACCGAACTCCACTGGACCGACCACCGGTGCATCCATTTCACCTTCACAACACCAACCAAGCACCACCGCACCCAACAGCTGCCCCGCCGCTGCTGGAGCACAGTCGCCGAAAACCAGTTGTCCACCACCCTTACCCAGAACACACCCACCTACACCACCGACCCAGACACCGCCGCCTGCAACCTCAGACAGTGGGTAGACAACTGCACCAACAACCTTGCCCCGCTCAAGAAACCCTCCAACAGCAACACCAGCAAGAAAGCCATCTGGTTCACCGACGAGCTCCAGGCCTCCAAACGTGCATGCCGAAAATTGGAGAAGAAATGGCTTCACGAACGCACACCGGACAACTACGCAACCCACAACAACGCGACTCGCAGAAATCACCAACTCATCAGATTGGCCAAGAGATCTTACTTCAAAGACCGCCTGGATAACAAGGCATGCGGCAGCAAAGAGCTCTTCAGCATCGCGAAGGAGCTCTCCAACCCCAGCACCAACGCCAATGACATCCCACCCTCACCAGAACTGTGCAACTCACTTGCCATCTTCTTCCACCGCAAGATCACCGACATCCACAACAGCTTCAGCACCACAACCGCCCGACTATGCCTGACTCCACCCCCCCTGCGAACCCCACCCGCGCTATTTGTCTGACCTCCTGGTCCAACGTCAACGACGACGAGACTCGCAAGGTCATTAACTCCATCCACTAAGGATCACCATCAGACCCGTGCCCACATCATGTACTCAACAAAGCAGACGCAACCATCGCACCCCAACTACGGAAGGTCATCAACATCTCCAGACAGCTACTGTGAGAAGTTAGCCTGGTATATGATGTTCACTATTCTAGTGAGCAACTTGCACCAGTCCAAACAACCCTTATGGTGATGGTTGTAAAGTCAACCTTATAGACCAGCTATCCTAGTGGTAGCATGGACAAAGCAGTCTTAGGCTAACACTTCCAAGAGCATGTGAAGCCAATTGTTTTACCAATAATAACCCCTTGAATATCAAATGAAAGGACACCACACAAGGTATATATAAAATATATATGTATTTATTTCTAACACAACCCCTCTGCACTCTTTATGAGGTCAGAGTTCGAGATACAGCACAAGTAACTTAAATAGCATACGTTAAGTTGCACAATTACAATTCTGCCCTAGGGGCTCGTAAACCATATACTGAAGAAGTGCTATAAGTACCTCTGCAAGAATGTGAATAAGCCTAGGGCCTAGGAAATCGGTGGGGCTACACTGAATAACCACAGGTTAGGAAGCAGGAGTCCCACAGGATGCGTGTGCAGTGTCTAAACACACACACGGGTTCTCATAGACTTAGAATGGGAACGTACAGTTTAGAAACTAGTTGATTTCGGACAGTCCGGGTGGACTTCGGGGAAACCCAGTTAAATTAGGACACTTGGATAGTTATTACCAACGGGAGCACCGGGGTACTCGAGTTACTTCACACATGGAAGCCGGGTGCATAGGTGCGAAGTTTTGTCGGGTTTCGGCGTCGATTCCTACGGAGAGCTGCGAAAAGATGCTGCAGGCGACCAGGAGGAAGATGTCCGGATGGATCCAAGGGTGAATTGGAGAAGTGAAGAACCTGAACCAGAGGGGACAGAGTCTGGGTCACTAGCCAGTGACCAGGATGGGACCAGAACGGAACCAGATGATGTCGAGCTGCGATCAGGTGAAGAAGTGAAGCTTGTCTCTGCAGCCACGTGGACCAGGAGGCATCGACGATAACCAAGCGCTGGATACGGACTGTGCCACAAAGGTTCTCGCTGTTGGTGGTATTGGCTTCCAGATCGGAGTCAACAAGCCTTGGCAAAGGCAACCCACGCAGGATATGAAGATTGGCTTCTGGTACAGACCAGCAAAGTCTGTGGAGCTTCCCTTTTGCAGGAAAACAGGAGCAAACCCAGAGCAACCAGGCAAGTAGCATTGTTTCAAAATGGAGTCTTCAAGATGGCCACTAGCCAATGGGCTAGCAACCAGGAAGACGCATCGAGAGGAAATGCAAGAGCAGGCCCCACGCGGCACTCGTGGAGTGTGGAGGGCTGAGCTTCGGTGCACTTACGACTCGGTGTTGGGGTTTCTTAAGTACCAATGCACAACTTCAAGGATGCCTCAGAAGCTGCACAATTTAGCAAAGAGCAAAATGGCTAGGTGTACAGTCCCACGTCTCTCGTGTCCGCCATGGGTGTCAGCTTTGCTGGAGGTGTGGGTCGGGGTTGGAGAAGTCTGGAAATCCAGTCCTGTGCATCAGGGTCATCGGGATCCTTCGGGAGCAATGACAAAGCAAACAAGCAATTCGCTAGGTGGTGCCTGTTTGCACAGGGTGGTCACTCCTTGACCACAAGGGAGATTCTTCAGTCTTCTAGTTGCAGTAGAATGTCGAAGGTCCAGAGTTTTGTGTCAGAGTTTCAGTTCAGGATAATCTAAATCTCTAGACTCAGCTCCTAGCTTTATACGAATTAAAGGGGCTGGATTTTTTTTTTTTGCAGAGTTTTATATAGCGCGAACTAGAACCGAACCGAATCAGTTATCAGAGCGCTTTACATAGCACCAGTTACGTTACATGAGGACACACTTTCATTTTAGGCACGGGGAGATTAAGTGATTTGCCCAGAATCACAGGGGTTTTTTGGCGTTGTTACCGAGACTCGAACCAAGTTCCCCAGGTCCGAGGTCGAGCGCCTTAGCCGTTAGGCCAACCCCTACTAGGTCCTTACTATGGGTGGAACCAGGGAAGGGGGTGGTTACACCCCTTTCCCTTTGTCCAGTTTCGCACCAGAGCTGGGGCTGGAGTGCCCTAGCAACTGGTTTGAACCGGACTATGCATGGAGCACCTTGTGTGCCCCAGGCAGTGTCTCATTCCTTTTAACCCACCCTGACCCAATACACTTTAGCCTGTCTGGGGAGGTGCTAGCACCTCACAAGGCAGGAAACCAATTGTCCAGGCCTCCCTCGCTCGAAGGGCTCCCAGCTGCAGGAGGTCAGACTTGTGTCTGTGGCAGCAGCATCCATTTTGTGATGCTGAGGCTCTATTTAACTTTAACCGCGTAAAGCTACAACTACATGTCTTCTCCCTCTAGAAGGGTGGAATACTACCCCCGCCGCCAGAACTGGTGGGGTGGGGGGGTAGTATTCCAAAGCGTATGACACCTTATACGACATGTTTTGATAAAGCCAAACCAAAGTTAGCAATAACCGCATGGATTATAATGCACTTAAGAGTATATGGTATGGCTATATCATAGAACAGCTATAAGGACATGGTTCCGAAAGCTGCAGACAGGCTCAGCTCATGCTAGAGCACCATCTCACATAAAACCAAGCACTCTGCCTCCAGAATTGTTAAGGCCTACCATAGGAGTGACTTATAGGTATATATGTGTCTACATATAATGGTAGGTATAGGAATACTATACCTAAGCAAGGGGTGATTACACGACTTTGCCCCAGCTGAGTGATCAGCCAGTTGTGTCAGTTTGGATAGGCAGCCAGGGGTGGCATAATTCATGCTGCAGCCCCTGGTAGGCCTTGGATGCACCTATGCCCTGGGTACCTAGGGTACACTATACATGGGCTCACAAAGGTGACCCAATACCCAATTGGATATGTACCTAAAGTACATGGTATGAATTTAGAGAGAGAACAGCTGGACTGTGGGTCTGATTAGCAGGCCCACAGCCACACTAGAGTCGAAAAACCAGTGGATCAAAGCAAAAAGTGGGGGTGAACATAGGAAGCAGACCCTACTCTCCTACAGCTACATTCCGGGAAAGCTGTAAGCATGCCGAGATCAACGCCTTCCTCAAGAAGCCCAAGGTGGACCCAAAGGACCTCAAGAATTTCCGCCCATCTCCCTGCTCCCGTTCCCGGCAAAGGTCATCAAGAAAATCATCAATGCGCAGCTGGCCCACCACCTCGAAGACAACAACATCCTAGACCCGTCCCAGTCCGGTTTCAGACGAAACCACAGCACCGAGATAGCCCTCATCGCCGCCACAGACGATATCAGGTGCCAACTAGACAACGGCAAAACATCAGCACTCATCCTCCTGGACCTGTCAGCAGCCTTCGACACGGTCAGCCACCGTACCCTAAAAACACACCTCCAAGAAGCTGGAATACAAGAGAAGGCCCTCGCCTGGACCATGTCCTTCCTCTCCGGCAGAACCCAGAGCGTCCGCCTCCCGCCCTTCTGCTCCAAAGCCACCAACATCATCTGCGGCGTCCCCCAGGGCTCATCCCTTAGCCCGACACTGTTCAACGTCTACATGGCCCCCCTTGCACAAGTGGCCTGCCGGCACAACATCAGCATCATCTCCTACACCGACGACACCCAGCTTATCCTCTCCCTCGCCAAGGGCCCGCACACCGCCAAAACCAACCTCCACGAGGGAATGAAGGCCGTCGCCAACTGGATGAAGAGCAGCTGCCTGAAGCTGAACTCGGACAAGACAGAGATCCTTATTCTCGGACCCACCCCTTCAGCCTGGGACGACTCCTGGTGGCCGACCATGCTGTGAGCAGCACCGACACCCACCGACCACGCACGCAAACTCGGATTCATCCTTGACTCCTCCCTCTCCATGTCAAAGCAGGTCAGCGCCGTCTCCTCCTCCTGCTACAACACCCTCTGCATGCTCTGCAGGATCTACAAGTGGATACCGACCGAAACAAGAAAAACGGTGACACAGGCCCTCATCACCAGCAAACTGGACTACGGCAACGCACTTTACGCAGGAATCCCAGCCAAGCACCTGCGTCGACTACAACGCATCCAAAATGCTTCCGCCCAAATGATTCTGAACATCCCCCGCCGCAGCCACATCACCCCCACCTGAGAGACCTACACTGGCTCCCCGTAGACAAGACACCTTCAAGCTCCTCACCCACACACACAAAGCACTCCACAATGCCGGACCAGCCTACCTGAACAGCAGACTCAGCTTCTACACCCCCCCCCCACCAGCTCCGCTCCGCCAGCCTCGCCGCTGTCCCCCGCATCCAACGAACGACCTCCGGCGGCAGATCCTTTTCCCGCATCCAACGAACGACCTCCGGCGGCAGATCCTTCTCCTAACTCGCTGCCAAAACCTGGAACACCCTCCCCACCCACCTACGCCAGACCCAAGACCATCTCGCCTTCAGAAGACTCCTCAGGACCTGGCTCTTCGAGCAGTAGCAGAACCCCCTCCCCCCAGCGCCTTGGGACCCTCACTGGTAAGTAGCGCGGTTTACAAATAACTGATTGATTGATCCCACACAGATGGGCTTTCGGGCACAGCACGGAATCTGCACTTAGATCCCATGCAGAATGCCTTTATCTCTATATCAAAGCAATCAACTACTGTTAGAAAGTTAGCTTGGCATCTCATACAGCCAAAATAATGGCGGAGTTGTGTGCTTCCTGCATGGCCCATTGTCGTTTTCCCTACATTGCCTAATTGTATACATTGTAGGGCACATTTCTTTTGCACGTGTTACTACATAAACACGCTCCCTTTAGTGCCACATTGTATTTTCACACAGAACCTGCATATGTTTTTGTATTCTGTTCTTTTCCTGTGATTTAGTCTGAAACCCATAGACAAGGTGAAGCAACAAAGCCCCTTGTTATTCTCTCTGGTCAGGCATTAGCACCTAGATATAACACCAGAATGTAGCTGCTGGTTTGTGATCAAACATGTATTGTCATAAAACTGAGGACAGGGGTTCTGAAATCATACACTGAGTGAAGGTCCTGAGGCAAGATTACTGTGTCTGGTGAGATGTAGAACATCTATCTATGTATGCTAAGGTACGGGGTCCACCACTAAACAGGGAAATCTATGATATATAATCATTTAGCTTCAGTAGGAAGGCAGGGTTTAGTCTAATCTGTTTTATAACATGACATGGCTTTTTATGGTACATGGGGGCATATATACAAGGAGTTACCACCGCCGTAGCGTCAGTTTCCTGATGCTAAGGCGCCTATTTTTTTATCGGCGTATGTACAAGTTGCCGCTAACCGTGGTTAGCAATAGTTTACTGGGGATATCGTCCGTTTTTCCGCTCGCCACTTCTGTTAGCGTTAGATAACGAAAACGATATGCAAGGTAGGCGTTCCCATACAAAAACTGCCGCTTACCCCACTTTGTGATATTTACAATGATTGCCCGGTCCGGCGGTACATTAAAAAAAACTGCCCCTAAGGCCCTTTAGCGGCTGGTTTGTAAGACCAGGAAAAAGGTGCTCTTAAAAATGGAGATAAAAAAACAGAACATAAAAGAGAGAAGCCCAGAACAACATTTGACAAGCTACTGATGCCATGGAGGTACTACTGATGCAGCTTGGAGCACCAAGAAGACCGCAACAACCACCGCCACTACCCCAGGACCACCACGGAGTTAGCGCCAAAGAAGACAGCGGGTCTATCGTCAATGCATCACCCTGATAGACCTAATGCTAGAGGATGCGATAGCCCACTACAGGCTGAAAAGTTATTCTATCCTCCACGTATTGACCCAGATAGCCCCCAGGCTGCAAGCAACAACACAGCGTTGCACCAACATCCCTCTGCAGACAAAGTTTCTAGCAGTGCTGAACATGCCTCTGGTACCTTCCAACCAACCACTGCCAGAGTTGGGGGTCTCCCAAGTCATTCTCTCAAAGTTCCTCTCAAATGTCTTGGATGCCATCATAACCCTGATGCCACAGCACGTACGCTTCCCCAACACTGCTCAAGAACATCTGAAAACCAAACAAGGCTTCTATGCCATTGATGGCTTTCCCCATGTGTTGAGGGCAAATGACTGCACCCATGTCCTAATTGTGCCTTGTGCAGACACTGGACACATTTACTGGAACAGGAAGCACACACACTCCATGAACGTGCAGGCAATCATGTACCACCGTGGCTTGTTTACCAATGTCGTTGCCAAGTTTCCAGGGAGTGTGCATGACTCCTACATCTTCCAGCAGTCCATCATCAACCAGCGGTTTGAGAACGGCACCTATGGAAATGGACTGCTTGTAGGAAAGTACCAACTGAACACACCACACACCTCAAGTCCACAATTATGAACCTCACAAATGGGATAATGCACATGTAGCAAATGTCATACAACATGCCTTGTAATATGTCAACTCACCATCCAAAAAACCCCAAGGGACTAGGGTCACTGGGGGTAGCCTTGTAGACAAACTTCTATCCAAGGTCCTGCCCCTCCGCAACACATCTGCAAATGCTGGGAAAGGTGGGAACCAAGTAGGTCAGATGGAGGGTCAGGACTTATGAGGAAAGTGTGAACACAAGCCCAAGTGTGGTGGCGGTGTTCTGATTAGTCAAGAGCTTGCAGAGCAGCGACTGTTCCAGACCAGCACAGAGGGCATGTCTGTATCCCAGTCTGCTGTAAATTAGTGCATTGCTAACTGTCATTTTGGACTTGGTAGGGATCAATTTGAAGCTCTTACTGAGGATGTGGAGGGTGTTGAAGTAGCTGGAAGTGATGGCGGTGACCTGTGGGTACATGGAGAGGGAGGAGTTGAGTACAATCACCAGGTCTCTGGCGTGGTCTGTGTGGGTTAGGGGACTGCCTGAGGCCGGTGTACCACCAGGTGTTGTTAAATGCCACTGGGGTGGTTCCAAGGATGATGTCCTCTCTGCGTAGAGTTTCATGCAGATGTAGCTCAACCAGGTCGCAACTTTCTGTACTCCTTTCTGGTGGTGGTGGGCTCCTTGGTGAGGTAAGGGGGGGTGTCCTTGGCCTAGGATACTATTCTGAGGCTGTGCTGTTGGGCGATGATGGCAAAGGGGGCAATGTGGATGTGGATGTTGAAGAGGGTTGGGCTGACCAATGATCTCTGGGGCACTCCAAAGTAGAGTTTGAGTGGGTTCTGAGAGAAAGGGTGCAGTCTGATCCCTTGTCTCCTACCGGTGATGAATGATCGGATAAAGTCAAGGGGGGTTCCTTGTATGCCGGTGTCATGTAGTCTGCACGCTGGTGTGAAGTGGGAGACAGTGAGGAATGCTGCTGATGGGTCAAGTAGAATCAGGCCTGCGGGTGGCCTTAGTCGAGGAGGGTGTGGATGTCGTCTGTGGCAGCGAATAGAGCGGTCTCTGTGCCGTGGTTGCTTGTGAATCTGGATTAAGATGTGACCAGGATGGCATCATCCATGACTTGTTACAAAAGAGAGAACTGGGCTGTTCCTATGGTATGAGTGTAGGTCAAAATATGTGGATGTAGAAGGGTGGTTAAATGGTAACCATCCTCTGGGTATCCATTTTGTTGGATATAATGGCCTCACACACCCTTGCAGGTGTCATGCTTCATCATGGGCCGGTGCTCCTCGTTGGGTGGGCGGTGCAATACCCAACGGGCTACACCTCAAAAGAGGGGCTCTTTGGCGGAGATCTTTTTCCAACTGCCCATGGGTGAAGTGTGGGTGAGGGGCCAGAGATAGTAGTAGACGGAAAGTGAAATTAAAATAACGCCAGAGTACCGGAAGGAATTTTATTCTGGTGGTCCCTGGTCGTTAACTAAAAAACAATAGTTAGTCTAGGAGTTATGGAAAATAATGCGTTCCGTGCTCAAGACTATACTATAAAGTGGTGGTAGTGGTCGACATGTTTCTCGCTTGGGGCAAGGTTACCCGCGATTCATCAGGACCTTTTAGTATTGCTATCTACTGTGTCGCTGATCTGTCTAAGTATCAGTATTCACATCAGAAGTATGGAAAATACCTGTTTATACAATGTTCCAAGCCTAAGGGTCAGTGGTAACGCCTACCCCTCTCCGGTCCTGGCGGAGAGGGGTAGGCGTTTCCACACCGACACGGGAGACCTAACCTTAGCAACAGAGGCTTATCTCACCGATGTCTATCCCGCCAGGCACTGCTGGTACATGTTACCACTGACCCTTAGGCTTGGAACATTGTATAAACAGGTATTTTCCATACTTCTGATGTGAATACTGATACTTAGTGTGATGATGGTGGAGTGGGTGTGAGATTAAAAATACCGTGCTAGTGGGCCTCAACAATTTATTTCGCTCCTAGTGTGGTATAAAAATTAAAAAGGGGTAACACTGTGTACTAACTTTTACTGAGCTAGATCAGTGTTCAGGTCAACATGTTTCAAGCTCCCCTAAGCTTTTCTTCAGGACCATACAGGGTCCAGCCCTGTATTGCCACTCCTATTTTCTAATGAAAAAAGTGTTGCTAAAGAAATATATACATATATGTGTGACAATCTACGCTGTTATTAATAAACATGCGTGCTGTACATACGTTCTGTATTTCACTGCGTTTTCTGAAAGATAGAATAACAAATGTTAAATGGTAGACAACCCCTTCCAGGAAGGGGGCAACTCACAAGCATCTCACTCCAACTAGGGCGTGAGTGTGCCCATGGCATCATATTGACGCGTGCTGGTTTCCAAGACGGTGTTGAGAAATAAATCACTGTGAATAAAGTGGTTTAGTGATTTACACATAAAACATACAAACACATAGACTAAATGTGACTATAGACAAAACACACTATGTACAAACACGAAATAATATGGCAGATGGTTATATTTACATAAAAGAGTGTATGGTTACACCCCATGGTCTTAGGCGAGGGCAGGAACGCCTCGTGGAAACGTTGCTGAAAAAAGGGATTATCAAAAATGCAGAGTTAGAAAGTTTTCCCTTTTCCTTCTCGTTGGCCCATTCGGATTTACCGTCTTTCTAGCAAGATTCCATAGCGCATTCACTTACTTCCTATTGGCAGACCCGCTCGGTACTACCTGGTTGCTTCCTCACCCGACCGCATACTGATATGAGGCCGGGCTGGCGGTGTATTTGATGCGCGTGAGCTGCCGAGTGGCGGGAAAACGCCTATGTCTGCTAGAGCGCGCACTGGGGCGGCCATCTTGGTGGGATGTAATCGCGCTCGGCGCGAGTATGAATTAAAAACAATGTTTATTAAAGAGTCTCGCTTGGTACAGGAAAAAGAAATAATTTAGGGCGCTGATGTTGGCAGGGTCATTCTTGCACAACAATTTAGAACACAGGATGATTTTTGCGTGGTTGCACATAATATGGGTTTGATCATAGACATGTAGGTAACGTAGCATTGGCAGAGAAGCAAGGATGGTACCTCTCATGTCTGGGTTCAGCTAGGTGTACTAGTTTTGTTGAGAAAACAGGTAAAATTATTTCAGATAGTAGGGACAGTTTTTGTGTTCAAACAGGTCGGACCAGCCTTGAACAGTCATTAGAAAAAATGATAACTATGAGCGAAATGCTCCCCACGGGATTTCATCATTGAGTTGGGTGTCTGTATGGAGACGAAACACCCATCTTTGTTCTTTTTCATGGAGGGTGCGTTCCAGATTGTCTTTGTTTTTCACTGTCTCTAATACTACCCAGGACAGGTCATTGGGTGTATGATTCTGCTCAATGAAATGGGTGGTCATTCTTGTTGTGGCTCGCTTGCACCTGATGTTACTTCTGTGCTCTACTATGCGAGTACTAACCTTCCTTGTCGTCATTCCTACATAGTGAAGGTTGCACGTACAGGTTATCAAATACACAACCCCACTTGTGTTGCAATTAGAGAAACCTTTTAGTTCCCATCTCGTACTGTTGTTGAAAGTAACGTTTTTGGTTGGGGAGGTCAAATGACAGACACTGCAGTTGTTGCATGGGAAATGACCGTCCGGTAGTGGCTGGGATCTAACTGTCTGAATTACTGCTGTGGGGCGTGTGTGTACCAAATAATCCTTTAGATTTTTACCTCGCCTATGGCTAAACATAGGAGTGGGTATGTGTAGGCCGCCGCTGTTAAGTATCGGCCAATGTTTCTTGATTATTTTAGATACATTGTTTGAGACTTGATTGTACGTGGTGATGCAGATTGGTTTTCTGTCCTCAAGTTGAGTTCTTTCTTTGGGTTCCAAAAGTGCTTCCCTGTTGTTGTTGGCCGCCCGTTTTTTAGCTTCTTTGATCAGTTTGTTTGGGTATTTCCTGTGTTTGAGCTTGTTGCTTAGGTCTTCCGCTTGAGTTAGGTAGTCTGATTTCTTGCTGCAGTTCCTGCGTAAACGGAGGAATTGTCCAAATGGCAGATTTTGTTTGAGATGGCGAGGATGAAAACTGTCAAAGGTCAAGAGACAGTTTCTTGCCGTCTCTTTAAAATGAGTTGTCGTCACCAGTCTCCCTGACTCAGCATGGATGTTTAGGTCAAGAAAAACTAGATCAGTCTTACTCATTGAGCAGGTAAACTTCAGGAAAGGATCCTGTGTGTTAAGCCACGTGAGGAAAGTCTGTGCTTCTTCCTCAGTGCCCCGCCAGATCAACAAAATGTCGTCGATATAGCGTTTCCAGTGGAGGATATGGTGTCTATGTGGATTTCCTTCAATCAGTATTTTGTTTTTCTCCAGTTGGTGGACGTACAGCCCGGCTATACTCGGCGCGAATGTGCTGCCCATACTGGTCCCATGTTGTTGTTTATACAGGGTCGATTCAAAACGGAAGAAGTTCTCACATAGTGCCAGTTGGCAGCATTCAAGTACCACATGGCGAGGAGTCTGGAACGACCACTCGTTTTGGTACAGTACTTCCTCTAGAATCTGTAAAGTCTCTCTGTGTGGCAAGCTGGTATAAAGACTTTCAACGTCCAGACTTATTAATAAGCTGGATGTCGTATCAAAGGTTAGATCTTGTAGCAGGCATAGCACGTCCTTGGTATCCCTTAAATAGGTGTCCGTTTTCTGCACGAGGGGTCTGAGAAAGGCATCTGCGAATTGTGAGAGGGGCTCCAAAATTGAACCTATCCCCGAGACTATTGGCCTCCCTGGTGGGTTCTCCAGTCTCTTGTGTATCTTGGGGATGGTATAAAAATACGGTGTTACTGGTTTTCTGTTTGTTAAGAAATCAATTTCTTTTTTACTAAGCCAATCGTTGGCTTGGCATTCCTCTGTCAAGTACGCAATTGAGATTCTTAGGCGTTCTGTCGGGTCTTCACCAAGTTTGGCGTAGTTTCTTGTGTCCCCTAGTAGGCGGAGGCATTCATTCCTATAATCCGTAGTATCTTGTAAAACAATTGCCCCGCCTTTATCGGCGGGTTTTATGGTGATTTGACTGTTTTTGGATAGTTCTTGTAACGCAGAATATTCAGCTTTGCTGGTGTTATGAAATACTTTGACAGTTCGTGGGTCCAACTCCTGAACCTCTCGCATGATCGCCTTCTCAAAGGTTAGTACCTCCACTGGTAGACTATGTGAAGGAGGGACAAAATTTGATTTCTTGTGTAATCCTGTGTCACTCTTAGTTTGTACTTGGGGATCCTTGTCTCGAAAGAATACTTGTAGTTTAATTTTCCTCAGGAATTCTTTTAGTTCGCAGCATAATTTGAACTTGTCTGTGGTTGGGGTGGGTACAAAACCCAGGCCTTTGTTAAGCACTTGGGTCTGTATAGCAGTGAGACATAGTGAGGATAAATTTACCACTAAGTCGAGCTGGCGCTCGCTGCTGATTCCGGTGGGCCTTTGCTCCGTGTGTGACGTGCGGTGGTCGCCACTGGTTCCGCCCACTGTACTCCCTGATTGGGTTTGTTTTTTGCTCTTTGTGCCTGGCGGCCTCTCCCTAAAAAAGGTTTCATTTGGTTTCCCTGGCCTCCTTGATCATTACCCCAGTTCTGATAGTTTGGTTGGTTGTACATGGGTGGGCCATAGAAGAAAGGTGGGGGCGGAGGGCAATAATTATATGGATCTTGGTACATAGGCCACATCGGTGCTTGGTTGCCTCTGTAACCCCTTCCACTGCCTCGTCCTCTTCTGGCTCTCCTGTTCGGGGTAGTGCTGTAATTACTTGATCCCCCAGAGCTATTAGATCCTGTGTCGGAACCATCACTATCAGTATTGTATCCTGAGTTCTTGTTGTTGGTTCTGTAATCATCCCTAATGTAAGGGTACACTTTATCGTGAGCAAATGCTTTTTTATCCTTAGATAGTTTGATGTATTTTGAATCCCTCAGGCTAATTTCGAAATCGGACATCGTCTTGTTTAGCTCATTTAGTCTTTTCGTTAGCTCTGCTGGAGTTTGAAAGGACTTTAGGCGTATCTCCATGGAATTTATCTCTTCCTTCAGGGAATCTACTAGTCTGGTTGCAGTTTTAATGATCAAGACCAGCCAGTCTCTGGTACAATGCCAGGATATGTTGGACCAGTCCAGCTTGAATTGTCTGTCGTGCTGGAATATAAAGGGTTCATTCCTGACTATGAGACCCCTCGGTGCTGCGTTGACTTTTAAGTATTCTGCCATCATGACGCCATGAATCAGTGTTTTTATTTGTGTTCTTTTCAATTCAGTCAATTCATCCCAACATTGGCTCGCATCACTATTTTCTCCTGTGGGTGGTCCTGCGTGTGGTAACATGGAGGCAATAGCTCTGTCGACTTCATCCTCCGAAAAGGATAGTCCTGTGTTCTGTGCCATGATTATTCTGTGAGTGCTTCTTCGTGTGTATTTGACTTGGTCTCTAGATCAGCCTGGTGTATATTGGTCAGGTGACCTGTGACTAAACAAAAGGAAAACTCCCGCAGCCCGTGGCTGCTGAATGCATCAACAAAGAAGGGGGAGAAGGAGGTTAAACCAAACCAGGTCGGCCTCCAGTCTATGTACGAAATACAGGGACCTTATGTCAAAGGTCCAGAGACCTGGTGGGTATGCTTATGGTTACTGCTTACTAAGTCAGTGTGTACCATAATTTGTGTGTGAGAAAGAAAAATTTCTTTCTAGAGTCCCCTCACTCACCGGGGTTGCCCCACGGTGACATGCTTCATCATTGGGGCCATCCCAGTTCTCTACGAAAAGGGGCGTGCTGCGACAAGGCGACTACGCTGGAGCACTAGTTTTGTGAGATGACTATGTGTGGTGCAAGTGTGATGATGGTGGAGTGGGTGTGAGATTAAAAATACCGTGCTAGTGGGCCTCAACAATTTATTTCGCTCCTAGTGTGGTATAAAAATTAAAAAGGGGTAACACTGTGTACTAACTTTTACTGAGCTAGATCAGTGTTCAGGTCAACATGTTTCAAGCTCCCCTAAGCTTTTCTTCAGGACCATACAGGGTCCAGCCCTGTATTGCCACTCCTATTTTCTAATGAAAAAAGTGTTGCTAAAGAAATATATACATATATGTGTGACAATCTACGCTGTTATTAATAAACATGCGTGCTGTACAATTTTTCTTTCTCACACACAAATTATGGTACACACTGACTTAGTAAGCAGTAACCATAAGCATACCCACCAGGTCTCTGGACCTTTGACATAAGGTCCCTGTATTTCGTACATAGACTGGAGGCCGACCTGGTTTGGTTTAACCTCCTTCTCCCCCTTCTTTGTTGATGCATTCAGCAGCCACGGGCTGCGGGAGTTTTCCTTTTGTTTAGTCACCGGTCACCTGACCAATATACACCAGGCTGATCTAGAGACCAAGTCAAATACACACGAAGAAGCACTCACAGAATAATCATGGCACAGAACACAGGACTATCCTTTTCGGAGGATGAAGTCGACAGAGCTATTGCCTCCATGTTACCACACGCAGGACCACCCACAGGAGAAAATAGTGATGCGAGCCAATGTTGGGATGAATTGACTGAATTGAAAAGAACACAAATAAAAACACTGATTCATGGCGTCATGATGGCAGAATACTTAAAAGTCAACGCAGCACCGAGGGGTCTCATAGTCAGGAATGAACCCTTTATATTCCAGCACGACAGACAATTCAAGCTGGACTGGTCCAACATATCCTGGCATTGTACCAGAGACTGGCTGGTCTTGATCATTAAAACTGCAACCAGACTAGTAGATTCCCTGAAGGAAGAGATAAATTCCATGGAGATACGCCTAAAGTCCTTTCAAACTCCAGCAGAGCTAACGAAAAGACTAAATGAGCTAAACAAGACGATGTCCGATTTCGAAATTAGCCTGAGGGATTCAAAATACATCAAACTATCTAAGGATAAAAAAGCATTTGCTCACGATAAAGTGTACCCTTACATTAGGGATGATTACAGAACCAACAACAAGAACTCAGGATACAATACTGATAGTGATGGTTCCGACACAGGATCTAATAGCTCTGGGGGATCAAGTAATTACAGCACTACCCCGAACAGGAGAGCCAGAAGAGGACGAGGCAGTGGAAGGGGTTACAGAGGCAACCAAGCACCGATGTGGCCTATGTACCAAGATCCATATAATTATTGCCCTCCGCCCCCACCTTTCTTCTATGGCCCACCCATGTACAACCAACCAAACTATCAGAACTGGGGTAATGATCAAGGAGGCCAGGGAAACCAAATGAAACCTTTTTTAGGGAGAGGCCGCCAGGCACAAAGAGCAAAAAACAAACCCAATCAGGGAGTACAGTGGGCGGAACCAGTGGCGACCACCGCACGTCACACACGGAGCAAAGGCCCACCGGAATCAGCAGCGAGCGCCAGCTCGACTTAGTGGTAAATTTATCCTCACTATGTCTCACTGCTATACAGACCCAAGTGCTTAACAAAGGCCTGGGTTTTGTACCCACCCCAACCACAGACAAGTTCAAATTATGCTGCGAACTAAAAGAATTCCTGAGGAAAATTAAACTACAAGTATTCTTTCGAGACAAGGATCCCCAAGTACAAACTAAGAGTGACACAGGATTACACAAGAAATCAAATTTTGTCCCTCCTTCACATAGTCTACCAGTGGAGGTACTAACCTTTGAGAAGGCGATCATGCGAGAGGTTCAGGAGTTGGACCCACGAACTGTCAAAGTATTTCATAACACCAGCAAAGCTGAATATTCTGCGTTACAAGAACTATCCAAAAACAGTCAAATCACCATAAAACCCGCCGATAAAGGCGGGGCAATTGTTTTACAAGATACTACGGATTATAGGAATGAATGCCTCCGCCTACTAGGGGACACAAGAAACTACGCCAAACTTGGTGAAGACCCGACAGAACGCCTAAGAATCTCAATTGCGTACTTGACAGAGGAATGCCAAGCCAACGATTGGCTTAGTAAAAAAGAAATTGATTTCTTAACAAACAGAAAACCAGTAACACCGTATTTTTATACCATCCCCAAGATACACAAGAGACTGGAGAACCCACCAGGGAGGCCAATAGTCTCGGGGATAGGTTCAATTTTGGAGCCCCTCTCACAATTCGCAGATGCCTTTCTCAGACCCCTCGTGCAGAAAACGGACACCTATTTAAGGGATACCAAGGACGTGCTATGCCTGCTACAAGATCTAACCTTTGATACGACATCCAGCTTATTAATAAGTCTGGACGTTGAAAGTCTTTATACCAGCTTGCCACACAGAGAGACTTTACAGATTCTAGAGGAAGTACTGTACCAAAACGAGTGGTCGTTCCAGACTCCTCGCCATGTGGTACTTGAATGCTGCCAACTGGCACTATGTGAGAACTTCTTCCGTTTTGAATCGACCCTGTATAAACAACAACATGGGACCAGTATGGGCAGCACATTCGCGCCGAGTATAGCCGGGCTGTACGTCCACCAACTGGAGAAAAACAAAATACTGATTGAAGGAAATCCACATAGACACCATATCCTCCACTGGAAACGCTATATCGACGACATTTTGTTGATCTGGCGGGGCACTGAGGAAGAAGCACAGACTTTCCTCACGTGGCTTAACACACAGGATCCTTTCCTGAAGTTTACCTGCTCAATGAGTAAGACTGATCTAGTTTTTCTTGACCTAAACATCCATGCTGAGTCAGGGAGACTGGTGACGACAACTCATTTTAAAGAGACGGCAAGAAACTGTCTCTTGACCTTTGACAGTTTTCATCCTCGCCATCTCAAACAAAATCTGCCATTTGGACAATTCCTCCGTTTACGCAGGAACTGCAGCAAGAAATCAGACTACCTAACTCAAGCGGAAGACCTAAGCAACAAGCTCAAACACAGGAAATACCCAAACAAACTGATCAAAGAAGCTAAAAAACGGGCGGCCAACAACAACAGGGAAGCACTTTTGGAACCCAAAGAAAGAACTCAACTTGAGGACAGAAAACCAATCTGCATCACCACGTACAATCAAGTCTCAAACAATGTATCTAAAATAATCAAGAAACATTGGCCGATACTTAACAGCGGCGGCCTACACATACCCACTCCTATGTTTAGCCATAGGCGAGGTAAAAATCTAAAGGATTATTTGGTACACACACGCCCCACAGCAGTAATTCAGACAGTTAGATCCCAGCCACTACCGGACGGTCATTTCCCATGCAACAACTGCAGTGTCTGTCATTTGACCTCCCCAACCAAAAACGTTACTTTCAACAACAGTACGAGATGGGAACTAAAAGGTTTCTCTAATTGCAACACAAGTGGGGTTGTGTATTTGATAACCTGTACGTGCAACCTTCACTATGTAGGAATGACGACAAGGAAGGTTAGTACTCGCATAGTAGAGCACAGAAGTAACATCAGGTGCAAGCGAGCCACAACAAGAATGACCACCCATTTCATTGAGCAGAATCATACACCCAATGACCTGTCCTGGGTAGTATTAGAGACAGTGAAAAACAAAGACAATCTGGAACGCACCCTCCATGAAAAAGAACAAAGATGGGTGTTTCGTCTCCATACAGACACCCAACTCAATGATGAAATCCCGTGGGGAGCATTTCGCTCATAGTTATCATTTTTTCTAATGACTGTTCAAGGCTGGTCCGACCTGTTTGAACACAAAAACTGTCCCTACTATCTGAAATAATTTTACCTGTTTTCTCAACAAAACTAGTACACCTAGCTGAACCCAGACATGAGAGGTACCATCCTTGCTTCTCTGCCAATGCTACGTTACCTACATGTCTATGATCAAACCCATATTATGTGCAACCACGCAAAAATCATCCTGTGTTCTAAATTGTTGTGCAAGAATGACCCTGCCAACATCAGCGCCCTAAATTATTTCTTTTTCCTGTACCAAGCGAGACTCTTTAATAAACATTGTTTTTAATTCATACTCGCGCCGAGCGCGATTACATCCCACCAAGATGGCCGCCCCAGTGCGCGCTCTAGCAGACATAGGCGTTTTCCCGCCACTCGGCAGCTCACGCGCATCAAATACACCGCCAGCCCGGCCTCATATCAGTATGCGGTCGGGTGAGGAAGCAACCAGGTAGTACCGAGCGGGTCTGCCAATAGGAAGTAAGTGAATGCGCTATGGAATCTTGCTAGAAAGACGGTAAATCCGAATGGGCCAACGAGAAGGAAAAGGGAAAACTTTCTAACTCTGCATTTTTGATAATCCCTTTTTTCAGCAACGTTTCCACGAGGCGTTCCTGCCCTCGCCTAAGACCATGGGGTGTAACCATACACTCTTTTATGTAAATATAACCATCTGCCATATTATTTCGTGTTTGTACATAGTGTGTTTTGTCTATAGTCACATTTAGTCTATGTGTTTGTATGTTTTATGTGTAAATCACTAAACCACTTTATTCACAGTGATTTATTTCTCAACACCGTCTTGGAAACCAGCACGCGTCAATATGATGCCATGGGCACACTCACGCCCTAGTTGGAGTGAGATGCTTGTGAGTTGCCCCCTTCCTGGAAGGGGTTGTCTACCATTTAACATTTGTTATTCTATCTTTCAGAAAACGCAGTGAAATACAGAACGTATGTACAGCACGCATGTTTATTAATAACAGCGTAGATTGTCACACATATATGTATATATTTCTTTAGCAACACTTTTTTCATTAGAAAATAGGAGTGGCAATACAGGGCTGGACCCTGTATGGTCCTGAAGAAAAGCTTAGGGGAGCTTGAAACATGTTGACCTGAACACTGATCTAGCTCAGTAAAAGTTAGTACACAGTGTTACCCCTTTTTAATTTTTATACCACACTAGGAGCGAAATAAATTGTTGAGGCCCACTAGCACGGTATTTTTAATCTCACACCCACTCCACCATCATCACACTTGCACCACACATAGTCATCTCACAAAACTAGTGCTCCAGCGTAGTCGCCTTGTCGCAGCACGCCCCTTTTCGTAGAGAACTGGGATGGCCCCAATGATGAAGCATGTCACCGTGGGGCAACCCCGGTGAGTGAGGGGACTCTAGAAAGAAATTTTTCTTTCTCACACACAAATTATGGTACACACTGACTTAGTAAGCAGTAACCATAAGCATACCCACCAGGTCTCTGGACCTTTGACATAAGGTCCCTGTATTTCGTACATAGACTGGAGGCCGACCTGGTTTGGTTTAACCTCCTTCTCCCCCTTCTTTGTTAATACTGATACTTAGACAGATCAGCGACACAGTAGATAGCAATACTAAAAGGTCCTGATGAATCGCGGGTAACCTTGCCCCAAGCGAGAAACATGTCGACCACTACCACCACTTTATAGTATAGTCTTGAGTACGGAACGCATTATTTTCCATAACTCCTAGACTAACTATTGTTTTTTAGTTAACGACCAGGGACCACCAGAATAAAATTCCTTCCGGTACTCTGGCGTTATTTTAATTTCACTTTCCGTCTACTACTATCTCTGGCCCCTCACCCACACTTCACCCAAGGGCAGTTGGAAAAAGATCTCCGCCAAAGAGCCCCTCTTTTGAGGTGTAGCCCGTTGGGTATTGCACTGCCCACCCAACGAGGAGCACCGGCCCATGATGAAGCATGACACCTGCAAGGGTGTGTGAGGCCATTATATCCAACAAAATGGATACCCAGAGGATGGTTACCATTTAACCACCCTTCTACATCCACATATTTTGACCTACACTCATACCATAGGAACAGCCCAGTTCTCTCTTTTGTAACATACATTACGAGGGCTACAACTGTGGCTTGGACCTTCCACTTTATTGGAGTGGTAAATCAGCCCTCTCGATCGACCCAGAGCTCTCTCCCCCCTTCTTTTGAAAACAAATCGTCCATGACTTATCTGGGGATCTTGGTGAATTCATGGATGACGCTGAAGAGGTCCTTGGAGTTGGTGGAGTATGCGACTATTTTGTTGCGGATGAAGGTCCTTTCAGTGCGACCGATGCGTTGGTGATATTTAGTCATGGCATTCTTCTCTGTTTAGAAGTTTACGTGTGTCTTACAGTTTCTCCCGTTGTTCTCTAGGGGTCTGCAGGTGTGTCTATAATCTTAGAGTTTGGTGGTGATCGAGGTGGCTTAGCTGGTGCGCTGTCCGTCAGAGTTACGTGGCGGGGAGAGTTTGTTTGCACAGTTGGAGATCCATGTGCTGAATTCCCTGGCAGCAAGTTTGCATCTCCTGCAGCGTTGGGGGTGTTGCAGTTGAGGGCGGATTCCAGCTGTTCATTGGTGACTCATCTTCATTTACTTTGCGTGGTGCGAGGTGCGTGTTTGGCCACCTTGGTTTGGGTGCAGAGGAAGTGTACGCAGTGGTGATCGGTTCAAGGGTGTTGTGTGGTGTGGCTGAAGTGTACGCTGTTGTGCCTTGTGAAGATGGGCTCGAGGGTGTGACCTACCGGGTGGGTCGTGTGGTTAAGAGTTGTTTCAGTCCCAGAGGGTAGTGGAGTTGGGGGTCATTGGTGTTGTTGAGGTGGAACTCCAGTTCTCCGATGAGTATGTAGTCCATGGGTGCGATGGCATGGGGTGCGATGAGGTTGTTGAAAGTGTTGACGAAGCAGTCCAGGTGTCCAGGGGATCTGTAGGCAAGTGTGCCACAGAGTGTGGAGTTGGGGATGGACTGGACCTGGAAGTGCAGGTCTTCCATGGTGTGTAATGTGCTGCTGGAGGTGGAGAGACAGAGGGAGTTTTTATGTGCAAGGGTTCCTGCACATAAAGTGGAGAAGCGTGGCTCAGTGATTAGAGGCGGCAGACCCGGAAGCTGAGATCAGCCGTGGACCAGGGTTCGATTCCCCGCCTCGGCGGGTCTCGGGCTCAAAAAAATTCCACGGACTCGATAATTCTCGCTCCGGTGCCTACTCGACTCACGGGATCATACTCTGCGACTCTGGGCAATAGCTTGCTTAATCTCCACTACGGCCCCTCGCGGCGGGATGCCTGGCTTTCACCTTGTGAATACCCTGCCGGGGTATCTCACAGGGGAATACCAGGACGGGTTCCCTAAGCAAGCGCCTTGAGACCCCTGGGTGATTTGTGCGCTATATAAATCGAAATACATTTACATTTACATTTGGGGCAGTCCTCCCTCTGGATCTTTTATCCGTTCGGGATTGTGAGAGCGATGTCAAGGGCAGAGGAGTTGTTTGTCCAGCTGTCCGTAAAGCAGGCGATGTTGGGTGAGAGTGTGTCCCGGAGGTACCAGATTTCCACGGTGTGTCTGTGCAGGAAGCACAGAGTGAGGAGGATGCATCTTAGTGCATTGGCGGTGTTGGTGGCTGTGGCGGTGGTCAAGGTCTTGCGGCAGTGGTGGCAGGAGAACTGGCCATAGGTCGTGTTCAGTGTGGCCTGTTGGCAGTTGTACTTCCTTCTGCGGTTGAGTGCGAGGATGGCGGTTGAGTTGTAGTGGTAGACATTATGGGATCCTGGGTCCCTGAGTCCCTGGCACGGGTTATGGTTGGGTCACGGACGGATGCAGACATGCTTGAATTTTGTGGACCTTCGTTGCACCAGCGGTGCAAAGGCTCAGCTACCGCCATAACATAGGGTAGGGGGGAGGGACGAGCAGCTGGGAGGCAATGTGATTTGCATTGATGCTGGTAAATTGTCTGAAGCTACACATAGCAAAGCCAAATTACCTAAGTAGCACAAATCAGACACACAAAAATAGAAGCTCCGCAAACACAGCATGCACTAATACTAATGGACACTTCTCTCCATTTTATGTTACAGGTGATCAAGGATATGCACTATCTCCAAGGCTGATGACACCCCTCAGAGCCACAAACACCAAGGCACAGAGACATTACAATGTCACACTTGGACGCACAAGATCCATTGTGGAGAGAACATTTGGTGTGCTCAAGTCACGGTTCAGGCGCCTAGACATCTCAGGCGGCAGACTGCTGTACAGCCCCGAAATAGTCTGCAAGATCAACGTGGCATGTTGTGTGCTGTACAACATATGTGTCCACACCAATGCACCATGGATTGAAGTGCTGGACAATCCTGATGATGACGAAGAAGAAGAGGCTGATGCTGCACACACCCCAGCTTCTGCTGCAGGAACAGCACGAAGGGACAGAATTATCCACAATTTCTTCACATAACCACGTCAAAATATGACAACCCTGTATTATTTTTGACTGTGCAAAATGCACATAAGCATAGTTTTTGAAAGAAAACATCACAATACCAAAACCTTGTTTGCATGTTCATACTCTGCATGAGTACATCCATCTGTCAAGTGAAAGTTAACAATTGTGCAGTTATAATGGTGAAATGAATGTTTTTGAGTGGGTCAGAGATTATTTTTAGGGTGTGTTCTGGGGTCATAGATTAATTTTAGGGTGTGTTTAGGGGTCAGAGAGGAAATTACAGAAAATACAGTTCATCTGAGAAACAACTTGCAGTTAGCGTCCATATTTTTGCTGCATTAACGCTAATGTGACAATTTTTTCATAACCGCGATTGCAAAATATAGCTAAATACATGTGACAATATTACTGCAAAAGGCAATTTACATACAGAAAAGTATCGCAAAGTCAAAAAACGGGCCACAAACACACAGGAAGTGATGTCAGCATGCATCCTGTTGCCTGGAGGAGTACTGTGCACTTTCACTTTTGAGCATACTTCTTGTGACTCTGGAGAGTGTTGGAGGTGTTTGGTGTTGTGTGCTGCTGAATTTGGCTTTGAGAGTGTGTTTGTGTTCTGTGAATTGTCCCTAGTGTCCCTTTGAAGTCTTGTGGAGTTGTCCTTACTTGCTTTTTTTGTCCTATACTAATTGTTGTCAGGTGTTTGTCCAAGGGGTATTTTACATTATTAATAGTTGTTGGGGTATAAATTTGGGTTTGAATTTTTTAGGAGTGGGTTTAGGTGTGTGCTGGGAGATGGTGGGTGTGGGTAGGGAGGGCAGGATGTCAGAAGGGGCATTGGGGGCTTCCTCTGGCTAGTGAAGCACGACCTGCCCTTGATGGTTGAAAGAGGGGGTCGGATCCGGCAGGACTATGCGGTACGTGTGAGGAAGGTGAGGTGGGATCATGTGAGGAGCCAGATGCTGCGGGTCTTCAGTGTGGAAAGGACTGTCCGACAATGGAAGCATCAATGGCAGGATTGCATTGGCCGTGAGGGTGACATGTTGGACCACCTTGGAGTCCTCATTGGCCAACAAGGTGGTAAGTACAACCTCAAAATAGTTAAACACTTTTGTAACCAATAAAAAATGCTGTCAGTAACACAATGGAGTATATGTACAAAAAACTTGCGGAGTGAGGCGTTCGATGTCATGCCTTCACTCCTAACTATTCCACTGCAGAATTGCAATGCTGCACCATGTCAACATGCATATGGTGCAGGCTTGCTTTTCCACCACCGCTGGTGAAATTATTTGCAGTGTAGTGTCAACCCACACACCCTTGCACCATAGTGCAAGTTTGTCTGCATGCAGGGCAAAGATTGTTCATGTACATGAAGGGTGACCTTAGTGTACATAAACAATCCAAGGCATTTTGCTCATTCTATGTGTGCTGCACAAGGCACCACACATGTAAAAAGCAAAACATATGAGGGGTAATGCTTTTCTATGAGTTTTGCTAAGATAGGATCAGCTTTTCCCTAACATTGAATATTGACACTGCCTACTATGTACGCTGCCCTTGTACCTTGGATTAGAGTAACTTTGTATGAGCTATGTAACTTTCAACATTTTTCATATGACATCTCCAGAGTGACATACACCATCAATAGTTTTGACACACCCTTGTGCAATCTCCAGCGACGCTATTGTCAAAAGAGCATGGAGAACATGATGTTGTTGGGGGAAACAGGGCCTTGGGAATGTGTCACCCAAGTCGTCTGTGCAACATGTGTGAATGTGCAAGCATGATTGTCTTGTTTGTCCTAACTCTGCATTATCATATCTTGTGTGAATGACAGGCAAACTCGACACATTCGTGTATGCAACATGAACTGCAACAGTACAGTTACAGAGCATTGACATTGATGGTGATGATTTTGATGTTGAATAGGACAAATGAGTGAATTGTTTTTTTGGTTACCGATACACGTTTCATTTTATGTCTCACAGCTGGAAGACCACTCATCACACAGGGGGATATCGACGCCTTCAGGGACCCACACGCCACTAGTGAGTACACCCATTAAATGTTGTCAATGTGAGATGTGATGAATGTCTGGATTAAATCATGTCCTTAGTACTATGCAGTATGTGTGTGTATCACATGTACATTGACTCCAGTGTGATGGGGTTTGGTGGAAGTGTGAAGGGTGTACAAATTAGTAAGTGAAGATGGAGTAATGTATATGTCTTCTGGATGTAGGAGAGGAGACATGTGAGTGGTGTTGGTGACGAGTATGACCAGGCATGGAATGGGTGTACATCCTTGGCTGAGATGACTGGGCAAGTGTGCCAGTTAATGCACAAGAAGTAGTGTTTTCCTGGGTGTGCAGTGTCAGACACAGGGTTTCAAGGTACTAGTGTATTTATGCTGCATACCAGCTAACACAAATAACCAGGGCGAAGCTTTAAGCCAAGGCTACCAATGGCACATTCACCCACCACCTAACAAAGATTGGCCTATGTATGTTATTTGTATTTTTTGGTCCTGCAATGGTGTTGTCAAGTTGTATCCTTGGCTCATTCCCCTTATTTGACTCATGGTCAAATGTACAAGCCCCTCTCGGCAAATATGTGAAGTTACAACACATGCATTTTCCATAACTGCTTTTACTCCACATGTTTTAGTCGACAATACCTTTTACAACGCATGGCTTTACAATGCTATTCATCACCACACATTCCCCATTAAAACTCAATTACTAGTCTAACTCCAGGGAGGCGTTACTTTTGGGAATGTGTTGTATAGTTTGCAGTGTACAGTCTTGTGTTACAAATGTTTCTACAAAGTTAAAAATGTGGAATAAACCACGTTTGTCCCAATCACCAACACTACATCACCTATTGTGAACTTGAGGTGGCGAGAGGGGCTGCGCCTCATGTACAAGTCAGTGTTCAGACATCTAATCTTCTTTGCCATGTGCGATGCTTGATGCAGCACCAGTGAAAGTGACAGTAGGGCTTTTCCTGGATTGTTCATGTGCATGAAGGGACACCTTCCTATCCATGAACAAGCCTCCCCTGCAAACAGACACTCTTGCACTCTGGTGCAAGGGTGCCTGCGTTGGCTCAAAGTTGTTAAACCTAGCACCATCGCAGGGGGGAACGTAAGGCTGCACCATATTCTTGTGAATATAGTGCAGCCTTACGTTTCAGAAGTGGCAAAGAGTGTTGTTAAGCCAAGGAGGCTAATGACACGCTCCACCACTTCCTAGTACATATCCCTCTTTCTTTATGTACAGGAAGGCACACCTTCATGTACATATAAGAAACATGGCATTTTGATTTTTCCATGTGGACTGCACAAGGCAGCACACATGGAAAAAGCAACAAAAAGGAAAAAATGCATGAATTCTCCTAATTCTACCAATTTAGGAGCAGAATTTTCATGGTCTTATTACTGGTGCTGCCTCATATGTAGGCCACCCTTGTACATAGGGGGCAGCGTCAAATATAATGGGTGTTGAAGTGGAACGCCCCACACAACAGCCACTGGACGCTCCTTTCACACCAACCATAGCGTGAAAGGGTGCCTTATGTACAAGGCAATGTTATGCCACGTTAAGTAGCTTAACACTGCCTTGTACATAAGGTGCAGACCCTTTCTCCACCATAATGTCACTGAAAGTAATGTTATGGTGGCGATAGGGGCTTGGACATATGCCCCTGACAGTCTCATTGGGTTGTGAAACTGCATGTCACATGCCATGCACTGCAATGTCAGTGTTGCCAGCAAGTTGTAACTAATCATTGATTCTACCTTGCATTGTACATGTTATTTACAAACTTCACAATCTTTTATTAGAGTGTAGGCTCCCAGGATTCACTGACCTAATGTTTATGTGTTAAATGGAGAAATGTGACATAGTCAACATGACTCACATTTTGTCATTTCTCTAATTTGACAGATAACATGTTGCCAGAGGAGGCCCATGTGTTCAGGGTCAGGAAGGACCGGTATCTCCATATAGGCAAGGTGGCCAAGGGGTACGAAATATGGCAAGGACATATCAAGCTGACCGTGCAGCTAGTAGGTGGAAGTCATTGCCCAATGTAGGCCAAGGACCCAGCTAGAGTGACACACAGGCCAGACTAGGCCCTTCTGGCGACAGGCGTGGGTCCCAACATGGTCATAATTCTGCACAATTCAGTTGTTCTTTTCTCTGAGTTTATACTCCTGCGATGCCAGCCATGGAATGCTGGAGAGCATGGAACGGACTGTGGGTGTCTGTGATGGTCTGTAGGTGGTCCCGACTGGGACACCCACTTAACCCATCCAATTTGGAAGCCAGGCTGTCAAACTCCTCCCTCACTTGACCAGCCATCTTCTGCTGGACCTCTACCGCATGACGTTGAAATGCCAGAAGTGGGCCCTCAAGGTCCTGGGAGACAGCTGTGATGGTCGATCTTGCTGCTTGGTTGTTTGTGCAGGGGCTGTAGTTTCCACAACGCTGCTGGATGGCCCTACTTCCGGAGATGGGGTGCTAATTGAGTCGAGTAGATGTTGGAGTGTGTCCTGCTCAATGGTTGCTAGATCTCCTCTTCATCATTGTAGATTGGGACAGACTGCTGTACAGGAGGTGATGTTTCTCCCTCTGCAATGTAAAGGAGAGATGCAGTTGTATGTGTGTTTCTAGTATGATCATGCATTGATTAAGTGTACAAGCAGATAGCATGACAATGCCCATTCATGATGTTTAGGAGGAGATGCCTATTACATGGTGGATAGTGTTTCATTGTACATCACAGATGTGACGTTAGAGCTGCACATTCTCATGTCACAGTTTACAATTATGCCGAATGTAAGTGACTAATTTCTACACACATGTAGCACCAGTTGTGTCCTCTGCTCAGTAGTGACTGTGATGCAGTTTGTACCACATTGTTGTCAAAGTTGCTTAGGTCAGATGTATGTGTCTGTGCACTGCATTGTGGTAGAGTCACCCCTACTTAGTACACCCTGATCATTTTTAAAGATTGCTATTTTTTGGAGGGGTGGATTGCATGGTGCCACTCCGTGCTGTTGACAATGCAACATGATTGTTGTTGTGCCATGATTAGGGCTATCCCACAGTCATGATCTTGGTTGATGTGATGTGCCACAGGATACGGTCAGGGAGGTAAACTTGATTTGCCATGATACACACAGTCTAGATACTTTTGCATTTTGTTAAGTCAAGGGGAGTGATGACATCTTAATGGATGGATGTTGAGCTGCAGGTATGGCACAGCTTTGGCTTCACTGCCCCTTACACCTTTCAGCAAGTGACCCTTTCACTTTTGTGCATTTCCAATGGTGAGGTGTTGCAAGCTTAATGAAACAAGCATTAGCATAGCCAATAGGTCTCTCCTTTTGGATCTTATAAGTGTTTAGTCAGAGCTATTGGCTTTGCCAGTGTATTTAAGCTATGCTGTACAGTAGTGTGGCTTTTGTGCAGCATGTTGTAAAGTTACCCCGCTAGGGTAAGTAATCGTGCTAGTGAGAGAACTACACTACATGCGTGATAATAAAATCATAAAGACTTACTATATGAAAGTTGGGCATTCCGTGAATGGATCAGGTAATTAGAAATGCAGCAGTTGGTAAGTAACCTAAAGGTATAAGGAACAACTAAAACTCAGTGTGCACTAATGAACTATAGCGCTGCGTTATGGTACATGTTGTGCAAAGTCATAATGAGATGAGTGCAACCTCAGGTTGATAAGGAGCGGAATGAGTTTAATATATGGAGGTGTGCAGATTGCAAGACCCACATCGTACGCGGGGTACATTGTGTGAACCACAAACATTCATAACAATGAGGCTCTATGACAAATCAGGGAAGGTTGTCACGTTAGAGAATGATCCGCAAGTAAGAATTGAAATGCGGTTGAAATGCCCGTGAGAAAACCTGTACCGTGCCTAATGTGAAACGCTCTGCCAGGTTGCATCCCATTACCGATGCATACCCTTAATAACACTTGCGTGGTGAAAGGCACAAGTCCTATAAAGAGGTTCCACATTCGTACATATAACTCAACCACGGGCAAAAGTTTGAGTTACATAAACTGCTATGCGCGGAATGAAGCCTTCACAAAGGTAAAGTAAGTTAAAGTTAAAAACGAGCGGTGTGACTCTCAGCAAAGTACACATGGATAAACACTCTGCCAGGTTAAAAACAGGAGCGGTGTAACTTAGTACACATTAAATCAATGCACTTTGTCAGTTATATAAACCAAAGCTGTCTAGTTAGCCCGGACACGACACGAGACGGGCGAATGTAAACAGACTGACCAAACTGTAACGACACACATTACCCTCAACGTTGACACCACGTGTAGTGTGTAAGCGGGCAAAGATTTCTGGGATGTGGATTCCAAAAGACTTATTAGTGCTGCTCAGGCCCTATCACCCCGCACCCACATCACATCGTTTGCAATTGGCAGGGTGATGTGTGTTTGGGAATATTGCACGCAGATGCTCACATGGATTATATATGCTGTTCTATTTCTGCATTTTTGCTGTCGGTGTTTGTGTGCAGAAGATAACAGTCATGACTGCATATTTATTCACTGACACTGTTGACTTTCACAAAATACTTGTTTACATGCACATCATAATGGGCAAGTCACATCAGGACTTATGTATGAAACAGTTTTAGGTATGGCACATGTGTGCACTTTTGAGATATAGGAGTGCATTTTGAGCTAAGGGGTGAAGGTGCCATTTTGCAATTAGACATTCTTTGTTGCTAAATTGCTATTCTTGCTTGGTGTCATACTTGACTTGTCATACTTCTTTTACCGGGACTTTTTTCTTCTGTGAGTATGATACACAGAAAAGACATGTAGTAAAACATTATGGTGACACATTCCTGATATGCATAGTCCATGCTCTGTTGAAGGCATGTCCCCCCTGCTTATGGTATGACATCACATTTTGAGTCAACTGTGCTGAATGTGTGCATTGTGGGATATGCACCTTTTAGACAGAAGGCTGCATGATCACTATGTTGAGACAATGAATGTGTTCATGGTATGCAGACTCACTACATGCTTTCTCACTTGGTGTACACAGGGCTGCATCTACTGAACAAGGGAAGGGGCACATTGCCTAGAGATGCAGCAGGCTGGCAAAATGGCCCCGTTGCATCAACACCACTCACATACAATTTGTCTGCACAGGGCTGCATCTCTTTGACGCCAATATGAGGATGCACTGTCAATGGGACAGATTATGTGCATAAGTGAGCATGCCACCACCAATGTCAGCACACATGCAACATTGTGTACTTTTATCTGAGTTGTGTGCAAGAATGTGTATGTGCCGTAAGGTCCCCCTTCATGCACACATACAATATTCAAATCAACTCAGACACCCTTGTGCAATGGTGCAAATATGCATTTGGACTGGGAACAGAGTCCCTTGCAGAAAGAGAACAAAGACAAAATGAGATACAAGTAGTAGACATTAAATCCCAGAATTTTACATCACTCGTGGTCTCAAGAAGGAACCTTTGCCAAGGCAAAGAGCTGAAGAGCTGTGAGGTGGACTACTGACCCTTGGTTGTGTGCTGTGTGGGGTTGGCCTGCAGTTGCTGTTTCTGCCTAGGAAAGGACAAAGACTGGATCTTTTCTGTGAACCTGCTTGAAGAAGAATATCCAATGGCCTGTGTGTGCTGGCCCCCTGTTCTGAAGTCTCAGGGACACAAAGACTTTACCCCCAGCTCCCCTGTACTCTGCTGCTGAGATTTCTGACCTGCCAGGAGGTGCCTATTCTAGTTCTGGGCCTGTGGGAGTTGTTCCTGCCATTTGAAGCTGGCAGAAACCTGAATAACTAAGAAAATCAATGCATCGCTCTTGCAGCTGTTTTTCCCGATGCAGCTTCGCCGTGGGAGAAGCATCTCCACTGCCAAGATGACACAGCGCATGTTACAGCTGCAAGAACCAATGCATCTTGGTATTGTGGCTGAAGAAACCGATGCAGCACTGCTTGTCCCCGCCACATCGATCACCAACGCAACCTGGATTTCCACGCAGCACACCTGTGCGGGAAGTTTTCCCGATGTATCACGTGCAGACCAGAGCCATCTTCAAATAATTGCATCACTTCCCACTGCAGTCCGGATTTGACGCATCAATTCTCCTGCGTGCAGCAGAACTGTTGCATCGCCTCCCTGAGAACTCAGGAACTGACGCATTTCTTTGTTTCTTTATGCTTCCCTTCTCTGCGGCTCTTTGGCATTGTTGAGTTTAGATTTAAAAAAAACAAAAAAAAATCCTAAACTGGTGTGGTGTCCATTTGTGGTGTTACCACTATATTACCAATACTTTACACATTGCCTTTGGGGTAAGCCCATCTGCTCGTGCCAAGCTACCCAGGGGGTGAGCAGGGGTTATCTAAAATATGTATACCCCTTACCCTGACTAGAAGTAAGGGTCCCTACTTGGACAAAGGTACCCACCTCTGCCAACTAGAGACTCCCATTTCTAACACGTTGTGTCTTTTGTTTATCTTATTGTGGACAATTACGAGTGAGAGAGCAAAAGGGTTTGTCCGGTTACCGTGAAACCTGAGAGGGTCAAGAGTGCTGTGTCCTGGGGTGCCAATTTACTTGTTTCACTGGAAAAGGTTAGGAGGGCAAATGAGGCACTGTGGCTCTTCGGGCTCGGGCTCATAGACAATGCTGTGGTATGGTGAATCAGTCCCTACATGCTGATGTTCTATGGCCCTAAGCATAGTTCTGTTCCTGAGCAGAATCCCTGCAACATGGTGCTGCCAATGTATTGGTCAGGTACTTACTTGCGGGGACCCTGAGTAGTGCTTGTGCTTGTCCACAATACCCTAATACCTTTTCCCAGAGACGTCCGTGGTGTTAGTGACTTATCCTTCACAGTTCTTAGGGAACACCTACTAATGTTACTTTTTCACGCTTGAATATTAAAAGGTTAACAGCCTGTTTGTACTATGCTTTGAATCAGTTGTAAATGAATTATGGCACAACCAGTGACTACTGTAACCAACTGCCAACCGGCAGTCTATGCACCTCTGAGACAAAACAGAGTTCCTAACACGGTAGCTCTGGTAGTTTTTGTGGTTGAAGTGGACGCAGTGTTCCACTTTGACATTTTTTATTTTTGGGTCACATTTGCACCTGTGAATGCTAACACTAATACTTTTCACACACACACAACCCCACCAGCAACTGCTGCATATAGACCTTATGCACTTACCAAAATTCCTCTTATGGTCTGGGAGCACCAGACTTAGTTTAATGGGGCCCTTGCAGCTGTTTTTCCCGATGCAGCTTCGCCGTGGGAGAAGCATCTCCACTGCCAAGATGACACAGCGCATGTTACAGCTGCAAGAACCAATGCATCTTGGTATTGTGGCTGAAGAAACCGATGCAGCACTGCTTGTCCCCGCCACATCGATCACCAACGCAACCTGGATTTCCACGCAGCACACCTGTGCGGGAAGTTTTCCCGATGTATCACGTGCAGACCAGAGCCATCTTCAAATAATTGCATCACTTCCCACTGCAGTCCGGATTTGACGCATCAATTCTCCTGCGTGCAGCAGAACTGTTGCATCGCCTCCCTGAGAACTCAGGAACTGACGCATTTCTTTGTTTCTTTATGCTTCCCTTCTCTGCGGCTCTTTGGCATTGTTGAGTTTAGATTTAAAAAAAACAAAAAAAAATCCTAAACTGGTGTGGTGTCCATTTGTGGTGTTACCACTATATTACCAATACTTTACACATTGCCTTTGGGGTAAGCCCATCTGCTCGTGCCAAGCTACCCAGGGGGTGAGCAGGGGTTATCTAAAATATGTATACCCCTTACCCTGACTTGAAGTAAGGGTCCCTACTTGGACAAAGGTACCCACCTCTGCCAACTAGAGACTCCCATTTCTAACACGTTGTGTCTTTTGTTTATCTTATTGTGGACAATTACGAGTGAGAGAGCAAAAGGGTTTGTCCGGTTACCGTGAAACCTGAGAGGGTCAAGAGTGCTGTGTCCTGGGGTGCCAATTTACTTGTTTCACTGGAAAAGGTTAGGAGGGCAAATGAGGCACTGTGGCTCTTCGGGCTCGGGCTCATAGACAATGCTGTGGTATGGTGAATCAGTCCCTACATGCTGATGTTCTATGGCCCTAAGCATAGTTCTGTTCCTGAGCAGAATCCCTGCAACATGGTGCTGCCAATGTATTGGTCAGGTACTTACTTGCGGGGACCCTGAGTAGTGCTTGTGCTTGTCCACAATACCCTAATACCTTTTCCCAGAGACGTCCGTGGTGTTAGTGACTTATCCTTCACAGTTCTTAGGGAACACCTACTAATGTTACTTTTTCACGCTTGAATATTAAAAGGTTAACAGCCTGTTTGTACTATGCTTTGAATCAGTTGTAAATGAATTATGGCACAACCAGTGACTACTGTAACCAACTGCCAACCGGCAGTCTATGCACCTCTGAGACAAAACAGAGTTCCTAACACGGTAGCTCTGGTAGTTTTTGTGGTTGAAGTGGACGCAGTGTTCCACTTTGACATTTTTTATTTTTGGGTCACATTTGCACCTGTGAATGCTAACACTAATACTTTTCACACACACACAACCCCACCAGCAACTGCTGCATATAGACCTTATGCACTTACCAAAATTCCTCTTATGGTCTGGGAGCACCAGACTTAGTTTAATGGGGCCCTTCCCCATGTTCCTGAGCCACTTTGTATAGGTCCTCTCGGTAATGAGGGGGTTACTTGGCCAGAATTTGCTGGGTATACACCATACAAAGGTGTACCTGATCTAAATCTTGTGTAAATCCAAGATTTGCACAATGTTCTTGTCGTCATATATAGACGCCTCACACTATTTGTAGGAGGGTGGATACCTGACTATGGTTACCCCAGATTTTTTGCCTAGTGTTTAGCTGGTTTTCGACTTAGTTGGCCTGGGATACTGCTAATCAGGGTCCCAGGCTATCTGCTCTCTCTTTAAATGGACTCCATGTACCCTAGGTACATCACCAATTTGGTACTGGACACCTTGTCAGCCCCTGTACCATGCACTATAGGTGCTCAGGGCATAGGTGCATCCAAGGCCTACTAGGGGCTGCAGCATATCTTTTGCCACCCCTGGCTGGTACTTAAATCGACACAACTGGCTGATCACTCAGCTGGGGCAAGGTGGTGTAATCACCCCTTGCTTAGATATAGTATACCTATATCTAAACCTATATCTGGACACTTATATACCTATAAGTCACTCCTATGGCAGGCCTTAACAATCCTGGAGGCAGAGTGCTTGGTTTTATGTGAGATGGTGCTCTGGCATGAGCTGAGCCTGTCGGCAGCTTTCGGAATCATTTCCTTATAGCTCTTCTAGTGATACTGATACTGCCATACCATATACTCTTAAGTGCATTATGATCCTCGCGGTTATTGCTAACTTTGGTTTGGCTTTATCAAAACATGTCGTGTTTGGTGTCATACACTTTGGAATACTACCCCCTCGCCAGTTCCGGTGACGGGTGGAAGCATTACACCCTTCTAGAGGGAGAAGACATGTTACTTTACTTAAAACGCGGTTAATCCTAACCAGAGCCCCAGCATCACAAAATGGATGCTGCTGCCACAGACACGAGTCTGACCTCCTGCTACTAACCAAATCTTGGCAGGGGAGGCCTGTACAAAGGGTTTCCTGTCACAGGGAGGTGTCACACCACCCCAGACAGGAGATAGTGAATTGTAGCAGGGAGGGTTGAAAGAAACTAGACACTGCCTGGGGCGCACAAGGTGTCCCAAGCAAATGCCAGTCAAACCTGTTCTGGGGCACTCCAGCACCAGTCCTGGTGCGAAACTGGACAAAGGAAAAGGGGTGTAACCACCCCCTTCCTGGGTCCCACCCATAGGAGGGACCTAGCAGGTGATCCAGCCCCTTCATTTGGAATAAAGGTAGGAGCTGTGCAGATGCACATCAGATTATCCTGACTGAAACTTATGAAATGAAACTCTGGACCCTTCGACATCCTGCTCGACGTAGAAGACTGAAGAATCTCCCTTGTGGTCAAGGAGTGACCACCCTGTGCAAACAGGTACCATCCAGCACCTCAACGTTTGCTTTGTTGCAGTTCCCGCTGGAACTCGAGCGTCAGAGATCAACAAGACCCAGCTTTCCTGCCCTACAACAGCCTGATCCACAGTCTATGCAAAGCTGAGACCCGTGGAGGCGACCTGAAGGGTCAGAGCGGCCATCTTAGAATAACTACAAAGCGCTGACCGTGGAGCTCCAGAGGATCCCTTGAAGCTGTGCATTGGAGTCTAAGAAGCTCCAGCCCAGAGCATCTTTTGCATCGAAGCTCACTCCTCCACACTCACCGAGTGCTGCGTGGGGCCCTTTTGCATTTTCCTGCTTGACGCATTGTCCGGTCAATTGCCCGTTGTTTAGTGGCCTCTGTACCAACGAACCTAAGAATTTACACTGCTGGTCTAGTTGCTCAAGACTGGCCCTTGCTCCCCTGAAAAAGAGCACCCGCTCTGACCTTGCTGGTCCGAGTAAGAAGCAATCTTTGAATCCTACGTGGATTGCCCTTGCCAAGGCTTGTTAACTCTGATCCGGAAGCCGACACCGCCGACAGCGAGAACCTTTGTGGGACAGCTCGTGATCTACTCCAGGACATCCTCGGTGCCCCAGAGTCCACGTGGAAGCGGAGACAATCTTCATGACAAGCACCTGATTGCGCCCGACATCGCCTGGTTCCTTCCTGGTTCCTTCCTGGTCACTGGCTAGTGACCCAGACTCTGTCCCCTCTGCTTTCAGGTACTCTACATCTTCGATCCACCCTTGGATCACACCGGACACTTCTCTTCTGGACGCCTGCAGCATCTTCATCTCCAGGCACCCTAGATCTTCGTGACGAAACCCAACACATCTTTGCACCTGTGCACCCGCTTCCTGTGGGTGAGGTAACTCTTGAACGCCAGTGCTCCTGTAGTGGTTTACACCTCTAGTGTCTAAGTCTAAAGTTTTGTCCTTCTAGTCCAGTCGGAAGACTCTTAAAACTGTAACTCGATAACTTTTACGCACTATTGACTTTGCATTGGTGCATGTGTGTGCTTTTAGCGCTGCACCCGAATCCCGTGGGCTACTCCCGTCCTAACTGCTGTTAGTCCAGTGTAGTCCCAGCAATTCCCAAGGCCTTAGGCCTTACCACTGATCGATTAGTGATACTTTACCCCTTTTTTGATATATGATTTGAGTAGCCACCGGCCTCATCCATAAACGTGCAACTTTCATATGTTATATTGTGCTTTTGTTTGAACGCTTGTGCTTCATTACTCATAAAGAGTATTGGGATTATTCTGAGAATAAATACATATATTTTTATAATATATAACTTGTGTGGTGTCCTTTCATTTGATATTACAGGATTGCATATGGTAAAACAGCTGGCTTCACATGCCCTCTTGAGTTAAGCCTTTAAGGCTGCTTATTCCATGCCCCTAGGATAGCTTGTCTATAAGGTTGACTAACAACCACCACCATAAGGGATTGTTTGGACTGATACAAGGTGCCCACAGAACTGTGGACATCATACATCAGGCCAACTTCTCACACTATTTATTTCATGTACATTATTAGGTGGTCAAGCTAGACTTGACCTGTAAGTGCAAACCCGGTTGCCTGCAATTCCTTTACTTAGTCCTGTAATTGTTCTTTCAGTTATGGGCAAACAACCCACTAATCATGAAGAAATACCATTTTGGATTGCCCCAAAATTCTTGAAGCTGTGTTTCCTCATTTAGGACCACAAGACAAACAGAATATTGAATATGTGCTTACCCAGTGGACTGGTTCCCACTCTAGCTGACTGCAACACCTGTGAAACTATTTTCCCCACAGTCTACACTCTTTGTCATGGCACAAATACAGAATTAGCATGGGGCATGTCCTGCCCTCGATTTGTAGATGAAACTCATAGGTAATTTTCCCATTGTCTGCAAAATTATTCTTTCTAATGTGAAAGGTGAAGCAGCATTGTTGGCGATACACCAGCTACTTGCCACAGTGGCAATAGCTGACCGCAAATTTGAGTTGACAGTCATTATTGCTAATGTATATACATACTTAGGATGCAATAGTATGGGAACCAGACCTTCAGCAGTACTACTTGACAAACCTAGCTCTGACAAGGATGCCAGCCCAGCACCTGAGTTTGCTAAAAAAAAAATGAGATAAATCTAAACAACAGCAAGAGCAAGGTAAACAATGTGGAAGTTCTCCACCCCTGGAGTCCTCTTAAAGATGATTCAATTTCTGTGATCACACTAAGATAAAGATTCTAGACAGGTACCAGGTACCAGGTTCCTGATAAACAGTACTGCAAGTTCCTTTCAGGAATTGTCTGACCAGCAGTATGACAGAGGAGGGCAATCTGAGCGCAGACAAGAAGAGTATGTGAAACCAAAAAGGGAGACACAATGCTTGTCTGACGTGAAGATAAAAAAGGAGGACAGGCCTCCTCCTTATAAAGCCCCTTCTCATAAAAAGAAAGTTGTAACCTTACCTGCTAAATATGCTTGAGATGGTGAGAACCCTCCTCTTCAGCAGGAATTCGGCAGAGACTCTCCTCGCAACATGGCTGAAGTCACCATAGTATACTGGATTCCACCAATTTCTGGTAGTGAAAGAAACTGAAACATTTGTTACAGTTGAAACCACGGACACCCGAGTGGCCCCTCCACACAGGCTATATAACTTAGGTATTCAATTTGAAGGTGACGTTAAACGCAACATTAAAGTAATATTCAGGGACAATTAAATTATGTCTTATGGCATTCTATTGGCAGAGGTCGATTGGCTCCCTACCATTTGTACTCACATCCCCTCTAAGGTGAGGATGAAATTCTATCTTCTTTTTCACACCTTGTTCCTGACAAAGTCAAACATGCTTATGCATCTCAATAGGCCCTTGCATTGGCCCCTACACTTTTTCATAATCCTACTGTTTGGGATAAGGATTCCCCTAATCATGTTATTCCCATATGGTCCACACCACAGGCCCCGAATAATAGCCTATTTAATGGAATTCTAAAGCACCTATTGAGGAAATTCTTACCCAACTGGAGTACCAGGGAGTAACTGAACCCTGTATCTCTCAAAATAATAATTCTCCTTTTCCTGTTCTGAAACCTGATCATTCTTTTCGCCGTGTGTTAGATTATAGACATTTGAATAGTCATACACACACCTCAACATGATTTGGGACTTGTAATGGAACAACCTGACTGATTGATTAATGGCATATTTTTAACTCTTTTGATTGTTTGCATTAGGTCACGTGGCTCCAGACAGTGTATGGATTATCAGGCACTCATTCATGAGAAGAGCAGGAAAAACATTTAATCAAGACTGGTTCTCTAATTAAGCAGTTGATGCTGGCTTGCGGGAAACATCCATTACAACGCAACTAATACAACGTTGTGCTATTACAACACATCTATTACAACGCAGGTGCCTTTACAACGCATGCTATTACAATGCATGCTATTACAACGCAGGTGCTATTACAACATAAGTATTGTTATTAATTAAGAGTAAGTATAATGTTTGATTTTTATAAATTCTTTATTTTATAATTGATTTATTTATTATTTAATAATTATAAATATTAAAAAAAGAAGATTACATTGTGTATATTAATTACATTTTAATTTTATTTATTAATAAGTTACTAAGTTACTAATTAAAAAACATAAGAAATGTAAATATTATTATTTGTAATTTTATTAATTATTAATATACAAGTAATGAAAAGTAATACTTAATTATTTTTAAAATATTTAAAAAGTCAAGGAAATAAATAATATTGTATTAATTTATTTTTATTTGTTAAATACTCTAGTTTGAACATATACAAGCATTATAATAAATATTCTAGTATTAATTAGTATATAATTTATTAATATTATGTGTAAATATTATTATATGTAAATGTATTAAATAATTATATGCACGTATTGTAAAATAATACTCTTGAATTAATACTCATTTATAATTGTAATAGTATTTATTAAAATATTACTTTAAAAAAATGAAATTAAAATTATTATTTGTAATTGTATTAATTATTAATATACAAGTAATGAAAAGTAATACTTAATTATTATTTAAGTATTTAAAAATTAATGGAAATAAATAATATTTTATTAATTTATTTTTATTTTTTAAATAATCTTGATTTCATATACAAGTATTAAAATAAATACTCTAGTCAGACCCCCCAGGAAATAGGCATAGATTTGCAAATTTAGCGGCACACAAATGGCAATTTAGCGGCACAAAAATGAAAATTTTGCAGCATTATTGCGGCACTTTATTTTACTGTTAATCATTCCTTTTCAGCCTTATATCTGTGCAAACTGATTTAGCAGAGTATTTAACTATGCAATAGGCATTATTAACTGTATTAGAGTTTATTTGCTATATTCTCCTTTGTGGTAACATTCCAGGACCATAGGCTGAGTCAAGCACAGGAAGACCCAGAGATGCCCCTGACCATGGAGACGTCAGAGACCCCACTGACCATGAAGACGTCAGGGACACCCCGGACCAATGGAGACATCATGTCCTCACCCTCTCTTCCAACAACAATGCTGTTACAGGAAAGAGTTTAAAATGACAGCGCTTTTAACTGGCCCACTCTGTAAAGTGGCGCTAATTGTCTTTGCATGTGACAGACAACACTGGTCACTTTGCAAACACTATGTCTAGTTGCATGCAGTTATTTTCCATTCTTTGTATTGTATCTTGTATTTATTTACCCCTGCCGTGCCGAGGCTGCAGCTCGAACAGAATATTGCAGAGAAAGACAGCATTTCCAACAAAATACTTTCTTTCTTTTTTGGATCCATTTCACAAGACAACAAATGAAGGAGAGGTAAGAACCGCTTGCTGAAGTCACGATTTTCATTCAGCAAGCTTGGATGGGGGAGGACATAGGGCTCCACGGACCACTGACCAACAAACCTTCCCCTCCCCCCCTTCCTTCCTGAACCTGCCGACGGAACAGAAAATGCCCGAGAAAGATGCCCTTCCCCAAAAAATGTTCCTTTCCTATTTTTCATTCATTAAATGTGTGAACGAATTAATGAAAGTTAAGAGAAGGCAAGAACCGCTTGCTGAAGTCACGGTTTTACTTCAGCACGCTTGGACGAGGGGAGAGCAAAGTGTCGCTGGGTGGCGGGTGGGTAGGGGAAGGCCCCCGCTCCTTCGCAGAACTTCAAGTACTCAGCTTCCTGGGGGAGGAAGAGTTGCAATTCTACACGTAACGAGCCCTGCGCTCTCCGTAATCATTCCAAAATGGGATGTGGTTTTATTTATACAAATAGAAAGAGCACTTTCTCAAGCCGAAATTCAAACACGGCTTTCTCGGAGACTTGCCTCATCTTCCAAAGCGCATGCAGCAGGAGTAAAGAGGCGGCTATTACGGCTGTACAGCGCCACGTAGTGACGTGAGCGCGTACAGCCAATAAGGTGTCACCATTTGTTTTGCTGCCAGCCGGAGTCCATTTTCGCGGCAAAAATGTTAAATATCGCGGCCATCGCACTCTTCAGCTAATTTCGCGATTATTTTGCAAATCGCGAAATCGCGAAATGCTGGAGGGTCTGTCTAGTATTAATTAGTAAATAATTGAATACTTTTATGTGTAAATATTAGTATTTGTAAATGTATTAATTAATTATATACAAGTATTGTAAAATATTACTATTAAATTCATACTCATTTATATTATTAATAATATTTATAAAAATATTACTTAAAAAAACAATTAAATATATTTAACTGATAAAAGTAATTTAATAAGGTTTTTAAATTGTATTCAATATTTTTTTACAGTATAGTTTAGATAAAAAACAAGAGAAAAAAAATAGTAATTTAGAAAAACAATAAAATATGTTTTTTTTTAATTCCCACGCTTTTCCATTGAGATCAATGGGTTGTATTGTCCATCATTTATTTCCATAGCAACGTGTATGTTTGTCGTCGATCACCTTTACAAGTACATTTGTAACTGGATGCGGATCAGAGCAGAAGTAATAGGAGCAAGATTAGAGGTAAGAACAATATTATAATAATTAAGATAGCAGTAAATACATATAAAATGTAGAAATAACATTTTAAAATATAGTAAGAGACGGAATGCATAATTTTTTTAATATATATTTATTAAAAATATATATTTTGCAATAAGAAATAATTTTTAAAATTATATTAAATTTTTTGTAAAATAAATAAATGTGTACATCACATGTAGAAAAATTGTTTTGCAATAAATTAATGTTCAATAATGTATAACATTATTAATTTGTCCTTTTTTGTTGTTTGTTACTCAAGATGACGTAGACGAGTAAACGTGAAGGTCGCGGCCATTTTGAAGAGCGTCGTTGGACAAAGCAGCAGGAAGCAGATCTGCGCTCAGGTAGGAATCATTAATAACTTTATTAAATGTAAAAAAAATGTTTAGGACTATACATATTGTAAAGAGAGAATAAGGAGAGGTTGCATGTGTTAATTTTTTACATACTTTACAGTTTTACAGCATGTCACCGATTATGTAGCTACTGTATGCCGTTGTCGGGTCACCTGTTTAGAGTATTAAAATTGTTTTATGATTTAGTAATGTTTAAATAAGTATATTTTTAAAGTTTGCAAATGTGTAAGCATTGTTTAAGTTAAAAATGCATGTGTAAAGTAAAAAAAGAAGAAGATCGAGAACCCGGATTTTGGATTTGGAAGGCGTTGTTTTTTTGGAAATGGAATTTTTGAAAAGGTACTTGGAGAAGTTATTTACAAGGATGGATTTTTGGAAAGGATGTTTTTGCCTTTTTGGAATCGTGATAAGAAGACAGAAGAAGGTTCGTGGATTTCTTGCTGGAAACTTTGGAGACAAATCGATTTTTGGTTTGGAGTTCGCTTTTGGAAAAAGAAGAAAAAAGAAGACTTGGGTTGTGGAACTTTTGAAGGAAAATTGGTATTTGATCTTCAACTGTTTGGATTTTACACATTTGGAATTAATTTTTTTAACTTGGATTTTTAATTTAAAAAAGGATTTTTGGGAATTGTTTCATAGAAAAAAAAATTGGAAATCATTTTTTAAACAATGGAGTGGATGTCTTGGTGGATTTAACATGAGAATGGATTTACAGGAAGATAGAAGACATCTAAAGGTAAGGAGACCCGACATTAAAATTTAGAAAAATGTTTTAGAAAAATGCCAATTGTAATTAGAAGTAATGTGAATTTAGGGCAAAGCAGGAAAGTAAAGTTGTTTTATTAGTTAAAAATGCAGTATGTTAGCAACATTATCAAGGTAGTCTAAAGCCACGCACAACGAAAACTGTTGTAAAATAGCCAATAGTCTCTCCGACATTTCCTTTGATTTTTTTGAGATGCGTGGGTTTAGACTACCTGTTAATGTTTGGGAAATTCTCATTTCTTGAAAACTTTGCTCCTTCTTCAAAGTTTCCAAAAAATGATAAAAGTTGGGGTGTGGTTTACCAATTGTATGGTTGAAGGAGTTATGCCATCCCTCTATGGCATTGTTTGTCTTCACTTCTCTTTCTAAGCAGCTCGTGTAGCAGTTCCACCACTCCACATGGAAACGTGGCTTCCTCCTGCGACCCGACCTGCTTAGATGCCCAATCCATGTGCCTTCAAAATAATTTAGTAAGGGTGCCAATTTTTCTTCGTTTACATTAAAAAATTCAGATTCTGTAATTGCAGTGTAGTACTCGTCTTCACTTTCAGGAGGAACAAAGCAAAGAGCTGTTAGTTTTTTAAATTCAAATTGTAGTTTGCTATCCGAAGAATAATCTGCAACCAGGGATGTTTTTTGTAATTTACGCCAAAAATCCTGGGACAAATGGAAAAAACATCCCTGAATTTGGGTATCCGTGTACGTTTTGGTTATCACATTAATCATTGCAAATTCGTAATCAACAATTATTTTCCTAGGACTTTTGTTAGATGTTTTGTTTTTAATCACTGTCAAAAGTTCAGTGTAGGTTGCAGATTGTTTGTCAGGTAGCAAACTGTAGACTAAGGGAATAACATTGTTATTAATTTTAGCATGAATAGTGTAAATTTGCGTGAATGGATGGGGTGTACTTTTAAACGTCCCATCCATCATCCAAATTTCACTATTCTCTAATTTGACAAGGTTGCGGGGTGTACTAAAGATAAGAATACGTTTTTGAGGGTTTTGGTTGTCATGCAGGAGGAAAGGTTCATTGGAAAAAGATACAGTGAGTTCAGGAGGAATGTGAATATCAGAAAAGGTATGAGGAGTGGTTGTATGTGTGTTACTTGCCTGCTTTTGTCTTTGAATAATCCTTCTCATATTGGGAATTATAGGCAAACTGCTAGCTACATGACTGGGGACATGCTGTGCAACCTCTCTTTAAATAGAACCAGAAGTGTTATTGGAGGTGCATGCAAATTCCTTCATTTCGTTGATAGTTTCACAAACTTCAATTTCCATTGCAGAGGCAGAGTGGTTGTGGTCTGTTGTCTTAATGACTGTCTCACCAGGAGTAACCGCTCTGCCTCTGCAATGGCTTGAGTAATATTGCACACACCTCCAATGTCTTCGTGGTTCACTTATTCTCTCTTTACAATATATATATCTTGCATGTTTCAATAAACGATTCCCTTTGTTGGATTTAATGTAGGAGGCAGTTTTTTCAGTAGACATTATCTGAAAAGAAAGAGAAAAATATTTTGTAATGTCATGTTTTTGTAAAATTTTTAAAAGTTTAAAAACATCACTTACAATTCCTGCACTATGCATATCTTACCCTACTTCCGCACCTTCCTTGAGTTAAATTAGTAAATTATACCCCTACACTATCCATCACTTTCCCTACTGCTGCACCTTCCTGGAGTTAGATTAGAAAATTATATCTCTACACTATCATACACTTTCCCTAGTGCTGCACGTTCCTGGAGTTAGAATAGTAAATTAAACCCCTACACTATCCACCACTTTCCCTACTGTTGCACTTTCCTGGAGTTAGAATAGTAAATGATACCCTACTCTATCCATCACTTTCCCTACTGCAGCACCTTCCTGGAGTTAGAATAGTAAATTATATCTCTACTCTATCCTACACTTTCCCTAGTGCTGCACCTTCCTGGAGTTCGAATATTAAATTAAACCCCTACACTATCCATCACTGTCCCTACTGCTGCACCTTCCTGGAGTTAGAATAGTAAATTAAACCCCTACACTATCCATCACTTTCCCTACTGCTGCACCTTCCTGGAGTTACAATAGTAAATTAAACCTCTACACTATCCTACACTTTCCTTAGTGCTGCACCTTCCTGGAGTTAGAATAGTATATTGAAACCCTACACTATCCATCCCTTTCCCTACTGCTGCACCTTCCTGGAGTTAGAATAGTAAATTAAACCCCTACAACATCCATCACTTTCCCTACTGCTGCACCTTCCTGGAGTTAGAATAGCAAATTATACCCCTACACTATCCATCACTTTCCCTACTGCTGCACCTTCCTGGAGTTAGAATAGTAAATTAGATCTATACACTATCCTACACTTTCACTAGTGCTGCACCTTCCTGGAGTTAGAATAGTAAATTAAACCCCTACACTATCCATCACTTTCCCTTCTGCTGCACCTTCCTGCAGTTAGAATAGTAAATTAAACCCCTACACTATCCTACACTTTCCTTAGTGCTGCACCTACCTGGAGTTAGAATAGTAAATTGAACCCCTACACTATCCATCACTTTCCCTCCTGCTGCACCTTCCTGGAGTTAGAATATTAAATTGAACCCTTACACTATCCATCACTTTCCCTCCTGCTGCACCTTCCTGGAGTTAGATTAGTAAATTAAACCCATACACTATCCTACACTTTCGTTAGTGCTGCACCTCCTGGAGTTAGAATAGTATATTGAACCCCTCCAATATCCATCTCTTTCCCTACTGCTGCACCTTCCTGGAGTTAGAATAGTAAATTATATCTCTACACTATCCTACACTTTTCTTAGTGCTGCACCTTCCTGGAGTTAGAATAGTAAATTATATCCCTACACTATCCATCACTTTCCCTACTGCTGCACCTTCCTGGAGTTAAAATAGTAAATTATATCCCTACACTATCCTACACTTTCCCTACTGCTGCACCTTCCTGGAGTTAAAATAGTAAATTAAACCCCTACTCTGTCCATCACTTTCCCTACTGCTGCCCCTTCCTGGAGTTAGAATAGTAAATTAAACCCCTACACTATCCATCACTTTCCCTACTGCTGCACCTTCCTGCAGTTAGAATAGCAAATTATACCCCTACACTATCCATCACTTTCCCTACTGCTGCACCTTCCTGGAGTTAGAATAGTAAATTAGATCTCTACACTATCCTACACTTTCACTAGTGCTGCACCTTCCTAGAGTTAGAATAGTAAATTGAACCCCTACACTATCCATCACTTTCCCTCCTGCTGCACCTTTCTGGAGTTAGAATAGTAAATTGAACCCTTACACTATCCATCACTTTCCCTCCTGCTGCACCTTCCTGGAGTTAGAATAGTAAATTAAACCCCCACACTATCCTACACTTTCCTTAGTGCTGCACCTTCCTGGAGTTAGAATAGTATATTGAACCCCTACAATATCCATACATTTCCCTGCTGCTGCACCTTCCTGGAGTTAGAAAAGTAAATTATATCTCTACACTATCCTACACTTTCTTTAGTGCTGCACCTTCCTGGAGGTAGAATAGTCAATTATATCCCTACACTATCCATCACTTTCCCTACTGCTGCACCTTCCTGGAGTTAGAATACTAAATTATATCTCTACACTATCCAAAACTTTCCGTAGTGCTGCACCTTTCTGAAGTTAGTATAGTCAATTAAACCCCTACACTATCCATCACTTTCCCTACTGCTGCACCTTCCTGGAGTTAGAATAGTAAATTATATCCCTACACTATCCTACACTTTCCCTACTGCTGCACCTTCCTGGAGTTAGAATAGTAAATTAAACCCCTACACTCTCCATCACTTTCCCTACTGTTGCACTTTCCTTGAAAAAGAATAGTAAATGTAAACCCTACACTATCCATCACTTACCCTACTGTTACACCTTCCAGGAGTTAGAATAGTAAATTATAACCCCTACACTATCCTACACTTTCCCTACTGCTACACCATACTGGAGTTTGAATAATAAATTATACACGTTCATTATCCTTTATGTAATTTTTTGGAAAACTACAGAGGTATTTTTAGCACATATTAATTTGATTGTTTTAGATTTACCTTTTTACTTTGGATTTGTAGACACTTGCAAGAAAATGTATTTTCTTTTGTTCTTCTTTGTAGAGGTTTGTTTTTCAAATGTTGGTCTGTTTAGAATGTAAAGATAAACATTTTATTAACGTGCTGCTTTGTAAAAAATATTGTTTTGATGATGTCGATAAAAAACATTCTTTTTTTACTTTATTGTTCTGCTTATTGTTTAACTTACGTTTCTGCTTACATAATATGCAGTTGCATGTTAAACATTTTCAAAGCATTTATCATTATAAAAACATATTTGCATTGTTTTTTTTCAGTTAATTTTTCTGGAGAAGTCTAATGATTGAAACGTTTTTAAAGGTATTTCACGTGTCTTACCTTTGGTACTTTAGTTTTGGCTGGTTGATAACTTTTCTTGATTTTCTTTGTGGTTTCAAAATGTTGGGTTGGGTTTTCACAATCTGTTAAAAAATATAGTTAAAGCATTTTTTATTATAGTATGGTTTTTAAAGGTACAGTCACTGTTTGCGGATTAAAACGAGGTTAATATATAACAGGTTACTGCTGCTTTTAGATATTTATTTACCTTATTTGATCTAGTGCTTTGGTTTTTGGTTTGTTGAGTCTTTGAAGGGTCGATTAATGATGGTCTTTTTTTCTTTTTTCTAAGTTTATAAAGCTGTTGTTTTATCAGTTGAGGGTTATAAAGATAATTTATATGTTATTTCATATTTTAAAAACCCTATTCTTTTTTATGGAAAAATCTCTTCGTTACTATAAACATTTAGTCATATGTAAAAATAGTGTTTCAAAATATGAAAAGCATTTCAACATATTTCTTTTTACTTTAAACATGGGTTTACAGTTTTTGAAGATAAGCAACAGCATCCCTGAAAAAAATGATATAATTAATAATACTTTGCATTGGTTACCTTAGTTTATGAAGATATTATCACTTGTGTTCGTTTTTCTTTTAATCTTTAAAGGTTGTGATGTTTTGTCCTTAATAATTATTCAGTAAGCTGAAAAAATGGAAATGCAAAAATGTTTAGCTTACTATATATTTTTAATTGGTTTAGTCATAACACGTTTTTTTTCACATTTTTTAATGAAAAAATAACATGAACATTGTTACATGTGAAACTATAAAAATTCTTTTTAAATACATTTACTTACATCTCTTGCCACTTTTTTCAAATGTCGAATAGATTTTTAAAAATGATGGCAAAGTATGCAGAAATCTGAAACATAATAATGGTTTAAATGTAATATTAAGTTAAGAATTTATTTTTTAAAAAGCTATGTTTACATGTGTTTCAATTTAAACTTACTTGTTTGTACGAAAGGACTTGTATCTGTTTGGCTAGAGTTCTTCCCTGTGGCAAGAGGTCAGAGAGTCAGAGGGTCAGTAAGTACCGTCTGCGCTCTCTGGTAGTTGAATAACTACTGAATTCAAAATGGTGTCTTACTCGTATTCAAAGGTTTTTGTGAGTGTCATCTTAATTTATGTGAAAAGTGTTTTTTTCAAGATTTATTTGCTGTGAAAACGTCTAATTTAAATTTCCTCTTTAAAAGTGTGTGTTTTGTGCTTCGAAATGCGTTTTATCCTCCATTTTGTTTTGAGTGCCTTGGTGTTTGTTTCATGAAAAGAGTTGTAGGACTCATTTTTGGTTTTCTTTCTAAAATGGCGGCTATGTGTTTGTTTCGCAGTTTTTATTAATAATACTTATGTTTTTGCGTTTAACATATATTGATTTTTAAATAATATGTTTTTAATATCGTTTGAAGTGCCTTTATTAAAAATGAATTTAATAAGGTAATATTCGTTTAATACTCAAGTACTTATTTTAATACGTGAGTATTTATTTCAATACACCAGTATTAATTTTAAAAAATTACATGCTTTTTTTCATAATTTACGTTCAGTTCTTTACTATATTTTAATACACTTCCCCTCCCAAAACCCCTATTTTCCCTGCATCCCGTCCCAGGAGTTCTTTTACCCAAAAAATATTTAAATGGGATTTTATATGCGTTGCAATGGTATGCGTTATAATTGATTTTGTTGTAATGGTAGCTTTCCATTACTATTATTATTTCTCGTTGTAATGGTATGCGTTGTAAAAACTTTCGTTGTAATGGTATTTGCGTTGTAATAAATGTGTTGTAATAGCATGCTTTGTAATAGCATGCAGGGCCAGACTGGCTACCGGGCAGTTTGGAATGCTGCTGTGCTGGGGGCTGATTTCGTTTCTGGAGACCTGTGTGTGCTAAACGAAATTCGTTTTGCTTTAATTATTTCGAAGCACACGCAGGTCTCCAGAAACGAAATCAGCCCCCACTGCAATGAAAGCAGCCCTCAGCTCGACAGCATTCAAAACTGCCCGGTAGTCAGTCCGGCCCTGATAGCATGCGTTGTAGTGACATACATCCATGGCTTGCAGATCCATTGAGCTGCCATAGTTGGTATTTATTCAGATTGCCTGCGACTTGTTGAGAAAGTGATAGGCAGTAGGCCTCAGCTACCTGCACTCATCAATCTACAAATTGGTGGTAATGGCTTGATATTCTTGGGGAGAAGAGACCTCTTTGATATTCTGATGGTTGGTTAGCACAGAAGTTCCCGGCGACTGTGGGCCTCATTTCATATGCTCCCTAGGGAAAATGGAAACTTAGTCATCCCTCAAGAGACCTTAATGAATTGGTCAAGTGTTTGAAAAGGCAACAGTGGAGGCTTTTTTGCACAGCATTACTTATGTCAATCCCACACTGTTCTCAGGCACAAGGCTTGGTTTCACAAGGATGGAGTTCATTTATCCACAAAGAACAAGTTGATTATTGAATCTTTACTGGCTTTTGCTGTGTGACCTTACTCTGTGTAATATGAATATCATCTTAATGGGGGGGGTCCGGACAGTTAGTTAACCGTCTATGCCTGTGGCAGGGGTAGTGTCAAGCAAGTACACATCCTTGTATCAAGTGCTAAAAATCAGGCAAATGCTGGATTGATTTGGCTTTAAATGTTATCTCAAACTATGGTAGTGATACTGCAGTGTGTTGAGTAGGGCCAGGGACATGCACTTTTAGCCCCCTGGGTACTCTACTGCACTGCAATGAGAATTTTGGGAGTTGGTGCTTTCCCAGGGGACCAATGTATGCCATGATTGCCCAGGCCCATATGCCAAATGATTCTGAGGGCATCACTCTTTTGGATCGGCTGTGGAATGGTTAGTTAAGGCTCAGTTTACATGTTGGCCCAGGCTCCCTTTGGCATGAGGAAGCAGGTGAATTCATCCTGTAACTGTTACATGTGGCGTATTCCTAGGGGCTTCACTCTGGCCCAAGTCAATTAACTGGTGTTGTAAGGGCCAGGGGGCTGGTCAACCGTGACTCCATAGAAATGGTGGTTATTATTCGAATTCCTACTTACTGTCGATCACACAATATAAATTCTAATTTGGGTTGACAAATGGTAATTGCCCTGCGCTGTCTCTTACCCATTTAATCAGTAACCCATCTCACTGATAAATCATGATGTTAACTCAATCTATTAGCTAGAGCAAAACATCCAACCATTCTCAACAATTGATTAAAAATCATTTGTTATATACTATTTTATTATAATTAATAAAAAATGAAAATTTGAAGATGTATTTCTGCTACCAGTTTATGTTCTAAGTGAATCAAACATGATTATACATTCATACCTGTCTTACAGGTGATTATTATTAGACAGAGTTTGCTGGACATAAGGTTTTTGTTGTTTTTGGTTTATTGATATGAAATGCTTCTATGAGTAAGAGGAAAGGATACAGATGTGAATATCAAATATTTGCTGAGTGATTGAAATGTGTTATGGACATCAAATGGAAAGGCTCAATAAAAATTGTGAGGATCTGTAGAAATTATGAGGTGAGGAATAAGTGGCCTCATGTTTTCAGCTTGAATCCATTTTAAATCAATGGTGGATGAGATAGTGATGAATTTGGTGTTTTGCATTGTATAACTGTATAGGAGAATATGAGGAATATGTGTGGGGAAATTTTAATCCTGGGAAAAAGGTGCAATATTCAGAAGATTGTAACAGTATGAGACAAGATGGAATTTTGTGAATGATACTCAAAGATCAACAAAGAAAAGAAATGCCCATATCGATCTCGAGGTGAGAAGTTATTACCTTTATGATACGACAGGGTATACATAACTATAAGATCTAGGAAGTCTAACTAGGGATTCATTTTTGTAAGTAAGGTATTGAGATGGAATGAACAAGCAATGCCCATATGATATTCATACAAACAGCTTTTAGATCGGGGACTGAAGGCCTGAATCGGTCTTGGGAGCACTCTACCTTAGAGAAATTGCAATCTTAAAACTTCCTCCTTGAGTAATTACATTGAAATGAAATGAGTTGCTTACAAGGTAAAATTAAACAGACTCCTCCATACTTTATGATCACAATATTAGATTTTGCCCTTATAGAATGAGATTTGAAATCATGAAAAATTATAATGGATGGAAGGTGTGGAACACCGACGTGGGATATTGTGATGAATCATTATATTACCTAGGTGTGTAACTCCTCCTATGTATGCTACTTGAAGAAATAATCAACTATGAAATAAGACTTTTAACGTACTCTTTTTTAAAGTAAATAGATATAGATAAATATATGGAACATCAGAATTTGTAAATATTGTTCATAATGAATGTAGAAGTGTTAAAGATCACAACGAAATGTTGTGATAAAGGGGCAGTGCATTTAATGTTAATTAATGACATGTAACATATGTTTTATTGCAGTCCTGAAGAAGCAGCTTTCTACAGCCAATCAAGTGTGGCTGTGGCTGTATTGACCATGGTGAACGTTTTAACAATTGGAGAACATGGTTCATTTGAATCTTAACACTGAACATTATAAGAATTAAAATGAATTGTATATGAGAACATCTACTGATTGCATATAGTGCCTTTTATATAATTAAGAAATTGTGAGCAGAAATATATCTTCATATTTTCATGTTTTTTCCATTTTTGGGGGGATTAAATTGAGTGGAAATTTGATTTTATCCTTTATGTTCACACTTTGGGACCTCCTCTCTCTGAGCTTAGGTGTGTGTACCTGCAATCACTTTTAGAATAGCTAGAACACCAAAGTCATATTATGTGTGGCATCAACATAAACCTAGAAAGTTTATTAGCTGAAAGTAAACATTTAGCACCTGCTGCTTCAAAGTGTATCGGTTCTCAAATCGTAAATTCTTTTATAATTTATATTCAAGACTATTGGATTCTATAATTTCAGTGGGGTCATGAAACTGACTAGCTTACTGTCTTAAAGCACATTATAGGTAAAGGACAACACCTTCTCTGTGAGCACCAAAATAGAGTTTGGGTGTACCTCGGCTGTATAATGTAACCCTGACAGATTAATTGTGTATGAAGGGTATTCAAAACGAAAGAGGTTGTGCCAATCCCATTTTTATGTCCGCTTTCACTTTGTTACGAAAAGGTAATGCATTTGCTAGAAACTCTCCGAAGTATCTCATCTTTTAATTTCTCACCAGAATTTCTCTGAAAAATAAAAGAAACATTGTGTAGAGATTGTGGCATTTCTGCTCTAGCCACCTCATCATAATTTATAAAGTCTGATTTTTGGTCCCATTTGAAATAGCAGCTACATGTTTGGCCTAGTAGACTGCTAAAAAGTTGGAAACAGACTATCCCCCAAAGCAGCCATTGAACTTTACTACACAGTCAACTATACAAGTAATAGACATTCACATTTTTGTCATTTGTGGGGTTCTAGATGCAGAGAATTGAATACCGATATTATCAAAATGGTAACAGTTTCCAGTCCTTTACCATTAATCTGGAAAGGGCAGTTTGGAATGTAGTTGAGGCCCACAATCATAACTTTATCTTTGTTGAATTAATGATCTGGACCTTCTCTCAAAAATATTATGAGGGGGCATCCTGTTGCCAAAACAAATCTTTCTTTGTGCATTCAAAAATAAATGGAAAAGGGATTGTGCCAAGGGTAAGCCTTGGTGAACACCTTCATCAGTAGTAATGGTTAGTGAGAGTTTCCCATCTTGCCAATACCTGACTGTTGAGTAATTATCCATGTGTAGGTCTGCCATAAGCCCATTCATAAACCTATCAAAACCGACATTTAGAAGTGAGTCCATTAAGTACAGCCAATTAACAGAGTCAAGGGCAGCTGCTAAATCGACAAATAACAATCCTCTACATAACATACTTTATGTAAAATAAACATAATCTAAAGGCTTGAGAAAAATCTGAATCCTTCTCAGAATCCTTGGATGTGATGGGTCAGCCCTTTCCCAAACACCTTTTTTCCCCAGGATCCATAAGCAACATTTGCCTCTAATTATATGGAAGCATCCAAAGCCCTTTCTTATCAATCAGCATAACCTTAGCTCCCTTCCCTCCCAGAAATGGGGAAGTTCAGGTTGAAAAAGCTGGTAAACACCCAAAATAGCGAATTTTAAATATCGACTGTCCAGAATATCAAATCAAAAATATAGAGGCCAGAATATTGAATTCCCAAAATATAGTTGCATAGAATATCGAATCTGAGGTAAGAAATATCGATTTCCATAATATCGTATTTAGAAATATAGTTTTCCATAATATCGAATTCAGAAATATCGTTTTCCATAATAACTAAATTTTTTTACTGTTATGTATGTTAGTATATGTGTTAAAATGATATATTATTTTTGTAACGTATGTTCAATTTTTTTAAAGGAATGAATTTTATGTTATTTAATTTTTGCGTAATTTTATTCCGTAGCGGGTTGTGGGTTTATAGGGGAATAGGGTGGGAAGTAATTTAATTATAGTAGATTAAATATTAATTTGTCGGAATTATTAATTATTTTTTATTTAATTTTGCTTTTGTTCTGTAGCGGGTTGTAGGTTTATAGGGGAATAGGGTGGGAAGTAATTTAGTTGTAATTAAGTAAATATTTATTTGTATTTATATGGATTGATAATTAATTTATTGTTAAATAATTATTAATTGGTAATTATTTTTTAAGAATTGGTAATTAATTTTATTTAATTGTTTAATTGATAATTATGTTAATTGTATTCATTTATTATTTGGAGTGGGTTGTGGGTTATAGGCGAATTGGGTGGGAAGTAATGTATTTGTAATTAATTAATTTTTGAATTTTTTTGTGTATTGATAAATAATTTATTGTTAATTATTAATTGGCTTTTTTTTAATTACATTTTTGGCATTGAAAAGTAATTGGTTGTTAATTAATTAATAGGTTATTCATATTTAATAAATAATATGTATTGGTATTTATAATTAATTAATTATTAAATATGTTGTGATTGGTAATTAATATTAATTAATTTTTAATTGGTATTGATAATTATTTTATTCTTATTTAATAGTAACTTTAACCCCTACGCTAGCCAACGCTTTCCCTACTGTTGCACTCACTGGAGTGGGAATAGTCATTTTTACCCCTAAGCTATCCAACGCTTTTCCTACTGTTGCACTCACTGGAGTAGGAATAGTAATTTTTACCCCTACGATATCCAACACTTTCCCTACTGTTGCACTCTCTGGAGTGGGAATAGTAAATGTTACCCCTACACTATCCAACGCTTTCCCTACTGTTGCACTCACTGGAGTGGGAATAGTAATTTTTACCCCAACGCTATCCAACACTTTCCCTACTGTTGCACTCTCTGGAGTGGGAATAGTAATGTTTACCCTCCCGCAATCCAACACTTTCCCTACTGTTGCACTCTCTGGAGTGGGAATAGTAAATGTCACCCCTACGCTATCCAACGTTTTCCCTACTGTTGCACTCACTGGAGTGGGAATAGTAATTTTTACCCCTCGGTTATCCAACGCTTTCTCTACTGTGGCACTCTCTGGAGAGGGAATAGTAATTTTTACCCCTCAGTTATCCAACGCTTTCCCTACTGTTGCACTCTCTGCAGTGAAAATAGTAATTTTTACCCCTACGCTATCCAACACTTTCCCTACTGTTGCACTCACTGGAGTGGGAATAGTAATTTTTACCCCTATGCTATTCAATGCTTTCCCCACTGTTGCACTCATTGAAGTGGGAATAGTAAATTTACCCTCCCGCTATCCAACGCTTTCCCTACTGTTGTACTCACGGGAGTGGGAATAGTAATTTTTACCCACCCGCTATCCAACGCTTTCTCCACTGTTGCACTCACTGGAGTAGGAATAGTAATTTTTACCCCTACGCTATCCAAAGCTATCCCTACTGTAGGACTCACTGGAGTGGGAATAGTAATTTATACCCTCCCACCATCAAACAAATTCTCTACTTTTGTACTTGTTAGAGTGTGATTACTAATTTTATTCCCTTATGTATGTAATGTTGTTAATTTTGTTATATTTAATGTAGAGTAAATTATTAATTAACATAAATAGTATTACTTTTATTATTTAAATTATTATATAATATTTATTTTTAAATTCAGATAATAGGTTTATTTATATATATGTATATATGTATATATATATATATATTTATATATATATATGTAAATATATTTTGAATAATATTTTAAATATTTCATAATTAAGATTAATAATTATTTTATAATATTATTAAGTAGATATATTTAAAAAAATGTTTTTTACATTGCATTTATTATTTTTACATTTTAAGCTATTTACATTATTTTAACTATGTTTTATTTAATTGTGTTTATTATTTAATTACTTTTGTATTATTTGTAATACATTTAAAAATGTTAATATTTTAGTTAACTATATTTTAACTATCGATATTTTGTACTCGATATTTTAGAACTTACCTGTTTGTAGCTAGGGAACCTATATTCTGTCCCTCGATATTTTTGAATCGATATTCTGGGCAGTGGATATTCTGTCCCTCGAAATTTAGTTACTGAACCGAAATAGCTGATAGACATAGCGGTGATAACTTTTTACAAATATATCCCATTGCCTCTCCAGGGTGCCATGTAGTCGCAGGATGCTGAAAAATCCTGGAGCCAAAGGGCAATCTATTGATTTATTCTGTCAACTATTCCTAGAATAAACATTTCAACTGGCTCTTTCATCTCACTCCAGATTTCAGGTTTATCCATGAACACCCTGACAACACAATAAGTTAGATAGACTTGACTTATCCTTATTTAGCTTTGCAAAATCTATTGCCCCTTTTCCAAGTTATGTAGATCAGGGTGAAGTATTTACCATATTGGGTATATATGATTACACCAGGGTGAGATATGAATTAGGTGTGGTAAATACCTTCGATTCTGAATCTTTGACTTACAAACGAGCTGAGCAAGAGGAGGGTTGGCATTTCGAGGCATTGTGTTTTTTTTTTCTTTCTGACCTTTCTCTGTATCAAAAGTGCTGAACTTGATGTATAAGGTAGGGGGAGTCAGGATAGTGAAAGGTGAGAGTTACTATTCCTTACTGACGTCTTGATGAATGGTGATGATATTTGACTCTATAAAATACATGAGGCCATGGCAAAGCACATCAGTTATTATTGTCAGAACATTTCAGGGGGGTCCACCTAATGCAACCCATGCCATACTATGTTCAGTTCACCTCAGGTCAGAGTTTCTGGTGTCACAAGACCCAAACTCTACCACCCATCTCCACTGCAGAGGGTTGCTCACCAGTACTGATACTGTGAGTAAATGCAGTTCGGCCTTACATGCCATTGAAGGATGACAGAGTCTTCTGTTGTTATTATTGTGGTCAGCATGTGTTGTCAAGGATACCCGTGGTACACGCACCTGTCATACTAGCAGCATGGTTGTTAACCCCTTCCATGAGGAGAGGGGGGAAAGGGACAAAATGTCCCATTCCTCTGTGCAATCCACCATTTGGGGAGAGAAAGTCCCATAGACCGCAACACTCAGCACATTAGGGGAAACATTAGTAAGTCCGCCCGCCATACCAGTGGGGAATGGGACCGCCTGCAATGCTAGCGGTGGTCCCACACATCCCATCATGATGTGCCCAACACATTGACGGGCGCATCCCGTATTTTTAACATTGCGGCGGGTGGTGCTGAAAGCACCGCCCGCCGCAATGCTAAAAAAGCATGTTGTGCTTTTCAAAGCACAACGTGACAGGCACCGCGCGGTGCCTGCCACGTTGTTCTTTGAAAGGCAGGGGGGGTACCATAGGTACCCCCCCATGTGCACCCCCCGAAGTCCATGGGGGCCTGCAACAGACCCCCCCAAGCAGACTCTGCATGCCTTTCTGTGCCGGCAATACCACCACGGAAAGGCATTCAAAAATGCACATTCTAATATGGCTGGCGGTGTCTTTCAGACACCGACGGAAAAGGGGCGGACGGTCTTTCCGTCCGCTGCGGACCCCCCAGCCATTGTAATATGGCGTGGGGTCTTTTCTACAGGGATGGCAGGCGGGTTGCCCCCATCGGGCCGGCGGGAGCAATCCGTCCGCCATCCTAATGGGGTCCTAAGTTTCTCAGAGGTGGGCATCAGACTTCATTGCAGTTACTTGAGGCCGTCTGCAATCATTCAAGGCAGAGGGAAACACCTCAACACCCCTCCAGTAAGCCTGTGCTCCCATGCAGCTCAACCAGCATAACTCCTTGAAAGACTTGTTTGCCCTTCCCCAGCACCTGGAACCCATACATTGCTGTATCACTGGGTGTACGTAGCACAACCCATTGAAAGAGTCTTGCAATGCATCATAAACTAGTTAGTGCCAGAGGTCAGTACATGCAGTGGGCCTGCAGGAAGCTTGCAGTGCAGAGCACACCAGGCGCAGGTATGTGCTACAATGGTCTGTAGCACGAAAAACATACTTCAAGCTCTCTGAAAAGAGAACAGTTGAGCATCTAAGGTCGCTTGCTACATGTACCCAGCTGCAATCTTGGAAAAATGCGTGGGAGTGCAGTTAGGGTACAGCTGCGCAGTTCTATTTTAAGTTCAGAAGATTTGATTGGTCAAAATGCAAGGAATCAAAAGAGCAATAAACAAAAAGTTGAGGAAAAATAAAAAGGGAGGGGAAGGGAAAAATAAAATCAATGAAAGAAAAATAATAATACAGCAGGTTCAATAACATGAGAAAAACACGGGCAGTAAATACGGCAGAAATTATACAATGGGTTCATATGCAATCAGGGAAGAATGTTCACATAACAAGTGATAAGGAAAATAAAAGGAAATGCAAAGGGTATTCAGGGTGGTTTAGAAACCTCTTGTTGGGATGGTTGTGGACAAGAGGAGCGTATGGCACAATTATCTAAATACAGTGTAACAGGAAGCCATAGTTCTGCACGTTTCGCGGCCATGTGAAGGGGGAAAACAAAAGCAGTATCAAGCCTGTGATAATGACAAACATTATACCACCAGGCCCTAAAGGAAATGTTAATAGACGCCTTCCAATTAATAGTGATCGGTTGGAACGCAACAGCGAGCAATAAATCAACAATACGAACATCACAATCAAGATCGTCCCAACACGGCGAGAGGCTTCCTAAGAAAACATGAGTAGGAGAAAAAGTAACATGAGTATTAAAAATCACATTAATTTGAGCCCAAACCTGTATCCAAAAGTCATGTGTGGGTTTGCAGAGAAAGAGCATGTGGAACAGGGTAGCACTCGGAGAGGAACAGGACCAGCAAACATCTGGGGAGGTTGGAAATCGTTTGTGCAGGACAGAGGGAGTGTATAGCAGCCTATTGTAAAGAAAAAATAAGGACTGTGTAAGGGACGCCGCTCTGGAAGATTTAATCCATAACTTATCCCACATGAGCACGGGCCAGGAAGTGTCAAAGTCATACTCCCATTGCTCCTCCACCTTAGATTTGGCTCTAATGGACTCATGGGCATGAAGGTACTTGTAGAGAGTAGAAGCCCTAGGAGTAGCGCACAGGAGTGAATGAAGTCGTGTAGTGGATGATGAGGTAGCAGGAGGCGGTGTTTGTACCTGCAAAAGCAGGTTGTACACAGCCAGTACTGCCGTTTTAAGTAAAAGATATTTAGAGGCAAAAGAGGGGGGTAAATCAAATGAGGAGGAAAGAGTCGAGAAGGGCATAAGGGTGGAACCCAAGAATAGTTGTGATACCCAAATTAACCCTTTATGCCTCCAGGATTTCCAATAAAAAGGCTTGTTGTGAATTAAGAGATGAGTATTGTGCCAAATGGTAGAAGAAAGGAAGTCGTCAACGGTAGTGGGAGGGGCGGGTTTAGAGGAAAGGAGAAGTTTGGTCGTGAACTTATGGATGGGAGTGGAGATCGAGGGAGGCTTCCGAGAGAAAGCGAGATATTCAGCAAAGGAAAAAGGGGAAAGGAAAAGGCTCTCAACCTTAACCCATAGGGGACAGGGAGAAGTAGGGTCCTGCAGCCAGAAGGAGGCCTGACGTAGCAAAAAGGCTTTCTGGTAAGCAGGAAAGTCCGGAAAATTCACTCCACCCTCTGAAGCAGGACGGATCAGTCTGGTTAAGGACATCCAAGGCTTTTTATTGTTCCACAAGAAGGAGGATAAAACTGTATTAATCTTCTTAAAGAATTTGGAGGGAATGGGCACAGGAATGTTGGATATGGTGTAAAGGATTATAGGGGATAACATCATTTTAATAGTGTCAAGGCGACCCCACCATGATAAATAAAGAGGGTGCCATCTGGTCGTTAAATCCAATATTTTTTGAATGCACTTAGTGAGACAGAGGGAAATGGTGGTAGGGATGGAGGGGGTAATGTGTAAACCTAAATACTTAATGTGGGAAGGACTTCAAGTGAAGTTGGAGGCGCTGAAGTCAGGTTTAAACGTAAATTTTGTGAGTGGCAGAATCTCACATTTATCATTATTGAGTTTATAACCAGAGATATGGGAATAATTCCGGACTTCCTCCAGAAAAGCAGGGATAGAATCTGTCGGATTGGAGAGGAAGAGCAGAATATCATCTGCATACGCAGCAAGTTTAATGTGGGAGTTCGAAGTCTGAAAACCATGAATACTGGGGTTTTGGCGTAGTTTAGACAAAAAGGGTTCCAACGCCAAATTAAAAAGAAAGGGGGAAAGGGGACAGCCCTGTCGAACCCCTCTGCCCAACTCAAAGAAGGGGGAAATCTGACCATTGGCACATACTGCCGCACGTGGGCCAGAGTATAGGAGGGAAACTAAGGAAATTAATTTGGGACCAAAGCCAAACCAGCCTAGAGTATGAAAGAGGTAGGACCATTCGACCCTATCAAACGCCTTCCCGGCATCCAGGGCAATCGCTGCGAGGGAGTGTTGTAGGCGAGAGGATTTGGATAGGATGTTAAACAGCAATCTAGTATTGTCCGAAATATAGCGGCCCTTCACAAAACCAGACTGTTCCTCGCCCAGAAGATCCGGAAGCAGAAGGTCAAGTCGAGACGCCAACGCTTTGGCAAATACTTTGTAGTCGATATTTACCAAAGAAATGGGCCTGTAGTTTTTGCAATACTGGGCGTCTTTCCCCTCTTTTGGAATTAGGCAGACGTGGGCATCGGAGAAGGACCCAAAGGAGCTACCAAGTGCAGTGAACGAACTCAAGAGAGAATGGAGTCGTGGGATAAGGGACTTGGAAAAGTGAAGGTAAAATTCCACAGTGAAGCCATCTGGTCCAGGGGCTTTATTCAATTTCAGATGTTGAAGTGCAGTAGTCAATTCTTTTTGAGTGATGTCAGATTCTAAATGAGTTGAGTCAAGAGGAAAGTGCTCAGGTTTCTGGATGTTGGAGAAAAAGTGCGCGAAAGCATGAGGAGAGGGCTGGGTTTCAGAGGAATACAGGTTCTTGTAGAAAAGGGAAAACTCAGTAAGGATATCGGCATCCGTATGTTTAAGAACCGCGTTGGCATCATAAATGGAATCGATGTTCAACTTATTGTGTTTAATCTTTAGATAATTAGCAAGGATCTTCCCAGCTTTGTTACGTCCCCCATAAAATGTAACACTGGATTTTAACAAATACAGTGAAGCATCCTCCGTGGATTTTTTATTAAACTTCAGTTTGGCAGCCACAAGAGCAGATGGGCTGTCCTGTGAGTGCGAAGTAAAATAGGCATGTTCTAACCTTTTAATGTCAATAAGGAGTTTCTCAGTGAATTTACGGGCAGTTTTACGTTCCCGCGCTACATAGCTAATAATAAAGTCTCGCGCTGCTGCTTTAAAAGCGTCCCAGATGGCATGAGTAGGAATAGAAGGAGTATCATTAAGTAGGAAAAACTCATCAGAAAATGAAGTAAAAGAGGCAGTAAACTTGGGATCTAATAGGAGAGAGTTGTTAAAGCGCCACCTCTTGGGACCAGCAATTTTAGGGAGTATGTCTATACTGATCAGAACCGGGGCATGATCCGAGAGTAAAATCGGACCAATTTCAGCAAAGGTGCGCAGTTCTGAATTAACACTGATGGCATGCTGCAAATTTCTTTGGTGTCCCTTTTCTAAACACCTGTAGCTGTCATAAAAGAGAGTGAATCATTGACATGTTTCCTTCCGGGACCAGCAAGCACTTAGAAAGAATGACCCATTGGTTCCTCTGTATGGTCACACCACACAAACATGGGTACTTGAAAGTAGTTTGGACCAATCAAGAACTTTATATATTATTACTTTGCATGTATACTGGAGTAAATCGCTGTGCAAATACACAGGGGATAAAAAAGTGGGGGTCTCTAATAGGGGTGTGGCCACAGAAGTATCACAAAGAGTGCTTTATAAGGGGCATGCCTATGTAAATAAGGTGTGGCTCAAAAAAGTGAGTCTAGAATCCCATTGCTTAGAATTTCATCGTGTTACTCAACAAACGATAACTGAAATCAACAGCAGCATATTTGTTTGTCATAGCTGTAAACACTTTATATGGTGCATGTAAATTTCTGAGAGGAAATGAAAAGCATATTTATTGTAAGGACCTTTCACCATACCCATCCCACTGTTTCATGACGTAACTATTAACTGAGTATTTCTGGGTCTCTATTCACATAAGAATTGAAGCCCACCATTAAAAAAGCTTCAATACATGTTGTTGGGAGTTACAGCAAAGAAACAGGGTCATTTAAGCGCCTTTTCAATGATATTAAGCACTATTTAAATGGCACTTTCGGTGCTGTAGTGGGGATAATGTTCTAGAGAGTTTCACCAGAGCAGAAACGATGCCAAAAAAACAAGGCCAGAGGGTAGAGGAGAAAATCAGCCTTTCTCTATTTGAGGAAAAAAGCCGATTTATATTTGCTATTTCCCCTTCATACCAGTCCTGCAGCAAATAGAGACAGAAAAAAACATGCACCCACTTCAATTACTGCAGTTTGCCTTTGCTGGCTATCTTATGACTAGACCAAAATTACTTTTCATAAATGCATTTTTTTCCTTCCCACCCAATAGATGGCACAGGACAGGCCGGCTGCCTCCTGCAGCTGCAAACAACAACAAAACTGCCTGATTGATGACAGGCCCATGTCTCATTGTTTACTGGTGTGGTGTAACAGAACAAAGACAATAGAACAGAACACAGGGTCTGCCGGGACCCACGAGGTGCACTCCTCTTGAGAGTTCAAAGCTTTGGTTTGCCAGAGCTGCTGCCATTTTCTTCAGCTCAGTTAATGAGAGGATAAATACTAGGATGGGCGGTAAGTTCCATTCCTCTCGCGGAATTTGGGTAATTTCACGTTCCGGGGAGAACGCGGAATTGCCAGAAATTCTGCGATCCGCGGCTTCGCAGAATTTTTTGCTTGTTTGCGCTGTCAAAATGCGTGTTCACAAGATATTTCTCCCCGAGCACTCAAACAGCGTTCATGAACAGGAAAAAAGCATTGCAAACAGGCAGAACAAGCAATTCCGCGTGTTTGCGAAACTTTTGCGTAATCGCAGAGATTTTTTACCGTTTCACGGAGCTTTGCGCAGCGCGAAAACACAAATTCCACCCACCCCTAATAAATACCAAGCCTGAACGGGACCCATTGAGACCCATTCAAAACCCCTTTTAGATTACTGTTAGTGATCAGACCAGGGCGGAACCAGCCCACTTAAAGCCCTGGAAATACTTCTTATATAAAGGATTCTATGTGGTTCAGAGATATGCACTGCTCGGCTTCTACTATATAAATATCTACGATGATGTTACTTAAATACCATGACGCTCTTCATTTTTAGATTTTTATGTTTCATGAAAAAAGCATGCTTGCATTGCTAAGAAAAAATAACAAGGTGATGGCTGGAATGCTAAAATTGATCTCAGCCACTGGCAATCACTCTGGGCCGCTTCGTGCCACCCCAGTATAGGTCCAGCCATATGCAAACCACTCTTGAACCTGCTCCTCATGGGAACATTCCAATGTGAACTGCCACACCTGGTCCTCACTGAACCAGAGCACAAGCAGTCTAGGATAGGTGTCACCCTAGTTAGGGATCTTCAGCCGGGTCCAGTGTGGTTCCAGTGACACAGTGAGCCCGGGACTCGCATCGGTGGAATGATGGGTTGAATGCTTCCCTGTGCTATTGCCAGTGGTTAGACTTATTGCAAGCAGCCTCCAATCACCTTTTGTGCATTGGTAAAACGCACTTGGGGCCGTATTACAATAAGTGGCCCGGGGCCACAACGGGCATTTGTGGCTGCTTTGCGTGCCCCGGGGGGACTTTGGTATTACAGAAGGGGGCGCAGACGCTTGTGCATCCCCTTCAGTGATACCAAAAGCGCTGACGCATCTAAAGCACCAGCGCTACCATTAGGGGACATTTCCTCATTTTCAAAGGGGTGTGCCCTATGCAAATGAGGGAATTCCTTTGCTTCTGCGCCCATGCTGTATTACAGATGCAGGTGCAGAGGCAAAGAAGCTCTCAGGGGCGCACTCACATTGCGCCACCCCCTGAGATCCGCCCTCTAGAGGGGAGAAAGGGGGTCCTATGGATCCCCCCAGGCATCCCCTTTAAAAGTGCAGGTGGGTTGATGCCTGCACTGTGAAAACAAGAAGTGGCTGGAAGAAGCGGCTCCGTGTTTTCACATGAATGTGCTGCGAGTTCGCGGCTGCCACGGGGGTATTGCATTCACCATAATGGGGCACATTGTTATTGCTTTTATAGTTGCGTCGGGTGCAAACAATGACAATGTGTAGTACGGCCTTTGATCTTCAAAATATCTGGTTGAATGGTTTTAGTTGAGGTAGGTAAGGCACGATACCACCAGGTGCACAGCCTTTACTTCCTTCACAAAGTCCTCGGTCCCCTCTTCTGATCCACATACCACCAAATAGAATCTACACACAGGACAATTAAACATGGCCACTTATAGATATTATTACTCCCAACTCACTGGATGTAATAGAGATGGAGAAGAGGGTGTAATGACCACAGGCACCTACAATGTTTCTCTGTGTTCTAAAGATTGGTAGATGTATGAATACAACACACTTCAATGCTTTGAGACGATTTAGTCTGTGTGAATGCACTAAATACATGTTCTGTCCAACAGCTGTTCCAAGAAATATTTGGGATTCTCACAGTAACGTTTTAAATGCGTGTTCTATAAGCAGGATGGGTCTAATTCTGAACAGTCTCACTATTTTTCTAAAATCTTCAAAACAATGAATTCACGATCTTTTTATGAAAACACCGGAAACAGTTATGCGGGTGTAGGGTGTTTAATACAACCTCGTCATGACAGAGGTAGCACAACCTCGTGCTCTTGCCTCTCCACTCTGGCAGTTCTGCTTACTTTCCTCTAAAAGCTGCATTCCAATACCTGAACTAGCTACTAAAATGGGAGTACGGTAGCCTGATAGGCAAAAATACTAACGTTCAATTGGGGAAACAGCACACGATTCTTTTAATTTTGCCATGAACATCGGGGAATACATGAAACGGGAGTCTGACTGTTATAAATCATTGCCTTAAAGAATGACGATTGAACTGTTGTTTTAATTCACTTGTGACGTTCGCTGAATGACACAAATCTCCGCGGTGTCCCGTTTGATAAATGTGGAATGATAAATGGCGCTGTGAGAACTCACACCCTCTAGTACAAAGGCCTAAGCGCGCGCTGAATTAGAACTTTCTCGACCTTCTTTAAATGAGGTCATTCCCCACTCTTAAGTGGGAATCAGCCCTGTAAATCGGTCATATATTAACTAAACATGCTTCCACAGCACCTCGACTTCCTATTTTTTTTTAAAGGTTAGATACAGCTTTAAGAGCATGATGTAGTAAAAATCAGATAACTGCTCCTGTGTTTTCGGATGTGCTCCTTTCGTCCTGAAGGAGGGTTGAACATTTATCTCAGCAATGTCGACAGGAGTGACCTGGATGTTTCCTGTCTGCCTCCCTGTGAATAGAATGCAGATACGTCCCTTACGTTCGACGTCTCTCTGTGCACCACCTTCCCTTCCCCCTCCCAGACACACATATTGATCTGCCTTTTCCCCGGTTAGAAAGTGACCTTCTGCCCCCTCTCCCAATTAAGTAGCCTTTACATTTTTTACCTCGTCTGGCCACTTCAAGCCCATTCTACGTCACGTGCATTTGAGCAGCAGTGAAACGGGGAGATAATCAAAGGCAGTCGGCCCCGCGGAGGCACACTGTTATGTGTGTGAAAAAACGTTTCCTCAGAAAGGGAAATGTCACACTGTGGTGCGAGAAGTAAACAGTGTGAGGTGCGTCTTTAGCGAGATGCACAGGGGCTACGGAAAAATTGCCTGCAAATAGCTTGGATCTCCCGGTTTGATGAATCATGGTGTTGAAAATCCTTTTTAGCTAATGGCTATCAGCTAGTGAGATTTTTCTCCTGCTACCATATTCAATATCAATTTTCAGGGCCATAGGAGATAGCGTTTCTCACCGGATTTGCTGGAGACTTGCCAATAGAAAGTGCTGCTTACACCACTTAGCAGTGTGAAGGTAACGACGCCACCCTCTCCACAGCATTCACTGGAAGCAAATAATGGGTTAAACGTCTGGAAGAAACAACACTTAAAAAAACAAGCATTTGCAATGCAATAGGTCTCGCATTAGGAAAGTTTGAGCTATTGGTATTGTAACTGTCCGATTTTTTATTTAGGTGTTGGTTTTGAAAATAGCGAAATTAATAGCTTTGTCATTTACATTGCCAATAGTTCTAACTTTCGCAAATGTGACACCTATAGCATTTGTAATGCAATATGTGTAGTATTTACGTGACTTATATGTATTTCTATTACAAATAACAATGGCTTTTAATTTTTTTAAATAATTAATACTTAAATAAAAGTTATTGTAATTTATAATGGCAATAGCTTAATTTTTTGTAAATAACTTTTGTGAAGATTATGTTCAGTGTATTTTATTGTGACGAAAATCCAAGAACAGAAGTGAAATATTAACATCTTTCCCTGACATTTGTAATAAAGCTTGAAACATTGAGAGAACATATTTGAACCAGTGATGCTGTGGTGGTGCTGAGTGATACTGTGGTTGCGCTGAGTGATGCTGCGGTTGCGCTGAGTGATGCTGTGGTTGCGCTGAGTGATGCTGTGGTTGCGCTGGGTGATCCTGTGGTTGCGCTGGGTGACCCTGTGGTGGCGCTGAGTGACGCTGTGCTGGTGCTGAGTGATGCATTCTTGGCCCTTAGTGATGATGTGGTGTTGCTGAGTGATACTGTGGTGGTGCTAAGTGATACTGTGGTGGTGCTGAGTGATGCTGTGGTGGTGCTGAGTGATATTGTGGTGGTGCTGAGAGATGCTGTGGTGGCCCTGAGTGATTCTGTGGTGGCCCTGAGTGATGATGTGGTGGCCCTGAGTGATGCTGTGGTGGCCCTGACCGATATTGTTGTGTGCTGATTAATGCTGTGGTGGTGCTGAGTGATGCTGTGGTGGCGCTGAGTGATGCTGTGGTGGCGCTGAGTGATGCTGAGGTGGCGCTGAGTCATGCTGCAACGGTGCTGAGTGATGCTCTGGTGGTGCTGTGGTGGTGCTGAGTGATGCTGTGGTGGTGCAGAGTGATGTTGTGGTGGTGCTGAGTGATGCTGTGGTGGTGCTGAGTGATTATGTGGTGGTGCTGTGTGATCCTGTGGTGGTGCTGAGTTATCCTGTGGTGGTGTTGAGTGATGCATTCTTGGCCCTGAGTGATGATGTGGTGGTGCAGAGTGATGCTGTGGTGAGGCAGAGTGATGCTGTGGTGATGCTGAGTGATGCTGTGGTGGTGCTGAGTGATGCATTCTTGGCCCTGAGTGATGATGTGGTGTTGCTGAATGATGCTGTGGTGTTGCTGAGTGATACTGTGGTGGTGCAGTGTGATGCTGTGGTGGTGCAGAGTGATGCCGTGGTGGTGCAGCATGATGCTGTGGTGATGCTAAGTGTTGCTGTAGTGGTGCTGAGTTGATGCATTCCTGGCCCTGAGTGATGATGTGGTGTTGCTGAGTGATGCTGTGGTGTTGCTGAGTGATGCTGTGGTGGTGCTGAGTGATGCTGTGGTGGTGCTGAGTGATGCTGTGGTGGTGCAGAGTGATGCTGAGGTGGTGCTGATTGATGCTGTGGTGGTGCTGAGTGATCCTGTGGTGGTGCTGAGTGATCCTGTGGTGGTGCTGAGTTATCCTGTGGTGGTGTTGAGTGATGCATTCTTGGTCCTGAGTGATGATGTGGTGTTGCTGAGTGATGCTGTTGTGGCCCTGAGCGATATTGTTGTGTGCTGAGTAATGCTGTGATGGCGCTGAGTGATGCTGTGGTGGCGCTGAGTGATGCTGTGGTGGCGCTGAGTGACACTGTGGTGGTGCTGAGTGATGCATTCTTGGCCCTGAGTGATGATGTGGTGGTGCTGAGTGATGCATTCTTGGCCCTGAGTGATGCTGTGCATATGTGTATGTGTGCAGTTAAGCTTATGTAACTCTCTGTGTGTGTGCCAGCCTCTCTATGTAAGACAACGTGTGTTAATGCGGCACGCTAAAAAAAAGAAAGACTACTAACGAAGTATTAAAGGCCTGCCCATGACTTTTAGTGCAACCTTAGCAGTTATGTTCATGCAACTCTTTTTCTGTGTCCCTGTTTATATAATAGAACGAAAGTTATTGCGGCATGCTAGAAAGAATAAAACGAGACCTAAAACAAGACTTCAGGCTCGATGCTGTTTGGGAGGTGGGAGGGGAAGTAGGAGAGGGGGGAGTGATAGGGATGAAAGCGCTAGCGGCCGCATGCTGGCAAATGGTGACCTGCAGAGCGCGTGAAAAACAATCACTTCAGAAACAGATGTCAACAGCTAACTCTATTTCTGCGAGTATTTTGGCAAAGCTGGGCATTTTGTACTGGAACGGACATTCACAGCGTAACGTTTACATTAGGCCGACATATCATCCTATTGTTTACAGCCTTCATTTCCGACAGCAATGTATTGTTCCTTGAGCAATGTGGGGTGAATGCAGATTATGGTGGTGGAGGGGAGTAACGAGGGGGGGAGCAAGCCGAAGCAAAATGAGGGAGGTTGTGAGGTTGAAAGTGAAAGCAACTTTGGTTAAAGCATGTGGTGTTATGGCCAGAGCTGCTGGCTTTGCAAGGGGAGGAACCAGGTTCGAGTCTCTGCGTTGGCTCACCATCCTGTCATTCTGGGCAAATCATTGTCTAAAAAATAAAATAAATAATGTAACTGGTACTGATGTAAAATGCTTTTAATATCTTCGGGTCCAATTCGCACTACATAAAACCTCAACACATAAATAAAAGCAAAATGGGGGAGATTGGGGGGGTCGCAGAAGGAACACAGTGGGAAGAAGCACACTGGCGAGCGCAACAGGCTGGTGACTGGGTGACATAGAGCAGCATTGAAGAAACTTACATGAGGGAGGTAATAAGAATAAGAAAAGAAAAGAACAGCATTCATCTCTACCCTGTCGGTGCAACCAATCTGAGCCGAGGCAGGAGATGCTGGTGGTGGAAGGGAGAGTACAACATGAGGAGATGCAGCGCGAAGCTGCAAGTAACACGAGAATGTCGTTATTGTAAACAAGCTCTTGGCATTGCTGTGGGGGGGCGGGGCGGGAGCGCATTGCTTTGAAGTCTGATGGCGGGGGGCGGGGGAGCAGCTTGGGAGGCATTCCATTGAAGTCTGGTGCGAGGCTGATGGGTTTGACGTGCACGCGCGTCTCACATGACTGGATCACATGAACTGGACGAAATCCGAGCTTGGTCAAGAGTTTGTTTCGCCTACTATACACTCGCCTAATAATCCCTGCGGGATATAATAGCGAGACCTAACACCTCATGGTTCGGAAACTGCAGGTTCATTTACTAACATCTGCAAAAGTGCTCACATGGTGTAACATCATTTTGTGTTGCGCTTCCAAATCTTTTTTTATGTATGGTAAATAGAGTCTGAGGCTCAGATTAAACAAGCACTGGCAAAGCCAATAGGTCTCGCTATGGAGACTATTGCCTCTGGCATTGTCTTTAGTTCTTGCTGTACCGCATGGGCTTTGTTGACTTTGGCAGTATTTGTAGCCAACAAGATGAAAAATAATAATAAAATGAACTGTGATGCATCCAGCTCTAATGTACTTCTAATTTTTTTGAAAGGTATCAAGTTCTACCTGCATCATAGCGCTTTTTATAATTATTATATTTAGGTTTTGCCACACTGAAAAGCTTCCATGCTGCTTTACAGCATGGCTACAAAACATTGCCAAAGCCAATTGATCACAATCGCAAGACCTTTTGGCAAAACTAATAGGTCTTGCCTATGTGAGAGCTATTGGCTTTTTTGTTGTGGAGTGGCATTGTGTGGCATGGAGTGGCCTTTTATGGCATGGAGTGGCATTGTGTGGCATGATGTGGACTAGCATTGTGAGGAATGGAGCAGAGTGGCATTATGTGACATGGAGTGGCATTGTGTGGCACTGTGTGGAATTGTGGTGCATTAAGTGGAGTGGAATTATGTGTCATGGAGGGAAATTATGTGAAATTACAGTGAAGAGTGGAGTGTCATTGTGTGTAGAGGAGAAGAGTGACAGGGCCTCATTTACAAAAAACAATGCAGCGTGGCGCTACAAGCTATTTTGCTGTGCCGAACTGCGTCATTTTAAACGCACAGGGTTGCTTTGTATTTCCAACAATATGATGCATCCATGTGCTTTCCCCTGCACTGGCACGCAATTTCTGCCATGCACCAGCACAGGCACTCTTGCGTCATGTTGAAAGGGTGCCTGCATTGCGGGGATGATTATTTTTATGCAGAAAGGGACACATTTCTGCACAAAAACAATAATTGATGGCATTTTCCTCTTTCAAAGTGTGTGCAGAATGCAGCCAGCATAGAAAGACGAAAAACAAGAAGTAAAAGTATTTTTTCTCATTGTGTGATTTTGACACTGGCCCAGCTTTACAAAACTTTGAAAATATGGGAATGTGTCAGGTTCCATGAATGTTGTGTGGGGCACCCACAGCAACACCGTGGAAACACCCTTTTTCACACAGAGTAATGCGTGAAAGGGACCATTTACAAGGCAATAAACAGTCACTCAGGGTGACTTTACATGGCCTTGTAAATATGGGCAGGCACCCTGCGCCACAGGTGCATCAAAGAAGTGGCACACTGGCGGCAAAATGGCATTGTAAATGAGGCCCACAGTGTGGTGTGGAATGGCAACGAGTGGAAATGTGTGGTGTGGAATAGAATTATGTAATGTGGTGTGAAGTGGAATTATGTGGTGTGGAATTGTGTGGAGTGAAATTGTGTGGCATGAGACTGTGTGGTGGACTGGATTGGAATTATGCGGGATGGAGTGGAATTATGTGGCATAGAGTGACATTTTGTGGTGTGGAATAATGTGGCATGGGGTGGAATTATGTGGTGTGGAATTATGTTGTGTGGTGTGGAATTGTGTGGGTTGGAGTGGAATTGTGAGATATGGATTGGTGTGGTATGGAGTAGAATTGTGTGACGTGGAGTGCAATTGCATACCATGGAGAGCAATTGTATGGCATGGAGTGCAATTGTGTGGAGTTGGAAAATGTTGTTTGGAGTGCAATTATGTGCTGTGGTGGGGAATTTGGTGGCATGGAATAAAATGTGTGCAGTGAATTATGTGGTGTGGAGTGTAATTATGTGCTGTGGAGTGTAATTATGTGGTGAGGAATTGAGTGTTGCATTGTGTGGAATAGTTGCATTGAGTGGAGTGTAATTCTGTGGCGTGGAGTGTGATTATGTGGCATGGAGGTAAATAAGGTGGTGTGGAATTGTGTTGTATGATGTGGAATTGTGTTGTGAAGTCAAATTGTGAGACATGGAATTGTCTTGGCATAGAGTTCACTTGTGTTGCATGACATGCACCTGTGTGGTGCAGAGTGCAATTGTGTGGTGTGGACTGTTACTGTGTAGAGATTAATTATGTGGTGTGGTTCGGAATTATGTTGTGTGGTGTGGAATTAGGTTGCATGGTGTGAAATTATGTGGTGTGGAGTGGAATTTTGTGTCATGACGGTGAATTGTGAGAAGTGGAATTGTGTGGCATGGAGTGCACTTTTGTGGCATAAAGTGCAATTGTGTGGCATGGTGTGGAATTATGTGTTGTGGAGAAGAATTATGTGCGGTGGAGTGGAATTATGTGGTGTGGAGCAGCATTATATGGTGGGGCATGGAATTGAATTAAGTGGTGTTTAATTGAATTGTGTTGAATGGAATTGAATTCGGTGTTGTGGAGTGGAATTATTTAGCGTAGAGTAGAAATATTTGGCGTGATGTGGAATTATGTGGTGGGTAGTGGAATTATGTGATATGACATGGAAATATGTGGTCTGTTGTGGCATGGTGTGGAATTATATGGCGTGAAGTAGAATTATGTGGTGTGGGATTGTGTGGTGTGGAAATGTGTTGGGTTGAGTGGAGTGGAATTATGTGTAGTGGAATTATATGACATGCAATGGAATTATGGGGTATGGAGTGGAATTATGTGCCATGGGGTGGATTATGTGGCACTGAGCAGAGAGGAATTATGTGGCATGGAGTGAAATTATGTGGAGTAGAATTGTGTGGTGTGAAATTTGTTGGTAAGGAATTGTGTGACATGGAATTGTGAGGCATTGAGTGGAATTATGTGGTGTGGAGCTCAATTATGTGGCATGGAGTGCTTTGAAAATGTGCAGAGGGGAATTATGTTGCATAGAGTGGAATTTAGTGGTGTGGGACTACGAGGTGGAGTTGAAATATGTTGTGTGATATTGTGTTGTGTGGAACTGTGTGGTTGGAGTGGGATTGTGAGATGTGGAATTTTGTGGCATTGTGTACTATTGTCTGATGTGGAGGGCAATTGTGGAACATTGAGTGTAATTGTGTGACATAGAGTGCCATTCTGTGAAGTGGAACTATTTGGCATGGCGTGGATTGCAATTAAGTGACATAGTGTGGTGGAATTATGTGGTTTGGTGTGCCATGAAATTCTGGGCTCATGGCTTGGAGTATAATTATTTTATGGAATTGTGCAGCAGGGCGTGGAATTGTGTGGTGTGGAATTGTATTGTATTGAGCTGATTAGAGTTTAATTATGTGGTTGGGATTGCAGTGAAATTATGCGGAGTGCAGTGGAATTATGTGACATGGAATGTGAGATGTGGAATTTTGTGGCATGGAAATGGGTGGCGTCTAGTGGAATGGTACGATATGGTGTGGAATTGTATGGTGTGAAATTGTGTGGAGTGAAATTGTGAGTAGTGGAATGGTGGTGCATGGAATGGTGTGGCATGAAAGGACAAGGATTGGAATGGTGTGAAGTAGAATGGTGTTGAGTAGAAGTGGAATTGTGTGCAGATCAAATGACACAACAAAACACGGAAATGGTTTTGGAAACGAGGGAAGCAACAAAAGGAGACTGAGGATGAAGGCAATAAATAGACACAGTCAAATTAAACAGCACATGGTGAAACATTTTTTTTTGTTTATGAAGAAAATGTGTTTGCGGAAACTTACGTAGACTTGCGTCATGGACAAAGGACTTCTGAAGTTTGTAACAGTAACAGGAGAAGGATCTAAAGTTAATGTGCATACAATCAAATGAGACTTCGACATCTTGGAAACACAGCCACTTGCATGTGTTGTGTGAAATATGATTATGTGTGTTAAGTAAATGAAAGAGGGCGTGGATTAAAATAAAGTTATCCTGGCTATCACAAATGAGAAAAGAGGAATATACAATTCGTCAATGTGGCAGCGCAAGTATGTTTCTTACAATTGGGTAACAGTTGGAGAAATGAGTCACATTGCCAGTTGAAAGTGTGCCTGCTAATGTTTGAAGTAAAGATGGGGAGGGGTGGGGTGGAAAGACAGGGGCATAAAAACTGAAAAGTGGTGAGTGGTGGGAAGAAGAATTAGTGCCTGATGAACAGCACAGGCGGCGGACACACAGTAATTGAAATCAATCAATCTGTGTTTGGTCCTTGCGACGCACAAAGAAAAGAAAATGACGACTGGAGTGTGCTGACCAACTATGAAGCAGCAAAGAAGAGGAATGGTATTCATTGGGCAGTTGCAAGCCCATTTTTGTACAAAATAGTCTCGAAGAGACAGAGCATGTGCTGTCTGACCAAGACCTGAAAAGTAGTTCTGAAATGTGGCACCATTCAATCAAAAGGATGGTAAGAAAATATACTCCAAGGGACTGACAAACACAAGAAGAAGAAGAGAAGCCAAAGATTAAGATACAAGCAAATAGGAATGGAAAAAAGGAAAACTAATAATAAGCAGTGGGCTGACCAAAATTCCACTGTAAGCATTGGCTTTGTCCACAATGGCTTTTGGACAATAGACATCTCACAGTTATGTGTGGACAAGGCCTTAAAAGTGTCATCCCACTCGCACTCCTTCTCTGAAGAAGCTGTCAGAATGATAAAGTTTGCTGCCAGAGCACATTCTGCCAAATGTTTACTTGTGTGTCATCACAGTACCTTAACAATGCTGAGTCAACAATAAGCATACCCCACTCAACCACTGCTTTTTTACCCTTCAGACTTTGAAGGAGGTAGCAGGTTTACACATCTGAACCCACAGAGACATTGAATGGCATAGACACTTTTAACATTACATTGAATGTAGGATGCTGGCCAACTGGTAAGGACTGAGCATACAAACCAAATCCAACCTCCTGTAAACTAAAGAACCTCATAATGTTAAGACCAGTTTCATTTTTAGACTTTTGGAGCTGAGTGCTAGACTAGGACCATACCTGAAGTTCTGCCAGAGGCCCTGTACTGCCTCCCATATGCCTGGGGATCTACTAAAATTGTGGGAACTACTCAAATTCAGAAGATCTGATGAGCTGATCCACAGCACACTCAAGCCTTGCGGACACCATTCAGCAGACAGTGAGGAGCCAAAGTGATATTTCTTCATCTGCAGTGGAACTACCACCAGGTGTGGCCACTCTGCCTAGTGAGCAGGCGCCTCTCACATACTTAGGTGCACCTGTCCCCTTATTAAGCATATGATGAGTGACAGGCTTATCACTATCCTCTGGCCTGCGTAATAGGAGAATGTCTCATGCCATATTTTCAGATTGTCTGTTCTCAGATGAGTTTTGCAGCTCTCCTGTTCTTGAGTGACCCCTGTATCCTTAACCCTTTCATTTAAGGTGTACCACAAATGCCTTATATGTGCCTTTGGTAACTTGACTTTGTGGTAGCAGTTCATTGTAACCCCAACGTATCAATTATTGATGTTTATTTCAGCATGCCCACATGACTCCATTACATCCTCGAGATACAACCCTCCAAAGTCCCAGGGAGACTCCAGGCTACCCCTGACAGCAAAAATATTGGAAAAAGCGATGAACAAAGAGCTGATTTGCTACTTAGAAGAGAATTTACTGCAGGACCCTATCCAACATGGGTTCAGACCTTGTCATTCTACGGATACAGCTCTGGTGCTAGCCATGGAGGAGATCTGGAGGATAGTAGATGGGGGGGGCAGAGCGATCCAATCGTACTAGATCTCTCAGCTGCATTTGATACCGTGAACCATACAAGGCTGGCACAGCGGCTGAGAGACGTAGGGGTGGAGGACCCCGCTCTGACCCTCCTCTCCTCCTTCCTAGAAAATAGGGAGCAAAGCATTCACTGGGAGAACTTACAGTCCGGAACCTTTCAACTCCCATGCGGTGTTCCGCAGGGATCTGCCTTGACACCAGCTATGTGTCCTCACTGGCCACTCTAATCAGGAAGCATGGTTTCTCCTTGATTATGTATGCCGATTTGCAGCTTACAATCTCGGTTTCTAAACCATCAGAAGTAGTGGCTAACAGCTTTCATGTATGTCTGAAGGACATCATGAACTGGATGAGCTTGAACTTCCTAAAAATAAATACGGATAAAACTGAGGCACTAGAATTTGGTAAGGGACCTCCGTTATGGAATAACAACTGGTGGCCTACGGAGGCAGGAGCCTGTCCTAGTCCAGGTACCAAGGTTAAGAAGGTTAAGAACTTGGGGGTGATTCTAGATGAGCAGCTCAATCTGTCAGCTCAAGTTAACCAGCTAACTTCCTCCTGTTTCTTTCTCCTAAAAACATTGAGGAAAATCTTCCCCTTTATTACATACAAACTTCAAAAAAACTTTGCAGTAGCACTTTTTCTATCCAAAATTGACTACTGCAATGCGCTCTTTGTGGGAATTGATAAAGCACAGGAGAAGAAGCTGCAATCATTGTAAAATGCTGCTGCCAGTCTGCTCATGAACATCCCCAAGGGACACCCAACATCAGAGGCTATTAGAGCTCTACATCGGCTTCCCGTTCAGCAAAGAGCTAATTTTAAGGCTCTTTGTATTGTACATAAGGCCCTCTATAGAGGAGTATCTAGAGAGATGCGGAAACTTTTCACAATGTACTCTCCAGCTAGATCTCTTAAATCCTCTACGAAGGGCTTTGTGTGTATCCCAAAAATACACAAGGCAAGATGGGGGGGCCGCATGTTGTCTTTCTGTGCGGCCAAACTCTGGAATCAGATGCCATCCACATTGCGACTTCAACCTAACCGGATGATGTTTAGGAAGGAGCTGAAAACCTGGTTGTTCTCTCAAACTTAAAGCATCAAAGTCTCACGCTAGCTATTCATGTGTCACAGTCAGAGTCAAGACGCCAGGGCATTCGTGCGCTTAAGAAGTCATATTTCAAATTTCAAACCCAACCAGGGTATAGTAATAAACTGGCCAGCGAATTGCCAAATAAGGACTTTGCCTAAAGGCTTATATTAACCACAGGAAGTGTGGGAGTAAGTGAGGAGATGGTGACCAGAGCACGAGTGTGATAGTGGGACAGTGGAAGTGCTAGAAAGGAAGAGAGAGTAGAAAGAGGGACAAGTGAGACAATATGAGGGATGGAGAAAGAAAGAAAGAGAGTAACGTGAGTAGTTGAGGGACAAAGTGAGCGGAAAAGAGTCAACGACTGCATAAGAAGGACCTAGCAAGACGAACAGAGGGGAACACACAGACAACTGCAGAGAGGCTGGATGCGATAAGACACAATGCTGGGGAAATAGACGGTGGTGAATCAGAAGCAGCACAGGTAGGACAAGAAAGCACTGAAGAGAAAGATCAAAAGAATGTCAAAGTAATGCAGTCAGATAGGAAGAGCACCACTCTACCCCTTCCCTACACCATTCAGCTCCACTCTACCTCCTTTTTCCCTCTAAAATGCAGTTCCACTTTATCCCCCTCTTTCCACTATTCTTTCCATGCCTTCAATGCAGAGCTCCACCATCACCCTTGTGGTTTTATGAACCCACTGCAGCGCTCTTTCTCTCTAAGAAAGAGAGATTTGCAGGAGCTGTGAGCTGCAAAATTGCTCTTTCCTCACCTATAAGTATTCTCTGGTATTCTGTTAGTCTGAGGTCTCTCTTAAGAGCTGACCAGGGGGAAATGTGTCCAGGCAACACATGCTTCACAGCAGAGACAAGCAGGTATAGTTCATTTCAGTTCTTTTCTTCTTCAGAGGCCAGACTATCCCCCTCATGACTCATCTCATGCCTTTCTGAGCAACACACCATGAAATGTACAGATTCCTGTTAATCCGATATGTACATTGTCTTAAAGTGAGGTACTGGTGCTGGATAACAGATAATCATCAAATGCTAAGCATGGTACTGAATAGCAACATTCAGTCCAGGTACCTAGGCCCAGCAGCCATGCAGATTTACATACGTAGAGCCAGTGGTGCAACACAAAATGATGGGACCATTTACAGAATGTGACGAATTGTCCTTGATTATCCCATATCTCCCATATATAAACTATTTTGGGTGAATGAGGGGCCATTAATGGTTGGAGGCCCACTGAAGTGTTGGGACCTTCCCTGATTGCAGGGGTTGCAGTGGCCTGTGTTACCCTTTCTGCAGACGCGGGTCTCAGCTTGTTTCTTGCATGGCTGGGGTCAAGGTATTTACTCATCAAAATCAAATTGGATGCAATGAAGGTAATGAAGACTGCAAGGGTTGTGTTGTGATTTTAAAACGTGTATACCAACATCACAGATTTCCTTTTTCCCAAGTGGAGATTCATCTTCATACAAACAATCTGTGTACTAAAGAAACATGCACAACACACAGAGGGTGTGTGGTATAACGCTAGTGCTACGGACTTTGACACTTGGGAACTAGGTTTGAGTCTCAACATTGGCTCAATACCTCCGTGTCCAGATTGCAATATATAGACTGCAAAATAAAACATAAACTGAAAGAAGCAGGAATAATTGTTGGGTGAGCAGGGTGATTAAGTAAGATGAACAAGCAGTATCTGAATCAAAGTACGGTTAGTGTAGCTGAGCCTGGGAGCGGCCTTTTTTTTTAGGGTTTAGTGGGGTAGCAGATGTTTACGGCAATGTTCACCTGAATCTTCTTAGTGTTTCAACAACACCCACACAGACGAAGCATGGTTACCGAGCAGTCATCAAGTGTATTAAGTTTTGACTGTCTTTTATTCAAAAGAGCGAAAACTAAAAGCTATGTTTAGGTACTGCCTACACCAAAAACTACCCCAAATCAGTCACCAAGCTGTGTACTAAAGAAACATGAAGAACACACAGAGAGAATGTGACATGATGTCAGTGCTATCAACTTTGGCACTGGGGAACCAGGTGCGAGTCTCTACATCACCTCCACACCTCTGTGTCCAGTTCGCGCTATGTAAACTACAAAATAAAACATAAACAACACACTGAAAGAAATTGAAATAACTAGTGGATAAAAAGAAGAGGACAGTACCTGAAAGCTGAACACGAACCCACTGAAACATGTGCAGGAAACAAAGGAAAAAAAATAGTCCGGCAAATAACACATAAACAACGAAAGCGTCCCTGCTCCATGAGATGAACAAAAGCAAAAAAGGAGGGATAAAGAGGCAGGACTGACCACTAGCAAGCAAGGATTTTTAAATGTTACTAAAACAAACAAATGAAAAGCTTGAAGCCCTGAAGAGAAGTCAGTACTAAAGTATATACAAGAGGTCTCGAATGTTTGACCCCCCAAAAAAATTGTGCTGGCTTTGCATCACAAAAGTTATGCAAACTTGCGCAAAATGTTCTTTTAAATTTACTCTCCATAACAAAACTTGTTTTCTGCTGAAAAGTTGCCTGAAAGTAATGTGCTGCTTTCCGTTACTCTGCGCCAAAGGGTCGTTCCACCGGTGGTACATGGGCATTCCCATGCAATAGCCGATGTTTTTTTATGCAAAATCCTATTTACTAACAGTAGTAAACAGTGTTTTGCCATAAAAAATAACGCGACTTTAAAACAGGTGTTAGAAAGGAGAAATGCATTTATTTCTACTAACTTTTCCCATTCTGTATGGTTGCAGCACTGTACCCCACACAATCAAAGTGTTTAAAGTTTTAAAGTTGTCTCACATCAATAAGTTGTCCTGGAAGGGCACCCTTCCAAGACAAAACTAATGCTAGACTCACAAGAAAACACCTTGGCGCCATAGTGTGTGGCACTCAGCAGCCAAATTATGCACCAGCATTAGAGAAAGATAAGGAAAGTGCCAAATCTTTGTTTATATGGTGCTCTCCCTCTCACGTAAAATGCAGCACAGCAACTTTGCATGCTGTGGTGGCTTGTGTAAAGTATCTGTTCATCTGGACCTACATTTTATATTGTTTTCTGACACACAAAACTTTCAGAAATGCAGCCCTGCCCTCAATATGGAAAACAATTCAAATTACTTGTGCACAATTCTAGATATGTACTTCCTTTTTTTCTTTTTGTGTGTGTCTGTGTGTTTGAAGTGTCCGGGAAGGAAAGTGTGTGCAATTTAATAATGCACACTAAACCTGAATAGGAAGATTTGCATGTTTCCCAAATTAAATTCCTTTCAAAAATCATTACATGAATGAGAGGTTTTGTTTCAATATCTAGCATTCTGCAATGTCTATTTTAAGTAATCTAAAAATTAGTTCCAGGGCTGTTTGTCTCTGTGTGATTAAAGTAACAGGATCAAATAAATCAATAGAGTGCTTTGTCAAGGCATAGTCAGCTTGACATTTTTAGTTCTTGGCATCTAAAACATGTAACTGTCTGCAGTGGAATTACTGTTTTTAATACCTCACATATATTTCAAGTGGGCATTGGATCAGCTCCTCGCTTGTGACTGGAAAATGTGTTATGCCTCTGATCCGTCCTCCTGATTTAATGACTTTCCTGCTTAGTTTTGCATTTGGCTTGCCCGGCAGCATACCTGCCAACTTGAAGAACAATCGATCCGTGTGGGGAGATGGCGGGGCTTTGAAGGGGGTCGGGGCTCTGAGCCACTTTTGAACCCCAACCCGCCCCCAAGCCTCCTCCTGACTTTTATTCCTGAGAGATATTGGGTTTGCCACTGCATTTTGTTTGTGCAAACACATGGAGCCGCCCTTTCTTTACAGAAGTTCATGTAAGAAAGTAACTGACTAAAATGCATTAGTAAGAAAAACATATTTTTATAAAAACATAGTTGTTCTAATTCAGCTAAAGTAAATGCACTTTTGCTGTTGTGTTCATGCAGAGCAATTTGAGTTTTATACTCTAAGGAACATTTGGGAAGGTTGATAAAACTGCCTTTTTTGCAGATAAATGTGAATTTTATATTATAAGAAACTCTTGAGAAGTTTGATAATGCTAGCTTCTCTTTGTAATGATGGTAAAGAGAAATATTCTTTGAAACCCTGATATCATTGTTAATGATTCTGTCGTATTTCCTTAGGAAAACATTTGTATACTAGCTAAGGATCTAGTTGTAAAGTTCTCACGCTGCTATTACTGAGTCAGGAACATTTGTACACAGTGATAATGGAGATTCCCCCAGCAGGGTGAACCATATATTGTCTGTAATGTAGGCCCACAAGAACCCCAATCTGGGTCCAACCCCCTCACAACTCTCAATGGCAAATCCCTCTTTTTGTAGTTACTCGTGGGCGACAGCGCATGTCCTACACTGCCAAACTGTGAGTCTATGTCTCCAACCTGGTGTGAATGTCACCACAGAATGAAGATTGTGACCTGTCACCTCACTGCTGTCCCATACAGAAATCGATGGAGAGTGTGTCTGTCCTTTGTATTATTATTGGATGTGTGCCACAATCCCACCATCAGGGCGACCATGACACTGAAGTCCTTCACCCTCCCCATAGCCAACATTTACGCTTACCGGGTGCTCGCGTTTCAACTGCATTCTACTCCAGGCTGCAAAGAGCGTGCATGTGTCAAACCTGGTTAAAAGCATGGAGGAAGGCAGTTCTTCAGTATGCATGCTTTTCCGGTCTAGGGAGATACTAAGTAGAATCCTAAGATTCTCCTCCAAAAATCACAGAAGCAGAAACAAAATCTATTGTTCTTACAAAATGTTTAATGTGGAAGAAAGAAATTGCTTTTTTCAGGAAATTAAATCTAATTGTGAAGCACAAAAAAGTGTATTAAACTGAGAAGAAATCCTTGGTAGAATAAATCTTCACTCGAACAAATCCTATGCGAAACAACTCAAAATAATACGGAAATGGTATTTTATTTAAGGTGTCAGAGCACTGTACATTAGAACCATGGTTCTAATGTACAGTGCTCTGACACCTTAAATAAAATACCATTGAGTACATGAATTACATATAAGACACAAAACAGATACATGCGTCTAAACACCAAAAGACAATTTTACAATGGTTTGCACGAAAGATGTGAAATTTGAACTAATAGCGTAGATATAATCTGCCAATATTAGCATGGAATGAGCATAAAGTATTGACAGTAAGATAGTAGAAAGAATATAGAAATTGCATAATGATATTATATAGTATAACATTATGATATCTACAGGTTGGTCAGATCGTACATCCAAGAAAAACATCCAATGGCTTTATATTCCAGTGCAGTGTAGTTAACATTTCCTGAGCCAGAATTTTTGTGAAGTGATGTGTCCTCTTAGCTAAAATGGATGCAGGGGCAGTTTTTATTCAGCAGGATCTGGAGCCAAAGCTTCCTCCTCCAGAACGTTCAAGACCAGCTTTCTGCTCAGTCTCTTGATTTTTCCCTTTTTCCAAGCCTTGCAGCCTCGATGCACAATCTCCCAGTCTCCAGGTGCGGTAAGTCGGGTGTTTGTAGTGGATCCATTGCTGACCTGTAGCCAGGAATAAGGCTGCATAGGTGGATCAGGCAGTCTTTGGAGGCAGGGCGGCTGGCACCTGACCCCTGGGGTCCATGGTGGCCATGGGTGCAGTCTCAGATGAGGCTTCAGAGAGCCCTTGATGCCTGGTATGATCCACAGGGACGGGATAGTGGGACTGCCTGCTTTACCACTGAGAGCGGGATCGCGGTCTCCTCATCAGAGGCCATGCTTTCTCTGCTAACAAGGAAAATCTCCCAGGCTTTTCCCTCTGCTAAACGGTCCTCACTTCAATCCTCGCCATGTTGTTCCGGACGCTGTTCTGGACCTTGTTGTCAGCTGTTATCAGCCGTGCAAATTTGCCCCCTTGGATTCGAGATGGGCAGCGTTCAAAATGGGGGTAGGCTTTTCCAGGTATATATGCCAAACCGCAACCCCTAGCTCAAGGAGCTCCCGGCGAGGAGCTCCTTACCAGTCGATTGCTTTTAAATCGTGTCTTGAAGAGAGATTATACAACATTATTCGCTGGTGAAGTGGGCCACCTGTTAGCCCAGTTCTACGTACTCATTTAGTCCTCTGTTGACAAAGTCCAATAAATGGATCTATTTGGATTCTCTCAGATTGAGGATGGATGCAATGTTCAATGTCACCACCACATGGGTTTTGTTTGACTTTCTCCAAAGCCTGCTATCTTATGTCATCTATTGTGTAGTTTGCGCTCCTGAAATGTTCCACCAGTTGGGCTCCTGCTGGCCCATAGCTGATCCAGTTGCAACGTTTAAAAAATCCTACTTTTAGCTTTTGCTTAGGCAGACCAACATATGTTAAATTACAAGGACATTTTATAAGATAAGTAACATCAGTGCCTCTACAGGTAGTCAATTCCTTAAACATATATTTTTTTATTTTCATGCTCAAAATCTTTGATTTCAATACAATACAATGGCAATACAAATGCAACATGCCTTGCATTTCCCATACTTGTAATATCCCTGTAACAGAGGTAGATTCCATTGTCACTAGATGGTTGGTTGATCTGGTGCTCGTAGAAAAGACCTCACTCCATAGTTCCCCAAATGTTTGCCTCTATTGAAAGCAAAGACTGGTTTACTGCCTTTGTCCAGTTAATCATGTATTCCTTCCTAGTATTTGTTTGCATTCTTTTTGATCACATTGTTTTGCCTAGAGTGGCATGATGAACCAGAAATATTGGAGTGGAAGGCATCTCTGAGCAATTGCTAGCGGCTGAGATTAAGTCAAGCATTCCATCCATTACCTTGTTGCTTTTGCAGTTGTACATTTTACAGCACAATGCCAGCTAAATGTGCTAAAAAGACAAGGTTCTGTGAGGAGCACTCATCAAACACTCCAATATCGTTTTGGCAGGGCAGGCAAGCTAGACCAACTAAAGGTATTATGAGGTTTGGCATTCCAAATAAATAAATGATTAATAGGGGAAACAAGGTGCATTGTCCATTAAACAATTTTCCTTAAAAACAGCCTAAACACCATAAGCATTAGAAGCAATGCAAAACATTTGTGAAGGCAAAGTCAATCAGCCGATTGCTGCCAAATTACAGATGATTTTCACTTCTACAATCTGCCTAGTTAGATTCTTCCACCCCTCCCATTACGTGGACAGTCATTCATATGACCGCAAACCAGCTTTGAAGAGACAGTGCTAAATAAAGTCAACTGACACAGATCTCCCAATTTCAGGAAGCAGCCAGCAGGCTAGACAAATCTAACAGGCTCATACAGCAGTGAAATAACTCATAAAAGAGAACTTACAGACCCAGACACTAGGTAAAGGGCATGAGTTTTACAGACTTGAACGTCAGAGAGCAGCAGTGAGAATGTAAGAAGAACTTCAAAAATGCATTTGATGAAATATCTCAACATGAGACATGAAATAACAGACATCAGAACAAGTGCACTCTGACACCAAGCAAACATCATACTCTTTATGTATCCTAAATGCACCATGATTTATCAATCTAATGCCAGCTGTAAACATATTTTGAAAATATGATAATGTTGTAGGCACACTCAGTTCTTTGTTTTCATACACATATTATGCTAGCAAATACTTTTTTTTCATTTTGGATAAATTGAATGCACCGACAATGGGCAGCAATTTTCATGAAAAGCACTGTTTTTGTCCTAAAAAAATTCTGACTTTCATTTTTAGCCACTACATATTTGGTCCCTTAAAATGTGCTTCTCGTTTTCATCAAGTACAGACATGTACTACTGCTACACATGAACAGATTTCCTCCATCATCCGAAGACCACCAGATCTAATCCAGGAATGACTGTAGTATGTAAATGATGGGTAACATCTTATCAGGCCAGAATTAAATCACTGATAAGTTTCATAATGCCAAGGATGCCCACAAAAACGCCAAGACACAGCATTATCCCAGGGGAACACAGCATCAAGTCAAGAATAGCTGCAATATAATAAGAATGATCTTCATTTATCCAGGGCTAGCATTGTACCAGGGAGGATCACTATCCAACCCTTACATACCATGATTATGTCAGAGTCAGCATTCATGCTGGGGGTTGGCACCATCGTGCCAAGGACGCCCACACTACATAAACAACAACCACAATTATACCAGGGCCAGCATTATGTCAATTGTGGGCATCATACATTTGTGGTATGGTAGAAGCACTCTATTTATCCATTCTTGTTTTGAACATTTGGATTTATGGGTATCTAAAGATTAAGAGCTAGCATGTTTTAGCAAGTGTGGACTATAGGGGTTTACTCTGTTTAAAGTGGTAGGGAACTATCGCTGCACGAATCTATGATAGCAATCCTTATGGTCTTGAGGATAGACAGATGGGTCTTGGATGGAGCATCTTGGTGGTTGGTTGTCCGGGATTGCCCCCTGAAATTGAATGCTTGAGACAGCCATTTTGAGCACAAATGTTGTGATGCAAACATTGGGGCATATTTACAAGTTCTGGCGCATCTCTGCAAATCAGCAGGGATGCGCCAGAACTGATGCGCCATGCGCCACCACAGATGCGCCACCACAGATGCCTCGTATTTACAATGCGGTGCACCATGGTGCAAGGAAGGGCAGATGTGTGACGCATCTTGTGGTGTACGGGCGGCGCATTGCTTGAGTCGCGTCGCAAGCGCGACGCAACTCCTGCAATGCACAGGGGCCACCCATACATAACGTGGTGCGTCACTCCTTACGCCTGCTTCAAGCAGGTGTAAGGATTTGACGCAGCGGCGTCGTAAAACTGACTCAGTGAAATCTTGTAGCTTTCACTGCGTCAATTTTACGGGGCTTCCCTATGATGGAACGCCCACCCTGCGACAGAACGCCCACATGAAACCTGACGCAGGTTTCATGTGGCGCAGGGCTTTACAACGTGACGCATCTGCCTAGATGCGTCACGTTGTAAATAAGTCGCAACATGGCGCATTGTTTACGCCGCCGCTGCGTCACAAAAGTGACGCAACGGCGGTGTAAAAGTGTCGCAAGGGGCTCGTAAATCTGCCCCATTGTCTTCACTGTTACCAGACAATTTCGTCTCGCATCTTGAATATTATATCATATCTATGAAAATGCCAACCTTCAATTTGAGATAAAAGATGTGAATATTATGTTTGAATAAATGCCTTTTAGTGTGTACATCCATTTTTGTTAATACACAATACTTATTTACATTGGAACAAAACCAGGACGTTTGTGTACCCAAGCACATCTTAGTTTTGTAAATGGTTTTATGAATTTGGCACAAAGAATACTTTGAATAAATCCTCATGCCAATTTTTTTTAAACAAAACAAGAATCCCCAAAAAAGCTTCAGCTGCAATTATTGTCTGAGCTTTCAAACGTAAATAAAAAGGATACGTTGTAATATTTACTCATTTCAGGTCCGTACATGCGGAACAGATGATGACTGGAGAGCGAGATAAAAAAGCTACTATTAACAATAAAGACATTTAGCTCTAAATAAACGCACAGAACCACTAATTTTATCGAGAGCTTTCATTCAACAATACATCAAGCAAATAATTATATAAAAAATGGTATACTGAAATCTGACAGTTGGACCATTTTGTAAATGTACATTTCCTGTTCTTTATGTACTGTAGCAAAACATAGTGTCTGGTTAGCATATAGCATTGTAAACTATTATTAATTGCGAGTCAACACAGGAGAAATTCCTATTTAAAGGGATTACTTTTCAAATGGTAATGCTGGTATAAAAGTGGCGGCTCCTTTCAGTTATAGTAATGATCTACTTAGCATCACTTTTAATGCAAATGGCCTGGGAGGGAACATCATTAGATGCTGACAAAAGCACAGCTGAAGTAACTAATTCCCACATTTAAAAAGTCAGCTTAGCACAAAACGACGTGCCATGTCACCCTATGCATTCGATTACACGGGGAAATGTTTTGATGATTTTTAAATGTATGTCTTTAAAGAGGTTGCTAATATCTCTCCATTGCATTGCCTACGTACGAGTTGTTCGTAAAAAGAGAAGATTTTGTAAAACCACAGGGGGTGCAGAAGTGCCAGTCATGCAAAACACTGGTGCCCCAAAGACAGCTACACTCCCTTTTCGGCCTGTAATTTAAGCCTGACTTTCTGCACGGGGTCATTGTTGATTGTTAGTTAATTACATCCAGTTTCAGGAGACACCACAAAGTTAAATGGAGTGGGGGTTTCATTAAATGCAATTAGAAGTTGCTGTGGCCTTGAGCTCAGCACAATTCAACTCGGTTCCTAAAACCGCACCACATTTCACGAGTGTTTATGTTTTTGTGTAAACATGGATATGATTGGTGCTCTTTTTAATCTAACCCCATTGGTTTGGGGGCAAATCGAGAGCTGCATTTCTCAAAATGTTCAATGCCAATGTGATCCTTCTGCTATTAATGGTGCAGGTGTTTGGGGTTATGCAATATTAAGGGACCTCCTCTATGAGACCGTAGGGTCAGGGAAAAAGAGGAGAAAAGGTATACAGTAGTATCAAAATTTTCCCTCATTGACCAAATTATTTGCATAAAGGAATTGCTTCACATTATTACACTATTCAGTTAAAAAAAGTACACTTTAAGAACACAACATTTTATCTCAAAAACTCATTTTTATTTGTATCAAAAATGTCTTGATTATTTTTTGTTTTTTGTATATCATTTCTTTTTTTCTACATTCAGTTCATTTAACATGTGACAAGCAGTAGACATCAGTTCTACAGTGCATATGTTCATTGATACATATATTCCTCTGCTACTTCATATATGTACTAAAACAATTATATAAAAAAAAAACACACCTAATGTCATTAAGTCCAGGGGGACACCTAATGTCATTAAGTCCAGGGGGACTTAATGACATTAGGTATGTTTTTTTTATATAATTGTTTTAGTAAATATATGAAGTAGCAGAGGAATATATGTATCAATGAACATATGCACTGTAGAACTGATGTCTACTGCTTGTCACGTGTTAAATGAACTGAATGTAGAAAAAAGAAATGATATACAAAAAACAAAAAATAATCGGGAAATTTTTGATACAAATAAAAATGAGTTTTTGAGATAAAATGTTGTGTTCTTAAAGTGTACTTTTTTTAACTGAATAGTGTAATAATGTGAAGCAATTCCTTTATGCAAATAATTTGGTCAATGAGGGAAAATTTTGATACTGGTGTTTGGGGTTATGTCCTGATCTCCATGTTTACAAATTGAAGAAAATCGCATTTCCCACAGACATTTGTCCCATAATCCCAGCTGTCTCCATTTTGTGTGCCATGAAGAGCTGTGTCTATATAACAAGGGCAACTCTATATGCCCACACTGACCAGGATAAACATGTATTATTAAATTTAAACATTTGACCCGTGGGACTCCTTCAGAAGTGGTGACCTTGTATGCATCTTTGAGGAACCTCAAATCGAATTATAATTCCAATGATGTATGTATAAAAATCCAGTTGAAATAAAGCACAGGACAAGCATTGTTTCTTTTTTTTTAAACCTATTTTTTTTATAAAAAACCGCTTCCACTGTATCAAGCAAAAAAAAGACATGCACATACAATTTGGGACTGTATAGGCAGAGTACAGTTTGTGATATCCATAGATCATATTTTGGTTATAGACAGTCTCACCATCACATGAGCATACTATTTAACCATTATAACTGTGCAAATGCAGTTCATAGATTTATGTTCGTAAGTCCAATACTCTACATAACAAATAAACAACACTACTAATCATCCCAACTAGGGAATAAGTCCCTGCCCCCCCTCCAATTCCCATCCCCCTCCCTCACCCACGTGACAGAGGCAGACCTACCCCAACCTAGAAAATCTAGTAGAAAAGTTGGTGACTCACTCATAACTAGTATGTGAATCATACATTCATGTTGTGAGAAGGTGTATGGGGTTGTAACTCTTCAGGGTGCATTAAGTCGAGTATAGTGCCCAAAGTGCCATGCTCGCTATCCATTTCACTCTCATTCGTTGTTGTGGACATTTCGGTCAACATCTGCCCCCAATCCAGGAGATCAGTCTCTGCATTGTCATCCGTCCGCACTATCTTAAGGTGACACTCCTCTGCTACCCCCCATTTGGACAAGCATTGTTTCTATCATAAATGCATTAGACAAATTCATATACAAAGCAGTGTGAAATAAGCGTTCATAGTCCAGACAACGCAGTGTTCATATTGTGAACACAATTACAACATGAATAACGAAAGAGCTATACAATTCCCAATGGTTACGTCTGTTATTTCAAACAGTTCACATCCAGGGTAGTGTGAAACAGTAGACAATCCCTTAATTTTAAGTGTAAAAATCAACCAAAAGGGAGGGGTTTTTAACATTTCAACCCCATCTCATGCTTAGGATTTCATCAGGACATAGTCATCTGACTACCACACCTGCATATGAAAGAGACAGAAACAGGAACATTCTAAATCCTTATGCTAAATCCTAGTAGCTTTCTATTAACACTATTCAATGCATTACTCACCACCTTATTTGGGAATTCAATAGTAATTCTGGAATTCATCATTGCACCTTCAAACCATCTATGATGAAATCAAAACCACCTGTTTATTATTTACTCTAACGGTGAATAGTCAACCATTGTTAAAAGTTAGGCTGAAAACCGTCAACATTATCGGCGCCCTCTTGCTTTCCTTAAACCTTTTGTGCGCGTAAAACAGCCGCCATTTTGGACACCATGGCTTCCCTGCTCTCGCCGAGAGCCAGCGCGTCTCTCTCTCTCTCTCCTAACTTCGCTGGCAACCCCCCCCTGCTTGCACCTGCCTTGAGTCATAAACCCCTCTTCGGCGCTGCTCTGCCCCAGGCCCTCATCCTGTTCCCAGCGCGACACCTCCCTGCTTCCCCGTCATGACCCCCGGCCCTTTTGATGCAACCCCCTTTTCCCCGTGTGCCCGTTTGTCTTCCCCGTTCCCAGGCCGACACCTAGCTCTGCCGATACCAATCTCTTGCCCCTCCCCATACTATAGGAAGCTTCCCTCCTCAAAGGACCCCCGAGATGATCAAAGCCCCCCCATCCCACGAGATCCGATCGAAACCCGCACACTCCGTGAATCGGCGGAATACCCAGCTGCGCGATGATCATCACCTGTTGTGAACGGGGCGGGGACTTCCACTGTAGCCTTGCATGGGAACGGGCTGGGAAGGGGGGGATTCTGAGGATGTCTTTCCGTACATCAAAGTATCAACGAGAATGTGTTACATGTAATAAAGAGATCAACTTGTGTATAAGAGGCCAGGCCTCCGGGATGCAGTTAGAGCACCTCAGAACGATACCTTCTGTCCGTTTTCGTTGTGTTCTCCTCCGGAGCGAATAAAAACCTTGTTTCCTGCCTTCCAGTCTCCAGCGCCTGCCTCTTCAATAGTTTAACTTCTTTGTGGGTTCAAGAGGCGACATCGCCGGGCAATAATTAAGGATCTTATATTCTGGTTGGTAGTGCCCCCCCAGTTTGTATTTTTCCACAATTGGCGTCCCAAGCGTGGGGCCCATCAGCGACCCATGGATCCAGTGGGAGAGGTCCTGACGACAAAGTGAACGACTGCAACGATCGGGAACGCGTCTGTCCGATAGACCCTCGTCTGACAGCCGATCATCCGAACTTCACTGGTTCCGAACAGACCTCTCTCGAGTGATCTACGGTCCTGACTGGGAACCATCAGGAGTGCCGCGAGGATAACGAAGAAGAGAGGACGATCGGGCGCTGGATTCGGAAGTCAGGAAACTGTCCATGCGGTCCGGGTAAGGTCGTGTTACCACGACAAATTGCGAAAAAAATTGCTTGATTGTTAAATACTAGTATTGCTCTTTTTGTTTATTTGGAGATTCACTGTCTGCAAACGGAGAAACAACAGGCTCTCTCTTTGCAAGCAGTGGAGGATAGGTAGGGCAGACAACCGTGCTTATTTTTCTCCCCCACTCAATAGTCACCTGAAACTGAGCTGTTGTTCACAAACTATTGTTTCCTGGAGATTCCCTGTCTGCAAACAGGGAAGAGACCACCCTTTTTGCAGATAGTGAAAAGGGTAGGTAACGCAGATCTTTGCGGACCTACTCATTCTCCCCATTGTTATTTATCGGTCTTTTGTTATCTTGATCTATGAGGGATTCACTGTCTGCAAACGGAGAAACAAAGGTCTCTCTCTTTGCAAGCAGTGGAGGATAGGTAGGGTAGCAGCCGTGCTTATTTTTTTCTCCCCCACCCTATAATTGCTTGAAACTGAACTGTTGTTCGCAAAATTATTGTTTCCTGGAGATTCCCTGTCTGCAAACAGGGAAGAGACCACCCTTTTTGCAGATAGTGAAAAAGGTAGGTAACGCAGATCTTTGCGGACCTACTCATTCTCCCCATTGTTATTTGTTGGTCTTTGGTTATTGTGATCCATGAGGTATTCACTGCCTGCAAACAACGTAGAATAGAAATATTCTGTCTAGTCTTTGCACCTAGTGATAAGATAGGCAGTGCTGACTTTTTAGTCCCTCGTTACGAGCCGTCATGTCTGTCTTCTCCCCACTGATTAGTAGCCTGTTTAGCCCGGACCGCTTATTAGAGATGGACCATCCAGCCCCACTGGAAGGCACCCCTAATAAGGACATGTTCATGAAGCATGGATTGACCGCTATTGCCTATAGTAAACTATGGCATAAATATACAAAACAGGGTCAAGAAAGTCAATGGCCCCTGATAGGATCCTTCGATGATGATAAAATAAAAACGCTAGAAACTGCCCTAGGTAAAAACAAGACAACACCTACTATGCTTGATAGCTTCGGCATGTGGCGAAAAGAAACTGAACAGCGTAAAAAGAAAACTGAGAGTAGGTTGGAAAAAGAGCTGCAAAAAGCAGCCCACCTAGCTGCTCAGAAACTAAAAAAGGAGATAGAGGAAAGAGAGAAAGCTAAACAGAAACTAGAAAGGGAAACGCCAAGCCAGTGTCCGGTTAGAACCCCCTCCATGCTCTACCCTGATTTACCCTCGAAACGACAAGCCAATGAGGACCTGCTGTTAGGTCCCCCTATCATCTACATGCCCCCTCCATATGCCCCTTCTCAACCCTTGGCGCAGCACGCGCCACCCCCAGGTACAAACGAAGGTACCGCCACAGCGTCGGCCCCAATGGCCTCTGTGCCAGCCGAACCCCTTGTATTAAAACCCGCATCAACAACAACGTTAAACGAGCATGAGACTCGAGGGGCTGGCCTTGCAAGAACAAACAGGCTAGACAAAGATGAGCGAGCGGGGATCGACAAAATAGCAAGGACACTGGTAGAAAGGAAGGATGATGAAGAGTACATCACAGATATGTTCAGCTCGTATACAGGGAGTCACAGACGACATTTTACCGTACGACTGTGTTATCATGTCTTGAATACATACGAGGACCGATATCGAGACAAAGGTCCCGAGAGCCTAAGGACTCTGTACCGGAAGGTCGATATCGGGGATGAGGGCGAGTGTGATGTGTCGGACCTCCTTACGCGTACGCTTGAGGTTTTCCGCCACCTCACTGAACGAAAGCCGGGAGCTAAATCCGCGGCCCCCGTAGTGACCGAACCACCAACCGAGCAATCTAACACCATGATGCCGATACGTGAGGCTGCCCCTTACTGGGTTCCCCCTCGAGGTACAGGGACTCACGATGATGCAAACAACCAAGATGCAAAGGGAAGGGTAGTATACAACTGGGTCTACCAGCCATGGGACCGGCAAGAGATACTGACATTCCGGAAATCTCTACCCGACCTACGTAAAAACCCCACTGCCTTCTATACTGAATTGGGTACAGCCCTGGGTTCAACTATCATGACCCTGGCTGACATCGACTTGTTCTTCGGGTTATGTCTACCAGCTGATGTGTGGAAGCAAATCCGGAAAGTCGACCACCTTGAGCTGTTCGGACATACCTGGCCACAACTCGATGACTTGGACAAACAACGGGGACCAGGACAAAAGCCGTTGAAATCCATTCTAGACCTCCCAGATAAAATTGTAGAGAAATTAAAAACCCTAATCCCAGAAAAGAAAGTGGACTGGTCGATAGTAACAGCCTGTCGCCAAAAACCCCAGGAGGATGTATCGGAACGGTGTTCTCCGATTACAGCGGCCAGGACATGACCACTGCAACCGGACACCATCTGTTTGTCCAGAATTATGTTAAGGGCCTATCATTGGACATCTCCCAGAAACTACAGGCCAGCGAGAGTAGTTGGGCAGCCTCCAAACCTACAGCGATTCTCCAAATGGCCCAATATTATGAGCATCAGAAAAATGAAAACGATAGGGCGACAGAGAAAAAGAAGAAAGACTTAAAAGAGAGGGTGATGATTGCCAAACTGCAAGGGGTGACTATAGGACGAGACCAATACCGGGGAAACTACCAGACAAACGTCCCTAAGACTGCATTTCCCCAGGACCGCACTCTGACTCCCTACAGTGGACGCACAGACCTTAGAGATGACCAGTGCGCTTTCTGCAAAGGGACTGGCCATTGGAAATCCCAGTGCCCAGTCCTCCTGGAAATGATCAGGAACAGAGACCCCAGGGATGTAGCAAACGGACCGAGACCTAAGGGACCACAACGAGGGCCCCCAAATGACGCGACTAATGACAGATCAAGCAGACCGAATACGTTCGATCGACCCAGACAGAACCAATATCAACAATCTGACTATGACGACACTCACACCTTTGCATAGGACAGCCAAGGGCGAGGGAGGGATCCAGTCGAGCTCTATGTTGACCAGCAGGGCCCTTATGTCACTGCTAAGGTCCTGGGTACCAAGTCTCCATTTCTGGTAGACACTGGCGCAACACGTAGTGCGTTATCTAAACGACTGATTCCAAGGGCACCCTTGTCTGGCTCACTCATAACATCGACAGGTTTCGATGGAACGCCCTCCACCAACCCTTTGTCTGCCCCGATTCTCTTTGACGTAGAAAACAACACCACTGACACCACGTTCTTGCTTTCCTCCAATAGCCCTGACGCCATTATGGGACTTGACTTACTGAAACACTTCCGAGCGACGATTAGGTGTTCTCAAGATGGAGTTCGAGTGTTTCTTTACGACAACCCCGTTCTGCTTAAACATTGTTCCCCCCGACACATGTTTTCCATCACCGACGTCGACGCGTCCCTGCTTGACACCCTACCTCCGTATCTGTGGGCCAAAGCGGATTCGGACGTAGGGCGTATGTTAATTGACCCAGTGCACATTACTGTCCGACCAGACGCAACACTCCCAAAACTCCCACAATATCGGATATCGCCAGAAGGTGAGAAGGCATTGGTAAAGATTATCCAGTCACTGATAGACGCAGGAGTGGTAGAGGAAGTGGTTAGCAACGTTTGCAACAGCCCTATCTTGCCCATTATCAAGAAGCAGGGAGAGGGAGATGAGAAAGCATACCGTTTCATCATCGACCTCCGAGAGATCAACAAAGTGGTGGTACCCCAGTACCCTGTGGTCTCAGACATCACCACCATCCTGACCTTGATTCCATCCACTGCCACCACCTTTTCCGTCATCGACCTCAAGAACGCATTCTTCTCCATCCCCATCCACCCAGACAGCCGATATCTCTTCGGCTTTACCCTAAAATCCCGCTCATATAGGTTTTGCCGAGCCCCTCAAGGCTACACGGAGAGCCCTAGCATCTACAGCCAGGCCCTCAAAAGGCAACTAGACCAAGTCCGGTTACCCGACGGGGTGGTGTTGGTACAATATGTCGATGACATCCTTTTGGCAGCCGACACCACCCCTCTAGCGGTTACCGCCACCATTCAACTCTTGCACTTCCTTGCGGAAAATGGCCACAAGGTCTCCAAGAAGAAGTTGCAATTCTGCCTACCCCAGGTCACTTACCTAGGTCACCTCCTGTCCAAAGATGGACGGAAACTCACCCCTGATCGAATCCAGACCATTCTAGACACCCCTGTCCCTAAAACCCAGAAGCAGGTCCGCTCCCTATTAGGCCTCACCTCCTTCTGCCGACAATGGTTGCCAAACTTCAGCCTCGTTGTAAAACCACTGCTCTCTCTCCTAAACAAAGACGTCCCTTTCCCACTCCCTTGGACTCCTGAGTGTCAAACCTCCTTCACAGAACTACGAGATGCCCTTTGCTCAGCCCCTGTCCTGGGTACCCCTGATTACAGAAAGCCCTTCTCCCTTTACACTCACGAAAGGGAGGGGTGCGCTTTATCTGTCCTAACCCAGGCCATCGGTCCTAAGCAACGACCGTGCGCTTACTTCTCTGCCACTCTTGACCCTGTCGCCAGAGCCTTGCCTGCCTGCCTTCGAGCTGTAGCTGCTGCTGCAGTCTCTATCCGACAGAGTGAGGGGATTGTACTCTCGAATTCCCTCACGGTACTGGTACCCCATGCAGTCGACACCCTCCTGAACCAAACCAAGACGCAACATCTGACGAGTGCACGACTGACTGGATACGAACTAACCTTGCTTGCCCCCCATATCACTCTGAAAAGATGCACCACACTGAACCCAGCAACTCTGTTACCCTTGCCAGAGAACGATCCCAATGTGCACCCCGTACATGACTGCGTGACTCTTACGGACGAACAGACCAGGAGTAGGGTCGATCTCAGAGACACAGCTTTCCCTGACCCCGACGGGGAGTTGTGGGTGGACGGTTCTTGCATCAAACTCTCCGATGGTACCACTTCCGCTGCCTATGCAGTCACCACGGCTCGAACTGTAGTAGAAACAGCCCGCATCACCCAGCGATCTGCCCAGGCAGCGGAACTGATTGCTTTGACGAGAGCCTGCATCCTGGCAACAGGAACCACGGCGAACATTTACACCGACAGCCAGTATGCCTTCGGGGTGGTTCACCATTTTGGGCTCCTCTGGAGGGAGAGAGGATACTTGACCTCACACGGCACACCCATTCTGCACGGGGATTTAGTCTCCGCCTTAATCGAAGCTGTCCTCCTCCCCAACAAACTTGCCGTTATCAAATGCCAGGCACACAAGAAGGTGACAGACATTATTGGACAGGGAAATGCACTAGCCGACATCACCGCCCGAACGACAGCTGAAAATAGAACGACAACACGTATGTACGTGACCAGGTCACAAGCAGAAAACTGGACTGACGCCAAGGACACAATTAGAGACATACAAACGGCTAGCACACAACACGAATTGACTGAATGGGCACGGGTGGGATTGAAAGACGATGAAGGCTGCTGGCGGACAAAAGACACGAACAGATGGTTGCTACCTGATTCATACTTGATTCCCATATTAACCATGGCACACTCCCCTGCCCACATAGGATCAGCCCCCATGATCGAACTTGTCTCCAGGGTTTGGCACAATGACAAGATCCCAGATTCCGCCAAACGCCTGGTCCAACAATGCTTAATATGCCTGCAACACAACCCCGGGAAGGGAACTGTAGTACCCCGGGGGGGATTTGGGGTCCCGAACCACCCATTTGAAGTCCTGCAGATGGACTACATCCAGCTAGACAGATGCCAAGGCCTGAAATATGTACTTGTCGTGGTGTGCGCATTTAGCAAATGGGTGGAAGCATATCCAACTCGTGACAACACCGCTATGGCCACTGCAAAGGTCCTGTTAAAGGAGTTTTTCCCCCGTTATGGCCTCTGTCGTGTTTTATGGAGTGATAATGGCCCCCACTTTGTAGCCAACGTTATCCAGCTCATCCTAAATGGGCTGGGTATCAAACAGAAATTCCACGCAGTCTTCCACCCTCAATCTGCTGGGCTTGTCGAACGCCACAACGCCACACTAAAGCTTAAACTGGCCAAAATAGTGGCTACGACGGGCCTGAAATGGCCAGACGCCCTCCCATTGGCATTGCTATCGATGCGCTCTACCCCCACCCGACATCACTTAACCCCTTATGAAGTTGTCTTCGGTCGACCCATGAGCGTCTGGTCTGCCCCAAAACCAACGTCCATTCATGACGTTCCGGATGTCCTAATGTCTGATTATCTGTACAAATTGACTGAAACTTTGTCTGTCCTTCATCAGCAGGTGCAGCAGGCCATCCCCGATGCTTCCAGGGGTCCGGGTCACGCCATCCAGCCGGGGGACTTCGTGCTGATCCGAAACTTTCAGCGATCAAAGAGTTTGGAACCCCGGTGGACGGGCCCCTGGCAAGTGCTGATCACCACTCGGACCGCACTTCGAGTGGAGGGGAAGAAACACTGGCTGCACGCTCATCACTGCAAAAAGGTCTCTCCAGCCCTGGCCACGACAGACACCGTCAACACCCAAGAAGAGCTCCTGAACCGGGACCGACCATCGTTGAACTGCTACCCTGATACAGAGACACTTGAACTTTCAAAACATCCTGACCCCACTGTGCCATCTCGAGAAGGGTATTTCCTGCGTCGAAAGGAGGGAGCTTCGGCTAAGTAGGCCACGGACTAGGTTAAAGAATCTCAGAACGGTGACCCAAACTACCAAGGGTTACCTGGAGAGAAGCTAAAACTGAGTCTGTGGTCCTGCCCACTACCGAGCACCTTGAAGACGAAGATGATGGAAGCGCCAGATAAGAAGATGATGGAAGCGCCAAACAAGAAGCCGACTGAGACAACAGGAAATACCCACTACAGAAATCCGAGAACAGACAGACTCCATAGCTCAAAGACAATTGCACTCTTCATCGTAATCCTCCTCTGTTTTCTCCTCATGACTACGCTCTGGATTATGGAAGAACACGCACCTGCTCACGAAACATTCCTAACCACTGCTCAGCCTACCACCATGAAGGAACATTATCTAATTTCGCTCTCTCCTCAACTAAGAGAGAGGCGAAAGGAGTTTTGGAACAACTCTTTCGTGCAGCTACTTCACCAGCACAATCTTGCCACCAACGCCACCAACTGCTGGATCTGTGGGTTGCTACCCCATGCCACTGGACATTCAATACCATTCATCCCTTCACCCTTCTCCGCCCACGGCTCCTGCCTTGCCTGGCTGATCCTCCTGCAAGAGAGCTATACGGGAAATGCCACTTCCAGCAGAGCTGCAGCACATTCTTCTCATGGGGCCGGGCGAAACAAGACAAAGACACACTTCTGCCCGCTGACCCCCAGCGACTCAATCCAAATGGACATTCCGGCCAAAGAACGAATCGAAATGCAGGTGTTCAACAATCCAACCAGACCCACCTTCTCCTATCTGCGGAAACGAACGGCTGCCACTCTGACTGTGGCCCTGACGGTCATCAACGTCACAGGCCACATGTGTGTAGAAGGACTTGGGACACAGCTGGTGGGTCACAGCGCTTGCCGCTTTACCAGAACTTTGGACTCCACGGATCCACCTTCCTTTGTGTCATCCCCAAACATGTATTTCATCTGTGGCACGAAGGCCTACACCTGGCTCCCCAAAGGCTGGGGGGGCACTTGCTACATCTCCTTCGTCCTTCCTCCAACTTATGTGGCCCCAGCGAATCACCACAGACAAAAACGAGCCAAAGACGTTGAGCAAGCCGACTCAACAGGGGCACAGTTCCTCGATGCTATGAAAGGACTCGTCCCCCTCTGGGGCCCGATGGCAAACAGCCGTGCCATCCGACATTTGACTCAGGCAGTCGAGACAACCATGAACATCACAGCGGGCATCTTTGCCAACAACACTGCCGAGCTCCAAGCGGTCCGTTTGGTGGCTCTTCAGAACCGCCTCGTTCTAGATGTGGTTCTGGCGGACCGTGGAGGAGCATGCCGCATTATTGGGGCCAGCTGTTGTACATACATACCGGACAACTCACCCTCAGTGTACAAAGCCATCGAACATCTTCACAGACTCTCTTCGGAAGTCCACCAAGAGCAAGAAGAATGGTCGCTTGGTGGTTGGTTCTGGGACACCGTCAAAAGCTGGGGCTGGAGACTGCTCACCATTATCCTGATTCCCGTAGTTGTAATATGTGGCCTATGCTTAGGAATTCAATGTTTGCCACCTATGTGTTCTTTATGTGCGAGTTGTATTTTTCCCAAAACTGTGGACATTGGAAGCGAACATATGAGGGCATTATATGATACCGAAGTTAGGAATTTGATGAAAATTGACATTGAGTAAGCAAGTTGGCTAGATATGTTGAAAAGGGAGGACTGTTAAAAGTTAGGCTGAAAACCGTCAACATTATCGGCGCCCTCTTGCTTTCCTTAAACCTTTTGTGCGCGTAAAACAGCCGCCATTTTGGACACCATGGCTTCCCTGCTCTCGCCGAGAGCCAGCGCGTCTCTCTCTCTCTCTCCTAACTTCGCTGGCAACCCCCCCCTGCTTGCACCTGCCTTGAGTCATAAACCCCTCTTCGGCGCTGCTCTGCCCCAGGCCCTCATCCTGTTCCCAGCGCGACACCTCCCTGCTTCCCCGTCATGACCCCCGGCCCTTTTGATGCAACCCCCTTTTCCCCGTGTGCCCGTTTGTCTTCCCCGTTCCCAGGCCGACACCTAGCTCTGCCGATACCAATCTCTTGCCCCTCCCCATACTATAGGAAGCTTCCCTCCTCAAAGGACCCCCGAGATGATCAAAGCCCCCCCATCCCACGAGATCCGATCGAAACCCGCACACTCCGTGAATCGGCGGAATACCCAGCTGCGCGATGATCATCACCTGTTGTGAACGGGGCGGGGACTTCCACTGTAGCCTTGCATGGGAACGGGCTGGGAAGGGGGGGATTCTGAGGATGTCTTTCCGTACATCAAAGTATCAACGAGAATGTGTTACATGTAATAAAGAGATCAACTTGTGTATAAGAGGCCAGGCCTCCGGGATGCAGTTAGAGCACCTCAGAACGATACCTTCTGTCCGTTTTCGTTGTGTTCTCCTCCGGAGCGAATAAAAACCTTGTTTCCTGCCTTCCAGTCTCCAGCGCCTGCCTCTTCAATAGTTTAACTTCTTTGTGGGTTCAAGAGGCGACATCGCCGGGCAATAATTAAGGATCTTATATTCTGGTTGGTAGTGCCCCCCCAGTTTGTATTTTTCCACACCATCACCGAGCCTACCAGGTCAATCCATCACCAAATACCATGAGAAAATCTGTATACCTTATATGCCACTTGTAAAATGTCAATTGACTATCATACACATGCTCCAAAATCCTCCCAGAGGTGAGCAAAAACTAACAGATTATAAAACCAAATTGTGAGTAGTGGGATCTATCCACATATACATGAAATTGGCTGGTAAATCTAAGTGACACAAACTTGGAATCATTTATATCAAGGATTTCATTAAACTTTGCGGATGCGGCTGTTGATTTGGAACAATCCCAATGGAAAATCAATCAACATGTAATTATGGATTGCCTTAAATGAGATTGAGATCAAAATACCATCACGTTCATAAGTTAAAATCTGCTTTACTGTCCTAGGCAGGCCAACATTCTCTATTAATCCTAGTAGTGCAAACAAGTCTGATAAGATCTGGCTGAAGCATGCCTTCCTAGAGGGTAGGTGGCTGAAGAGGGATACGGCCGAACCCTTGAAGCCCATTAACAGACAGATTTTGCTGCTGCAATCCACCGAGGGTATAGCGCCTTACTGGCTGCAAAAATCAAATCAATGGGAAAGGGTACTACTGTTGAGGTTTAGACTGGGCACAATTTTGAGTTTGTTCTGTTTTCCTTTGGGGCAGTATGGGGTGGTCAGTTCCACCTTTTGTCCATGTAACAATGTTCCCCCCGAAACTTACTAAATTTTATTGTTTTTATAAATATTATGTAAAGTACATTACGTTTTTTTCTACCTATTTTGAAAGTCAATGATATCAGATCATGCAGAACAGTTCTCCTTTTTCTTCAGACACTTGGCGGACCAGCTACATGTGCTGCTGTAGGAACCTTCTTAAAATGTGTTGTTTACTGCTGAAATAGTATGTATTTTTAATATTTTTATGCAAATCAATTTTATTGTTAATCTTTTGACTTTATGTCTGCTTATGTTTACTTTTATGATTAAGATTTTACTCGAATAAAGTATTATTTGATTTGACTTGATTTGATTTGAGCTCGGACGAACCAAAAGTTACTACAAAAGTGGCCATACCTATTGCAGAGCAGTGGAAGGCCCTTTGTTAAGGTTGACTGGCCACCTTTCTTGGCCCAGTTAGTGTTAATCGTGTAAAAATAATGGAAATATGATGAGATAATACTATCAAAACATTTTCTGCATTATTTAGCGAACCCAGTCATATAATTTGGTCCTCCTTTGCCACTAAGTCCAGTGGACCTTTTGTTAGTAACCATGCTGCATGGGCTGTGAGTTAAATCTTATCTGTCACTGAAAATCTACAATGTCAATACCTTGTACATAACTATTAGGATTATGATTTCCTCCTATGATTATAGCCTAGCACCTATACGAGTATAAGGCTTTCAGACTTGCTCAGGGTAACTGTGAACCAGAGTGTTACAGGAGGGATTTCACCGGAGGGATGGCAGTTACAGGGCCTGCTCTGAGATGTACTTCATATGTGTGAATGGTTATTATGATTATGGTCATTATGGTTCATAATACATGTGATGGCATTTTGTGAATAAGATAGAGCGGGTGTTGGTAACTGCTGGATAGGCTTGTGGGTCCTATCACATTCTAACATGTATTACTCAGGGTCTTCTGAAGGGGTATCTGACAAGGCCCATGTTTTTTCTTTTCCAAACATGTTCTTCACACTCTTCGATGTTGCTATTCTCATGTGAAAATGGTGCAAACAATTAGTTCTTAAGTGTCACTCTGTACCTAACATGGCTCCCAAAGAGAAGCTGGTCAGAGTGATGGCCACAGGTCAATTGTGTTAAGTTGCTCGGACCTGACAAATGACTATGGAAGGACCCCACCTGTGTGTTTTGGCCATAGAAGCAGGCCTCAATGGTATAAAATGTATCTCAATGATCCCCCTTGCAGCTAGGAATCCATATTGCATGTTGCCTGTTGTTTAAAGGATCAGGCTTTCAGAATTTCTGGCACAGGTGTTTTGAGAGGGACACACCCTCTGGCCCTGACATTTTAAGGGAGCCAGGCGTGTCAGACATATTTCCAAATGGCTACTAAAAAGAACAAAATATATGTTATCAAATACGTTGACAAATGTCAGAATTTGTTCAGAACGTTTGTTTATGGATGCCAGAATCTCTTTCCACTTTGTGGTCACGCCGTGATATGGGCAAGCAAGCAATACCTCCCTGATCCCTTCTAATCTTCCAAGCCATGAATAGAGATTATCATAGAAAGCCCCTTCTGTCCCCTCCATCTCCCTCCATATTTAGCATAAGGTTAGTGTCAAGAAGTCCTGGGGCTTGCTTTTTTCCCTATTAATTTCTCTATGTGATACAGCAGATTTTATACCTCGCTCCTGCCTGGAATGTAAATCAGCGACATTGTTTTGTATTGTTAATTGGTGACTACTGTTTGATTGGAACATGCACTAGCTGCTGTGATTTCCCTTTTGAGGTCATGTGCTTCATAATTAACATGGCCTGGCTTTCAGCACTCAGGGTCACGTCCATCTGGTGTGGAAAAACATCTGATAATTGTTTCTGATTTCTTATTTTCACCAACCACTATTCTTTTCTATGGAGTTCTTTCTTTACCTGGGCAAATTTGTGTAATTGTGTAGAATGTGTGCAAAATCATAGCCCAAGTCTATGAGTGCAAATTACGCACACGTGACTTTGTGAACTAGCTGTACTATATACTGGCCTAAAGTAAGACTTTTTTTACCGATTTGACACAGTCATAGTCGAAAAGCATTCAAAGACATGCATGCAATTCTTGTAAGACCCAGTTATTTGGGGTGCTGTCCTTTATGACCTTATACTTGGTGGGCAACATCCTCAATATATTGTCATTGCATGAAGAACAAAAAGAGCCACTACCTTTTTACCATCGAGAATAACAAAATATGGATATTTTCAATGGGCGAGTTAAGTGTACGATCTTTAAAAAGACAAACCATCTGCGTCCTCTTTTTTTTCTTGCAATATCAGGTTTGGTCAATCGGAGAAAATGTTGCCATATTCTTCCACAACTAATTTTTAAATATCACGTGTGTTACATATGCGCGTAGCTCCTAAAATAAAACGAGAAAAAGTGCCCTGAATTAAAAGGTTCTGCATTATTTATAAATCCAATGCATTAGAGCAAAAAACTTCTTATTTAGCATCACTCTCTAGTACCACCTTAGTGTTTTGTAAATTTGGCCTCATGACATCTGTAGCCTGTTTTTCAGCCTCTTGCAATAATAAAATGCATACAAATATATATAGATGTCTAAATACACGGAGAGGATATGGGTCAACTCTTTATCCATTGGTCATTAACATTTTGCTTCCAACCACCGCAGCATAGTATATTAGGTCAGCCCACGTCAGCCTTTGGCACTCTTACTTTGTGATTGACAACCTATTGCCTGACCACATATGCACTTGTGCTATTACTTTCGTTTGCTAGTGTTTTTCTTTCCATTCTTATCCTTTTTTATTGTTTTTGACGTATTGGCTGTGTTTAAACTATGATTTCAGGTTGCCATAATTCAAATCCAATTGTGTCTTTTCTTTGCACCGTTACAAAGCTAGACATCTGTGATAGTCATTAAAACTAAAGTAGTTATATGCCTCTACTAAGTGAACTTGCCTTCTAAGAAGCACCTGTATGTTCCAACTAAAATAATATTCAATGGTTAATTTGTTTCTAAATTCAAAATGTTTTGCAAGTGTATGGCATTTAGTTAGTTGTATTTTTTTTCTTTACATATTTTAAAAAAATCATCACACTAGCTTGAGATGCTCTACTTTTTGGATTTGCAATCCTAGAATGTTTTGTTGTTCCTAATCCTCCAACAAAAAGTTGAAAACCTAACACCAAACTCAGGTAGCCATAATGCAAATTTGATGTTGTAGCCTCCATTATATTATGGTGCCATTTGCCATAAACTACTAAATGAAAGTGATGTCCTTTTAGTTTTGGAGACAGGCAAGGTTTTGGAGAAAGAAGGCAAAGCTGGTTTCCTTTACAAGACATTCCATTTTTTTAAATTAGTTTGAGCTTAGGTACCATAACAAAATATGACTCTTTTTCTAACTTGCATATTAGCATTTCTACAACTAGTGAGGCAAATCTGTCACAAACTGGTGCAGGTATTGAGGATTGTACTCTGATTTGCTGAAGCAACAAGTGATCAGAAACAAGAGTAAAGCTGTCCTAACACAGCTCACTCTGAAATTGTTTTAGACTTTGATGTTGGAGTTTTATTAACCCCTCTAGTGATGTGTGTCTCTACATGAACCCTTGTCTGGAGAGGGGTCAGTCAAAAGGTATTTATTATAAATCATTAGAAACACTCCAATAAAAGATTGGAAAAAGTGTTTATTTACAAAAGTAATGACAGCCTCCCAGCTACATCAGCTGTTGTAGACATTACCTAAGAACAAAGTCAACTGACACATTCAACAGTTATTGAAGTGTTTGTAAGTACCAACTAACAGAACAAGGTGGATGTGGGGAGGAAGGAAAAGTACATTAGTATATACTTGAACAGATAGATATAACATCTAAAATACTAAGAATTTTGACAAGCTTGTATAATATAAATATGTTAGGCAATTATGCTGTGGATAAATTACAACATTTCTCTTTCCCATAAATAAAAGAAGATAGGACTCTTGTAGTGTGGAAAATGTAATCCTTATGCCAAGCAGGAACCACATGAGCTCTGACACTGCAGCCATGTCCATTAGCACTTGACCCACCTTGGAACCTTACATGGGTACACACAATTTCTTGATATTGATAACAAGGTGTTAATTTGTACATGCCCTATGTTCTACCATCTACCAAAGTTACTACATTTTTTTTAACGTCTAATATTTTCATCTGGTTTAGAAAACTTGCTACCACATCTTTGGCGGGAATCAGGCAGTTTGATCATTACCAAATCCCCCACTTTCAAATTACCTGTCTTGCATCCCTGTTTATGGTCATACCTTTTCCTGTACCATTCCTGAAGGCTTTTGACTTGATTACTCATTTTGTATCTATGTACCCATCTGGGTTCTACACCACCAAGCCATTTCGGGGTCACCTTTATACCATTGAGTGCTAAAAATGGTGACACAATAGTATCTGAATTTGGTGTTGTATGATGGGGCGAGATAATTTTTTGAAGTGTCTAGTCTGCTAGGACTTCCTGCAATGTGTGCCAGTTGAAAGAAATCCTTAATCATATGGTTAACACGTTTCACTAAACCGTTTGCTCTCTGGCAATAAAAAGCAATTTTATGGTTTTCTATAGAACATTTTTCAAACAATTCTTGCATTTCTTCTAAAGTGAATTGAACGCCATTGTCGGTTACATTGGTACTTGGTAAACCTTCTGTCATAAAAGCATTAGTTAAGAATTTCATGAGAGCCTGAGTGGTTATGCTACTAACCACTTTGGTGATAATCCAATAAGAATATTAGTCTACTAGTACTAGCATAAATGTACCGGTCAACATGGGGATTTTAATGGACCAATGATATCAAGCCCAAGTTTATCCCATGGCTTTGATGGCACAGGAGATAACGGTGCACATCTGGTAATCTTGCTTTTATCTCTCAAAGCACAGATAAGAAATTCATTTACCTTATTTCTACAATCCTTCCTTACTTAGCAACCAGTACATGGCTCCGACTTTAGATTTAGTTAGACTACTACCCAAATAGCCTTCATACGCCAATTCGGCTATCCTATCACACAAGTCCTTAGGTGGTACCATCCTGTCCCCTCTAATGACTTTGTTATTAATTATGCTCAATTCTTATCAAACAGCCCAAAGATTCTTGAGGTCTTGATCTAAATTACTTGGCTTCAAAGGCCAACCCTGTAAATCTTCTCCTTAACACTTAAGAAGGTTAAATCATTCATCATGCAAGTATCCCACTCCTCTTTTGTGATGCCAGGAATATTAGTCATAAGTATAGATTCTTCTGTCTTGTTTCCATCTATCTCTTTCCCTTTGCACGGTAACCTAGATAAGCAATCAGCTGCGGAGTTCTCTGTACCTGGGACATACACTGTTTTGGAATTGTATACCTCCATTCAAATAAGGCAATGAGCTACTTGAGGAGTATTATTCTCCCTCCCTTTTGCGGAAATTATATAAAACAAAGGCTTATGATCTGTGCGGACAGTGAAAGGTAAACCCCTTAGAAACGATTTCAAATGTAAAATAGCACAAGTCCAAGCGAGTGCTCCATGCTCCACAGTGGAATAGTTGTGGTCAGCATCTTTTAATTGCCTGGATTCAAGCGAAATAATTTTCTCTTCACCATCTGCCATTTCTGAAAAAGAGGTTAATTCCATTCCCACTAGCGTCAGTGGTTAGGATAGTTTTATACCTGGTGTCAAAATTTCCCATGGATGGGACATTGATGATAGCTCTCTTGACTAATTCAAAGGATACAAGGCATTCCATGTCCCAAAGGAAGTGAGACTCCTTGTTTAAGAGACTTCACAATGGTGCAACGATCTCTGCAAAATTCCTTACACATATTTTCACATACTCAACTAACCCTAAGAAGAATTTAAATTCCTCCTTGTTCATTGGAGGTGGCAAATCTTGTATTGCCTTTACTAAGTCTAGTTTTGGTTTGTGCCCAAGTCTGGAGGCGGTATGACCTAAATAATATAATGACTGCACACTGATACAACACGTTTTTCTTTTTTTATGGCTAACCCTGCTTTCTTGAGTGTTGTTAGGACTTCCTTCAAAAAGTTATCGTGATTGTCAGCCGATCACCATAAATGAGTATATCATCTTGGAAGCATAATACATTTTTACCCCTTTGTGGTAAATAAATAAATAATACCCTATTTTTGACTAGACATATATCATAACAGATAGCTCAATAAATAAGAGTCAAGATTCGAGGTAGTAGGAGTTTTGCAGGTTTAATACAGCATAAGGACAGGAACAGGACAACCTGCATAGGAATAGGATGACAGGGCCCAGCAGCTGCTGGGGCTGGATCTGGGATGAGCGCGCTAACTTTTAATAACAATACATGAGCATATATACATAACGCAAACACATAGCATTACATTGCAGTAGGCGTAGCAGTGGGTGGAGCAGAAGGCGTGACGCGTAGCAGTCGCGAAAGATAAGGGCGAAAAGAGGTGTAACGGGGCGTATACATAGACATGTGGTGCAGACGTAACAGGATATGTCATGAATGGGGCGGAAACCATGGAGGGGGCTACCTGAGGAGCCGGGACCTCTAACCTGATGGTGCGCGCAAACTGGCAATGACGTATCACTAGGAGAAGCTGGGGGCTATGAACTCTGTGCTAGGAGCAGAGACTGAAGTCTGGAGGGTCGGAGCGACATGTACCTAAACCCTATCTAGTATCTGATGTTTAGGGAACATGTTGATATAAACCATAAGTCAGGAGAGGAAAGGCTAACTTGATTCTAAGACTGGACCATGCATTATTCTACATGTAGTGCGTGATGAAGAATATGAAATGACCATTAAATACAGTATTTCTCTAACGTGGAGACGTGAAGGCTAGACAATGACGGAAACTATTGATGCAGTTCAGTAGCTTAGGAATGCAGAGAAGGAGGACTGAACTGATAACTGGAATCATAACATATTCTTGGCAGACTCAGAGACTGAGCCAAGCTGGGCCGGGCACTGCGAGGCAGGAAGTAAGTGAAGGGTCGAGGATACAGGTGGGGGCTGTATCGCTCCTCAGCGAGGTTTCAGGAGACAGAAGCTGAATCTGATGTCCAGGCCCTTTTGAGGCCTAGAAACGGGGACTTTATAATGGAATAACGTGCACACTGGGAAACGTGGCAACGTAGCTTTACATAGGCCTGATATTCGTAGTATTCACGAGGACTGGAAACTGGCATACTAGAGGTGGACACAACTGTAATTGCGTCATTAATCGGACATGGGGAATGCATATGCATATTTAATCATGCACACATAACATATGATGGATGACACGTAGGGACACAGAACATGGCAAAATTTACTTTTCCACATTCCCTCCTTGTCACTACGTTTCCATCAGGAAACATCAATATTCATGATACCATCTATCATTTCATACAGTATCATTTGCTCGTCTCGAATTATCTTGGAACGGGATTTAGAACGGGGCTTGGGACTAGGAATACAAGAGGTAGCACAAATGCCGCAAATCGCAGGGCCACATTGTATACAGAGGCAGCAGCTGAATATGATCGCTACTGCAATACCTAGAAAGGACAATATTTTCCATCCCCATGCGGAAATAATATTCCAGAACCAACCGGACCATGTCCAGGTGCCTGGATCTTGGTGTAACAGATGGGCAATTTTATGGAGTCTGGTTATAGCTGAATAAACAGACGGCGTGTTATTTGGAATGAAAATGCAGCAACTAGATCCAATGACTCTACAAGCCCCGCCCCTATCGGCCAGTATGACGTCAAGGACGAGACGATTCTGTAAAACGACAAATCTCATAGCAGATTGCTCTTCGGTTAGGTTACCTAGAGCAGAGGCAGTCTCATTTACTACAGCTTCAAGGGTTCTTGTTAATCTACGGATTAACTTACTATTCTGGACAGGGCCTATAAAGAAGAAGAAACCTTTATTGAAATCGGTATATTGTTCTAGAGTAGTTTCAGTATAATCGACAATTGGGGACTCCCTTCTATGTCTAATGTGTACTAGATGTGTGTTTCTATGGTAATCAGGTGGGGCTAGAAAAACTGGTGGCAGTAGGAAGGCAATGTAACAGGTTCCCTCCCAATCGAGGGGCAGACGAACATATGCGGTCTGACCACAAATAAAATATGAATGACGTGAAGCTTTGAAAATAGATTTCCCACTGTCACTATACTTGACAATAGTAGTACAATCACTATGTCCTACATGTATGGAACCATTATTTCGGACACATAATTCGCCTTTGACTGGTAGTACTGAAATAGCAGGTAAGTCTGGAGTAGTATCAGACTGAACATTCAGGACCATAAAATTCGACGAATAATTACCTAAATTATACACTTCATTTTCTAGATCTAACCCGGTTCTGTGGGGAAGACCTTGCTTGTCTGGGAAACATGTACTGTTAAGAAAAGACATATCTATTGAGGATGACGTTAACGTGGACCATGCTCCACACGAACCGTTATGTGAAAATGGATAAGGAAAAAGTGGCAGAACTCCCTTCGGTGTCTGGAAAGGGGGGAGTCGACCACACACCCAACAATTAGTGGCATTGCTGGTCTGGTGTGAGTAATGTAACATGCGGATAAATGAGTTATTACACATAGCGAGGAGGTAGGACAGTTCATGAGGGGGCAGATCACTAAACGTGTGCTCTACTGTAGCATTAGCAGACTTATTTACATGTGAAACTGGGAAACATAGGTAAAATGCATAACTGGTGCAGGAAATCATAAGGCTGGAAAACAATATGAAACATAAAAAAACGATACATCGGATTGAGTTTTGACTAACTCTCTCACTATGGGGGTCTATTTTATACATGTCAGAAACAGTCTAACCGTTTCACCTAGGGGAGGACTTAGACAATCAAACTGACTGACTTAATTTACTAGACCGTAGTTTTTGTTTATACTCCTGCTGCGGAGTTTTCTCTAACAGGTCTTTTGCGGGACAGTCCTTGAGAACAATATTTTGGCAATCCTTTGAATCCTGGGAAATGTTCTTAAAGACGGGTTTTAGTCCATTAAAAAGTTTAACATGAGAAAGGTGCACCCAGCCCTTGCGTCCTTCCAACTTCACGGCTGTACGGGTGGTGAGGAGGACCTGTCGGGGCTCTTTCCAACGAGGCTCCAGCGGACTTGATCTGTCAAAGTTGCGGACCATCACCATGGATCCTGGGACGATTTCATGCGGTGCCACCTCGGTATTGTCTGGAAATGCGGCAGCAACCTGTGAACGACATGAGTTGAGGGCAGACATCAAGGAAGCTAGGTAATCTGTCAGCATATTACTTGAAACATCGGTAATACTTCGGGGTCTGGGAGTACCCCACATGTTTGGGGGGCGGCCGAATACGACCTCGTACGGGGACAGACCTGATCTGGAATGTGCGACCATGCGCATATAAAATAAAGCGACTGGCAGGGCTACTAGCCAGTCCACACCTTTTTCTTGACAGACTTTGGCGATGCGGATTTTCAGGGTTTGATTATGTCTCTCAACGAGACCGGCTGCTTCAGGATGGCGTACACAATGGAACTTCCACTGGTACCCTAACAAAAGGGAAACGTGCTTCATTAACTCTGAGGAGAATGGCTGGCCGTTATCAGAATATACGACTCTAGGGAGTCCATAACGAGGGAAGAATTCACGAACCAACTGCTTGGCAGTGGTCGCGGCTGTGTAATCTGGGACTGGATATGCTTCTGTCCACCTGGACAAAGCGCATACAACTACAAGGACATACTTGAAACCTCGACATCGCTCCATCTGAATATAATCCATCTGGAGGACTTCAAAAGGGTGGTCAGGGGGCTGGAATCCACCTTGTTCCACCGAGACACTTTTACCTGGATTAAACTGACAACATATCATACAGGTACGGACTTTCTGCTTGGCTGCAGCTCGTAAATGCTTGTTGAACCAAATGTTCTGGATACTGTCTAACATAGCTTTTTCCCCTAAATGTGCTGGACTATGTGCGGTATTAATAATGACTTGAACCATAGAGTCGGGGAGAAACCATGTGGCTCTACCCTTTGTTAACCATCCTTGATCTGTCTGGACCCCTCCTTGTTCGGACCATTTCTTGATTTCTTCGGGAGTAGCATGTAACTGGATATCTATGACATCTTGAGTAGGGTCCTTAACTGTCATACATGTAATCGGATCTGGAGTATGTGTCATGTTAACTGGAATGTCTGGAGTCTGGGCTGTAAGCTTGGCTGTGCGATCTGCTAGATCGTTACCCTGGGAAATAATGTCAGTGACTTTCGTATGTGCTTTACACTTCATGATAGCAATAGATGTCGGTAAATGTATTGCATCTAACAGAGCTTGAATAAGGAGACCATGCTGAATCTTGGTTCCATGAGAAGTCATGAAACCTCTCTCCTGCCAGAGCACTCCGAAGTCGTGTACGACTCCAAATGCGTAGCGTGAATCTGTGTAAACATTAACTTTCAGGTTCTTGGCGTGTATGCAGGCTTGTGTCAGAGCAACTAGCTCTGCTGCTTGAGCGGACAGAGTGTCAATACGGTGTGTCTCAATAACTTCGGTGTCAGTAGTCACTGCATACGCGGCGACTAGTTCTCCTGTACTAGTTCTCATACATGAACCATCCACATAAAGTGTCAGGTCAGGGTCTGGTAACGGAATATCTGTCAGATCTTGTCTTGGCTTTGTCGTAATGTTAACTACTTCCACACAGTCATGTGGGTCAGGATTCGAAGTAACTGATGGTAACAGTGTAGCAGGATTCAGGATGTTGCAGCGTCTGATTTCTATGTGTGGCTGGAACAGTGTCAATTCATAACCTGTTAGACGTGCAATTGTCAAGTGCTGAGTCTGTGTTCGGTTCAGAAGAACTTCTACGGAGTGTGGAACTTGTACTGTCAGGGTATGTCCTAAAACTATGGAATCACTTTGTCTGATAGCTAGTGCTGTGGCTGCAACTGACTTGAGGCACGCAGGCAACGCCTGGGCGACTGGATCTAATGTGCTCGAAAAATAAGCACAGGGCTTGTTTTGTCCTGCTTGATCTTGTGTGAGAACAGATAATGCTGTACCTTCACGTTCAGTAACGAAAAGTGTAAAAGGCTTACTGTAGTTCGGTGTAGCTAGAACTGGAGCTTGGCATAAAGCTTTCTTTAACTCATTGAAACTCAGTGTATGTTCAGATGTCCAAGGGAGGACAGTCGGTGCGGCTGCCTCCTGTGTCGTTAACTGTATCAGTGGTTTGGCTAGAAACGCATACTGAGGAATCCATTGTCTACAATAAGAAGTAAGGCCAATAAAGGCACGTACCTCCTTCTGGGTCCTGGGCTGAGGAAGACTCGCTATCAACTGGATGCGATCGGGTGTCAACTGCCTACCCCTCTTGGACAGCAAGTGTCCTAAGTAAACCACTTGCTGGACACAGAATTGAAGCTTCGAAGGGGACACCTTGTGCCCCATCTCGGCTAGGAAATACAGAACCGTCAGTGACGCTCGCTCGCAGTCACGTTCAGAACGGGCTGTGATCAGTAGATCATCGACATACTGGAGCAGGGCAGTGTCAGTTGGCATGTGAATATTGTCTAGTTGTCTCTTAAGTGCTTGACTGTAAATACTAGGGCTTTCTGTGAAACCTTGAGGAGCTCGTGTAAACATATAGCTCCTTCCATTTAAACAAAATCCGAAAAGAAACTGGCTGTCTGGATGGATGGGAACACTAAAAAATGCATTCTTGAGGTCGATTACTGTAAAGAACGTGGCTTCGGAATCAATGGCTGTCAATAGGGAAGAGATGTCTGGGACAACTGTGTACTGAGGAATAATACATTTATTAAGTTCTCGTAGGTCGATCACTAATCGATATACTGGGGGTGCATTTGGATCAGTACGTTTCATGACTGGAATGATCGGAGAATTACATACATTGGAGTCAGTTTCTACAACTACTCCTTGAGCGATAAGCTTGTCAATAATTTTGGATAAGGCTGCTACAGCCTCAGGTGGCAATCTGTACTGTCTGATTCGTGGTAACACTACACCTGGTTTCAGGGTCACACGATGGGGTGTGATTTGCATGTACCCTACATCAGTTGGACCTTGCGCCCATAAATGCTGCGGAACATTAGACAATCTGGGATCAAAATCACGTAAAACATAGTGACCCTTAAAGTCACGTAGGAACAGACGTATTCCCTCTGGGGAACAACATATAACTGCACCTAACTCTTTCAGTGTTTTAATGCCTAATAGGTTTTCTGGACATGACTTAGTAAGTAACAGATCAGTAGTACGGGACAATGGACCTACTTCTAGAGTAACTGGCTTTGAAATCTCATTTACGATAGGTTTTCCTGAAAATCCAAGGGAAACATTTCTTGAACCTGAGAGCGGAGCCCCTGGAACTTCGGCGTGACTAATTGTGGTCCTACTTGCCCCTGTATCAATTAAGAACTTTCTGTCTTTCCCTAATACTTGACTATGAACATAGGGACCTTCTTGATCTACAGGTATCTCGATGAGAGGCAAGCCTACCTCCCTCTCTAGGCTGTTTCATGAATACTGCTGGTACTCTGGATACTCAGACTGTGCATACTGGTACATCTGCTGTGTGACATGCTGGGTTGCAGCAATAGGCTGCGGTACTGTAACTGTCTGTTGTGCATTCTGTGGCTGAGGAGTCTGTGAAACTTGCTCTTGTCTAGGCGGACGTGGTCTTTCTTTTGTTTTACCGGTAGCTATGTTGTGTTTCAGAACTGCACACTCGTTTATAAAATGACCTGGCTGTTTACAATAGTTGCAGTTCCCTTTAACGGGAGCTGCAGGATGACTGGCTTGATTCGGACCCCTCTTCTGACTGTCTTGAGGAACAGATTGTGCAACTAGTACTTTCATTTTCGTGTCTTTCATACGTTTTCTCTCGTGTTCTTGCTCTTCCCTGATTCTATTCTGGTGGTACTGGAGCATCTGGAGCATCTGGGACGGGGTATTAGCTTGCCAGGTACTTTCGACTTTCAAAACTCGATTTTTAACTTGTGGACTTGAATTCTCGACTAATTTAGTAACAAAGAGATGAGGGTATGACTCGCTACTTGTCTTGAGGCCACTATTGATGCTAAAGCATTTTTCAAACCTAGAATAAAAATCACTAATGTCTTCTTCTTGTTTCTGTTTACAGGCTGAGATTGCATCCCAGTCTTCTTTTCTAGTTGTCAATAATCTGGGTAGAACTTGAATCAATAATTCTGGTAATTCTTTACATTTCTCTCCTAGACCAGTACCTGGTACTCGTGCCTTGTCTTCTGCTTCTAGAACTGTCCAATCTATCTTTTTCTCTCCCACCTCCCATTCTTTTTCCTTTAGCTTTTCATACACCCCTGCGGGCAACAGGACCTTTAACATTTTAATGATATCTGGGTAAGTGTATTCTCCCATACGGAGCATGTCTTTCAATTCTCTATGGAACCCTGCTGGATCTTTGTCATGACAGGGAATTAATTTCTTCATTTCGAGGAGTTCCATCTTTGTAATCGGGGTGTAAACAAACACTCGTTGCATTTCACCGTCCTCTGTCTTAACTGGATGCACTTCTCGTAACGGGTTCTGTCTTTCTATGTAAAAGGGTTTACTTTCTGGGGGTGAGACATGAACAAAATGCGGGTTCAGAAACGTTCTATATTTGTGGCGCTGTTCTAGAATGACACTAATTAGATCGGTACCTAGACCTTTCCATCTATACTGGAGTAACTCGTTCAGGATATCGTGTAACGGACCTGGATCAGAGTGCTGACCCTCATACAGAGTAATGAGGTGCTGGATCATATACATACCCACCAGTCGCTGCTCGGCTGGGGGCAATTTCAGAAACATTTGTGCCACTATTTCGTCTGGAAAAGTGGTAGAATCAGTAATCCATCGGACTGCTGATCGGGCTAGTTCTTGTTCATGCATGGTACTTAACTCACTGTAACCGATTCGTGATTTCAGAATGTGATCGGTAACTTGGAATACTTGTTCTAGGGAACCTTGTTCTGGTGCTGAATGATGGAAAATTGACTTGTGTTCTAGGCGTAAATGGCGATCTGGAAATCTAGATTTTCCTACATACGCTATTCTGGCGGTATTCTCGTCGTCTTCCTCTTCAGGATCAGAGTTACTTTCTTTCTCGCTTACTTGTGCTGCTTTACGTTGTTCGTGTATCTTTATTATTTCTCTACGGATTTTCTTGTACATACTCTCCATGGCACTAATGGTATTGTGCTTACCCTCGGCTATATTATCACTCCACTTTGTCAGGGTTTTCATTTCGGCCGGATCTTTAGACGGGTAATCTTGTTCTCTTATTAGACAATTAATTAAAAACTTTAATATCATACGCTGGATCTCAGCTTTCCTTTGAGACATGGCATCACTAATACTTTCTGGATCATCCCCTGTACGGATGAAACGATAGATTCTGTCTAGATCTTCTTTCATATTGGGTAGGGTGACTAGATACTCGGTCACCCTCCTTACGCGTACTGAATATAAAACCATATTATTCTCGCCTGGGACTGGGTCATAGGCACATTCGCCAAGGGCTTGCCTGATTTCTGCAACAGACTTATTACTCTTGGGAGTACGCTGTGATGCTTGAGCATGTAATTCGAGTGCTGATAAACGCTTGCGTGGCGGCGGGGTTTGAGGAGGACGTAGCTTGGTCGGAACTAATGGTGGCGGGAAATTACTGGATGCCTCTGGGGTCGCTTTTGGCAAGCCCTCGGCAAGAAGAGGGTACATACCCTTAATAAGGGCATGCCTCTGTCTGTCTGACTGTTCGGCTTTGACTTGTTCACCTATCTCGATTAATTCTTTTTCTTGGGCTCGCTCTTGAGATTCTCTACTTAATTCTGATTTTCTGATTTCTTTTTCAGTTCTTTTATGAGCTTCTTTACGCCATAACTCGATGGCATCTTTCTGTGACTGTCTGGCTTTCTTTTTCCATAATGCCTCTTCTACTCTCATGATGCACTCAGCATCCCATGTACCCGATACGGGCCATCTATACTTTTCCTCTAACTGTTTGGTATATTCTACCCATAAATCTAGATACAATATGGCACTTATGCCATGTTTCTGATACATAAAGTGACCTGGACTGTCCCTGGGCGGGACGGGAACTGCTGCTTCCAGCAGACCCTTTCTAGTTTTTAACTGACGTAACTTGGAAAATATGGGCATGACTGAACTGTAATCTAGACACAATACAATACACAATGACCACGATACTTATTCCCCATTCATACCACGACATTGAAATACATGAAAAACATTTAAAATAACAGTTCGAACAGAATACTACCTGGAAATATTGAGAACAGAACACATAAATTTTCTCGAGAACAGAAACTGACTAGAACAGAAACTAGATGCACTGCTGAAACAGTACGAAACTTACCGGTCTCGTAAAGAGACACGTCAGGACCCGCATCCACCGAAGTGGACACTTCGTTTGTGGGACTGTGTACCACCAACCCACAGACCAGAGTCAATTAAATTGACCCTGTCTAGATACCACCCCAGTAACGGTACTCACCGGGCAGCAAGAACGGAAGGCCTCAGACTGGACTGGACTGCTACGACGACGGACGACGAACTTCGGACTTCGGACTTCAGTTACGGGTGGACCTCCGGATACCTCGGACCTTGGACTCTTGGCTTGGGCTCTGGTCGGGACTCGCCGCGTTCCTCCACCGTCTCGTCTGGATGCTGGACCGCCTCCTCCGTCTCCTCCGTGGGCCTGAGGGATACTTGAGCAGAAATATCTGCCACTGCGCAGAAGAGTTCCGTCACGACTGCAGAGGGTCAGGGGGTCGGCGTGGCTTCACCGACGCGTGGGGAAAGGGCAAGTCCCTGTTCGGGCGCCATTATGTGGTAAATAAATAAATAATACCCTATTTTTGACTAGACATATATCATAACAGATAGCTCAATAAATAAGAGTCAAGATTCGAGGTAGTAGGAGTTTTGCAGGTTTAATACAGCATAAGGACAGGAACAGGACAACCTGCATAGGAATAGGATGACAGGGCCCAGCAGCTGCTGGGGCTGGATCTGGGATGAGCGCGCTAACTTTTAATAACAATACATGAGCATATATACATAACGCAAACACATAGCATTACATTGCAGTAGGCGTAGCAGTGGGTGGAGCAGAAGGCGTGACGCGTAGCAGTCGCGAAAGATAAGGGCGAAAAGAGGTGTAACGGGGCGTATACATAGACATGTGGTGCAGACGTAACAGGATATGTCATGAATGGGGCGGAAACCATGGAGGGGGCTACCTGAGGAGCCGGGACCTCTAACCTGATGGTGCGCGCAAACTGGCAATGACGTATCACTAGGAGAAGCTGGGGGCTATGAACTCTGTGCTAGGAGCAGAGACTGAAGTCTGGAGGGTCGGAGCGACATGTACCTAAACCCTATCTAGTATCTGATGTTTAGGGAACATGTTGATATAAACCATAAGTCAGGAGAGGAAAGGCTAACTTGATTCTAAGACTGGACCATGCATTATTCTACATGTAGTGCGTGATGAAGAATATGAAATGACCATTAAATACAGTATTTCTCTAACGTGGAGACGTGAAGGCTAGACAATGACGGAAACTATTGATGCAGTTCAGTAGCTTAGGAATGCAGAGAAGGAGGACTGAACTGATAACTGGAATCATAACATATTCTTGGCAGACTCAGAGACTGAGCCAAGCTGGGCCGGGCACTGCGAGGCAGGAAGTAAGTGAAGGGTCGAGGATACAGGTGGGGGCTGTATCGCTCCTCAGCGAGGTTTCAGGAGACAGAAGCTGAATCTGATGTCCAGGCCCTTTTGAGGCCTAGAAACGGGGACTTTATAATGGAATAACGTGCACACTGGGAAACGTGGCAACGTAGCTTTACATAGGCCTGATATTCGTAGTATTCACGAGGACTGGAAACTGGCATACTAGAGGTGGACACAACTGTAATTGCGTCATTAATCGGACATGGGGAATGCATATGCATATTTAATCATGCACACATAACATATGATGGATGACACGTAGGGACACAGAACATGGCAAAATGTACTTTTCCACACCTTCCAAAACTTGCTTCATAACTCTTTGGAATACTGCAGCCACTGACACAAGGCCAAAGCAGCATTCTGCAATACCTGAAGACTCAAAATGGATTTATAAATGAAGTTAAGGATATGGAATCTTGATGCAACTCTATTTGGTGGTACCCTGAAGACAGGTCAATGACACTAAAGTGTTTGGCCTCTCCAATTATACACTTTATTTTAATAAGCTTACCTTCACTTGTGTAGGCCAGATAGCAAGTAGCACAGTGCTAAAAACAAATTACAGAAACCCGTTCTGAAGCCAAGAGCAACCCTTCCTCTCCTCACCTCCAGGAGGAAGGTGATGATGATCGTCTTACACACATAGATTCAGGCAGGAGATTAGAAATACGTGGTATAATAAATAGGGGAAAAGAATGTCAATGCTGTCTCCTACACTGCAAATGGTTGTAAATCATTAGATACACTCCAATAAAGGATTGGAAAACGTGTTAATTGACAAAAGAAATGACAGCCTCTTGGTCATATCAGCTATTGATGACATTAGCTCAGAACAAAGTCAACTGACACAATCAATGGTTGTTGGAATGTTGGTAGGTGCCAACTAAGAGGACAAGGGGAACGTGAGCAGTAAGGAAAAGTACATTTGTATATATTTAAACAGATAGATATAACATTTAAATACAAACTAAGAATTTTGACAACCTGGTATAATATTAATATGTTAAGCAATTATGCTGTGGATAATAAATTGCAACAGTATTACATAGAAATAGTATTACATAGTAATTTCTAAATCTGTGTGCAACACTAATGCACCTACTTCACCAGGTGGGCCCGAGCTCCCCTCTATCAATCTCCATACCGCATTGCGTCCACATGCCACACCCAGGGTAGTCACTCCAGAGTTACTTAGCCATGGAAACTATTTCTTCTCCCTGACTAGACCTCTGAACCCCTCGCTTCTCCCAACCTCACGGCTGAAGTCTGAACCCCCTATCTCACCAGCAGTTTGTCCCTAGCATCTCCTCTGACACTGCCCTTGAGATCCCCATTACCCTTCTGCGGCCCTTCTTCCCCCTCCAAATCCACTCTGCCTCTGTTGGCTCCCCTTGCCAGCAAGACTCCACCGCCACAAACTTCCACACCCCCAGCCTCCTCTCCCCCTGCTACAAGATCTGACAACCTGTTCCCACATCTTACTTATATCTAGACTGCATGAGATCACACAAAACGTACATCAACTCAAGGCAGACCAACATAGCATTGTCCACATCACTATAGAAACTTCTAATAATTGGTGGCCAACTAGGAATTTGAATATCAGTAGTCATTTTCATGACCATTTCATACACACACCCCCATGACTCCTATACACATCCCTACCAACCTAATCTCACCTTCCTCAAAGTTCCCCCATTCGAGCTGGAGAACCCTACCCTACCCCAATGCCTCCACTTGGACCATTAGATTATTAGATTCACTATCTGACGAAGATATCCACACCCTCCTCCTACCTATAACTCCTCACCTTCTGATAACATAGACAACCAGGTGCAAATCCAAACCATCCCTGCAAACCCACACAGAGATTCAAAGCCTAATCACAGAGCCATAAACAAATACCACCTTAAGGAGGTTATCCTTACTCAGACCTCCCCAACCAGGGCCATCTCCCATCTGAAATGCATGTTACTCAAATGCAGATCGGTTGCAAGACACACAGTTAATATTGCTGGCCTTATACTTGCACATGACCTTGACCTCATATTCTTGACAGAAACATGGCTAAATGCTTCCTCTACACCTATCCTGGTCATACTAGTCCCCCCTAGCAATGACATAATCAGATCTGATAGATCCAGCCGACCAGGTGGAGGCATTGCCTGCATTCAACCCACTAGTCTCTCAGTCAAATACACTCTATCCCTGTTCTATCCTTTAGTGACTATTTATGCATCGATATTACATGCAGCAACAGACCACTATGCAAATTGCACACAATCTACCACTCGCCTGGAGATAACCTATCTTTCACAGAAGAAATAATGGAAATCATCATAACAAAGTCGGGCCAACACCGCACCCAAATCAACCTTAGAGACTTCAACCTCCACTGGAATGGTTTGAATGACACTATAGTCAACAGCCTTAAATTATTTCTTGCTGTTCCCAACCTGATACAATTCTGTGACAGCTCCACTCACAACAAGGGAGTGACTTAGATCTCATCATCGCTAAAGCTAACTCTCTTCAACTAGAATCTACCCTCCGCTGTGACTTGTCTGACCACCACCACATCACATTCTTCATTTAGAAATCTGTAAGAATAAATACCTCTCAAATAATGAAACCCAAAATATGGAAAAGGAGCATGCATAAAAATGACTTAAAGAACTGGCATCCCATAGTAATAACTTCCTTCCACCTCCTGGGGACATGTCAGATGTCCAAAATCTTACAAGCTACTACACCAGCTCCATGAAGAACATTTCAGACTGAGTTGCACACTTTCATCTCAAAAGAATGGCCACTAAAGACCCTAAACCATGGTACAATGGTAGACTTAATACTGAAAGATGTAACCTGAGACTAGCTGAATGAAAGTGGCGATCCACACCTCAAGCATTTGAGATCACGTAGGAAATCATATTACAACAGCATTAGAATCTTGAAAGCAAAGTTCTTCAGGAACTAACTAGATCGAGCAAGAAACCAACCATTAAATCTTTTTGAGCTCATTAAACTTCAATCATCTGCCCTATCCAACCCTCCCTCCACCAGATCAAGCCTGCTACCATACTGCAAACAAATTTGCCTCCTTCTTCCTTGAAAAGGCAGACAGTATAAAGTCTGATTTGCATAGGGCTCGGGAGGGTCATCCCCTGTCATCTCACTCCAGCCGTTCCACTTCCCAGTTTACTATACCCTCATGTCTACCGGAGCTTATCCTCAAAAACAAAGTTTTGTGGAACTCCATCAAAACCATTTAATAAATCAGAATTCTCAAAACCCAAGCAGATCTGAAACCCTCAAACCCTTACCATGACCCGCATCCCCCAACTTCTTCAAGAAGATCAAACTATTTAACATCATCATCATATAACTTTATTTTGATCACAAAGATGATAAAAGTACACAACACAAGAAAGATGAAATACAAAATGTAAAATATTGATTTTAAATTACATAAATACCATAAAATAGTTTATAAACGAGAATAATAAAAACAGATAAGATATACAGTGTGTCGAACAATACATTTGTAGCGCTTAATCCACAGATCAAGCCAGTATCTGGAGAGACCATAGACCATTACAATGTGTGTGTATCAGTTGGCAAAATTTTCCACACCTCAAGGTTGTGGCCAGGGCCAACCAGTCTACATAGTGGAATTATCCATTTTTTCAGCAAAGCTTTATAGAGTGGACATGAAAAAAAGTAAATGCACAATTTATTTATTTAGTGTATTTTGTATAGCGCACGGCTACCCCAACGGGGTGTCCCGGCTCTCCTGTGTGAATATATACTGGTTCTGACTCAGGAGGGATTAGCAGAATAGAAATGATTTCAGGGCTTTTCGGAAAGGAAGCTCTTCTTGGATCATTTGGATGGAGGGAGGGAGTTTGTTCCAAAGGGAGGTGGCACATACTTGGAACGTTTTACCTCCGGAGCGTACTTTTTTAAACCTGGGGGTGACGAGAAATTGTTTTGAACTGGAGCGGAGCGGTCTGTTGTTACTGTAGGGACGAAGGCAGGAGGAAAGCTATGCAGAACCCTTTCCCCTAACTGCCCGATGGGCCAGAGTTAAGGCCTTAAATTCTGCTCTTTTTTGGATTGGAAGCCAGTGAAGTTGTCGTCTATGAGAGGAAATGTGTTCACGCAAGGAAATGCTACAGACCAGCCGGACTGCAGCATTTTGAACCATCTGAAGTCGATGACAGAGGCCAGAGGCAAGTCCAATATAGAGGCCGTTTGCGTAATCCAGGTGGGACGTAATCAGTGCCTGGACAATGGTTCTTCTGGTGTTATTAGGTAAAAAATTAATACATTTTTTGACCATCCTAATTTTGGAGAAACATGCAGCGGACACCGTCTGGATTTGTTTATGAAATGAGAGGGTGGTGTCCCATCTAACCCCAAGGTTTTTCACTGATTCCTTGGGGACTCTGGACTGACATCGCACGCAGGGCACAAATCATCATTAAAAGCATTGTAATGCCACTTTATACAAAACAATTTTGTGGTTAAGGTATTGTAGCAAAACTGAAAAAAATAGTTTGCATGCCAGAGGGGGAACTATTCTATTAATAGTATCCTCAAAGCGAGAGGCAGGTTTCAAATTTAGGAATTCATTAGTCAAGCATCCCTCAGTTTTTGCTAACACCTTTTCTGAGATGGCTTCCCAAAACATCACTTTCAGCCTAACCCTTGGTGAAATGGCCAGACTTTCCGGGTTTGACCAAAACCCTTCCATCCAAAGCCTCCCCAGTAAATCCCTCAGAGTACTAAACCAGGGGTTCGAAGGTGCCTGGGGGAATTTCAAGAGGCCAATTGATGCCTCTCAATAGGACATGAGCTCATCCATGGACCACAACCTGTGCCAGAACATGAGAAGTTTATAATTCAGTTAATGGGCCAGGTGTCTCTGAGTAAGGTCCAGGTAGAGGGCCATCAGAGGCGTGATAGACGGTAGGTCAACCAGGGATCTGAGAAAACGATTTTTAGCGGTAGACAAACAATTAGTATTACCAGTGTCCCAGAGTTCTGCTCCATAGTGGGCCCCCCCTAGGACCTTGGTATTATAGATTTCCAAGGCTGGAGCTAACTGCCTGGACAGGGTTTTCCTGTGGATTTTAGTAATATGAGCAGTCTGTTGGATTAGTTGTAGTTTCACTTTCTCAATGTGTGCAGCCCAGTGTATTGTCGAGGTCAAGCGAATACCTAGGTAATCAAAAGCACCAACTAGCTCCAATTTGCTACTTCCAATTGGTCTTTTAAAGGGTTTGGCCATTCCTCTCGTAAAAATCATGTATTTAGTTTTAGCCTCATTAAGCATCAGGCCCGCTCCTCACAAAACTTAGTGAAATCATTTAAAAGTTTTTGTAGACCTTGCAGGGATTTAGAAATTAGGAGGGTGTCGTCGGCAAAAAGAAGAGCAGGATCTCTTATTGCACTGATTTTTGGGGCGTCGCACCCACCTCTGTCTAAAAAGTCAACCTCCCCATTAAAAAAAGAGTAAAAAGGGTGTGGGCTAACACACATCCCTTTTTTACTCCGCGCAGGTCTGGGAAGGTTTCTGTAACTTTATTGTTCTCCCCCCACCTCACCTGTGCTGTATTTGATTAATGTAATCTGATTAAAACATCTAAAAGGTGTCTCGGTAAGCCCAGCTTATTTAGGACTCTCCATAGGCTAGTTCGTGGGACTAGATCAAACGCAGACCGTAGATCAACAATGGCCACGTAGAGCTTCCTTCCCCGAACTGCCACTTCCTTCCAATAAGTACAAAGGAGGCGAAAGGCCTGGTCCAAGGTACTGGTTTTTGCATGGAAGCTCACTGGAAAGTCTCTCATAATTCGATACTCTAGGACCCAATCTTGGATCCTTCCTAGGATTTGCTTACAGAAGATTTTCTGAAGAGAGTCAATAAGGGTTATGGGCCTATAGCTAGCCGGAATTGCTCTGTCCCCCTTTTTATATTTGGGACAATTTCTGCTACTTTCCAAGAAGGTGGAATATGAGTACCAGGCAGAATGGAGTTGGTAAGCAAATGTATATAAGAGTGCCAGAGGACTATATCCTCTCTATACAAATCATTGGGAATTCTATCAGGGCCAGGGGCCTGGGCTGGGATGCATGAACAAATTGCTGCTTGCATTTCCTCTATAGTAAAATGCAAAGCACCACCCTCATCGCCGGGCACCTCCCCCCACCACTTACTGACTTCCTCTGCTACCATGTTGCCTGATTACTAAAGGGAACTATAATGCGCTACCCACTCCTCAGGCTGGACTGTAAATTCCAGGGCTCTCTTATTCCCCTTGACCCAGAACGCAGCTTTACTCCAGAAGGTTTTGGAATCTTTGTCTGACAGTGCCCTCTGCATGGAGGAAAACAATGAGCCCTCCCACTCCTTCTTTTCTGTCTCGATTGCCTACATTTACTTAGCTCTACATACCACAACCTCAGGGTGGACTTTCTGTTTTACTGCGCATACCAGCGCCCCCTTCGCTGTCCTGCAGTCTTGATTGTACCAGGAAACCTGAGAATTTGGCCTCTGTTGAATGCAGTATGCTACCTTTTTTTTAGTATTATATGGCTGCCTAAGCATGTTCCTGATCTCAATATATAGAGCCTCAAGGTGAGTTCTCAAACTCTCCACAACATTGTTAATAGGGTGTTTGGCCAGCTCCTCTTGTACCAGGTGAACTTTGCCCTTAGCTATGCTTAAGACTCCCGGATGTTCCTCCTCCCAGTCCCATCTGATTGTTCTCTGGTTGTTCGTAATTGAGAGGACACCCAGGTCAGCACTACCCCTAATGTTGGGTTCAAGAGTGCCCTGTTTCATCAAAGTAAGGGCTAGGGAGCTGTCAGCTCTTTTGACTACTACCATATCTTTGATTAAATGCCAAAGTTAAAAGGAGACCATACAGAAGTCTATTCTACTTTTGTCACCAAGTCTGTTGAAAGTAAAGTCTACTTTTGTTGCAGAGTTAGTTCTCCCATTTGCGCCTCTCAGATCGTACTGCAAGGTGAGAGCCAGCACCTATGCTCCCCTCTTTGTCCACCTGACTGTAGGGAGATCTAACTGTGGGATTTGACACTCACAATCGCAGTCCTCTGTCAGATCTAGTGGTATAGGGGCGAGGGGTTCAAATGTACAATTAATATCACCCGCCACTAGTACAGGGATATTATCTGGGAAATTGGACAGGGCGAGGTCTACAATGTGAATCGTGTTGGTTTCCTCCGAGCCCACACCACTCTGTTGTATACGTTAAAAATCCTATTTTTCCAACCACTGTAAAAAATAAGCTCAAATGGTAGTATGTCTTGAGATTCAACATTAAGGAGTTTGACTTTAGATCCCAGTGCAATTTTAACCCACATTGCTAACCCTCCCGAAGGTCTACCCAACTACTTCCTAGTGGCGTTGATTGCATAAGCAGAAAAAACACTTCTGTGTGGGGTATGCAAGCTCGAGGTTTCCTGGAATAAGATAACATCAAATGAGCCTACAAAGGAACACCATTCTGGGTCATCTAGAAGCTTAGAGATCCCTTCCACATTCCAAACAAGAACCCTTAAAGAGTGGTTAACGGGAGCCCCATCTTTCCACAGTCCCAGGGGTGGGGGTAACCACACCGCTGCTTGCATCCACAGCAGTACACACAGTGGACATCATGGGTAGGAATCAAGTCGAAACGTGCAGGGATTTCTGCTAAGAGTGGGTTTGGTGGTAGCCCTAGAGATACTCTGTTATTGACTAAGGTCATCTGATCCACGTGCAGGAGTCAACTTTGCCCTCTGCATTCATCCCTAGTGAGTGTGGGAAATCCTGGTAAAGCGGGCCCAGGAAGCATTGACATTATCCTATTAGGGAGTCTGGCTGGAGGTCTATATATGATAGAGATGAGGGAGTTCGCAGGGGGGAACATACATGAATCGATTGACAGTAGTCCAGTGATAAAACCCACATCAAAAAAGCTGACTTTAATCATATCCCAAGGTAACCCTGGAAGGGGAAGTCTTTCTATAAACTTGATGTCATCTCTGATGATTAAATAACAACATTGAGTAAACCTAAACCAATGGATGACCTTGTTTTTGAGTGAGTCCTGATCTTTGCATCTGGTCGTGGAAAGTTTGGGAACCTCTGTGAGGTAGACCACAGCTCAATTACCCCATTCACTGAGCCTAGTATAGACACCATCCCTCACCATCCCCATTCCTACTGCCCCCTGGAGCTAACTTAGAGGTACTCCATTCATCCAGTGTGACCTCACCTCTATCCATAACCCTAGGCCCACCCTTGCCTAGGCCATCGCCTTGCTGATTTCCTGTTGTAAGGTTAGGTATATCACTAGTGCTGTAATCTCTGGTGCTATGAGGGGGTGGGTGAGTAAGCCTGCCTGTAGTAGCATTGTGTGAGGATTTGATGTTACCTATGCTACATAGCCCCAGGCACCTATCTTCCTCCCCCTTTAAGGTCATGGTCGGCAGGTCTATCTAACAACAGGCATTTAACATGCTTCTTCGGGATCGTCTATCCCAGACCCAGCCCCTGCCCCAACTTCCTCATTTACAAGGGCGGCACATCTATTATGGCACTCCATTTGTGTAATCTGTGCAGCAATGGGAGAACCTCTCATCTCATTTCCGGGTGGGGAAGCAGATGGACCCGGCTCCAGGTCAGAGGGCCTAGTGGCCAGACCCTTGCACCATCATTTGGTGTGTTTTTTGAACATATGTGCTATTTGATTAGCCAGTTTTTTATCTGGAGGCAGTTCAGGGGAGACAGCTAACATAGCTTCAGGATAATTCTCAGAACTAATAAGGCTCCCTGGTGGGGAGAGGTGGCAGGGTGGACCAGAGTGGGCTAGATCATGACATTCACTCAAAATGGACTCTATCCTCTAACTATTCATTCGCCCACTGTGGGCAAGCTCGTTCTACTTTAAGGCACAATCCCTGATTGCCTAATGAGTGATCCCTTTTCTAAAAAAGCCTATGGCTCATCACATGGTCCAAAATAACTTCTGCCACATAGCTAACATTCCACCTCTGGCAAAGCTCCTTCAAAAATATGTATACCTCCAACTCTGTAACCACATAGAACAATCCTATCTTCTTGACCAATTCCAATCTGGTTTCTAGCCAGGGCACAACACTAGTCAGTATTTACACATATAGGGGTCGATGCGCTAAAAATGTTGCCTCCTTATCCCCCTTGACCTTTCTTCAGCATTCGATACTGTTAAGCCTGACTACCTACTTGACCTCTTGGAACATTGGATGGAACTCTCAGGGACTATCCAAAATTGGTTCACCTCGTTTCTCCAAAACCGAACTCAAAAAATCAAGGGTAATCAGACCATTTCTAGGTTCATGCCTGTCACATTAGGGGTCTCAGAGGGTTCCTCCCTCTCATACACTCTCTTTAACCTGTTCATGGAGCCACTAACGACAATTCGGAGCTCATCCAACATCCACTATCACATGTATGCTTCTGACACACAATTGTACCTGAAAGCCTCCTCCCCTGAGGACATCAAGGCCCTCAAATTAACCCTAAAAGAACCTACAACTGGCTAACATTCAAACCCCTCAAACTAAACAATCTAAAAATGGAATTCCTCCTAATCGCCACATCCAAACAATCACCCATCATTACCTATTGGATGAAGCAATTAACAGTCTTCAACTGCATGCCTCAGGTCATTGATTCAGGGAGATCTGTAGGAATTCTTCTTGTCATTAACATGCAAAACCACATTAGTGCTGCCATCAAAGGAGCAAACCTCCAACTGATCAGCTTAAGAAAATTAAAACCCTTCCTACCCCCCCAACGACTTCCACTCTGCCGTCCATGTGCTAGTGATTCCCTGGCTGGACTATATAAGCGCAAACCCTAGGCGTCTTGCCCAGATCAACAACGGCTCCCTTAAGGGGCTCCCTCAACTCTGCGGCAAGGCTCATCATTGGATCGAAAAGAAACAACCATATCACCCCTGATTTGAAATTCCTTATCTGGCTCCCCTACGAAGCAAGAATTCAGCTGAAAATTGCATGCATGTTCGACAAAACTGTGCACTTCAACGCCCAAAGTTAACTGGCTCATAAGCATGAACTCTCTGGGGGCTCCAGATCTTCTGGAAGCTCCAGCACTTTACTGCTGAAACCTCTGAGATTCTCTAAAAAGAAAATCTACAATAGAGCCTTCTTTGGCATCACCCAGAGAATTTGGAATTCCTCCCCCCCGAAACCTGACTGAATCCCTCAACTGCATCTTTCAAGAAAGAAGTTAAACTACTACTCGCGAACAAATTTCTGCCTTAGGTCCTTGGAACACTTCTCGCTGAGCCTACCTAGACTCAACACCTCTGCTCTTGATTACGGCTTGCTTGTTATACTACTATTTTGACATGTCTTACCTGTCATGGAGATGATCCGGTCCTCTTTAGGGATCTGACATATTATGTTCCTTTCACAACTATAATTATACTGATTGTCTATGTCTCTGTTCTTTAACGTATTTAAAGCGCCCTGATACCCGCACGGGTCTTGTTTGCAATATGTAAAATTTCAGGTAAATAAAAATAAATAAATATGAAGTACTGGATAGAGTATATACACTTGCCACAAAGTCATGTATTTCGAACTACTAATCCTTTCATGGGATTGATAAGACTTTTGTTTTCAATTCTGAGTATCTAGTTTCTGAAGTGCAGTACCCAGTCCTACTTGGCCTTAAGGAATTTGGACCTGAAGGGTTTATCTGGTACCCACTTCTACCATATTGCAGTTTTCCAGTTTATCTACCCACTTCAAAACTGCTTAATTAGCCCATGATTGGTAAGGAACTGGTTGACTAACATATTATGAATGTAAACATTTCAGCAAAGACCTGATCAGTGTGCCATATTAGAAAATGTGCAACTTCCTGTGCAGCCATAAATTCGATCTGCCCTGGTCGCAGGGCATCAGTGAAAGGTGGACCAGCTGTTCCTTTGATGCCTTTCAAAGGAGGCATCCACCTGGAGTGGAATCCCTAGAAGGCTCTGGAACCCTCTTTGCCTACTTTTAAGGTGCACTCTCTGACAACTGTACTGCCTCTATGCCTGCATCTATTATTTATATATAGAAACCATAGGTTACATTTACATAAAGCATGGTTCGTTCACTATTTTAATACATCCTTCATTTTACAATGCTAAAAATAAAAGGGACTCAACAGACATGAAAGGTTGCATAATAACCCCTTTGTTTTCAGTTTCTTCAAATGCATTGAGAGTCATTACAGCTTTACGGTTGATTAATGCCCACCACTGAGTTGAACGGTTGGGATGGAGATGTTTATGCTGAAGAATAATCCTTGGTTTCCCACAATAGGAATGCCTGTGATACAGCAGCAGAGACCTGACATGCTTCATGCTTGCTTAGTCGCTTGTCAGCTTCATTTGACTTCTTCTTCATGCATAATCTAATATAAACATAGTGGACTTAAGAAAGTGGTAGTTAATAGAAATGTGATACTGTGTTTGTTGTCCTTTTGAATTATGTTGTAAATATCTACATGAGGGTTTATCTGAAGGAACAATAAACTATGTTATGTTATTTTATGTTACATTACGTCATGCCACGGTATGTTACGTTATGTTACATAATGTTATATTATACTGATTTATAAACTGATTACATTGTCACCCAGGAAGGTTTCCTGGCGATGAGCATATGTGGGTCAAGCCTAACAAGGGCTAACTGACACCAATCAAAAAGCCAGGTCTTCAGCTTCCTGCCGAATTCAAGTAGTCCGGAGGAAGCCCGGATGTATAGTGGAAGGTTGCGCCACACTTTAGGAGCATTGTAGGAGGTTCAACTGCCAGATCTGGTTCTCTGTATGTGTGGGCTGTGTGTGAGTATGAGTACGGCTGAGCGGAGGTACCTGGAAGGTTCCTGAAACCAGATGCAATTGTTGAGGTATGTTGGGACAGAGTTATGTAGTGATTAGAAAGTGTGGGTGAGGAGTTTGGGTTGTGTTTGTTTGTGCATGGGGAACCAGTATAGCTTATCAAGGTGAATGGGATGTGTTTGCAAAGTGAAAGGTAGACTGGCTGCAGAGTTCTGAATGGTCTGTAGCCTCCTGATGAGTTTCTTATTGTTCTCTGCATAGATGGTCTTTCTGTAGTCCATCTTGCCTGTGACTAGGGTGTGGGTGATGATTTTCAGCGTGTTGGTTGGTTGCCATTTGAAGATTTTCATCAGTATCTTCAGGTTATGAAATCATATGGCAGTGACTGCATTGACTTTGGCAATGCTGTTGAGTATGGAGTTGATAATGATCTCGAGGTTCTTTGGCATGGGTGGTGGGAGTGGGTGTTGGTCCTAGCTCTGTCGGCCACCAGGTGGAGCCCTTTGTGGCTTTCCAAAGTCCAAGGTCAAGTGTGCCACTCTGAATAACTGAGTTCGATGTCATGAAGATACTGGATGAGGAAGAGGATGGGGTAGGAGACCGTGTCAAACACTGCAGAGAGGTCCAGGAGAGTGAGGGACGCTGTGTATTCTCTATCTAGGTTCATACAGATTTCTGTGGTGATGATGAGGGCAGTTTCTGTGTTGTGGCTGGGTCTTTATCCAGACTGAGTGGTGTTGAGGAGTTGATGGTCATTGAGTTATTCAGTGAGGCATCTGTTAATGTTTTTCTTCAGTACCTTTTTGGTTACTGAAGCAGGGAGATTGGTCTGTAGTTGGCAAACTTCGAGGGGTCTGCAGCAGGTTTCTTTAGCGGGGGAGGGCCATTATGTGTTGCAAAGCATCTGTGAAGGTTGTTGGCAACATGAAGGTGTTCAGAATCTATGTGAACAATGCACTGATGGGTAGTTCTCTGGAATAGGCCTGGTAGGGGCAAGGGTCTGATGGGACAGCAGAGCAAACACATAAACATTGCTTTCTGTTTTCCTATATAGTGTTAAATAGGTTTTTGAAAGGAAGAGGTGGTCAACAGCACACCAGGGAGGTAACAGTAATCTGATATTTTCCCAACAGAGTGGGATGGAGATTGCAGGGAGAGCATCCAGGTTCCAGCTTTTTTTTAAGCTTAGCTGAAAAGATGCCTTACCATAATTAGACCTGGGTGAACTTTTATTGTCTGGGAGCAATCTCACTTAAAACCCGATCATTGTGTTTACCATACTCCATACATGTTTTTGTTTCCTTTTGTTTATATTTTTCCCCTATTTCATACATGCAAATGTCTGTTTCAGTAGGAAATTCCACAATGGCACCCACTCAACTTATTGAGCTGGTATCTTGTGTGCTTTTTGTTTTGTTCCTTAGGGGATACAGAGAGGTTTATTTTCTAGATCTCTTTACAACACACAGCAGCAGCTAAAAATGCTGCACTGTGTTGCATGAGAAGGAGAGTGCAGGACTGTGCCATATCTATACAGATATGGCCTCACCTCCTCACTCCCTACTGCCAGCGCACACTCGGGCTGCTGAGCGCCACATACACATGTGACATTTTTACACCAGAGTGCAAAGGTGTCTGTGTGAGCCTAGTTTAGGTGATGTACTGGAAGGCTGTCCTTCCCGTACAAAAATATCCTTACACAGTAACTTTAAAACTTTTGCTACTTTGTATGTGTACAGTACATTACAGCACACATGCAAAGGTGGAAAAGAAAGTAGAAATAAAAGCATTTCTCCGTCAAAATAGCCACTTAACATGGGTGGTTTCTTTATGCAAAACCAGATCTACTTTGTTTAATACAGAGGATTTTGCGTAAAAACCCATAGGTGGTTGCATAGGAGTGCCCATGCACCATCCACGGAATGCCTCCTTCGTGCTAAGTAATGCAAAGCAGCGCTAGGCGCAGACTTGCCCTACTTTCAAGTGAATTTTCAGAGCAAAGCAAGTTTTAAGCTAGAAAGTAAAATGGAAAAAATATTTTGCATCAATTTTCTTCACTTTTGTGCAGCAATCAGCACAACATTTTAGTAAATGTACCCCTTTGTGTAAATATTTCACGCAGCTACAACAAAAGCATATTTGAATAATTTTCGCAAAAATTATGCTCATTACTCTTTGAAAAAATTCAAAGCTTCATCCACTTCTAAATTATATGGGAGGCAATATTTTCGAATGATTCATGCTTTCACTTACTGAAACATCAAACTTCCTGAAGAACGTTTTCAAAATAAAATAAACTATTTTACAATAACTCCATTATAATCTGACACAATGTAGCTGGATTTTCTTTTTTTGGGTATTCAGATTCCACAGATTACGATACGGATTTTACCTTACTTTTGGTCTCTACAACATCTTGCTGTATCGGTCAGGGACCAAGCAAATAACATTTTAAAGGTAAAGTAACATATATTTTCTAGGAGAGGGAGGCATTTCTGATTCAGTCCATCATTAAACCCAAATGCCAAATTAGAAGGAAGGAAATGCACTCGATACAGTGTGAAGATTTTATGAAACGCTGAATGAAGTCCCTCCGACTGCTGGCACTGCGACTGCACTTTGCATGCACGTATCCGCAATTCATGCCAGATGGAGCTAATGTACCCACATCAAATTAGCAGTTATAATAACAGAATTAACCTTCTGCATAGACTTCAATCCCCCAATGTGACGAGTGCCAATAAAGAAATAAGGAATGCTCGGCTGTTTTTTTTTTCTAGAAATTGTCCTGTCAAGCGGATTGAGTGGCAAGGCCGTGAAATGAAGTGATCGGTGCTGCACGTTAATGTGCTTAGAGGTGGCAAATTCAACACAAAATAAAACTTATATTAAATTAGGTTATTTGATGGCTAGCTACACTTGTCAAGTCAGCTCAGCAACCGGACTGGAAGCACTTACTGTATTACTGCGGGTTTTACCCATGGGGCTTCTTAACAGTTGGACATTTGGCAAATGTGCATTTTTGATTGTGCAGGAACACAGCCACTGGGTTTAAATGCATCACCGCGTGTGGCAGCCTGGATTATATAGCTCACACAAATGGGTGGATCGCCTGCCAGTTGACCGGAAGCACGTGTCCCTGATGTATATTTTTTGATCCCATATATCTGACTCGATGCTGAGTACCAATCCAGGAAACTTATAGCTGAGAGATTTTAGATTTAAAAGGTTCACAGGCCTAGTGTTTTGTACACAAGAAATGATTTTCTTCAAAATCTAATAGCAGTTTAGATTTTTTTAAACTGCTTTTTGAGGCTGTACATGAGTGTTAGTTTCAGTGGTTCAGGTGCTGCAAATCATCACATGAACCAGCGGCATCAGAATGTATCTAGGGCTATGCACATTTCAATTAAGTTATCTTAATAATGCCCAAACCACGAATTTTTGGTTTCATGTATTTCACAAAAAAATCGTCTTTTCTTTCGTTTCCTTTGATATTTTTGCAAGCAAAAGACTTGATTGGAGCAGAAACTACCTCGATAGACATTTGAAAGCGGATTTGTGCCAGTGCTTGAAGCACTGCAGAGTGAGTTTAGAGACTGTAAGGACAGTACATTGAGATGGTATCTCACATACCTGCAATGCCGGTGCACCCAGGTGAGTGATGCACCAGCCGTGAGGTATGTGGAAGTGTGGGCCCGGTAGTCGCAAGTAATACGCAGAGACTGGTGTGGTGCTTAACACTCGGTTGCGGTGCAGTTGGTCTCTCCCTCACCCCACATGCCCACGCCGGCTTTTCTTAACAACAATCCACGTGAGGCAGGCAGGACTGCACCAACATTTGCTGCGCAGCGCGTGCCTCACCCCGAACTCCCCTTAAAGCAGGCCCATGTCCCCTGGCCCAATCTACCAGTTGTATCACTGGTAGTGGACTACATTCCTCCTTTATTTTAAACAAGTTCACAACTTATATTGCAACAAACAAGCAACGTCTCCCTTCCATATGGTTATCAGTCACACATAGTGCACTGATCTCACACTTCATAGTCTTTCAGGTGGGTGAAAGGAGTCAGTTCACTCATTAGTCCATACTTAGTGCTAATCTCTTGATTGTCTGCGCTCACTGACTGTTTGGGGTCATCTCTGCTTCCAACGTATAATTAACAAGGACACCCTGAAAACATAGATAACTTAGTTCCTAGGTCAGGGAAGGAAACTCATTTGACAAAAAACAACCTAGGCAACATAAAGTATAAAAGGACCAGGATTGATGTAGAGGGACACAGGCTGTCAATTATCTTAAAATCAGAATTTTATTCTCAAATTTAAAAGGAAACACAATATGCAGTCACATAAAACAAATGTAGACGTAAATTAGTCAAGGATTCTCGCAAAATAAAAATTTCAAGAATAGTGCACAGGCTGTCAATTATCATAAAATCAGAATTTTATTCTCAAATTTAAAAGGAAACACAATATGTAGTGACATAAAACAAATATAGACGTAAATTAGTCAAGGATTGTCACAAAATAAAAATACCATGAATAATGCATTGTACATAGGGTTAATTATACGGTAATTTATACATAGTAAAAGAACGGTTGGATTAAAAGGGAAACAAATACAAACAATATCAAGGTAATAAAAAAGGTGGCCTAATAATTCTCTACGCGCGTTTCGGCGACCAGCGCCTTCTTCTGGAGTTGCCACGTAAATTCCTAAAAGGAGTCATACAGGAAAATACAATTATTTATAACAGGTAATTTGACATATTAAAAATAGACAGACTTATATCAATCAAAAATCAGCCATAACGTGAACCCTTCTATTTTTTGAAAGAAATATCATCATGTATTCAATGAAACTGTTAGTCTCAGTTCATCTCCTTACTCATTCTTATCCTCTATTTATTCTAGTTTGTTGAGAGGGTGGGAGAAGAGAAGGAGAGGGTTGTTTTTATCATTACCCTCATTTTTATTCGTTATTCGGTATATGTAAACTTCTCTATCTTCCGTTTACCAGAAAAAATTATAGATAGACCAATAGATAGGTCTATACAGATGAAAATTTATTGTGCAACATCAATAAAACGGGCACTATCAGGTACAAGAATAGAGAGGGTGCTTTAATCTTATAGCTAAGAGGCAGATGACTAGCTATTTGATATTGGTGTATCATATTTATACTCACAAGTAGCACTGAAGTGGAGATAGTGCAGAATAATCTGAGGTTTCGTATTTTAGTCTTTATACAGCGTTCGAACAGGCTATGATAAAGCTTTAAAGAAAGATAATAGACAAGTTTTTAGATTGTAAGTAAATCATTGTCTTTAGTGATATATCTTTTATATTCATTTTCTTCCCTTCAGATCGATGATTTTATTATTTCAAAAATTATTTAGCTGAATATTTTTGTATCACTATATTCATCTAATATGTCTAGTTCATTCAGGATGTGTAACTGCTTAATTTAAAAACTAGCGCATCTGTCACTACGGAGTTTACAAGGTAGGACCGCTGTAGTTGCATAAAGAATGGCAATTGTCTAACAAACTGCTTTCTGTTCCTCTTTAGACTATTTATAAAGAATAAAAATAGGTAGTTCTTACCCTAGATAAAGAGTTAGTCTCCTTGTTGGACTTGAAATGAAGCACGATGTATTAAAAGATCTCCCTGCCTGAAAAATATATGATGAGGTAATTATAGGAAAAGCATGCATTCATACTATTGCGTTAATGTAATTTGGGGGGCAAGGCAGGACTAAGCTGACTTACCCGAAATTAAACAGCAAGGCTCCTTTATTCCCTCGAGGTGATGTATGAATTCACGTCTCGACCGGGAGGAATAATGTGTCTCGGATTGAGATTCAAATTAAAAAAAGTGTATTAAGAAGTCTCCCTGCCTGCAAGGACAAGGGAGGTAGGTTTAGAGAACGGATATGTTTATAACATCGCGGCGATGTAGTATGAGACACACGGTAGGTCTAACTCGACTTACCCGAAGATGAATGGCAGAGCTCTTTGGTATACTCAAGATATCACACATGTTTGCTTCTTGATCGGTAGAAAGTTAAAACTTGGATGTAGTTTGCATTAGATTTCGGATATAAAAAGATCTCCCTGCCTGAAAGGATGAAAGGTGGATTTAGAAAGGACGTTTGATTATTCTATTTGCGGGGTCTACTGTAACACGCATGGCAGGTCTAGTTGAACTTACCTGAAGATAGACGGCAGGGCTCCTAGGTTCAGACTCGCGTCTCGACCGGGAAAAAAAGATGAATGAGGCCATGTCTCAAGGGCCGCGTTTTTATACTTAAAGATTAAGGATCAAATCAGTTTCAGCTGAAGAAATGTTTACGCAAGTGTTTAGACGAGGGACTTCTTTTCTTTAGGGTCGGAAATCTCGTGGTGGAAGTTACGGTTCATGTTTGTATCGACTAAAAGTAGAGAGCGGACTACTCTTTCTATTAGTTTGGGGATTTTCGTGGCATCCATCACTAAGAGGTGGAAGGCTCGAAACTATAGATAGACTGTTATCTTTGTAATGATAGACTGTCATCTTCGTATTGATAGAAATCTTGCGGTATCCGAGGCTAAAAACAGAGGGGGGACTTCTCCGTTTTTTTCCCCCTTATTTTTTTCCCCGTTGTGTAAATGACTTTTGTCAAGTTTAAAAAGCGCATTATTAATTCCGCTTTCGATAGTAAAACTAATCATAACAAAGTAAGTAGAGAGCAGGATGGGAATTCAATATTGTTCCAAACGGGACTGATGTTTGTAAAGTGCTCGAAACTAAGGAAGGACTATCATCCTTGTATTGAAATAGTCTTTTGGCATCCATTTTTGGGAGATAGGAGGCTAGAAACAGAGAGGGGACTTATCTGTTTTTTTCTTTTTCTTTTATATATATTAATGTTATTTGTCCGTTGCATAAAATGATTCATTTCGAGTTTTATATGGACAATATTAATTCTACTTTCAATAATAAAAATCAAAAATAAAAATAAAAAAATATAAAAAATTAATATAAGATGGAGAAGAAAGGGGGATTCAATCTTTGAGAATTTGAGAATAAAATTCTGATTTTAAGATAATTGACAGCCTGTGTCCCTCTACATCAATCCTGGTCCTTTTATACTTTATGTTGCCTAGGTTGTTTTTTGTCAAATGATTTTCCTTCCCTGACCTAGGAACTAAGTTATCTATGTTTTCAGGGGGTCCTTGTTAATTATACGTTGGTTTTCCCACAGCTTGTCTGTGCAGGGCTGTCCCTTAGAGGGAATCGTTATATTTTCCTAATCTCTCAGTTCATTTCCGTTGCTTTTCTGTCCCTTACCTGTAATCCTCCTGGCTAACAACTATTATGGCCCTTCAAAAAACATTTGGCTTCACTGACGCTGAATTTGAGCTACTAGTAGGGACATCATCTTCCTTTGCTAATACCTCTGGAGATTCAAATCGTAATAATGATGACATGAAAATCCTATTAGAATTAAAGAAAAAATTAAAAAGAATTGAAGCCCATGGTGAGTTTATGTTGGCCTATCTAAGGCTCGGCATTATCCCGATGGGTCTCAGAGTTAAAAACATCCCTGGCTTATTTGTCCATCACAAAGCCTTCCTAGATAAGTAAATATTAATTCTACTTTCAATAATAAAAATCAAAAATCAAAATAAAAAAATATAAAAAATTAATATAAGATGGAGAAGAAAGGGGGATTCAATCTTATTCCAAAAACGGGGGGGGCCTGATGTTTGTACGGGGCTCCCTATATTAGATTATTAAAGTATCGTCTATAGCTAGAAAACAGTGAATTGAGGAACGGCTAAAGGGTGAAGGGAGAGAAGGCATATTACGTCATATAGTGGGTGAACGGCTTCATTTTCAAGGGGCGAGCTAAAGTTTGTTGTGACAATCTTATTAATGTATGGCATGTTCCCATGGGATTTCGCTGTTGAGTCCCTGGCTAAAGGAGTTAAAAACAAAAATCCAAAAGACTTCTCTTTTTTTCCTAATCGCAGTGCCTCCTTTAGAATCAGGGGTATGTATTTTCTCTAGGATTCTCCACTTAAAATCTTCTACGTTGTGTCCTTTTTCTAGGAAGTGTTTCACCATTGGGGAGGCAATTTTTTTAGTTCTTATTGCTGAGCGATGCTCACTGAGGCGGGTTTGGATCATGCGTGACGTTTCTCCTACATATCCTAGGAGGCAAGGACATTGTATGAAGTATATCACGTTCGTTGATCTGCAATTCCACATTTCTTTAGCTCTTGTGGTGTGGCCATTATGGGTGAATTCTTCACCTCTCAGGATATTTCCACATGAAATGCATGAGGAACAGGGAAAAGTCCCTCTTACCGGGCTGTTTGTTAGGATCGATCTTTGCGTCCAATTCTCTTCTACTGAGGTATTTTTAAAGCGAGAATGGACTATATACTCTTTGATATTTTTGTTTCTTTTGTGTGCAAAGAGGGGCTTTGCCAATTTCTGTCCATTAGAGCAATTGCTATTTAAAATGTGCCAGTTTGAATTTATCACGTGCTTTACTTTTGCATTGACAGTTGAGTGTTTAGTTATACACACTATTTGATCGTTTTGTTTCGATGATTTGGTTCTTAAGAGACAATCACGGTCATAAAATCGAGCTCTTTTGTAAGAATGCCTCACTAATCGGTGGGGATACCCTCTTTCTATGAATTTTGATCTCATTATTGAGGCTTGTCGGTCAAAATCAACTAGATTCGTGCAATTACGTCTGACCCGTAAAAACTGAGAAAATGGAATACTGTCTTTCTGTGTAACTGGATGGAAACTCTGGTAATGGAGCAACGTATTTCTGGCTGTTGGTTTCACATGTAGGTCAGTTATCAGAATTCCAGCATCGTTTATTATTTCGATGTCTAAGAACTCTACTTTTTCACTGCTAATGTGGGAGGTAAAATGTAGATTGGGATTAGCTCCATTGATCCATAGGATGAATTCATCCAAGTTTTCTCTCCCATTGGTCCAGATAAAGAAGATGTCATCAATATATCTGGACCAATGGGAGATGGATTCGAAAAAGGGAGCTACTTCGTTCTGAATAAACTCTCTTTCGAAGGCGGCCATAAAAATATTGGCTATTGACGGGGCTACAGAGGCCCCCATGCTGACTCCTTTGATTTGGCGATAGATATTGGTTCCAAATTCGAATATATTTTCCGTTAAGACTATTTCTAAGCAAGCCAACAAAAATGTTTTGGGGCACGGAATATTGTGAAGATCAATAAACCATTCGGTTGTCTTCATTGCTTCGGCTAAGGGGATGTTGCTATATAGGGACTCAACATCCATAGTTACTAATAAGTCAGTATTAGAATTAAAACTTAGTCCTTCAGTTTTCTGTATCATATCTCCAGTGTCTCTTATGTAGGATTCGATTTTTGGTATATATGGGCGTAGATAGTTATCAACAAATTTAGATAGTGGTTCAGTTGCTGTACCTATGGTAGAGACTATAGGACGATAGGGAGGGTTGAGAATGTTTTTGTGTATCTTGGGGAGACCGTATACACATGCTATTTTCCCCTGGTTATGATTTAGGAAGTCAAATTCTTTCATGTTAATAAATCCATTTTCTAGAGCAGATTTAGTAAGGGACATAATTCTTTTAGACAGATTTAGTGTGGAATGGGTTCTAACTGGGGTATAGAAGGTGGGATCGTTTAGCATCTCAAGCATGTTGTGTTCATATTGAGATGTATCTATAATAACGATACCTCCTCCCTTATCACATCCTTTGATTGTAAGGTCTTTATTAGTTGAGAAAGACATTAGGGCCTCATGTTCTTCTCTTCCTAGGTTGTAAATCGGTTTAGGGATAAATTTTAAGGCCTGATCTAGTTTCTTTAAAACCACTAACTCAAAGGTTGCAACTTCAGGTCCTAGTTGTTCAAGGGAGGGACTGAAGGTAGATGGTAGGCAAAGTGGCTTAATGATAGAGTCTACTTCCTCTATGTTGTCGTTTGACGCAAAAAACTTTTTTAATCGAATCTTGCAAAAAAAAGAAATAACGTCACTATATAGCTCAAAAAGGTTGACTGTGGAATGTGGGACATAGGATAGGCCTTTTGATAGTAATTTGGTACTATGTTCATCCAGTCTAGTGTCTGTCAAATTGAAGATTGGAATCACATCCCTGGTTTCCAATACTGTCTGTTCCTTGTTTCGCGAATAAATTGCGATTGTTCCTGTTGGTGGTGGTGTTGTGGTTGATAATTCCCTCTCGGCTGGCTCTGAAAATGGACTCTGGGACGGCCCCGGCCTCTCCCTCGGTTCCCTAAAAAAGGCTGTCTTCTGATGCCTCTATTTTGATTCTGATTATAATTTGGATCTGATTCATAATAATCAGAGATTGTTTCGTTCTCGGAGTCAGAGGTTTCAGAAAATGTATTTACACGTTGTTGTTGAGGATGTTCATTGGTATCTGTTGTGTAGTGATTTTGCTTATAGAAATCAGGTTTAAGATATGGATATGTATTTTCAATTGAGCATACCGTTTATCTTTTAGTAATTTATCATTTTTTCTTTTTTCTAAGTAGTTGGAAAAAGATTCCAATTCCTTATTGCAGTCTTCTATCTTTTTTATAGATTCATCTACATTACCTAACTTCCTGATTTTATCTTCTAATTCTTCAATTTCTGATCTTACCTCTGCTGCTATTTCTTTTGATGTTTCGACAATTAACATCATTAGATCCCTAGAGCATCTACTAGCGATCCTGCTCCACTTATCTAGGAAGGCTTTGTGATGGACAAATAAGCCAGGGATGTTTTTAACTCTGAGACCCATCGGGATAATGCCGAGCCTTAGATAGGCCAACATAAACTCACCATGGGCTTCAATTCTTTTTAATTTTTTCTTTAATTCTAATAGGATTTTCATGTCATCATTATTACGATTTGAATCTCCAGAGGTATTAGCAAAGGAAGATGATGTCCCTACTAGTAGCTCAAATTCAGCGTCAGTGAAGCCAAATGTTTTTTGAAGGGCCATAATAGTTGTTAGCCAGGAGGATTACAGGTAAGGGACAGAAAAGCAACGGAAATGAACTGAGAGATTAGGAAAATATAACGATTCCCTCTAAGGGACAGCCCTGCACAGACAAGCTGTGGGAAAACCAACGTATAATTAACAAGGACCCCCTGAAAACATAGATAACTTAGTTCCTAGGTCAGGGAAGGAAAATCATTTGACAAAAAACAACCTAGGCAACATAAAGTATAAAAGGACCAGGATTGATGTAGAGGGACACAGGCTGTCAATTATCTTAAAATCAGAATTTTATTCTCAAATTCTCAAAGATTGAATCCCCCTTTCTTCTCCATCTTATATTAATTTTTTATATTTTTTTATTTTTATTTTTGATTTTTATTATTGAAAGTAGAATTAATATTGTCCATATAAAACTCGAAATGAATCATTTTATGCAACGGACAAATAACATTAATATATATAAAAGAAAAAGAAAAAAACAGATAAGTCCCCTCTCTGTTTCTAGCCTCCTATCTCCCAAAAATGGATGCCAAAAGACTATTTCAATACAAGGATGATAGTCCTTCCTTAGTTTCGAGCACTTTACAAACATCAGTCCCGTTTGGAACAATATTGAATTCCCATCCTGCTCTCTACTTACTTTGTTATGATTAGTTTTACTATCGAAAGCGGAATTAATAATGCGCTTTTTAAACTTGACAAAAGTCATTTACACAACGGGGAAAAAAATAAGGGGGAAAAAAACGGAGAAGTCCCCCCTCTGTTTTTAGCCTCGGATACCGCAAGATTTCTATCAATACGAAGATGACAGTCTATCATTACAAAGATAACAGTCTATCTATAGTTTCGAGCCTTCCATCTCTTAGTGATGGATGCCACGAAAATCCCCAAACTAATAGAAAGAGTAGTCCGCTCTCTACTTTTAGTCGATACAAACATGAACCGTAACTTCCACCACGAGATTTCCGACCCTAAAGAAAAGAAGTCCCTCATCTAAACACTTGCGTAAACATTTCTTCAGCTGAAACTGATTTGATCCTTAATCTTTAAGTATAAAAACGCGGCCCTTGAGACATGGCCTCATTCATCTTTTTTTCCCGGTCGAGACGCGAGTCTGAGCCTAGGAGCCCTGCCGTCTATCTTCAGGTAAGTTCAACTAGACCTGCCATGCGTGTTACAGTAGACCCCGCAAATAGAATAATCAAACGTCCTTTCTCAATCCACCTTTCATCCTTTCAGGCAGGGAGATCTTTTTATATCCGAAATCTAATGCAAACTACATCCAAGTTTTAACTTTCTACCGATCAAGAAGCAAACTTGTGTGATATCTTGAGTATACCAAAGAGCTCTGCCATTCATCTTCGGGTAAGTCGAGTTAGACCTACCGTGTGTCTCATACTACATCGCCGCGATGTTATAAACATATCCGTTCTCTAAACCTACCTCCCTTGTCCTTGCAGGCAGGGAGACTTCTTAATACACTTTTTTTAATTTGAATCTCAATCCGAGACACATTATTCCTCCCGGTCGAGACGTGAATTCATACATCACCTCGAGGGAATAAAGGAGCCTTGCTGTTTAATTTCGGGTAAGTCAGCTTAGTCCTGCCTTGCCCCCCAAATTACATTAACGCAACAGTATGAATGCATGCTTTTCCTATAATTACCTCATCATATATTTTTCAGGCAGGGAGATCTTTTAATACATCGTGCTTCATTTCAAGTCCAACAAGGAGACTAACTCTTTATCTAGGGTAAGAACGACCTATTTTTATTCTTTATAAATAGTCTAAAGAGGAACAGAAAGCAGTTTGTTAGACAATTGCCATTCTTTATGCAACTGCAGCGGTCCTACCTTGTAAACTCCGTAGTGACAGATGCGCTAGTTTTTAAATTAAGCAGTTACACATCCTGAATGAACTAGACATATTAGATGAATATAGTGATACAAAAATATTCAGCTAAATAATTTTTGAAATAATAAAATCATCGATCTGAAGGGAAGAAAATGAATATAAAAGATATATCACTAAAGACAATGATTTACTTACAATCTAAAAACTTGTCTATTATCTTTCTTTAAAGCTTTATCATAGCCTGTTCGAACGCTGTATAAAGACTAAAATACGAAACCTCAGATTATTCTGCACTATCTCCACTTCAGTGCTACTTGTGAGTATAAATATGATACACCAATATCAAATAGCTAGTCATCTGCCTCTTAGCTATAGGATTAAAGCACCCTCTCTATTCTTGTACCTGATAGTGCCCGTTTTATTGATGTTGCACAATAAATTTTCATCTGTATAGACCTATCTATTGGTCTATCTATAATTTTTTCTGGTAAACGGAAGATAGAGAAGTTTACATATACCGAATAACGAATAAAAATGAGGGTAATGATAAAAACAACCCTCTCCTTCTCTTCTCCCACCCTCTCAACAAACTAGAATAAATAGAGGATAAGAATGAGTAAGGAGATGAACTGAGACTAACAGTTTCATTGAATACATGATGATATTTCTTTCAAAAAATAGAAGGGTTCACGTTATGGCTGATTTTTGATTGATATAAGTCTGTCTATTTTTAATATGTCAAATTACCTGTTATAAATAATTGTATTTTCCTGTATGACTCCTTTTAGGAATTTACGTGGCAACTCCAGAAGAAGGCGCTGGTCGCCGAAACGCGCGTAGAGAATTATTAGGCCACCTTTTTTATTACCTTGATATTGTTTGTATTTGTTTCCCTTTTAATCCAACCGTTCTTTTACTATGTATAAATTACCGTATAATTAACCCTATGTACAATGCATTATTCATGGTATTTTTATTTTGTGACAATCCTTGACTAATTTACGTCTATATTTGTTTTATGTCACTACATATTGTGTTTCCTTTTAAATTTGAGAATAAAATTCTGATTTTATGATAATTGACAGCCTGTGCACTATTCTTGAAATTTTTATTTTGCGAGAATCCTTGACTAATTTACGTCTACATTTGTTTGATGTGACTGCATATTGTGTTTCCTTTTAAATTTGAGAATAAAATTCTGATTTTAAGATAATTGACAGCCTGTGTCCCTCTACATCAATCCTGGTCCTTTTATACTTTATGTTGCCTAGGTTGTTTTTTGTCAAATGTGTCATCTCTGCTTCCTACAGCTACTTCAGGGGTGGTGTTCAGGTTGGCTCCACTCGCTGCATCTGGATGTCGTCGTCGGAGCCTTCACTCACTGGGGCATCATCTTGCTCCTCCTGGCTTCATTACTCTCTGCTCCTTCCTCAATGAAGGAGTCAGCACATGGAACATCTTAAAATGAGAAATATTTCTGGTGACTTCCTCCTTGTCCCGCCATGTAGTTACCTTGTTGCCATGCATGTGGGTGATCACTCATGGGTGACGTTCAAACTGGAGTCGAAACTTGCTTCTAGGGAATCTGTCCTTAAAAAGCACCATGTCTCCAACTCTCAGGTTAGACTCTAGGACTCCCCAGTACCGGCTGGCATGGGTGTTAGTAGTGCATCGTTTCTGCAGTACCTGCTGGTTGCCAAAAGGCTCGGAAGCCCACTTTGGATGGTGGGGAATGGAGTCTTGGATCACTCGCACCATGAAGAGGTGTCCCGGGGCTTGTCCTGTGGTAGATTGCAGGGTTTGGCAACACTCTCACAAGAATAAGTAGATAGCCTACTCGAGTTGTTGCTGGGATGGCATGGGCAATCCTGATGACTTTGTTCAAAGTCCTCATGAAGGGTTTTTACCTCCCCGTGAGCTTGTGACCATTGAGGAGTGACTTTCTGGTGCTTGATATTCTAGGATTGCAGCTGTGTGGCCATTTCCTGGCTTTGGAATGGTGGGATATTGTCCGTCCTCAGCTCATTGAGTAGGCTGGACGCTGGCCACCATTTTTTCCAGCTTGGGGAGCACTTCATGGGTTTCTTGGGAGTTAAGGATTTCCACCTCAGGGTATTTTGAGCTACGCAGCACCCCTACATATATGCCTATTCCCTGCTGACGAGAGGTAACAACCTCGAAACACGTGTCCAGGGATGGCCAACGCGACTGTGATTTTTTGCTCAAGACCCTGGCAGAGGCGCACCCGCTGATGCTTACTTCATGGACCACAATGCTTTGGGGCAACACGCTGATAGGACAAGCAGTGTGCGACCAATTGGACTTTCTTTTGTATTCAAGCTCCCTTGAGCTGGTGGGGCTGACGAGCCCGGGTTACGCACCTGCGTGCCATGAGTGGTACCGGACCTGAGGATATTTTTTGGCAGCCTACGCAGCACCCCTACATATATGCCTATTCCCTGCTGACGAGAGGTAACAACCTCGAAACACATGTCCAGGGATGGCCAACGCGACTGTGATTTTTTGCTCAAGACCCTGGCAGAGGCGCACCCGCAGATGCTTACTTCATGGACCACAATGCTTTGGGGCAACACGCTGATAGGACAAGCAGTGTGCGACCAATTGGACTTTCTTTCCAGGGTATTTTGAGCTGTCATCAATGAGGATCAATGCACGTCTACCATCTGGGAGGCTCCCAAATTCTAGACTGGCACACACCCAGGACTGCTGGGGCCCTTTTTCTGTTATCACAGGGAAGGCCCTCCTGTTGCTTAACACCACTGGCAGGACCTCACCGCTGTCTCGACCAGCTCATCCATGAGCGGAAACAACACCTTTGCTCGAAACTGACTCTTCGTTTTGGCCATCCCTTGATGACTTCTGTGGGCTAACTGTACCACTTGACTGGTGAAAAATCGTAGAAATGACAAGACAGTGTCTCTCGCAAGAGACAGCCATTTGGATCTGCAATTAACTCATGATGAACGTGGTACAGGCTGTGAAGAATGTGGTGAGTTCAGTGGGCCTTGAACTGATACCATCAACATGTTTGGACAATTCCAGCGCTCTCTGTAGACACTCATTTTGTGCTTTGGCTTGGTATATGGTGTCCATTGACATGAGAAGAGGGTGTGAGTGGTGAGTGATATACTAAACGTATTCACAGTCTCATTGGCTTCATCTTCTTCTTCTGGGGTTGCTGCCCGGGGATGCAAGACAGATAGTCTGTAGGGGTGGTGGTCCCAGATCAGTATTCCACCTGACAGGTGTATTTTTGGAGTTGTAGAATCCACTTCTCAATTTGTGGGTTGTGGTTTTATTGCTGGTCTTCAGAAGAGTGGAATGCGGAGTTTGTGGTCAGTGGTGACTATAAAAGGGTGTCTGCATACATACAGATGGAAATGACGGCATCTCCAATGTATGGCTATAACCTCCTTCTTCATTTGTGAGTACCTATGGTCTGCTGTAGTGAGGTATCTACTCCCAAACGCTACTGGTGCCAACTCGGCCTCCTTCTTGTCTTTGCATCAGCACCACCCCAAGTCCTTTAGGGCTGGTATTGTCTGCAATGGTAGTGTCTCATCTGGGATCAAAGTAAACGAGGGTGAAAGGGTGTCTTTGGTGGCCGAAATGATTGATCTTGTTACACACCCCATACTCATGGGACAGACGCCTTAGTCAGGTCATGGAGTGGCTGGGTCAGCATTGTTAGGTCCTTGATGAATCTGCCACAGTAGTTCACGATTCCTAAAAAAACATGAACCTTAGATACTGTGGAAGGTGGAGATGTTTCTTTTATGTTCGCAACTTCTCTGGGTCAGGTGCTAACCCTTCAGTGAAAATGTGTAGCCAAAAAAATATAACTTTTATTTAAGGAACTCACATTACTTGAGTGTAGAGTGAGCCCCGAATCCCGAATCGCTTATAGGACTCCACTAAGTCTAGCTTTATGCTCAGGCATGGGCTTCGTGTACACAAAAATGTCATTGGTGACATTTACCACCCCTGACAGGCAGATCAGAAGCTCCTGTATGACATTCTGAAACACCTTATTGGTGGTCAAAATCCCAAAGTTCAACCTCCAGTAGTGTTGCAGGCCCACAAAAGTGGAGAATGTTAGGATGTACCTCGATTCCTTCACTTGGGTGAGTTGGAGGTAAACTGATCTTGGGTCTACTTTTGAGAAACTGCTGGCTCCGCTCAGTTCTCCAATTAAGTCATTGATGATGAGGGTCAGGTGTTGTTCCATCTTCATGGCAACATTGGGGAGCCTCATATCTATGCATATGCGTACATTGTGGAGAAGTGTGGCTCACTGGTTAGAGGAGGCAGACCTGGAAGCCCGGAACCAGGGTTCAATTCCCGGCTCGGCGGGGTCTTGAGTCCTAAAATGTCCATGGCCTCGACAATTCTCGCTCCGGTGCCTACTCGATTCACGGGTTCACACTCTGCGACTCTGGGCAATAGCTTGCTTAATCTCCACAACGGCCCCTCGCGGTGGGATGCCTGGCTTTCACCTTGCGGATACCCTGCCGGGGTTATCTCACAGGGGAATACCAGGACGGGTTCCCTAAGAAAGCGCTTAGAAACCGCTCGGTGATTTGCGCTATATAAATTCCTGTACATTTACATTTACATTGCCTGGTTGTATAGGTTTTCACGTTACCATGTTGGGTGACACCTACGGGGTGGAAACTGACACCTTCTCTATGACTGTGGCCTCCAGCTTGTCTAACTCCTTCTCCACCTGAGGTCTCAGGTGAAAAGCAATGTACCTGTGTCTTAGGGTTACTGGTTGAACCGAATGGTCAATATGTGGTTTCACTTCATGTCCGTTAAGACACCCAACCCCATTAAAGGCTTTCGGGAATTCAGCCAGTATTTGGGATATTCCCTCTTGATGGACCCAAAATGCAAATACAACGGCTTCAAGGGCCTCTGCTGTTCAACAGCCAAACAGCATGCCATGCACACCTTGAGCGACATAAACATATGAGTTTACAGTCTGGGATCTATTGGTGATAGGTGTTTTAAACTTTCCAAACATGGGCAATGGTGTGTCTTGTTCGTATGCGGATGCTTAAATTGCTGCCTTCTGAAGGGGTGGAGGTGAATACAAGAATTGGAATACTTCAGCCCACATAAGGTTTATGGATGCACCAGTGTCCACGATGACTGCAACTGGCTGCACTCCCATCAATATTTGACACTGTGCTAGGTGGCACTCTGATTTCGCCGTGGTCCCTACTGTGAAAATGGAATGTACTGTGTGGTTCACAGCCTCATCATCATCCATTTCACTATTGCTCTCTTGTGCTTCAGGTATTGTGTTGACAGTTGTGGGCAGTCTGACTTTTACCTGAGTGGCAGACTTTTGCACAGCGGTTAAACTTTCGGCACCTTGCGCACCATTTGCCCTTTGCGGGCACTTTGCTGGGTGATGAGCTGGGCCTCTGTAATAACCACATGCATGCTCCTGCATCACAGTCTTCTTGAGTCTCTCTGGGCCTTTCCTGGGCAAGACGGCATTAACTGGTTCTGGTTTTACTGTTCTTTGGAGGGATGCCTCCATGCAGGATTTGCTGGCTTTTGGCAGTTCCTTAAACCGGGCCATGGTCAAAATGTCTGCTAGGGATTTGCCTGATTCCTGTAGAATGTGCTCTTTTAGCTTTGCTGAGGCACAACCCTTAATGTCTTGAACCTATATCACTTCTCTTTCATTTCCAAAACCCACAAGTGCTTACCAGTTCCTTCAAGAGGGTATCAAATGTGTCAATTGATTCCCCTGTATGTTGCTGAGCCTGGCCAAAATGAACCTTTCATAGTACTGATTTGCCATTGGTTCAAACAATGCTAAGAGGGCTGCTATGAGCATGACGTGTGTCATCGGTGTCACCATGGTGCTTTTTTAGAAATGTTATGGATGGTCTTGCCCCCTAGATGAAGGATCATTGCCCTCTTTCTGTCATTGGCAATATCTGTGGCTTTGAAAAACAGCTCTATCCTCTCAAACCAATTTTTCCACCTGGGCACTTGCGCAGAGGGAACCCCTTCCACTATGAAGGGTTCAATAGCTGTGATCTGGACCATAGCATAGGTGACGTCTGAGCTAGGAGACTGCCTCCCCCTTGGTCGACTGTGTTGAAGAATGAGGAAGGACTCCAAGGCTCTTGGTGTCTGCGAAGTAGGTTGCTGTGTCTGTCAGGCATGGCATGGTGCACAATGATGCCTCGTGTACTGGTCGTCCTGGACCTGACACCTTTTGTGGCTTCTCTCCCCACACATTCAAAGGGGATAGGCGGGGCAGTTATGAGCCTCGTTGTGCTAGTCAGAGCCCCTATAGTCATGCAGGTGATGACAGGGCTCTCCTGTTGTGGCTTCATAGGACCCGCAGGTGCATTGAAAGTGTTTGCCATTAGGGGCAAAGTGGTACAAAAGGGGGTGATGATGGACGGAGCATCTGAACCAATCAAACTCTCACACCCAGTCAACAGATCTGGGTTTAATCCATCACCGTTCTTCAGCCCACTCTGCCACCCCAGTTCAGACATGGCCATATGCAAATCAGTCTGACCCTGTGCCTCATGGGAACAGTCCAGCCCGAACTGCCAAGCCATGCCTTCCCTGGACCGGAAACAAGCTTCCGAGGACCGGTTTCTAGCATTTCAGCCGTCTTCAGCCCGGCTTGCTTGAATCCAGTGGCAAAGTGAGCAAGGGACTCACGTCTGAGCATACCCTGCCAACATATGGCGAACAAAGTGGTACAAAAGGGGGTGGTGATGGACGGAGCCTCTGAACCAATCAAACACTCACACCCAGTCAACAGATCTGGGTTTAATCCATCACCGTTCTTCAGCCCACTCTGCCACCCCAGTTCAGACATGGCCATATGCAAATCAGTCTGACCCTGTGCCTCATGGGAACAGTCCAGCCCGAACTGCCAAGCCATGCCTTCCCTGGACCGGAAACAAGCTTCCGAGGACCGGTTTCTGGCATTTCAGCCGTCTTCAGCCTGGCTTGCTTGAATCCAGTGGCAAAGTGAGCAAGGGACTCACGTCTGAGCATACCCTGCCACCTTATGGCGAACAAAGTGGTACAAAAGGGGGTGGTGATGGACGGAGCATCTGAACCAATCAAAAACTCACACCCATTCAACAGATCTGGGTTTAATCCATCACCGTTCTTCAGCCCACTCTGCCACCCCAGTTCAGACATGGCCATATGCAAATCAGTCTGACCCTGAGCCTCATGGGAACAGTCCAGCCCGAACTGCCAAGCCATGCCTTCCCTGGTCCGGAAAAAAGCTTCTGAGGGCCGGTTTCTGGCATTTCAGCCGTCTTCAGCCCGGCTTGCTTGAATCCAGTGGCAAAGTGAGCAAGGGACTCACGTCTGAGCATACCCTGCCAACTTATGGCGAACAAAGTGGTACAAAAGGGGGTGGTGATGGACGGAGCATCTGAACCAATCAAACACTCACACCCAGTCAAGAGATCTGGGTTTAACCCATCACCGTTCTTCAGCCCACTCTGCCACCCCAGTTCAGACATGGCCATATGCAAATCAGTCTGACCCTGTGCCTCATGGGAACAGTCCAGCCCTAACTGCCAAGCCATGCCTTCCCTGGACCGGAAACAAGTTTCCGAGGACCGGTTTCTGGCATTTCAGCCGTCTTCAGCCCGGCTTGCTTGAATCCAGTGGCAAAGTGAGCAAGGGACTCACGTCTGAGCATACCCTGCCAACTTATGGTGAACAAAGTGGTACAAAAGGGGGTGGTGATGGACGGAGCATCTGAACCAATCAAACACTCACACCCAGTCAACAGATCTGGGTTTAATCCATCACCGTTCTTCAGCCCACTCTGCCACCCTAGTTCAGACATGGCCATATGCAAATCAGTCTGACCCTGTGCCTCATGGGAACAGTCCAGCCCGAACTGCCAAGCCATGCCTTCCCTGGACCGGAAACAAGCTTCCGAGGACCGGTTTCTGGCATTTCAGCCGTCTTCAGCCCGGCTTGCTTGAATCCAGTGGCAACGTGAGCAAGGGACTCACGTCTGAGCATACCCTGCCAACTTATGGCGAACAAAGTGATACAAAAGGGGGTGGTGATGGACGGAGCATCTGAACCAATCAAACACTCACACCCAGTCAACAGATCTGGGTTTAAATGTAAATGTAAATGTAGCCGTACTTGTAAAGCGCACTGATACTCCTGAGTGTCCTGGCGCTGTACTCATACTGCTAAGGAACCCTTCCTGGTTTTTCCCCGTGTATTGTCCACTCCTGGGCATCCCCAGGGTGCAACCAGGCATCCCTAGCGCTGTAGGGGGCCGATGTGGAGACTAAGCAAGCTATTGCCCAGAGTTGTAGCGTGGGACCCATGCTTAGAGTAGGCACCGAGGTGAGAAATCAGGACCGAGGAATTATGAGCCCAAGATCCGCCGAGACCAGCCAAGGCAGGAATTGAACCCTGGTCCCGGGCCAGACCTCTGCATCAGGGTCTGCCGCTCTAACCATTGAGCCACACTTCTCCACATAATCCACCACCGTTCTTCAGCCCACTCTGTCACCCCAGTTCAGACATGGCCATATGCAAATCAGTCTGACCCTGTGCCTCATGGGAACAGTCCAGCCCGAACTGCCAAGCCATGCCTTCCCTGGGCCAGAAACAAGCTTCCGAGGACCGGTTTCTGGCATTTCAGCCGTCTTCAGCCCGGCTTGCTTGAATCCAGTGGCAAAGTGAGCAAGGGACTCACGTCTGAGCATACCCTGCCAACTTATGGCGAACAAAGTGGTACAAAAGGGGGTGGTGATGGACGGAGCGTCTGAACCAATCAAACACTCACACCCAGTCAACAGATCTGGGTTTAATCCATCACCGTTCTTCAGCCCACTCTGCCACCCCAGTTCAGACATGGCCATATGCAAATCAGTCTGACCCTGTGCCTCATGGGAACAGTCCAGCCCTAACTGCCAAGCCATGCCTTCCCTGGACCGGAAACAAGTTTCCGAGGAGCGGTTTCTGGCATTTCAGCCGTCTTCAGCCCGGCTTGCTTGAATCCAGTGGCAAAGTGAGCAAGGGACTCACGTCTGAGCATACCCTGCCAACTTATGGTGAACAAAGTGGTACAAAAGGGGGTGGTGATGGACGGAGCATCTGAACCAATCAAACACTCACACCCAGTCAACAGATCTGGGTTTAATCCATCACCGTTCTTCAGCCCACTCTGCCACCCTAGTTCAGACATGGCCATATGCAAATCAGTCTGACCCTGTGCCTCATGGGAACAGTCCAGCCCGAACTGCCAAGCCATGCCTTCCCTGGACCGGAAACAAGCTTCCGAGGACCGGTTTCTGGCATTTCAGCCGTCTTCAGCCCGGCTTGCTTGAATCCAGTGGCAAAGTGAGCAAGGGACTCACGTCTGAGCATACCCTGCCAACTTATGGCGAACAAAGTGATACAAAAGGGGGTGGTGATGGACGGAGCATCTGAACCAATCAAACACTCACACCCAGTCAACAGATCTGGGTTTAAATGTAAATGTAAATGTAGCCGTACTTGTAAAGCGCACTGATACTCCTGAGTGTCCTGGCGCTGTACTCATACTGCTAAGGAACCCTTCCTGGTTTTTCCCCGTGTATTGTCCACTCCTGGGCATCCCCAGGGTGCAACCAGGCATCCCTAGCGCTGTAGGGGGCCGTTGTGGAGACTAAGCAAGCTATTGCCCAGAGTTGTAGCGTGGGACCCATGCTTAGAGTAGGCACCGAGGTGAGAAATCAGGACCGAGGAATTATGAGCCCAAGATCCGCCGAGACCAGCCAAGGCAGGAATTGAACCCTGGTCCCGGGCCAGACCTCTGCATCAGGGTCTGCCGCTCTAACCATTGAGCCACACTTCTCCACATAATCCACCACCGTTCTTCAGCCCACTCTGTCACCCCAGTTCAGACATGGCCTTATGCAAATCAGTCTGACCCTGTGCCTCATGGGAACAGTCCAGCCCGAACTGCCAAGCCATGCCTTCCCTGGGCCAGAAACAAGCTTCCGAGGACCGGTTTCTGGCATTTCAGCCGTCTTCAGCCCGGCTTGCTTGAATCCAGTGGCAAAGTGAGCAAGGGACTCACGTCTGAGCATACCCTGCCAACTTATGGCGAACAAAGTGGTACAAAAGGGGGTGGTGATGGACGGAGCGTCTGAACCAATCAAACACTCACACCCAGTCAACAGATCTGGGTTTAATCCATCACCGTTCTTCAGCCCACTCTGCCACCCCAGTTCAGACATGGCCATATGCAAATCAGTCTGACCCTGTGCCTCATGGGAACAGTCCAGCCCGAACTGCCAAGCCATGCCTTCCCTGGACCGGAAACAAGCTTCCGAGGACCGGTTTCTGGCATTTCAGCCGTCTTCAGCCCGGCTTGCTTGAAACCAGTGGCAAAGTGAGCAAGGGACTCACGTCTGAGCATACCCTGCCAACTTATGGCGAACAAAGTGGTACAAAAGGGGGTGGTGATGGACAGAGCATCTGAACCAATCAAACACTCACACCCAGTCAACAGATCTGGGTTTAATCCCTCACCGTTCTTCAGCCCACTCTGCCACCCCAGTTCAGACATGGCCATATGCAAATCAGTCTGACCCTGTGCCTCATGGGAACAGTCCAGCCCGAACTGCCAAGCCATGCCTTCCCTGGACCGGAAACAAGCTTCCGAGGACCAGTTTCTGGCATTTCAGCCGTCTTCAGCCCGGCTTGCTTGAATCCAGTGGCAAAGTGAGCAAGGGACTCACGTCTGAGCATACCCTGCCAACTTATGGCGAACAAAGTGGTACAAAAGGGGGTGGTGATGGACGGAGCATCTGAACCAATCAAACACTCACACCCAGTCAACAGATCTGGGTTTAATCCATCACTGTTCTTCAGCCCACTCTGCCACCCCAGTTCAGACATGGCCATATGCAAATCAGTCTGACCCTGTGCCTCATGGGAACAGTCCAGCCCAAACTGCCAAGTCATGCCTTCCCTGGACCGGATACAAGCTTCCGAGGACCGGTTTCTGGCATTTCAGCCGTCTTCAGCCCGGCTTGCTTGAATCCAGTGGCAAAGTGAGCAAGGGACTCACGTCTGAGCATACCCTGCCAACTTATGGCGAACAAAGTGGTACAAAAGGGGGTGGTGATGGACGGAGCATCTGAACCAATCAAACACTCACACCCAGTCAACAGATCTGGGTTTAATCCATCACCGTTCTGCAGCCCACTCTGCCACCCCAGTTCAGACATGGCCATATGAAAATCAGTCTGACCCTGTGCCTCATGGGAACAGTCCAGCCCGAACTGCCAAGCCATGCCTTCCCTGGACCGGAAACAAGCTTCCGAGGACCATTAGGGGCAGGCAGCAGGCTGGGTCGATGATGACCCATGAGGTCGCTGCTGATCAAAAGTGTGTCTCGGTTGCAAAGTGGGCCTCACCTGGCAGCAGCGAAGTGTAGCTGGTAGAGGTGGCCCAGACAGTGGCACCGCTCGTCCTCGGCATTACAAGCATGTGAGTCACATGCATGGCATGAGCACAGCTCTGTTGAGCAGGAGCAGTGGCTGTCAAATGCACCCAGTAGTCTTGCGGGACTCGGCGTCAGGTGCAGGCCGAATACACCTCATCACCAATATAATGCCGGTGCATCCCAGGTGAGCGATGCACCAGCCGTGAGGTGTGGAGAGATATGGGCCAAAGTAGACACAATTAATATGCAGTGACTTGTGTGGTGCTTAACCCTCAGTGATGGTGGAGGTGGTCTCTCTCTGATCCTGTCTGGCTGCGCTGTCTTTTACGAACAACAGCCCACGTGATGCGGGACTGCACCAACATGACCCACGCAGCTGGTACCCCATCCCAATAATACAGAGCTATGTCCACTGGCCCAATCTAACAGTTGCATCACTGGTAGTACACTACAATGCCTTCTATGCCAGCACATACCTCACAATAGGTATTCGCACAAATGACCACCCATACAAAGTTTTCCTGATACCAGTAATTCCTCCCAGAATCACATGTAATGTGTATAAGAAAACAATGCTCACACTCACGCACCCCGCATCAAAGTTGCTTACCTGTGATCAAAGAGATAACGAGTGATGCAGTGGCGCAGAGGCTTGAACAAGGAAAATATTGACTTTAATAGCCTATTTTCACAATGATTTCTTCTTGAAGAGTTTAAAAGATAATTGTGAACTCACAATAAAAGAAAAGTTTGTATTAGTGAAAATTAATTGTTGCTGATTTTTATACACAATTTGGATATCAGGCCTGATTCATATGTCTGTCTTCTCATGCTAGTCCGTCTCCAATACTAATAAACTGAGAGGGCCTAAATCAGTAAATTCAGACCACCCGACCTGATTTGGGGGCTTAAACAGGGTGTGTGAATCCCACCACTTTCTGTTCTTTGCTATCTCCCAAGGGATGGGAGACTTTGGTGTAGGAACTCTTTAAAACATTCAACTATTATTATAGGCCCATCATTTCCTGCATGCAGGGCAGATGGTTCATTCAAGTTATGTCTATGGTCTCTGTGCTCAAAAGGGGTGTGGTTAGGCGATGCCTTGGACCCTTACTGATCCTTTCAAAGTGACTGGAAAACCCTCATAGCCGGGCTGATTGGTGTTTACTATGTACATGGTTAATTGACTTACTCACTCCAAAAGGTATTGCGATCCATTTCTTGACTGCAGTGGTAATTGTGCAATGTTCGGTTCTCTGAATGATTTTGCGCACTAGCTTACTTGCAGGAGATCTCCTACCGTTGCATGGAGTTGCTGGTTGTGCTCCCATAGTCCTTTTGGGGTCGTTAGAAATTCTTGGGACACACGCGAGTACAGGTGCAGGCCTTGTAAATCACCTCCAATGTGGTGAGGGATTTTCCATTGTGCAAGATGGGATTTCTGCTCCACATAATGGGAAGTGCATAAAAACACACTTTTCAGTGGAGGCAGGTTACTGCACTTTTTTGCAAGTGATTATCTTTGCACTGCTCCCTGGAAGCATAGGAGGGAGCATAAGATAGGCATCAAAAACTGCATGCTGGTAAGAGAAAAGTGTTGTAAGATAATCACGGAAGCAATATGAACACTGGCAAAAGAAATCCTCAGGGAATATTCATATGTTGTTTTTAGCCCTATGCAAAAGGTTTGGGCCTCCCTTGCTAGATCATACTGCCTCACCACATAAGTGTTGAATGTGATTTCCCTTTGTAAAAGCTTGAGGAACAGATATGAACATGCCTTCACTCTTGTCATAGTAACCTGTAGCTGTTTCGTCTTGGCCCAAGAGAAGCGTAATTCCAAATCTTATCAAGAAATCATAAATCCTCGTAGGGAAGATTCATCAAAATCAACCCATTTTGTTTGGGTCTTTTGATAGGTCACTTTTGAGTCATGTGCAATTAGTGTGGGAGTTGATGGGAGATCTGCAATTGAAATGACTAATAAGACATCATGCTATTGCTATTCGGCAGTCCTGAAACTGCCCAAATTAATATGATACTAAAGACATAGAGTACCTTTTTTGGAATGATGATCTGGCAAATCCTTGGTTCTTTATTTTCTAGTGAATTAAGAAATATTCTTCAAATTGTTACAGGTTTGAATTTTCTTGGGATTTTCAGTAGAATCTTTGATTCTACCGTTTATGCATTTAACGACTGGGAGTGGGTTGAGAAAGAGAGTCTAATAGAGAGGCTACATGAGATTTGTTTTTACAATTCCTGGCCACTTCTAAGGGTTCTGATGCCGTCTCTCTAAAAGTCTACCTTCGGTCCTTTGGCTTTCTAGTATCATCCTTTTGAGCCTTTGGTATATTTGGTTCTAAAATTCCATACCGTGAAAGTTGCTTCTCCATTCTCTCTGAACTCATTTTCATAGCTGGAAAGGCTTTCAATTCTGCTATGTAAAGAGACATTCCTAATGGTTAGGCCTGATGCCTTGATTTTGAATCCTGATCCGGTCATTGATCCCAAAGAACTCTTCCTCAGTTACAGAAACTCATCCGTACAACATTTTTCAATTTCCATGCTTCTTTTCAGGAATTGGTCTGGTGCATGTGACGTGTTTTCAGTGCTGTCTTTTTAAGTGTTCAGATTTCACATGCAGTGTTAGGTGATCCTTGTAACGTCAGGGTTTTCAGGTCAGGAGTTCAACGCTTATTCTGTCTTTTGTCAGTTGATGGGTCATATTCACAGTTTCCCTACTATGTTCTTTGGTAAGGTTTATTGCTTGAGCTGTTCTTTATAGTCACTCCACCACAAGGGTAGTTGATTCATGCAAACAGGATCAGGCCATAGATATAGAAAAGATAACATCTGCAAAATGGGCCTCTGTTCATAATGACCTATCGTTGATGTCTGAAAGAGAATAATTGGCATTAGATTCTGGGTTCTGTCCCGAACAAAACATATTTTCTTTTCAGTTTAATATGCTGGACTGGTGTTTGGTCCTGTTTGAGCACTCTTGATTGTCAGTGTTTTTATGGAGTGCAGGGTTATTTCTATCTCTCAGGTTTTCTAATGTCAGTATACCTCAGACGAATGCAGAAGGTGCATTGAGGTAATATTCCGTTGGCTCACCAATAATCCCCTTTACCTTAAACCTACTCTTCATTGTCTCAGTTCATTTTCAACATCATTCTCGAATGTGGAGGTTTAGAACATGGTTTGGGAAAAAACCTGGCAAAAAAGAATGAGCTACATTTTCCAGCCCTCTCCAGTCTATGCGTGAGCAAAATTCACATACTTTGCTTTCATATAATAATGAAAAACTTTGCCAAAATTATGCAACATGCAAAGCTGTCATTTTGCACTATATTTTAGCATGTAGTGCATCCTCGTGTCAATTCTCGATGCAAGGGCATACATATTTCACATTAAAATAATAGTGCAAAAAAAATGAAAGCACTATATGCAACAGGTACTCGCTTTCTGTTGTTCATATTTATTCATGGTACATTTTTACTCACCCTGGTACATTCAGGGTAAATGTTTTTATCGTTAATGGCACGTTATTACGCAAAATCCCTTAATGGCAAAATTTTGTGTAACAAGCATGATGCAAAAGTCCCAAAATTATGAGGATTGCGTCTACTTCAGTCCCCTGTACAGAGTACAGGACGAGGGATGGAATCTCGTGATTTAAAGTTTCTCTGACATTTTTTATGTTAGAGGTGGAATCCACCTGGGGAGTAAAAACTGGAACTTGGAGTATTCAGCATTACCGGTCATTAATCAGAAAATGTCCAATGCCCCCACTTAAATTTTTACCATATCTGCACTACACTGCCATGCAGGTCTGCACTTACTGGCTTACAGAAACACGAATGACACATTTACAGGTTTTTACAATACTGATTGTATCTGTTTACATTACTCAACAGAGATTTTTTACATGCATGCATTTGGACAACTGTGCATTCCTGCATTTACGAGTTTACACGAGTCTCTGTCAATGAGACTAATCAGCATCAAATTAATTTTCGGCTCCTAGCGCTTACATATCAAATTATTTTAAATATTTTTAATAGCGGAGCTGACACTCTACATTCATGAATCTGGTTATTTTCCATTATGATTGGCTTTCGGTGGAACACCAAAAATGGCAAACAATTTCATGATTGTTACATTTATAGAATGCAGATGTTAATCAATGTGAGTCTGGAAATGTGTTTTTCTTTCATAACATTGATATTTTAAAAACATGTTTCACTAAGTGTCAGCAATCAAATGCATTTCAAATTCACCTATCATGTCTCTCTCGTCAAGCCAGTTGACACAGGAACCCATCTCTCCACACCACCACCCATTCATCTAGGAGATCACCCAGAGTACGAAGTTAAAACAATCCTAGATTCCAAAAGAGTGTAGGGACACCTCCATTATTATCTCATTGACTGGAAATGATATGGGCTCAAAAATAGATAATGGGAGCCCGCGAAGCACATCCATGCTGCACTGTTACAACGCCATTTTGGTTAAATGATTCACTGTTGCTAAAGTGGTGTCATAACCTTCCAGGGTGTGTGATAACTTTATTAAGAAATCAAAGGACAGTGTTTGCTATGGGTTTGGTGGTAGGGGTGGAGTTGTAAACGTCCAGCCATGGGCCAGATAAGAACGTTTCCCCTGTGTGCAGATAGCGCATGTTTCTATGTTTCCCAGTTGATTACTAGATAGGGAACATTAATGGCCTATTGTAAAGCCTATTCTTGAGGTGTTACTGTGGGACGATTCAAGGAATTTTTAATAGAACAGTCAAAGTTTTCCATCTTGCCATGTTGGTCGTCAGTTTTTTCTTCCTTCTCTATTTGAGCCATAACTTCATCTATAGACATGATGCTTATGATATTTTCTGTTGGTATGATTGGTGGAGATTTAGGGGGACGTTCTATCAGGACTAATCTATGCGTGGACAGCACATCCACTTTCCGATTCTTTCTAGCAGGTTTCAACATGATTACATAATCATAGTCACTAACATATTGAGTCCAACACAAGTGTCTGGCTGGAAAGCATGGGCTGACGTAAGAAACTGGAGGTTGTGATGGTTTGTTAGAATGGTTACATTTTAACAGACCACATTGATTGTTAGTAGTTCCTGATCTGCTACTGTGTAGTAGATTTTGGCTGGGTCAATTTGTGTGAAAAAAAACTCTATGGCAAGCAACTGATCAGAAGTCTGATCCGGCTGTGACAGACCTCCTCTCACAGCTACTGGTGAATCATCAGCTTCAGCGACAAAAGGATGGGTAGGATCAGGGTGGAATGTGAACTGACACTAATGCTAGAACCCTATTGAAATCTTGCATATGTGTGCTACCACCTTACCATCTCTTTGAGTGCAGAATGACCCTCAGGACTTTGCTGCAGTAGACTTTACACTCCCGCAGAGGGAGAAAATGTATATATGTGTTTACCCTTGGATGAATGACAAAAACTTGGGTTTATCTGATCATCTAGATCCCCAAAGGCACCCAAAAGGCTGACAGTTGGAAAACCGCCATCCGGACCACGTTTGGTCTTTACAAATATCTTATCATGCCTTGCTCTAATATTAAGAAAAAGTTCAGGAAAATGGTGTATGGATGACAACTTATAGCTTTGTTTGAATGGATAGCCAGTGATATATTGTCATGAGCAAATATTGCATTGGCCAGAAATAAACAAATTGACAATGAAATGTATGTCATACTGATACACCGGTTGAGTTATCAGAACCTGTCTCCAGTCCATTGAGTATTTCTTCACTGACAGGCAGGTGTTGGCAATGTCTGTGGGAGACCTCTGGCTTTAATTTGCCCGAAAGATTGGGCTCCTGAACTACGAGGTCCCTTCATCTCTCTCTTCCTCCTTGGCCACAGTGATCTGGGGTTCAGGGAAGGATATACTAAGGGGTAGTTCTGGGTTTTTATTGATCAGCGATGGGTAGCATAAAGAGATTATCAGGGGTTTTTATGGCATTAAGGGGTAATATAAGGTTTTAACGGTTTAGGTAAGGGTGCAGAAGAGGTTAGTAAGGTTTTTTTTAGGATTTAGGGAAGGGTAGTGTGAGGAGTTTGGTAAGGGATAGTTTTAAAGGATAGCAAGGATATTTTAGTGTTAAGAGGAAGGTGTAGTACAGAGTTCTGAGGGTCCAGGATATTGAATTGCTAAAGGGTACTAAGGTGCTATTAGAGCACAGTAGATAACAAATACAATAAAAATGACTTTTAAAATTTTACAATTTTGGAATTGTCATAATGAAGGCGTACACAACAATATTATATTTACATTTTTAACTTGATTTTAATGTACTTGACATTTTAAAACTTAACTTTATTACTTAATCACTGCCAATTCCCTCATTCTCCCAGGTTTGAATCCATCTGTCTGTCTTACAACAGATATATGTTTTCAATTGAAGTTGATTTGCAAAAGCTGCCTTTTCAAAAAGCTTACCCAAGGACGGTCAATTAGCTAGTGTTCTATTATTATTATGATCAGCCAGACTGAGGCACTGTTTCTTTAGAATAAATTAGAAGTATAATGCTTTCAGGTCGCGTTGGAAATCACCAGTTGATGGGGTGGAGTTGCTAATCTCTCTGGCTGCATTCAAGTTAGATTGGTTTGAGAATGTTGGAGAACCAGCCACTTGTGTGCTTTAAGTTAGTTGTGTAGTATTATGTGATAGTAGGTTAATTGAGCACTGAATAAGTTGAGGCCTCAAGGAAGTCTGATTCGGTGGTGACTTTATGGCATACGTTTGAAGCTCTCACAGAGCCCTGAAAGTATTTTACGTTAATTGACATATTGTAAGGTTACATCATTCATCAGTGCTTCTGAAGAGTTCTTTAGTTGGGTATGTAGCTTTCGAAATGCATTGGGTAGAGTGGGGTATTTTAGTGTTCTTGATGGAGGATCTATAGTTTCTATGTAGCTTTAGAAGCATTTTTTATTATCAATTAAAACTCTTACAGGGATCAGTTTTCTGTATTTTTACATCAGAGTTGAACCAACAGTTTTCATTCTGTTAGGCCATAAAAACATTATTTTAAGAGGGACCCGCGAGTCAAGAACCGCTTTATGGATATTTCCAGATCCAAGTGTTGGGAGGTGAAAAATAATTCTTAGAAAGAGTTTATGGAAAATTTCTTTCAGAGTCTGGTAACTACTGTATAATCAAAAAGAACAGAATGTTTGGTTGCCACAAAAATATTTAATGAAAAAATAACAATGGAATGACAGCTTCATGTACTAGGGCTGTTTCCAGGGATCAACATATAGCTTTATGAGGGCAAATGTAAACTCAAGGATATGCCCCCTCGAATGCACAGGACAAGTGGCTAATTGGTGCAAGTCAAGTACCTCAACATTTGAAAGAAGACAAGGGGTCTGGTGTAATACTTATACTTGCTACAAGAGGCAGATAACTGGCCTCATTATTCATCTTCTGTATTCGGCACGTTGGAGGCATATCTCCACATATGTCTATTGAAGGTTCTCTGACTTATGATAGTATATAGTGCCTATTAGGTGGTGCAGTATCAGATGATTTGGTTTTGTTTTCAGCACCAAATGTTGAGAATATTGAAGTCCATCTTGACACTCATGTTGCATTTCTTACCAGTGTGGCACTGAGGCCATGAGCATGATTTATCGAATATAGTTGCTCAGGTAGACTGATTAGTGACTGTACTGGGTTTAGTCAGAGGGGACAGAGACATGCATAAGGAATTCTATGGGGGAGTGGTTAGTAGGGTAATTGGGAGAGAAATGGGGGTTAAAGGTAGGAAGGAAGCATTATGAAGTGATAGATTAAGCATGGGTGGAGGTGAGAGTAAGGTAGAATTCCTTTACAGACCAAGAAGATTTCAGGTATAGTGTATCTCTTTTATGAGAGCTGTTGAGTGGAGGTGGAGGGTAGTCATTGAAAACATGCTTGTGGGATTTTTAATGGTGCCCAGCACCACAGCGGTATTCCTAGGAATCTTTCAAGAAGCAGATGGTGCAAGCTAACATATAGACAAGCAGCACACCCGGAAATAGAAAAGGAGTGGCTCAGGATAAACACAAGAGACCCAGAGGCCTGTGAGGCCAAACAGAATCAGACTTTAGACAACCCAGATGAGGACCTAGCGACTACAGCAGTAGCATAGAGAAGCTTACTGAGTAGTAGAGTTAGAGCAACCTAGAAAGGGACTTAGGCATTATGGAGTAAAGTCTGAGAGGTCTATCAATAAGTGAGGCTAGAGCCTGCTACAGAAGACGTCGACATTAAACTGGTAGGTCTATGAGATCTAACCAGTTACAGAGTAAGGAGAGGCACAGGATAGATTCCAAACACCCAAAATGAAGTAAGATCTTGGTATTTAGAAGCACTATGCCACAGTTAAATAAACTGCTTCAGTTGTGGCAGTTAAATGCATATGCGAGGGGTAAAAAACAGTTTGACTAAAGTCAGGGAAAGCACTCAGTGTTGGATAGGGTCAACCAATTTTCACAGGTATTCTACCAACATTGCTGCTTGGTTCAACAAAGATAGCATGAAGATGTAAATTTACCCTAGCTGCTTTGCTCATTTTCAGGGAACTGTAGTGGGGTTTATGAGCCAGGATCTTGAACTTCACCAGGTTATGTGCACACTGGCACATTGCTAAGGTGATTCTCCTCCGACACTTTCTAATCAGTCACTTCTTAAGCTTGTTTTGTCAGTAAAACTTCAATCTCATACACAGAAAGGATATTGTAGGAAAGATATGTCCTAAAAATATGAGAGAACCCAAAATATTGGTATTTTATGCCTATTCACAAACTATTGCTTGGCCAATTTCCAACCCACAAAATATTGAAGATTGTAGGCCGGTGTAAATCTGTTTCCGAATGGTAAATAGGAAAGTAGTACCCCCAAAATCAATGGGATGTATGGGAAGGCATTTCCTCCCGAAGAAAAATAACATTTTGGAAGTACTTTCAGTATGTCACTGAAATAACAGAATTTGCATAGGTGCTTTCACATACATTCACATCATCAAGCATATGTATCAGTATGTGATGCTGTCATTCAGTTGTATGTATGCTTGTTAGAAGAAATAGTTAATTATAGGAAACTCCACCAGTATAGCTCTTCTAAGATATTTAGAGAGAAGAACACATGATAGAGAAAGGCAGGCATAGAATATATTGCTACTGTTAGAAGCGGCTGTCTCTAGTTGGCAGAGGTATACACTTCTGACAAATAGGGACACACCTTCTCTAGTCAGGGCAAGGGGATCACACACTTAGATAACCCCTGCTCACCCCCTTGGTAGCTTGGCAAAGCAGACAGGCTTATCTCAGAGGCAGTGCGTTAAGCATTTATGACCACATACAGTAATAAAGTGAATACACTACAAATGGACACGACACAGTAGTAATATAAAAATAAGGATTTTTATATAAGGCTTAGCACAAGACCAAATAACGACAAAATATACCACAGTCTTAATAAATACTCTTGGAAGGAAAAATAATAATTCAAGCACGGTTTCTTCTTAGCACAAAGTCTTTAGTATCAAAAGCAACTCTTCTTCTTTATAACACAGTTCTTGGCAACAATGTAACCCACACGGGAGTCACACGACGTCGAGGCAAAGTTAATCCAAAGGTTCGGCGTCGACCGCGAGGAGCGCTACGTCGAGCCCGGAGTCGCACAGACCCCCACAACACAGTACCTTGGAAAAGTGAAGCACTCGATGATCAGCGGCGTCGAGATGTCCGGCGTCGCGTCTTCGGCGTCGATCGGGCCTCGGAGTCGGGGCGATCTGCAGCGGTGTCGACCGAAGTCAGGCGGGAGTAGCGCTCACGAGATGAAGCAGGATACGGCGTCGTCGATGTCGATGTTGCAAGAGTGAGCAGCGCTCACGGCGTCGAGAGGGCTCGAAGTCGATGCGATCAGCAGCGGTGCAGACACGAGGTCACTTGGAGCTGGAGCCGAACTCACTACTCACTGGCGTTGTTGCTGGCGTCGATCGGGCCCGGCGGCCGGCGTCGAGGAAGCGGGACACTGGAGCCGTTACTCACGATATCGAGCTGGATTCGGCGGCGTCCGTCGGCGTCGAGATTGCTGGATTCTTTCAGAGGTGCTGGAGTCACAAGTTCCAGCAAACAGCACTTTAAGCAGATGAAGTCCTTTAGCCCTGTGACTTCAACAGGAGACTGGCACTCTTCCAGCCCTTGGAGATTTTCTTAGCAAAGATTGAGAGTACACACACAGTTCCTCTCTCCTCGTTCCTTGGCAAAAATAAAGAAGCAATGCAGGATTCCCCCAACGAACAGCACTCTGGCAGAAGGGGTAAGCAGTCCTTAGATCAGCAGGCTTCTTGTCCTTGGTTCAGGTTTCCTTGTCAGAAGTGATCTAAATTCTTGGTTCAGGGGTCCTTCTCTTATACCCCTTTTTGGCTTTGATCCCTTTGTCCATGCAGGGGAATTTCCCCCCATCTTGGGTTTGTTGTGGGTGTTGCCAGGCCGAAGCACCTGGCCTATTCACGGTGCAGGGCAGAGTCTTCAGCCACCCAGCAGGAGCGGAGCCAGCATTGTCACTGGCAGGGGCAGGGCCATCAGTTGCCCGGCAGGAGGTGGGCCAGGAAAGTCCCAGGCAGGCACAGAGTCATCAGTCGCCTGGCAGGGGGGCGGAGCCAGCATTGTATCAGGCAGGACAGGCTATCAGGAGCTACTCTTCCCCTACTCTCAATGCAAATGCCCCACTCATCCCACACTGACTCATTCAGACCTCTGGAGCCACCCAGCTCCTGTCACACGCACACCAGAACCAGCAGAGACCGGTAGACAGTTAGACAAGAAAATAGCTACTTTCTAAAAGTGCTATTTTCAAACACAGAGTCCAAAAACCATCCACACAAACGGATGCGTTATTAAACCCTGAGTTCAGGGATACCAAACTCGACATTGCACCATGCTCCCCGAGCCCGCTAGGATTATAGCATTAATAATCCTGGCAGCCCATTCTAACTGATGGAGAGCAGGTTACCTTACAATAGTGAAAAACGAATATGGCTGTAATTCACTATTAGGACATGCCAACCTTGTCAGGCTTGTCCTACCTTATGCTTACAATGCACCCTGCCCTTGGGCCTACCATAGGGGTGACTAACATGAAGTTAAGGGAAGGTTTAGGGACTGGCAAGTAGGTGTACTTGCGCAGTCTGCGTGACAGTACCAGACTGCACGTGGTCTAGCAATGGTAGACCTTCAGACATACTTTTACTAGGCCCCTCTTGTGGGTGGCACAACACGTGCTGCAGGCCCACTCGCAGCATTTGTATTTACAAGCCCTGTCACTCCTGGTGCACTCTACTAGGGACTGACAGTAAACCAAATAAGCCAAACATGGAATTCAATCAATACAGCAATTTCACATAGGGAGCACTTGCACTGTGGCACTGATCAGCAGTGGCACAGTGCCCAAAGCATTTACCAGCAAAAACATCGTAAACAGAGGAGGCAAACAGAAAAAATGGAGGAGAGACTCATGCCAATGATGCCAGGTCTAACACGTGTCCCCTCCAGCTGAAATGTGGGGAGAACTACCCTTACCCTAGGGAGTCCTCATCACTAAGGCGGAAAAATCTGGACAGACCATCAGCATTGGCGTGATCTGTGCCAGGGCGGTGTTCCACCTTGAAGTCCATCCCCTGTAGGGAAATGGACCACCTCAACAGCTTTGGATTCTCATCCCTCATCTGCATCAACCATCTGAGGGGCCTGTGGTCTGTCTAAACCCGGAAGTGAGTCCCAAACAGGTAGGGTCTTAGCTTCTTCAGCGCCCAGACCACAGCAAATGCTTCTCTCTCTATCGCACTCCACCTCTGTTCCCTGGGAAGTAACCTCCTACTGATGAAGGCTACAGGTAAGTCTCGGCCCTCTTCATTCACCTGAGCTAGAACAGCCCCCACGCCATGCTCTGAAGCGTCCGTCTGGACAACAAATTCTTTAGAAAAGTCGGGTGCCTGGAGTATGGGTGCTGTGCACATTGCAGTTTTCAGGGTGTCAAAGGCCGTCTGACAGGCGTCAGTCCAGATCACAAGTCGTGGCTGCTTCCTGGAAGTCAGCGAAGTCAAGGGGTGCACAATGTTACCATAATCCTTGACAAACCTCCTGTAATAACCCGTGAGACCCAAGAAGGCTCTCACCTGAGTCTGGGTTTTGGGCGGTGCCCATGCCAGGATGGTATCAATCTTGGGTTGCAGGGGGGCCACCTTGCCGCTCCCTACTTGGTGCCCCAAGTACACCACTGAACCCTGCCCAATCTGGCACTTACTGGCTTTGATTGTGAGGCCTGCTCTGCGCAGGGCCAACAACACTTCCTGGAGGTGGTGCAAGTGTTCCTCCCAGCTGGCGCTGAACACTGCGATGCCGTCCAGGTAGGCGGCACTGAAATCCTCCAGTCCAGCCAAGACCTGGTTGACCAACCTCTGGAAGGTGGCAGGGGCATTCTTCATCCCAAAGGGCATAACCCGGAATTGGTAGTGCCCATCTGGTGTGGAGAATGCTGACCTCTCTTTTGCCCCATCAGTCAAGGCGATCTGCCAGTACCCAGACGTTAGATCAAACGTACTAAGGTACCGGGCAGCCCCTAACCGATCTATGAGCTCATCAGCTCTGGGGATGGGGTGCGCGTCAGTCTTGGTGACTGAATTGAGTCCTCGGTAATCCACACAGAACCGAAGTTCCGGTGAAGCACCAGGCGCTGCAGCCTTTGGGACCAGGACCACTGGGCTGGCCCAAGGACTGCTAGAGGACTCAACCACCCCTAAGGCAAACATTTTGGAGACCTCCTCCTTGATGTATGCTCTGACCTTGTCAGTCACTCTGTAAGCCTTGTGCTTCACAGGAGTGCTGTCCCCGGTGTCCACATCATGGACACACCTCTGCGTGACACCAGGAATCAAGGAGAACAGATCAGGGAATTGTCCCAACAGTTGGCGACAATCCTGCTGCTGCTCAGGGGTCAGTGTGTCAGAGAGGACAACACCATCCACTGACCCATCTTGCTCTTTTGCATACAGGAGGTCAGGAAGAGGCTCACTCTCCTCCTCCATTCCAGCATCTGTAGCTAGGAGCATGCCCACTTCGGACCTTTCTAAGTGGGGCTTTAACCGGTTGACATGCAGGACCCTCAAGGGGTTCCTGGGAGATTTCAAGTCCACCAAGTAGGTGACATCGCTCTTCTTCTCCACAACCTTAAACGGTCCAGTCCACCTGTCCTTGAGCGCACAAGGTTCCACAGGGGACATGACCCAAACTTCTTGACCAGGCTGAAGTACGACCAGAGTGGCATTCCGGTCGTACCACCGCTTCATCTCTTCCTGGCTGGCCTCCAGATTTGCCTGAGCAAGATCTCTGAAGCGCCTAGTCTGGTTCCTAAAGGCCAGCATGTAACTGTATACATCCTGGGGAGGTTTTCTGGGAGATTGCTCCCAGCCTTCTTTGACCAGACTCAAAGGTCCTCTTACCGGGTGACCATACAAGAGCTCAAAGGGGCTGAACCCTAGAGACTTTTGTGGCACCTCACGGTAAGCAAACAACAGGCATGGCAAGAGGACGTCCCATTTACGCCTCATTGGTTCTTCAAGACCCATAATCATGCCTTTAAGGGTACGGATGAATCTTTCAACCAACCCATTACCTTGAGGGTGGTAAGGAGTGGTGAACTTGTAAGTTACCCCACACTCCTTCCACAAAGACTTCATATAGTTGGAAATAAAGTTGGTGCCCTGGTCTGACACCACCTCTCTGGGGAACCCCATTCGGGAGAAAACACCCATCAGTGCCCGTCCCACCACGGGGGCCGTCACTGTTCTGAGAGGGATGGCTTCCGGGTACCGTGTGGCATGGTCCACCAAGACCAGGATGAACCTGTTGCCCAGGTCTGTCTTGGGGTCCAGGGGCCCAACAATGTCAATCCCCACCCGGTCAAAGGGGGTACTGACCACGGGAAAAGGTTGGAGGGGAGCCTTCTGCTTCCGCCCGCTTTTTCCACTTGCCTGGCAAGTTTGACAGGTCTTGCAATGGATATCTGTATCCCTTCTCATCTGAGGCCAATAAAAATGGGTGACAAGCCTGTCATAGGTCTTGTCCTGCCCCAGATGTCCAGCTAACGGAACGTCATGAGCCAAACCCAGTAGGAAGGCTCTGAAGCGCTGGGGTACCACCAGCACACGGGCTGACCCAGGCTCAGCAGCCTTAGGCTCGCTATACAGGAGGTCGTTCTCCCAGTACACAAAATGTGACCCTGACTGATCACCTGAGGTTTGGGCTGAGGCCTGCTGCCTCATACCCACAAGAGAAGGGCACACTTTCTGTTCTGCACAGAATTCCTCCCTGGAGGGACCACCATCCTGCTGCCAGTGGGTCAGCTCGGGTAGGTCTCCCAGTTCAGCAACTTGTTCACCTGTGGGTTCCAGGGCATACCCCTCAAGGTTTGCCTCCTCCTGGACCACGGGAACTATGGGGGACGGGTTTCCGCGCCCCCTGCCTCTTCTCTTCACAGCTGGGTCCTGGGCCATACTTTCAGGCTCCGGGACCCCATCAACACCCTTACTTGCTGTCATGGATCGAGTGGTTGCACACACCCACTCTGGCACACCCAACATTTTCAAATGTGTCTCCCTCTCCACCTTAGCCCAAGGGGAGTCTTCCAAATCATTGCCCAGGAGACAATCAACAGGCATGGCGGGCCTTACAGCAACCTGAAGAGTACCTGAAACTCCCCCCCATTCAAAGGGAACCTGAGCTACCTCACAAGCTCTCTGGGAGTTGTCAGCAGCTATCACAGGGTAGAATGCGTGGGGAACCACCTGCTCTCTGGACACCAAGTGACACTTGACATCTGTCACACTCGCTCCGGTGTCTCTGAGAGCTTCCACTCTATGGCCATTAATGGTCACCCACTGCCTATATTTCTTAGTGTTACTAGGCAGAGGGGGTGGAGGGACCAATTCCATGTCTCCTAGAGAGACCAGGGACATCTCTGCGGGACCCTCCCCACCATGGGCAACCATCTCTTCCCCTCCCAGGGCTACACTCGCCAACTGACGGGGGGGGCACGTGGTGGTGCACTGGGTGGTGCACTAGAGTTCTTCAAGGGACACTGGGGATCATAAAACCGGTGTCCCACCTGCTTACAAGCGAAGGAGGTCATTGTGCCCCTACGAACAGGTCTACCTGTCGGGGCCTCTGATTTCTTCTCTGGGGGAGGCTGGGAACCCTTCCCTTGGTTCCCTTGGGGATTACTTTGGGGCCCTTTCTGGAACTCCCTCTGTTTACCCTTGTCCCCCCCACTCTTCTGCTGGGGACCCTGCCCACCCTTGGCTGAGTCTCCCACTGGACCCTTGTGGACCCTGGTACTGACCCAGCGGTCCGCCTCCTCAGCAAGTTTTCTAGGGTTAGATATCTTGCTATCAATAAGGTGCTGGCGCAGCTCTGGAAAACAGGTATTAGACAAGTGCTCCCAAGCAAACAAATCATAAAGAGCATCATAACTTTCCACTTTGCTGCCCTTTACCTAACCATCCATGGCTCTGCAAAAATATGACACATATTCCACCCACGTGGTACCAGGCAACTTCTTACATTCTCTAAAGGCCTGTCTGTACTTTTCTGGGGTTAGGCCATACCTTAACATTAAAGCATCTTTCATATGAGTATAAGACATCCTATCCTCAACAGGCATGTCTAACAGGGTATCTCTTCCCTCATTCACAAAGCGACCCCACAACCCCGCTCCCCAATCCTTCTCAGGGACCCGGTGGGCCAACAATGCTAACTCATATGCTTTAAACCATTGACCAATATCTTCATTCTTCTGAAAATCTTTGATCACATCTTTAGGAAAATAAAACCTACTTTCTGCAGGCACAGATGGGATGCTGCCACCAGAGGGATTCAATTCTAACTCTTTAGCTTTGAGCTCCAACTCCCTCATCCTGGTATCACGCTCAAAAGCTAACTTCTCTCTTTCAAACTCTAACCTTTTGATCTCCATATCAGCTTCTCTCCTGCCTCTTGCATTCTCTATTTCTAACTGCCCATTTATCTTAAGTTTTGCCATTTCCATGTTGTAAGCTCGCTCTTTCTCCCTTTCTTCTCTTTCTTCAGGAGAAAGACCCTTGGAGGAAACACTGCTGCCAGGAGGGGATGTGGGCCCATTCACTGGCACCTCCTCCTCCCCTTCCCCTGGCGGTACCACCACCGCATCAGAGGGATCTCTGGATTCCAACCAGGCCTCCAAAGCTTTGAGATATTCCTCCTTCGCTGAGATGCCTTTGGTAGGGACTTTAAATTTCTTGCAAAAGGATTTCAGCTCCTTTAATTTGTAATCCTTTATCTTACTCCTATCAAATTCCTCCACAACAACAGGGGCAGTGACTCCGGCATCACTCATGGTCAAAACTGGCAGTTCCAGGAAAGCGGAGAACAAAAAAAATAGAATATCCAACCAAAACAGATTGTGGCTGCGCTATGGTCTGCTTTTACTATGTAGCGCACACTAATCACTGCACATGGGTCATAAATGCAAAGTTCAAATCCTCACCGCTGACCCACCAATGTTAGAAGCGGCTGTCCCTAGTTGGCAGAGGTATACACCTCTGACAAATAGGGACACACCTTTTCTAGTCAGGGCAAGGGGATCACACACTTAGATAACCCCTGCTCACCCCCTTGGTAGCTTGGCAAAGCAGACAGGCTTATCTCAGAGGCAGTGCGTTAAGCATTTATGACCACATACAGTAATAAAGTGAATACACTACAAATGGACACGACACAGTAGTATTATAAAAATAAGGATTTTTATATAAGGCTTAGCACAAGACCAAATAACGACAAAATATACCACAGTCTTAATAAATACTCTTGGAAGGAAAAATAATAATTCAAGCACGGTTTCTTCTTAGCACAAAGTCTTTAGTATCAAAAGCAACTCTTCTTCTTTATAACACAGTTCTTGGCAACAATGTAACCCACACGGGAGTCACACGACGTTGAGGCAAAGTTAATCCAAAGGTTCGGCGTCGACCGCGAGGAGCGCTACGGTCGAGCCCGGAGTCGCACAGACCCCCACAACACAGTACCTTGGAAAAGTGAAGCACTCGATGATCAGCGGCGTCGAGATGTCCGGCGTCGCGTCTTCGGCGTCGATCGGGCCTCGGAGTCGGGGCGATCTGCAGCGGCGTCGACCGAAGTCAGGCGGGAGCAGCACTCACGAGATGAAGCAGGATACGGCGTCGTCGATGTCGATGTTGCAAGAGTGAGCAGCGCTCACGGCGTCGAGAGGGCTCGAAGTCGATGCGATCAACAGCGGTGCAGACACGAAGTCACTTGGAGCTGGAGCCGAACTCACTACTCACTGGCGTTGTTGCTGGCGTCGATCGGGCCCGGCGGCCGGCGTCGAGGAAGCGGGACACTGGAGCCGTTACTCACGATGTCGAGCTGGATTCGGCGGCGTCCGTCGGCGTCAAGATTGCTGGATTCTTTCAGAGGTGCTGGAGTCACAAGTTCCAGCAAACAGCACTTTAAGCAGATGAAGTCCTTTAGCCCTGTGAATTCAACAGGAGACTGGCACTCTTCCAGCCCTTGGAGATTTTCTTAGCAAAGATTGAGAGTACACACACAGTTCCTCTCTCCTGGTTCCTTGGCAAAAATAAAGAAGCAATGCAGGATTCCCCCAACAAACAGCACTCTGACAGAAGGGGTAAGCAGTCCTTAGATCAGCAGGCTTCTTGTCCTTGGTTCAGGTTTCCTTGTCAGAAGTGATCTAAATTCTTGGTTCAGGGGTCCTTCTCTTATACCCCTTTTTGGCTTTGATCCCTTTGTCCATGCAGGGGAATTTCCCCCCATCTTGGGTTTGTTGTGGGTGTTGCCAGGCCGAAGCACCTGGCCTATTCACGGTGCAGGGCAGAGTCTTCAGCCGCCCAGCAGGAGCGGAGCCAGCATTGTCAGTGGCAGGGCCATCAGTTACCCGGCAGGAGGTGGGCCAGGAAAGTCCCAGGCAGGCACAGAGTCATCAGTCGCCTGGCAGGGGGGCGGAGCCAGCATTGTATCAGGCAGGGCAGGCTATCAGGAGCTACTCTTCCCCTACTCTCAATGCAAATGCCCCACTCATCCCACACTGACTCATTCAGACCTCTGGAGCCACCCAGCTCCTGTCACACGCACACCAGAACCAGCAGAGACCGGTAGACAGTTAGACAAGAAAATAGCTACTTTCTAAAAGTGCTATTTTCAAACACAGAGTCCAAAAACCATCCACACAAACGGATGCGTTATTAAACCCTGAGTTCAGGGATACCAAACTCGACATTGCACCATGCTCCCCGAGCCCGCTTGGATTATAGCATTAATAATCCTGGCAGCCCATTCTAACTGATGGAGAGCAGGTTACCTTACAATAGTGAAAAACGAATATGGCTGTAATTCACTATTAGGACATGCCAACCTTGTCAGGCTTGTCCTACCTTATGCTTACAATGCACCCTGCCCTTGGGCCTACCATAGGGGTGACTAACATGAAGTTAAGGGAAGGTTTAGGGACTGGCAAGTAGGTGTACTTGCGCAGTCTGCGTGACAGTACCAGACTGCACGTGGTCTAGCAATGGTAGACCTTCAGACATACTTTTACTAGGCCCCTCTTGTGGGTGGCACAACACGTGCTGCAGGCCCACTAGCAGCATTTGTATTTACAAGCCCTGGCACTCCTGGTGCACTCTACTAGGGACTGACAGTAAACCAAATAAGCCAAACATGGAATTCAATCAATACAGCAATTTCACATAGGGAGCACTTGCACTGTGGCACTGATCAGCAGTGGCACAGTGCCCAAAGCATTTACCAGCAAAAACATCGTAAACAGAGGAGGCAAACAGAAAAAATGGAGGAGAGACTCATGCCAATGATGCCAGGTCTAACAGCTACCTTTTGCAAACATAAGATAGTGCACTTTATTTTGCATTAATTGCTCTAATAAAATTATATTTTGAAGTGGGTTAGTTGACATCGCAGATGCCAATAATTTATGTATCCTCTCGACTCCCGTTCATTTCCACCTTCTATGATGACAGAAACAACTAAAATGTTATAAGAGGGACCTTGATTACTGAGAAATACCTAAAAGCATGATGTAGAAATGAATATACTAATGTACAAGAAAACAATGGTCTATTAAAGGTTTTAATGTTGTAACAAATATTTCTCGAAATGGTACATGTTGTTAGTAATGACTAGAATGAAGGATAAAGTGTCCTCAAAATACTGTTAAAGGAATAAATCAAGGTTTTTTGTCTGTATTGACATTTGGCGAGCTAGTGTACCAGTCTGTGACAGATCTTGTGCTTTTCTTTATTTACTTGATAGCTTACACATGATTTCACTTTATTTGAACTCAGTTAAGATATTCGCCATCTCTTCAGGTTCAATTTAGGGAACGTTTAGCCCCACTTCTGGACCTGTGCAAGGCTATTTTTAACTTGGTTGGCCAATATACTTGATAGGCTCCTACTGAATTTCTGTAAAGAACATAACCTTTTATTTAGGGGTGCTTGATTTAACATTTCTAGGGATTAAAATGTAGTATACTATATCACAAATATGGTATTGCAAAATCAAAGCATGTGAAACAATGTCCATCAGCTTTAGCAAAGTGTGGGTGGCAACTTTACCCCAATAAATACAAAAAAGGTCATACAATAAATCTTCCCTCAAAATACATCCCATTTGAGTGAAAAAAATGTTTTATAATACTGTACTTGCGGGGTATAGTAATGCGATTAATAATTTTTCATATTACCAAAGTTATGTAAAAAGTCTCTAAATCGGGGCCTCAGTAGAGTCATGTGATAACAATTGGAACCTACTTTAAACAGAAAAAGATCAATTACAAGGATTGCACTTGATATTGCACCATATCATTGCAAAGTGCCCCCTTCAAGATTTTCAGTATACGCTTTTCACAGAGATGTGGTAGGGCATTAGGTCTGGGGGAGAGCTTGCCAAAGGTCACAAACATTCAGGAGAAAGTGCTCTCTTCAAGCAGTTAGGCAGCACATAGCTAGATGCCACGTTCAGCATCTGGTTAAGCCTCAGAGCAGCAGACAAGATGGGCCGGTGGCAGGTCTGTGGAGTTCAGTTCTAGCCATCAAATGTCAAACTTTGTCTTCTTGCTCATATGGCAAACAGACATCAGGAATTTCAGTAAAGAGACGTGGGCTTGCTAATAATTATATGCATTAATCTGTATCTTCAATACCTTCAATCAAGATCCACAAGATTGCTATGTTGGTTTTTCAACCTTGGTGTATTTACCTCCCAACGGGAAACTCTTAAGCAGCCATTAGATACCTTTCACTGCTATTATTAATTGCAAGGTAGCATTGTGGGCACTGGGAGGAGTTGCCCTTTCCTTGACAATCAAGGAAGAGGTTCAACTGATCTTTATTGTGTCCACTTCTTGACCAATTACAACTCTAATGACTCCTTAGGATTGATAATGCTATTGATCTCTCCCACGACCTAGCAAAAGAGATACAATCATGATTTAAGAATTTTTGTTAAATCAGAAGTTGGTATAACAGTCTACAGATTTTCCAGTAGTACCTTTAAGTGCCCTATATTTTACCAGTAATCCAGTGAATTGAAAATAATTTTGAGATTCTCATATGGTGTATTTTGCCTTTCACCCTGCATAGTTTAGTTAAAATTGCCTAGGCATCTCCTTTAGGCACAAATTCAGATACTTCATTGGTGACATACAATATCTTCCAACTAGTATTTAAGAATATGCTTGAATGACTTCACTTGAAGTGTTCTGTTGAGGAAGCATTGTCTGATATTCAGCAGGGTAGAACGGTCTTATGTGACTCATTTTGGGCAGCTGGCAGCTGAAACTACCTGGGTTAAATGATTTGAAAGAAGAAATTGAAGGCAAATGGGCATGTTCACAGCATTCTACTTAATTGTCTAAATCTATTGAATTAGTGTTGTTGATTGAATATGGGTTCCAAGAAAGATGAAAGGAAAGAAGGATGTTCTAAGGAACATATTCTGATTTTCCAGAGCTTTTTCATCAGGTTGCTCAAAGTTTTCAATGGAACATTTATTTCAAGAAGATCCTGTGCAAGTAGGGGCAGTTAAAGGTTCTTTAATGGACAATGGACAAGAACAACAGTAAAAGGCTGAGCTGTGTCTATATTGTGATGACACTTGACATATAACTCAAGTTTGTGCTAAACGATCCCGAAAGAATGTAGAAATCATCTTCCAAGAAAGAGAAGAAAGGACATATGCATATACTTTTTTATATTGGATTTTCTGTGATTAATAATCATAATTGTTTGTTTCTTCTTCCGATTTCTAATACAAAATAAGAAGGAAAAGTTCTATCTTTGGATATTGGTGCCTGCAGAAAGTTCATTTATCAGAACTGGGCCACTAAGAATAATAATCCAAAGAGAGATGATGACTCACTGTTAACTTCAGGTATGATACCAAAGGCTTCCTACCCATTACAAGTCTCATTTAGAGATCATACTGAAGTATTATCTTTCTACATTATTGCCTCTCCACATGATGACGCAATTGTTAGAATTCCGTGGTTTAAAAGGCTTAATTCATAGGTCAATTTGTCTACTCAAACAAGGTTTATTTCATCACAGTTTTGTAGTGATCATTGTTCTATATCAGAAAATTATTGGTCACCTAGTATTGAGGTATGGACTCCACACTCAATTTCCAAGTGACTAACGTTTCTTCAGTGCCATTGCAGTTCCATACTTTTTCTCCTACTCTTGCTAAGTCTAACCTTTGTTTATATCCCCATCATGGGGGGTTTGATTGCAGCCTATAAATTTAACCTGGCACTATTGGTAATTTTGGACACATTTAGTTTTGCTAAACAGAGAAAGATAAGGAAATACAAGGGCTTCTTGTGGGATAATTAAACAAATATTTCATTTGTATCATCTTCTTTATCTGCTGAGGCACCTTTGTTTTTTGTAACAAAGACATATCTAGATCTATGAATGTGTATTAAGAGGGTTAAAATCAGATTGTGATCAAGGATAGGTGTTTATCATATGTTTACATCTTCAGCAACATAATTTTTCTTGCAAGCCCAAGAAGCGCAAGTGTGGAAAGGAAGGGGATAAATATTTTGGCTTTAGATTGAACGTTGCTATCCATTTTAAGGATCCAAAAAAGGTTCCAAATATATTGAAATGGGATTCACTGGCAAATGCTTAAGCAACTCTATGTATCCTTGGATTTCTAGATTTTTATTATAAATATATCAATTATTTAAAAGAAATGACCAGTGACATCCCCTGTGGGTTAAAAAGAAAAATATGATGGGACCATCAAACTGAGATAGATTTTAAAACTCTGCTGTATGGTAATTATGGGAAACTACCGAAAATGGCCAGAAATTAGATAAAATGTGTATCTCAGTCAAAAAAATACCTGAACAGTCTATTTGGGTAAAACTTTAACTCGAAATGTAATTGCTAGTTGATTTCCAATAACTTGCATTCCTAACACTACTGCACGCAATTGGATTATACATTTTGCGCTTAAAAATTACCAGAACGTTCCACTTGGGAAAAAAAACCTTCTTGAAATGTTTGTTGAGTGCCCATGTTAAATGACCTGCTGCCCATGCTCAAAATACCACTGTGTGTGTTTGTATGTGTAGTTTCACACTTACAAATTAGCTGAATGGTGCACTGTGGTAAAAAATCAACTTGAAATCCCTTTCCTGTTAAAAAAGTACCTGAATGGTACATCCATGAGTTTGGCCAAAGCCAGGAGGACAATTACTATGACTGAACAAAACTCCTTTCTAACACACAAGACCCATGAACAGAGTACTGACCAAAGACTAACATTGATCACTAGATATAGTACTCAAAGCCACAAGTTGTTCAGAATTCTTAATAAACATTGGAACATAATGAAGTTGGACACCACTTTGATAAAGCATATATTCCCATAACCTAAGATGACATACAGTAGGGGCAATACATTGAGGAACATTCTATGTCCTAGTTACATCCTCCCCCAATCCCCAAAAAGGGCAGGCCTGGCTACCAGACAAGCCAAAAGGTTCCTTTAAATGCGCAGAATCAATGTTTGTTAATTTGCTGCTGACAAACATGTTTCCAATATAGCACTAATATAAAATATCACATCCAGCAGTTTATTAACTGTAACACCAAGTTTATGGTATAATAGGTATAATGTAATATTTGTATTTGTCAACAGATTTATGTTGGTAGTGCTGGCAGACCCTTGAAAAAATGCACACAAGAACGTATGAGGGCAATCAAGAACAGTAACACGAGTTACCACCTGGCCACATTACAATATGGCACAATCAGAATCTGAGATGATTCATATCAGATTCATTGGTATAGCCCACAGACAGAAACATGACTCTGAGGAGAGTAGAAATCAAATGGATAATTAAAGTCATTGCTGTTGACAAAGGTCTTAATACATATATAGAACTGCATGTGTTTCTTACTGCCTAATTATGCAATATGTCTTAACCATTCATGCTTTACAGTTCCCATAAGTTACTACAGAATCCAACGTCGGTGTAAAGCGACAATATCTATATATGGATTGTATATATTATGAGGTTTACAACATTTCCATGTTTTACCTCCATCCTTCGCATGGGCTTACTTATGTCTACTTGGAAACTTAAAATGTAATATGTTTTAACTATTCATACCTCATTATTTCAATTGTTATTATGGATTCCAACTATGATATGCAAACCAGGAGTACATTATGGATTTTCTATAACAGATGGTTGCAACATTTTCATGTTTTTCATTCTTCCGTCATATGAGCTTTAATAATTTTTTGAAAACTCACATTTGAACAGGAGGAAAAGAACAATATAAATTTAAATATTTGGCATAACCAAAGGCTGCATTTTACACTGCCTCACACACAAATTATGGTATCATTTCTACTTTTCTACTCTGAATGAACTATTTACTGTTCCTCTACTGCATCAATAGACATTCCAATATGGCTGATGCTTATCACATGTACTTCGTGTTCATACTCTCATGGCATTCTTCCACTTATATTCTCCTATTAGATATTCAACAAGGACCTATACCAAATTATTTTTACTCATTAGTCATACTAGCGAGTATGTTATACTTGAGGTCCCTAAGAATCTATGTGTTCACACTGACACATTTCACAATTGCACCAGACTCTGTGCCTACATTGTGGTTTCCTAAAAATTAGTGAATTTCTCAGTCATGGATCACAATTCACTTTTTGGTACTCTTTATAATGTCTAACATGGTTGTGAATATTCAGAATTATGTATTTGGCCACATTAAACACTTAGCCTACTCAATACTCCAAGTTTGCGGAATCCATACTTATCTATTGCTATGAACTCAGCGGAGGTTTATTTATTTATTTATTTATTTATTTATTTATTTAAAGAGTTTTATATAGCGCTGGCTAGACCCGAAGGTATCAGAGAGCTTTACAAGAGAATCAACAATGTAACAGAAAAAGTTCAACAATTACACAATACATCAAAAAATGGGAAATACAATTAGGAGAGGAGACAAAGGAGAGAGAAACATAGTGGTGAGGGCAGGGGAGGTGAGAACGGGAGGATAAGGGAAGAGACAACAAGGAGAGATGAAAGGAAGTCTGTCTAAAGACTGACTGGGTAGGTGACGACCAAGGAGGGAATCTACGGCCCATCTCCCCTATAGCTAAACCAGGTAGCTTCATTGGGCATCAGACAAAATAGTTCAGTCTCAATACATTGAGAGAGGAGAAAAGGAGAGATATAAATTCAGGGAGGATGCGGGAGGAGGCGACAGGAGAGATGAGAGGAAGTGCAACAATGTGGTTCAACAATATAACAGAAAAAGATCAACAATTACACATTATATCGAACAATCAGCAATACATTAGGAGAGGAGAGAAAGGAGAGAGAAAAGTAGTGGGGGGTAGGGGAGATGAGAAAGTGAGGATAAGGGAAGAGACAACAGTAGAGACGAAAGGAAGTCTGTCTAAAGACCGACTGGGTAGGTGACGACCAAGGAGGGAATCCACTGCCCATCTCCCCTATAGCTAAACCAGGCAGCTCCATCGGGCATCAGACGAAATAGTTTTGTCTCAAGTGGTGAGGGAAGAGGTTCACAGAAAAACAGGGTGGGGACAAAGGGCAAGGGCATGTGAGGGCAGAGGACAGAACCTGGAAAAAGTAGGAGCGGGGAGGGGTGAGGGTTGGGGGAAGGGAGAGGGGGAAGATAAGGTCAGGAGAGACGCGGGAGCGTTTGTCCGAAGTCCAGCTGGTTAGGTGATAGTCAAAGAAGGGAGTCCAAAGTCCATCTCCCCTATAGCTCACGAGGTAGCTCCACTGGGCATCATACAAAGGTAGCTAGGCCTCAGCTGTCTAGGGAAGTAAGCAGGGAAAAGGACCAGGTGGGTGGGCGGGGACAGGGACGGGCGAAGGCTGGTTGAGATCCTGGGGTGATCAATGATGAAAGACCAGGGGAGGAACGAAAACATCACAGAGGGTCTCACTGAGTCGGCCATCTAGAACTCAGACAGGGGGTATGCGACATTGTAAAATCAGATACAGTCAGTCAGAGGGGATGAAAAATGGCCTCAGAAAGAAGCGCTCCTCACAGGCAACTGGCAGCATCAGCGCAACTGTCCAAAGTCGCCCAGACTTCAGCGACAGTACAGTGGAAGCGCGTCCCTCCCCCCCCCACCGGTACCGGGGGAAACATCACATATTTTGAGACCCCATCCACGTATTTTAAGACCCCATCCGGCGATGTTACGGCTCCTTCAGGGTCCTCTGGGGGCCTGCCGAGGACCCGCTCCCACTCCTCAGCTCGTGGGACGGGTGCTGGCTCAGCATACACGCAGGAGTTCTTCACAGGGGAGAGGTGACACTTATGATGGCCGGAGCCCGCGCCCCTCTCCTCCAACGCTGGGGCTGCCAAAGTCGCCAGTGTGGAATGTTTCAACCGAGATGAGTTTGCAGCATTGGATCTTGCAGTGGGGGTGGTGTACACGCAGGGCCACATCAAAGCTGAAATGAGCAAGAGGGTCTCAAGAAATCAGGCCGCATGCATCAGTTCTCCAGAGAATGGAGACAGCAGGACACAACTGCCTCAAGCGGTGGGCCCCCCAACCTAGAAGAAACAGTCAAATCTAGCGCACAAAACAGGAGTATCAGCGATCACCGCCATTTAAGTAAACGCGGCCGCCATATTAGAGTCAGGCAGAGGCGAAGGGAGAAATGTCCTGCTGAGCCCGAGAGTCAGTTTTGCCATCGATAGCACCCCTTTGCCAAGTGGTACCTTAGAACGGGTCCGGTGTGACACTAGGGAGAAACGGCATCCTTGCTGCAGGGGGAGTCCTTCTTTATTTTAATGTCCAAGCTCAAAAACATTAGCATCTCACGGAGCCTGTCTCACTTCCGGGATGCTGTGGGGACAAGCTACAACCTTGCTCACCCAGGTAACTTGCTACATCTGCTACTTATCGCATTCGTGTATACTGTACTTTTATATGGCCATTGAAAAATGGCTCGAACACCAGTGAAAGTATATATATTGTTTTGTCTCTAAAAGGTGCGGTCAATCAATCAGGGAATTGTAAAGCACGGCTACTCACCTGTGAGGGTCTTTAAGCGCTGGGGTATTTAATTATGCTGCACTCTGTTATTTGTTGTAGGCATATACATACTTAGTATACATTTTCATCCTTGGGCACTAAGCAATATGCTTTTGTGCTGGTTACCAATATATCACATTAGCCGAATGCTATATTCCTTGATGTATGTGCTGTCCTGGGCTGTACAAAATACTTGACAAATAAAGTGACCATTACCAGTTGGTCAGCTATGTGCTGCATTAGCTGTGATATATTTTTTATGCTGCACGTAGCTGCCCGGGACATACATCTGTGCATTTACAATTCACCTGTAGTACTCAGTACTACTAGAGATGCATCTGTGCTGTGCTTTACCTCATTTGAATAACGTAATCACGGTTCACATTGTTGACTTATGTGACCAACGTTTACTGCTGCATCTTGACTTCTTTATCTTCTTCCAAGCAGGAGCTTATCAGGCTCGCGTTATCAAATACAATCTGACTGGTAAACTTGTTATGTGGTCAGATAGGTAGCGCTACTGCTACACTGTTACTACTATATCAGCGCCTGTAACGTCAGACACCAGTAGTCTTACACTTACTTTAAATCATTATCTAGGTAGATCTACACCTTCCTTTCAGAGACAGCTAATTTTGGACTACAGAGCTCCTTTCATGGCTCATAGGTAGGACTTCCTCAATTTTAACAATGCTCACTAGAGATCTTATACAGTTTAGGCATGTGGGACTTACAGGCCAGTTGTTTTTCTTCCTCTCTTTTTTTACGAACTTAGATTACAGTCGGCAAGCTGGTGCTGGTGATATTAGAAGTTTACTAAATACCTCACCATTAACTGCTGGTTGGTCCCTTTAAGTTGAAAGATTGACAAATATCACAGCTTCTCACCCACCCTCAATTGCTTACAATTATCTTCACTACTTCATCTTTGTACTGACAGTGGTTTCTTATTTTTCAACCAGAGATTATATTTCTAGATCTACCAAGTGATGTGGGCACACAGGTCTACCAGGAATTGATGTGGACATAGATGTCGATCAACTAAACCTTAAAATAGTGGACACACAAGCTGAATAACAGTACCCAAAAATAGATGGGTCCACTGTCTCACACATTACATGGAAGTTACGTAACCCATATTTGGACTAGGAAACATCTCGCTATCATGAAGCTTATACTTACACAGTTTTACACAATCATTGTGAAAATAACTTTCCAGATTTCCTTACCAGCAACATACCTTTCTGCTGCGTGCTTCTTCTATATATCATCTCATCAAGAGACTACTCCTTTGGGAGTTTTCATGAATAACAGTGCTAGGTCAGTACACAATCTCACTCTTGTTCTACTACTTATCACTTAATCTTAAATTGCATTGCTGTACACTGCATTAATAAGGAGTCTGATTTGGAATGGCCTTTCATCTATATTCAACTTTCTCTGTATCTCTGGTATTATCATTGTCCCTTCTCTTCTTCACTCTTCTCCATACGTGTATTCTGACTTCTGGATGTTCAATTAGAGTTTTCTTTGATGAGCACTTTTGGATGTCACAGTATGTAATACGTATGGAATGAGGTATCCATCCAGTGCCATCACAGTTTTTCTTTTTTCTGGACACATATACATAATGACATTTTGTCTCTGCATTTCCATACAATTTGACTGATTGTAAATCTATACATAATGTACTCCCTTGAAGAAGTCACTGTGTAGCAAAATACATGTCAGCTGTTATTCACTGTTATTCAATAACAAATGTGCAGAAGATTATAGAACCTGATTTTTCTCTGCAATAAACCACACAATTTAAATATCTATGCAAATCCTTACTTGTTTTTACCCACTATACTTTTTGAACTTATTTTTGAGTGCTGTGATATCGGTCTTTTAGGTCAAATGCATATCAAATTCAAAACATTACCTGAAAACTCCATTTGGGTAAAACGACAACTTGAAATGTAATTACTCGTTGATTTCCAGTTACTCACATTCAGGATTTTTCCCCTCTGGTGTCGTGCTCCGATGCTCTCTTTGGTTAATTTGTCGCTATCTACAAGAACGGTCCCTTCCTCGTGGAAGCGGGCGGTAGTCACCCCTGTTCTGAAGAAGGCAATTTAGATCCGCTCTTGCCTGAGAACTACCGCCCCATATCCCTTCTTCCTTGGATAGCCAAAGTTACCGAGACCCATGAAAATTCCATCCTATCTGAACATCTTGCTCGCAATCATATTCTGGACCCAAGTCAGAATGGTTTCCGGTCGGGACACAGTACCGAGACTGCATTGCTCTATATGACCGAGCACCTACGTGGGGTGCTCGACTCTGGGCGAACGGCGGCGCTCCTTTTATTAGATCTGAGCGCCGCATTCGATACTGTGGCCCACCGAGTCCTGACTCGGCGCCTAGAGGAGGCTGGTATTGCGGGCACTGCTCTTCAGTGGTTCTGCTCTTTCCTATCCGGTCGGTCCTTTAAAGTGGCTATACCACCTGGCCAGTCCACTTTCCATCCTATGGATCTAGGGGTTCCTTAGGGCTCCTCGTTGAGCCCAACTTTGTTCAACCTCTATGTGAAACCGCTAGCTGCGATCGTCAAACAATGGGGTTTGACGATGACCTCATATGCTGACGATACGCAGCTGGCGGTGACACTGAGTGGTGACCCTGAGGTGGATGCCCCTAGATTCCGAGCAGGACTTCTGGCCGTAGCAAATTGGTTGAGATCCAATTGCTTACAACGCAACGCCCAAAAAACGGAAGTTATGGTGTTGGGGAAACATGCAGAGCTCTGGGGAGATCAGTGGTGGCCGCCTGAATTGGGCGTCACTCCCGTCCCAGTTTCCGAGGTAAAGAACTTGGGAATTTGGATGGATTCAGCCCTCACTTTTTCGAGTCATACGAAGAAGGTCGCAGCTACCTGTTACGGTATTTTGCGAGGCCTAAGACCAGTCCTCAAGTTTTTTGATGCTTCCACCCGGCAGCTCCTGGTTCAAGCCACGGTTCTATCTCGGCTGGACTACGGCAGTGCGTTGCTGTTGGGGATCAACCAGGCTGAGGCATCCAGGCTTCAACGGGTTCAGAATGCTGCGGCTTGAACTATTGTTGGCTTGCCTAAACATTGCTCTGTGTCCAGCACGATTTCTGCCCTTCATTGGCTGCCGATTAGGCAAAGAATTAAGTTCAAGTCGCTATGCTTGGCTTTTGAAATCATGAAGCTCTCCTCGCCGCCAGCACTTGCCAACTTGCTTAGCCCCTACATCCCGTTGAGGTCTCTGAGATCGGAGGCTCTTCATCTTGCGGTCTGCCTCCGTTTTAAACTTAGCAGGATGGGAGGCCGCTCCTATCGAGTGCTTGCCGCTGGTCTGTGGAATACTCTCCCGGTGCACATCCGTGCTTTGAATAACCTTACTGTTTTTAGACGTGCGATTAAAACTTTTTTGTTTTCTGTACCTGGTTAGGTTTTTTTTCCTCTTCTGTCTGTGTTATGTTCTAGTACCTGTTCACGCGCCAGGACGCCCCTTCGCTGGGGCAGCTGTGCGCGTTATAAAAATTAATAACATAACATAACATAACAGTTCTGCTCACATTTGGATTGATAGTTTTGTGCTACAAAATTACCCAAACAGTCCACTCAGGTAAACAATCTATCTGAAATCGTTGTGGACTGCCCATGTTAAAGGAACTGCCAGTTGCACTCAAAACACCATTGTGTGTGTTTGTATATGTAGTTTGACATTAACAAGTTACCCAAATGTTGCGCAGGGGTGAAAAATGTACTTGGAATGCTAGTCCTGTTGAAAAATCACCTGAAAGATACATCTTGCATTAAAATGTCTCCCTGAAACCCACAAGTAATGGCATATTCTCTATAATTTTGTGTATTGTTTCTTATGCAAAATTACCAAAATGAAGCCAATTATGCAGGGTAAATAAAATTTCACCCAGACCTACTTTTAATAAACTCAAAAATATGTTTACTAATGCTTCAATTTCATACCATTTATGGTGGAAACAGGCTCCGCGTGCACAGCAATTGGGCAGTTTTGTTATAAGATTAAGAAGAGGATGGGCAAAATTATCTAGGCTTTTTTCTACTTTGTGTTTTGTCAAAGTCTAAACAGAATTACTAAGTTATTGAGTAAGAACTTTTAGCCATGAAGGTGGCTTCTACTGACTGCTGATAAGTCTAGTTCAAATGTATCTCCTTTTGCTACTGGAGAGAATGTTTAGCTGTCTTCTTGTTTTCTCCTTGTTCATAGACTACTCGTTAAATTTTGACCATGATTGTTTGGTCCATTTGTTATAACCTAGCAGATCAGTGTGGGTTTTCAGCTGAATTTGCCTTGTACTTGAAAGATGCATTCTGTTATTTAATCATCCCAAACAGAAGCCACAAGGTCCAGTTCTTTATCATGGGATTTCATCTGAAATTCCACAAGCTATGGTAGAAGGGCAACCAGAACATGAGTTTCAGGACATTTGTGAATCTCAGATGTTTTGAGGTCTTGTTAGATTTCTGATCCAATGGAAAGGTTATCCTTCTGGTATAATTCTTGAAAGGTTCTTCCTAAGTTTATGCCTCCTTGTAGACTGCCATTTTGTGTAAGGGCACCCCGATAAGCCTGGAGCTTTAGGAGGTGGAGCATACTGTTACATCTGTTCCTAGAGTTTACCAAAGATTGTAAGCATTCAAGAGAAAACTTCAGCCACCTCACAGAGTCATGCAGCATATTGCCTGATGCAGAACAAAGCACATGGATAAGCATTTTCACTGCCTACATGGAACTGGTGGTTTTGAACTAACAAGGATCCGAGGGGTCTTCCGCAAATTGCATGGAACTTCGGGTGACATTGGCAGTTGTGTGAAGTAAAACTTAGGCTTTTTCTTGTACTAAAACAATTTTTTGTATTAGGAAAGGGATGTGAAAAAGGCTTATATCTGCTTATGACATAACTTTTCAATATGGTGGTCTCTCCTGGAAATTCTATCTGAGGTTCCCAATCCAAGATGAGGTATAGTTTTTTCCTGTGATGTTAATTCCTATTCCAGTCATATATAACACGGCATGTGTAAGTGATGGATGCATCACAACACATTTGTACTTCAACCCCTTTCTACTTCTTTTTACGCTAATTTGTGCTTATTCAAGTTGGAACTGCTAAACTTTTATGTTTTTTTGCTCCCCACTGTGAACATCCTATAGAGACACTTGAAATTGTTCATGTGTACCAGTAGGAGCACAACTGCACCATGACTCCTGGGGAGATCCATCTTTTACTTGGGAAATCAAGAAAAGACTCATCAATCTTCCTAACTGTAATACCTTGAAATTGGGTGATTATGAATCTGGTTGATGCAGAACAGCAGAGACTGGATTATAGAAGTGTGCCAGTTGCTCAATGGGCATATGTGCAAGCTTTTCTGCAATTTCCATTGCAGGTGTACATATTTTGTACTCTTGCAATGTGAAAGTGTTTCCCCACATTTGCATGGGAGTGTATTTCCTTGTAAATGAGGGAATGCCTTTTGTCAACTGGTGCTCTCTATATTATAGGGAGGCCGAGAAAGTGGCGGTCTGGAGGAACACTATATATGATTTAGGAGTGGCATTTTGAAGTAATGCTCTCTCTTTCTTGGAAAGCTAGCATTTGCTCTGGAAGGAGCATATATTTGTGTAACAAGGCAAATGGATTCAGTCTCCATCAGACTTAACGAATGATGGTGTGCACAAGAGCAGATTCTTACAGCCTGATTCATGAAGCTAAATTGCACTCGCAAAGGGCAAGATTCTCAGAATCTTGCCTTTTGCGAGTGCAATTTTGGCATTTGGGATTCACAATCCCAAATGCAAAAATCGCTAATGAAGAATTAGCTAATATGCGAGGATTAGCATTTAAGGAATCTCTTTTAGAGATTCCTTAAATGCTATTCATGACACTTTCAAAAATTGCGATTTTGCAAATTTGGGCCGCTATTTACCGAGAGGTCAGACCTCTCGGTAAATAGCAAAAACTTAGAAAAATGCTTTTAAAAGCATTTTTCTAAGTTGCATGTTGCACACACACATGTCCTTTGGACATGTGTGTGCGCAACACCTGTTCAAATGTGCATTTTAGGGGTGCTACAGGGTGTCCTTTGGACACCCCTGGCACCCTTAAAATCGCTATCTTATTTGCGAGTAGTAAATTGCTACTCGCAAATAAGGGATACTCCCCATTCATTCCTATGGGCCTTTTGGCCCATAGGAATGCATGGGGAGTTATTCCTTTTTTTGCGAGTAGCAATTTTCTACTCGCAAATAGAGAACATGTAGGAATCGCTATTTATTTAGCAATTCCTACATGAATACCGTTTTGCGTGTCCTCAATAGCGAGTCGCTATGATTCGCTATTAGGGCCACGCAAAACGGCCCGTACATGAATCAGGCTGATAGAAACTAATCTATTCCTATGTTTACCTTTCCCCAAAAAAATTAACAACTAATAAATCAGCTCAACCCTCAATATATTTTTGATTAAATGTAAAGCTAGACAGGGGTGTGATATGTTTCCAGATTATACACGTTTAACTGTGTGCCCTTGTTAAGCAACTCTTAATTCCGCAATCAGTAAATAGACATTTCTGATAATAACCACTATATAACGTATTCACTTAACAGATGACATAATTCTACGCTCACAGAGATGCCCTTATAATACAATGCTAAAATAGATAACATCTGATTAATTTCAGAGATATCCATCCAAAAATGAACCATCTGTGACTAAACCCTCATTAATATGTGATAGTGCAGATAATTATTCATGTGTTGCCCACCAATGCTAAAATAGTATTTTTAAATTACAAGACACATGAAGCAATTTTCAAAGATTTAGAGGTCATTGAGTATATGGCTGGTGCCCACCAACCTTTTGAAGCAGCTGTGTCCATTGTCTTATCCCGCCCACCTGAGGGCCATTCCCCTTATTTAAATATCTCTGCCATCAATGGTCAGAATAGTTGTGGCAAAAGTGTTCTTGCCAAAATGGAGGGAGCACTTTCGTAAAAAAAATAACTGTAATCCCTGCTAGCTCCCATATCATGTTTATCAGTAGGCTTTTTTTTCTCAGGAATAAACCCGCAAAACGAGGGATCATTTCTCTAAAACAAAATGCCACTCACCTTGAACAGCAGGGAGGTCTCTTTATTCTCATGGAGGTAATTATTTATTTTCTCCCAATGAAACTGCCTTGTCTTTCATTGCCATCCCAGATGAAATAAAAGTATGCAAAGGATAGCCTTCCCTAAATAGAGTGCATCCTACAACCTAGGGGCCCTATGGTGGATAGGCCTCTGCGTCATAGATATATGACATTGGAGCCAATTGAGGCTTTTCCATAGGAAACCTAGTGATTCTCCAACTCTGAATGAGGCTGTGGCTACTGTGGATTTCATGGGATGTGATCCCCCCTAATGTAACGCAGGACTCCTATGCCATCAAACCCTAAATGACCCCTTTGGTCTAATTGGTTATACATAAAAATGTTCTCTTTGGAAGGAACATTCTGGTAAATGTGAATATCACTCTACAACTGTTTCTTGTTCCAAACGTTCACAATTTCTCTGCTGGTGTCTTTTGTTAACAGCTCTGTTTATCCTTCACAAGTTCAAATTAGCTAATGTTAACCCTCACATCATAAGACATTATTTGTCTTTCTCAAATCTTAATGATAGTTTTGATTTAGCCAATATAAAGCTATGCAAAGCAACAAATAGCATGAACAATGTTCACTATTCCAAGAACCAAGGACAGAAAGAACCATGATGTTTACTTTATTTCCATCTGCTTCCTGAAACTATATTAGACTTATGTACAAGGTCTTCACACTTATGCACAAGGTCTTACGTCCATTCTTATTTAACACATTTGATTATTGTAATATGGTTTTATGTTCTGATATAGCTGTAGACAGCTACATTGGTGTGCACCCTGTACATGTGTACCTTTTTATTGTGAAACACTGTGAAACCTATTTTCAAGAGACAGCAGGTCTTCTGAGTTTTATGAGTTTATGATCCTTATTACGTTCTATTTTCTCCCCATTAGTTGATCAATTGTTTGGCCAAAGATAACTAATATGTACACTGTGATTTGCTGTTTGGCATTGTTTGTCCTAATATTATACCTGAATAAAAATAAAAATAGTACAATCTTATATAACAGTCCAAAGGTTCATTAGCCTGGGCACGTGCTTTTTCAAAAATTCTTAATGTATTATTAAAAATATAAATCTAAGGGATCCCTTTTAAGTGGGGTGGTTTTTGACCCAGAGTTTCCACCTTGGAACTACTGAAATCACAAGCATTGGTAGTCTCTGAAGTAGTTGCTTACTCCTGATTACGGGTTGATGTCATGTATATTTTTCTTCATTTTCATGCAGATGTTCATCCAGGCAGTTTGACTGCTTTCTGGTAGTATTCTGTTTCCATGCTACTTATGGTACCAATGACTGTGGGAAATTCTGTTACCAGACCCATATGGTTTTTATGAGGCCTCGTAAAAACGCGATAGGTGTTTTATTCCAAATAACTGTGGAATTGTAAACCTTTATTTCAATATTTGTCTATTTCAGTCTGAAAAGTTGATTGGAATTTACCGTTTATGGGAAGCGGAAACATCCCACACATTACTTATTGATAGAATCGCAGACTGAGGTTCTTGAAGATTTGTTAATCATGAAAAATAAATATATACATATAAGATCAATTATTTTTTCCACAATTTAAAATACATGGAAGATTTACAGAAAAGCTTCACTTGTAGTGTTGCTAATGTATGAAGATTTTATAGTTATCAAATTGTAAAGATTATTCATGGTCCATCATTACTTTTATATTTTTATGTAATATTGCTTGACACTCTCCAATAACTGTGTTAATGTTGGCTCTTTTCATATTAAATTTGTATTAAATATTTGGCAGGCCCAGGTGAACATCTTAGCCCAATTTCGAAATCGCCCAAATGTTTAGGTGATTAGGGGGGTTCAGCAACCTAGAGCATTTTGAGTTTTGAAATCGTTTTTTGCAAACATTTTAAAAACATTATTTCTCGAAATATACTTTGGGGGAAGAATGGACTCTGCACCATTGGGCATAGGCATAACAGAAGGACTATATTTTGTACTGAACAAAATAGCCCTTTGACGATGATAACAGTGAAGCAGACATACATGGAACCCCAGCAATATATATAGTTCTGTAAAGATAAGAAAAGGGCAATGATTGGCAAAGATAACAAGCACTGTAAGCCAATATGCCCGACATTAGCTGCCAGCCTTTTGAATTTGCAAAAGTTGTTTGTTTCCTCATGGGGGTTGTAAAACTTTATTTTTGGAGTACCTGTATGGACCATGCCAATATAAAAAAATTGCTAAAAGCCAAAAGTTTTAAGTTGCAAAATACATATTGCCTTAGTAGTTTCAAGTTTAAGGTTTATTTTATTAAGTGCACAGTTAATTAAAACCTTTACACTAAGTGATTTTAAGAAAACTTTAAACGAGAAAAAGCATAATATTGCTTGAGTTAATAACGATGCAAAAACATGATAAGAGGTGAGGAGAAAATAATGCTAAAATGCGGGGCACCATAGATGGACGATGTACCCTTTAAATAAAACTCTGCTACGGTCCCAAACTTCTGTCCTGGGCTGGCTGCTAGTCATACATTGTCTAGGGTGATTGGTCTGAGCCTTCGGTAAACGCTGGAATTGAGGCTTCCTGTATGCTTGGAATTTTCAGCTCAAGCCTAATCAGGTATTTTGTAAGCCTGCAGCTGAGCTGCGTTTCTGTAGCATTAAAACAGTCTAAAATCACAGGCCTACAGCAGTGTAGCCCCGTCTGGTTCCAGACTGGTCTTAGAATGGCTCTTCAATCTTTTAAGTTGGTTTTGGAAATGCTGAAAGAATTTTCTGGAGCTTTTCCGCACAGCCGGCAAAGCCATGTCATGTTAGTACGCTTCCATGGGTAGAAGTTGAAGTGAGGGAAGGAAGCCCATTCGAAATCTCATGAAGGCTGTTTTAATTTAGACTATAATGGGTATGCCCAGTTTGGCTGAGGTGCAAGCTAAGTGTAATATGCCAATTTGAGTCAGGTGTGCCATCTCTGTGCAAATGGCGCTTTGTCTGTGAGCAGTGGGTCTTGCCATGCTTATTGAGCGTAGACTATGTCTGTGGGCGGGTGGCAAATTTTCCCATTGCTCACTTAAGTGTAGTGACACAAGCACATTTGTGAGATAATCTCTAGCCTGAGAGTGGGCCTTACCCTTAATTTCATTCCGTAGATGGGAATTTAGCTTCTCGTTGCTAGCTTCTGTTAGCTTATCACAGAGTTTGACGAAGGTTCCCTCCCTTGTTATGGTTAGGTTAACTCAGCCAATTTCAAGATGAAGATGACCTGGAGACGTGTTTGCTGGCATGAAGAAGATGATTTGAAGAGGTTAGTAATGGCATTGTCCAGGTGGATGCTGACTCCCCCCTCAGAATTTCACTTCCGTAGGCGATGGTGGGGAATCATTTCGCCTGAATTATTTTCAGCAGAGGTAGATAGGTGGAGGATACTGTGGCTCTTTTGAGACACTTGAAGGCAGCCATGAGAGCAACTGATTTGCTGAGCATGAGCTCTGAATGTGGTTTGAAAGAGCCCTTGCTGTCCACAAGTATGGCAGGTACTTGTATTCTCGTACCTCTTCAATTTTGTCCTTGCCCATGAACCACTGGTGTGGGCTCTGCAATGGATTTCCATTGGCCATTATTTTGGATTTTCTTTAAGTTAATGACCATGGCATTAGTGTCAGATTGTTGGGCTGAGGCCTTCAGAAGACTTTGAAGGCCAGATTTGGTTCGGCTAAGTCGCTCTAGATCATCAGCCTACATCAAACACTGTTGTACGGTGCCACCTAGCTTTGGAGCATGAGAATGTACTTCCAATAAACAGGTTGGCCGGTCGGCTAGAATATGGTTGGAGAGGGTGAGAGCGAGCACACACCCTTGCTATAGCATATGGTAGGTTGGGATCTTCCTTGATACAAGGGCGCCATCACCAAGCTTTATCCTGACCCAAGTGTCTGTGTGGAGAAGGAATATAGCTCTCAGCAACAAGTTGGGCATGTTCCAGCTAGCCAGCTTGTTTCACAGCATTACTTTATCCACCCAAACGAAAGCAGCCCTGTAGACAATTATTGAGAGGTAAAGGGGTTGCTCGGATGCCCTGCTGTGGTCCAATAGTAGTGTTATGACCAATAGGTTTGAGGTGGTGCCTGCTTCTTTGGCAAAACCTCTCTGATTGTATGGAATGAAGTTGATTTCGAATGCCCAAGTTCCTCTAAAAGACAACCAGTGATGGATTTGGATTCCACTCCCAAAAGAGCTATGAGACGATAATTCGCTGGGTCATGATCTGAGCCTGCTTTGTAAACCAGGGTGATTGTGGAGCCTTTCCATGAGGAGGGAGTGGTGTTAAAATGAGTTAGGCTCTTGTATACTGATTTCAAGTGCTTTGCCCGGCATGATTTGCCTTCTTTGAACAGAGCGGTAGAGATGTCATTTGGACTGGGTTCCCCTTCTCTTCGGCTTTTAGCCATCTGCCTTTCAATTGTTTCAGCCCAAATGGACAGAGGGCTGAGGTCGAGGGCCCAGTAGGAGAGTTTTGGGGTCAGGAGAAGACATCACTTGTGCAGTGATGCAATTTGGCGGGCTCGACTTAGGGCCTGACAGGCCAAAGTGATTTGTGAGATACTGGTTCCAAGCATCTTCTGGAATGATTACTCTAGCTATTGTTTGAAACAGTTCATTTAGGTTGTTCACCAACTTCCAGAACGTGTTGGACCTGTTGGTCTTAAAATCATACAAACATTTGGCAGATAGCTTGGCAGTCGCATCTCCTTTCAAGTTCCACAAGTCCTCTGTACGCTAGCCTAGGCTCTGCCAGGTTTGTCCTTGCTGTGTCATTGCTTGTTTTTTGGGGGGAATACGCAAAGAGGTCAATTGTTTTGGTTGAGTTCCTTGACTTTTCTGTTTACTGTGAGTCAGGGTATGTTATGTTCATGCCTAGAACTGCCACAGGTGGATGAATGCAAAAGAAACATTTGATGGGCGGAATGCTGGACAACGCAAACATTCATCCCCAGTCACAAGGATCTGGGTTTAATCCATCATTATTTTGCTCACCACACCGCCCCAGTTTGGACCCAGTCATACGCAAATCAGTATTGACCCTGTTCCTTGTGGGAACAGTCCAGCCCAAACTGCCAAGTCAGGTCCTCCCTGGAGCGGAAAGAAGCATTCTGAGACCGGTTTCAGAGCATCACCATTCATCAGCCAGGCTAGCTTGAATCCAGTGGTGTAGTGAGCATGGGACCCACGTCTGGGCATACCCTTCCCACTTAGGGCGACATATGCAAAAGAAACAATTGATAGACGGAATGCTGGACAATGCAAACATTCACCACCAGTCACAAGGATCTGGGTTTAATCCATCATTCTTTTTCTCACCACACCACCCCAGTTTGGGCCCAGCCATATGCAAATCAGTCTTGACCCTGTTCCTTGTGGGAACAGTCCAGCCCGAACTGCCCAGCCAGGTCCTCCCTGGACCGGAAACAAGCATCCTGGGACCGGTTTCAGGGCACCATCCTTCATCAGCCAGGCTAGCTTGAATCCAGTGGTGTAGTGAGCATGGGACCCACATCTGGGCATACCCTTCCCACTTAGGGCGACATATTTAAAAGAAACAATGATGGACGGTGGATGAATGGCTATCTACAAATATTGTAGTAAATTGCTCCCATGCCTTGTGAAGAACACTTGTTCTTTCCAAGATGGCTGACCACATGCTTTTTGTTCCTTCCAACAGGTCAGTAATTGTGCTTGGTGACCATTTAAGCCTCTTGTTGTTTGCCGTGTAGACGCTACCTTGGAGTGCATCTATTGGTATGTGGTAGTCCAACAACAGAGCAAGGAATAGCTCTTGCGGTAGATGATCACTTTTGTTCCTTGGCTTAATTATGAAACTGGAGACCAAATGAATGATGATGGCAAAAAGCACTATGAAGTCTATTAGAGTGCATGCCCTGTGGTTGGGATAGGAGAATGACTATGAGCAATTGCTGTAGAAGCAGCCGTTGACTGTTTGCAAGTTCATAGACTCTAGCTCTCTGGTGAGCGCACTGTCCTTTTTGTGGTGTTTAAAGATTGGGTTTGGGGCTTGGTCTGGAATCAGCCAGACTGTGTTTTTGGCAGTCAATGTGTCTTCTTGCGGGGCTGGCCCTAGCAGATTCATGTTGAAATTCCCCTGAGAGTATTATTTCGAAGTGCGAGGGGCCATCCTGCATGGCTAATATTTTGTTCGTCAAATGTTCTTTAGCTATCAGTTTGTGTTTCGCTTTTGGTGGTATATGGATATTTGTAAGGTTAAGTCTCAGAGGGCCCTGCTTCACGGAGAACAGGACTGTCCAGGGCCGGCTTTAGAGCTAGTGCAACAGTGTTAGTTGGCACCCCCCTAATGACCACCTCCACCATGGATTCTATCACTAGCACTCCTTTAACAGTGACCAAGTCTCCATAACAACTCTCTCTCAGATGCATTGAATTAGTTGTATGGCGCCACTCATACCAGTAAAGGATGTCGCAACACTTTGCATCACACACATATTACACAGAGACAATCAAACATACATGTGTAAATCAGCTTATAGGAAATGTTACATAAGCCAAAGGACTAGAAGTGTAGGAGTCACATGTCATCCATACTGGTAGGCTGTATAGTTTAGGAGTGCTTCGTGTGGAGAAGCACAAACTCAGAGTCTGAAAAAAGAAACAGCATAGATGGGATTATTGTTAAATAATAAGACTCGATTTTTACCCAAATTAACTCTTTTTGCAACATTAATCTATGCTCTAATGTATACTTTGCAGTGTGTGTGCAGCTCTATGGTGAAAGTTAATACACCACTGTTCTATATTAGGACTTTAAGTTATAAATTGCAAGTAACAAAAGGTTGTCTCTTTTAAACGCAGTAACCTGCTGATCTATTTACATTATATGCACTCTGTAATCTACATAGTACACGTTCTTTGCAGCAGGCATATTAATCCTCTGCACTACCTTCACATAAGTCAAAACATGAACTATACAAAACTCCAATCTCTCTCTAGGAAGAACATTAATCACAGGAGTTAACTTGAAATTTATGGGAAGCCTGGTAATTGCTGGAGGAAAGGAATGCAGCAGCAGGTGCTTTAAAAACATAATAAACTTGCAAACAATGCGCCCCCAGGAAGCCAGTACCCAGTGCAGTGGCACCGGTCGCACCACCTTAGAGCCAGCCCTGGGACTGTCTGCAGGCTGCTTTAGGCTGATGGTTCCATGTTATGGCACCCGTTTAAGATGTATATAAAAATGGTGGTCCTAGACAAAACTCTAAATATCAATTAATGTGAATCTTGATTTTTCACAAAGCAATTAATCAGATTGAATCTGTAACCAAAGGGAGGAGATATATTACTTGCATATTACGCTATAAATGCAGTAAACCCAACACAACTGTATCAAAGAAAATAATCACATTTATATCACAATTTTATTTACATATGCATAAAATGATTAAAGAAAAGGGAAAGGGAAAGAAGGAAAATGGGTGCTCAAGTGAATTAGAGAGGAGAAAGGCTCAAGGCACAAGATTAAAGTAATTCTGTACAACAGAAGGACAATTTAAGTTGCACAAACAAAGCCTACCCATACAATTCTATATACATTATTTCACAAAGGGCAAGGGAATAGATGGCATAGGCCTCAAACTAAAAGGGGGCGTAATCATCGACGTTTCGACCCTGGCGCAATACGGGAAGTACACGACCTCTGCTGCGGGTCTTCTTCAGGACAATAGCGGGAGCAGGTGGGGATGGGAGGACCTAAAAGGTAATTTAAAAGCGAATTAGGTTTACTCATAATATAAAGGGGTTCCTTTAGTAATTAAATTAGAAGGTGTTGGGTACATTACCACAGAATTTGTGTGGAGGTGTATCACGCCAATTCGGCTGGGCGGGCCACCTGAAGAAGATAACACAAAAAGGAACAGACTGTAAGCCCATCTCCCAAGGCACAGTCGTCCAAATTCTATTGAACTGAGTATCAATTAATAAAACGGCCTCGGACTCACCTCTGATCGATGCGTCCGTTCAAATCCAAATAGGAAGGGATGATTTAAATGGTTTTCGAGATGAATCGTTCTAAATAATAAAGAAGGGGGGGCAAATTAGTTAAAATTACAAAGGCCTCTAATGAAATCAGAATAAGAACCCACAGGGTGTATACCACAAGTGCAACTCACCCGGGTCTGGTGACAAGGTGGTAATATAGGAGGTCATTCGAAATGGAAACACTGTTTGTGGGACCTGTACAGGAACAAACATAACGGAGGTTGAGTCCAAAGCTAGTACAAAATCTGACATTAATCCGTCAGCGCTCCGTGATTAAATTACCTTATTGGTGTTCCTCAATTACATGAAAAAATCACCGACACAGGTTATTAAGGGCAAGGCGGTATGCTTGTTTCTCATGCAGTCGCTGAGATGATTTTAAATTATTTTAATTCAGTTGTACACCTCATTTAGTTCCTCCCCACTCAACAATGGCGTGTATCAGATAAATAATGCTCTCTTTTGCCGGTAAATCAGTCCTTCCTTTACCTCTACCCGGCTTTTTTCAGACTAGGAACACAAGGGAATTAGTCCTTTGTCTATCTTCACCAGTTAGTCCTCGGACTAATAGATGTAATTGGCGGCGGCTATCACATGTTTTCAAGTTGCGTGAGACACTGGACGCGCCGTCAATCTGTTGCAACCCGCGAATTTGATTTGGTTCAAGTGCATACCGCCTTGCCCTTAATAACCCGTGTCGGTGATTTTTTCATGTAATTGAGGAACACCAATAAGGTAATTTGATCACGGAACGCTGACGGAATAATGTCAGATTTTGTACTGGCTTTGGACTCAACCTCCCTTATGTTTGTTCCTGTACAGGTCCCACAACCAGTGTTTCCATTTCGAATGACCTCCTATATTACCACCTTGTAACCAGACCCGGTTGAGTTGTACTTGTGGTATACACCCTGTGGGTTCTTATTCTGATTTCTTTAGAGGCCTTTGTGATTTTAACTAATTTGGGCCCCCCCTTCTTTATTATTTAGAACGATTCATCTCGAAAACCATTTAAATCATCCCTTCCTATTTGGATTTGAACGGACGCATCGATCAGAGGTGAGTCCGAGGCCGTTTTATTAATTGATACTCGGTTCAATAGAATTTGGACGACTGTGCCTTGGGAGATGGGCTTACAGTCTGTTCCTTTTTGTGTTATCTTCTTCAGGTGGCCCGCCCAGCCGAATTGGCGTGATACACCTCCACACAAATTCTGTGGTAATGTACCCAACACCTTCTAAATTAATTACTAAAGGAACCCCTTTATATTATGAGTAAACCTAATTCCCTTTTAAATTACCTTTTAGGTCCTCCCCTCCCCCCCCCCCTCCCCGCTCCCGCTATTGTCCTGAAGAAGACCCGCAGCAGAGGTCGTGAACTTCCCGTATTGCGCCAGGGTCGAAACGTCGACGATTACGCCCCCTTTTAGTTTGAGGCCTACACCATCTATTCCCTTGCCCTTTGTGAAATAATGTATATAGAATTGTATGGGTAGGCTTTGTTTGTGCAACTAAAATTGTCCTTCTATTGTACAGAATTACTTTAATCTTGTGCCTTGAGCCTTTCTCCTCTCTAATTCACTTGAGATCCCCTTTTTCTCCTTTCCCTTTCCCTTTTCATTAATCATTTTATGAATATGTAAATAAAATTGTGATATAAATGTGATTATTAGCTACATGTTTTTCTTTGCTACAGTTGTGTTGGGTTTACTGCATTTATAGCGTAATATGCAAGTAATATATCTCCTCCCTTTGGTTACAGATTCAATCTGATTAATTGCTTTGTGAAAAATCAAGATTCACATTAATTGATATTTAGAGTTTTGTCTAGGACCACCATTTTTATATAAACTATTACCCAGGTCCTTTGACTTATTGGGTCTACCCCATTGTTTTCAATAACCCGTATAAGGTGGCCTGGATATAAAATTGCTAGTCTACCGCTTTGGCGACCATAGGTGTCTTCTTTCGTGGCGGGGGCTGAGTAACTGGTGTATCCTGGGATCGTTAGTGCATTTTCAGTCCATATTTCCTATAACATGATTATCTGGAAGGAAAGCAGATAATTCAGCGTCTCCTCTGCAAATTTGTCTAGCATCCTGATAATAGTCCAGGAGCAGATTCAGAGCTGGCCTGGGTGAGTGATGGAGAAGCTGAGGGGATGGTTCATAATTGGTTTGTTGCTTGGTTCAAGACACTTGGGATCCATCTCCAGTTGTGAGCTTTGTTAGTGCTCTAACAACAGTCACTGGCTGCCGAGGAACTTGTGGGCCAGGAGCTTTGTTGATTTTCTCTCTGTACGTCTTAAAATTGAGATTGAGCCGATGTTGGGGTAGGTAAGCACCTGGTTCATTGTTTGGGTAAACAGCATGTGCGGGTATGCAGATTCAGTGTTTGGTACACCTGTATACCCCAGGTTTTAAAACTGCAGAGAATGCCCTAGTTCCTTGGTTAGGAGCTGCGCAGGATGCACAGGTCACCTTAGTGATTTTGTTTGAGTGTCCTGGCAAGGAGGGTAGAAACTCAACTGAGACAATATCGGCTGTAGACAGATTCGTGGATTCTGGGATTTGACTCAGTAAGCGGAGGATATTGCCACAGTTAAGTATGACGAGGGGGCCTCTTGATTGATAATCCAGTTCCATTAGAACTGCCCGGCTGCTCTCCATGCCAGGAGGTGTTGTTCATTTGTCGATGTGATAGGGCCTGATGGGCTGCTTTACCTCACATAGGGTAGGTAGTGTCCTTATTGCTGGAACATCTGTAAAACATGCTGCGGTTGTTGTTGCATCCATTTTGGTGAATTCCTGAGGGACTGAATATGCTAGACCAAGATTGTGTACTTCTCGAGCGGGTTGGATGGTGGCCATTATTGTTGTCAGGTCTGTAGCCAAAATCGTCCTGCTCTGGGCGCTTCTTTCTATGAAGCCAGGTCTATTGAAGAGACCAGCCAGCCTACTGCAGCTCAAAAACTGTGTGTGTGTGTGCCCGGGAAGCTGTCTCAGCCCGGGCTGACACACACAACGGGGTAGATGAATACCTTTGAGCCCTATGGGCGTTGCACACCTGGTTTAGGGTGACCCTGACTGGCACTAGAGGTAGTCGTTTTGTGATTGACTACTGAATGTGTTGGCAATATATTGTCTTAGCAATCTCTGGCACTGAAAGGAACAACAGTGCATGTGAATGTGCTGCTTGTAATAAATAGAGCAAAATATCATCACTCACATAGACGTTAGAAAATGGCTGAAGTGGACCTATCTATTGCCCCCTGTTGTATGCTGCAGTAGGCTGAAGATATATGTGAAATACTTAAAACAGATCAACAGATGAAGGAGCCTAGCTCAAAGCCCCTATTGGTAAATAGAGTATTCTTATATTTTTAGTTAAATCAAAAGTTCTTGGTTAACAGAAGACCTAAAATTGCTTTTCTTATGTGAATAGCTTAGCTTGGCAGCTAGACTGGTCCTGTCAGCTGTTCTTGTATTGTATTGTATTGTATCTGCATTTATATAGTGCTTACCAACCCTGATAAGGCATCCAAGCGCTTTTTCGGCAAGTAGCATGCTACTCCGGAACCCAAGAAGGATTAGTGTTGAATTAGTATAGTGAAATATGAAAGTAATTTGAGTGGTGCATAGGTTAGTCAGTTATTTGGATCCAGAAGGATAGCGGAGAGATAGAAGAGGGAAAAAGGTTTGCATTTATATAGCGCTTACTACCCCTGATGGGGTGTTGAAGTTTTTTTTTTTGGCGAGTAGCACGATACTCCGGAACCCATGAAGGATTAGTGGTGCATTAGTATAGTGAAATATGAAAGTAATTTGAGTGGTGGATGATATGTTAATTGAATATTTGGATTGAGAAGGGTAGCAGATGGATAGAAGAGGGACAGAGGTATGCAGATATAGTGAAATATGAAAGTAATTTGAATGGTGGATATTAGTCAGTTATTTGGATTGAGAAGGATAGCGGAGAGATAGAAGAGGGAAAAAGGGTTGCATTTATATAGTGCTTGCTACCCCTAATGAGGTGTTGAAGCGCTGTTATCGGTGAGTAGCACTCTACTCGGAACCCATAAAGGATTAATGGTGAATTCGTATAGTGACATATGAAATTTGATAAGTGGACATGTTAATCTGTTATTTTGATTGGAAAGGATAGTGGGGGATAGAAGAGTGCTATTTATTTGAACATCATAGCAGTAGTGGAAGGCTTGGGATGAGTGAAAAAGGGATGTGGAGGGAAAGAGTCAGAGGGGAGAGTTTAGAAAGGCTTGTTTTGGGGGATCAGTATAGTGAAAGAGGTGTCAGGTGTACAAGGAGAGCTAGAGTAGGGAATAGTCTAGGAAGGGCTATTTTGGGGGTCATAGTAGTGGAATAGGGTTTGAGATGAGTGAGAGAGTGGATGTAGAGGATATATTGATAGAGGTATAGGGTGAGAAATCGGGTAGTGCATTGGAAAGAGTAGTAGAAAGAGGTTTGAGATGAGTCAGAGAGTTGGTGTAAAAGATATATTCAGGGAGGTATAGAGTGAGAAATAGGGTAGTTCATTGGATATGCTGAATTAGAAGAAAGCCATAAATTTATAGAACCATAAGTACATGGAAACTATATAGATGCATAAAGGAAGTAAGTAGATGTAGATTAAATATATTGATTGAGGTATATGGTGAGAAATAGGGTAGTGCATTGAATATGCTTTTTCTTTATTTTTTGGGGAGGAAAGTAATAAATACATAGATCCAAGTACATGGAAGGTATATAGATGCATAAAGAAAGTAAGTAAAAGTAGATTAAACATGCATTTGATAAACTCTGGTTCTCAAGTGCTGTCCTTAAAAATTTATTCATGTATTCTTTTATTTAACATAACTATTTGCCATGTTTAAACAAACCAATGCACATATCTAGGTACCTATCTATAGTACAAATAAATGCTTATATACAGAGGGATATGCTGTATATTTCTGTTTGCATATGGTGCTTATGTGGGGAAGAGACAATTCTTGAGTAGTTTTCTGAAGATAAGGTGGTTGTAGGTGGATCTTATGTTGAGGGGTAAGGAGTTCCATATTTTGGCTGCTTGAACAGAGAACAATGTGCCATCCATGTTTTTTACTTGTATCTTGTGATTTTGAGGCGAGGTGCCACTCTAGAGTGAAGGTTCCTATGATGAATGTGTTTGGTGATTTTATTCCTGATGAAGAGCGGACCCATTCCATGTATTGTTTTGTGGGTGATACAAAGCAGCTTGAACCTGGATCTTCTGGCAACCGGTAACCAATGCATGGCTTTCAAAGCAGGGGAGATGTGGTCTTGCACTTTTATGTGTAAGAGTAGTCTGGCAGCCGAGTTCTGAATACGTTGTGGTCTTTTCATAGTTGTTAAAGGTGATCCATGGTAGAGGCTATTGGGGTAATCAAGTTTGGACAGTACAAGTGAGATGGCAGCTCGAACCTTGTGTGGAAATCCCAACTGGGGGAAGATTTGTTGCAGAGTTTTTATAGTAACAAAGCTTGATCTTGCTAGTTTGTCCACTTGGGCATTTATCGACAGCTTGGAGTCCACGATCATTCTGAGGTTTCTTACTACCTTCGATACTTTAGGCAGTGATCTCAGTTCATCAGGCCGGGAGGCAAGCGGGTCATAATGTTTCAAATCGCCACACATGAGTATTTCCGTTTTGGAAGCATTCAAGTTGAAATGGTTCCACGTCATCCATTGATCCACGGCTCTGAGACAACTGAAAATTGGCATGTTTCCAATGTCTTTCTGGCATTCCAATTGAATGAGTATCATTCCATTTGAAGGAGTATTTGCATGTCATCTGCATAGTTATAGCACATGAGGTGAAATTGATTGATCAGGACTGGTAATGACTTCATGTAGATGTTGAAAAGCATGGGCAAGATGATAGAGCCTTTGAGGGACACATGCTTTTGTGGAGTACAGTTTGGACGAGAAAGGTGGGGTATGGATGACATTAGTTCTCTTTCGAAGGTAGGTCCTGATCCAGTCTAAAGCAGTCCCCTCTATGCCGGCTTTGTAGAGTCTTTGTCCCAGAGTGTCATGGTCAACCGTGTGAAAGGTAGCCAAGTGGTCCAAGAGGAGTAGTGCAGCAACCCTGTAGTGGTCAACTGTGTTCTTCAGGTCATCCCAGATGGCAAGGAGGGCAGATTCTGTGCCTCTTCCTGAACGGAATCCCATTTGGAAGTCTAAAAGAATGGCATTGTCTTCAATGAATTGTGACATCAGGGCGAACGCTGCTCTTTCTATTATTTTTCCCTGGAAAGGTTCATTTGTAATCAGTCTGTTGTTGTCAGGGTTCAAAGGGTCCAAGTTTGTTTTCTTCAGTAAAGGACGTATGTATGTCTTTTTGAGTTCTTCTGGAAATATTCCGGTAGTTAAGGAATCGTTGATGATTCTTCTTACTGGATCGGTAGCAGAGGTTGTTAGAAGAAATGTCTTGAAAGTTTGCAGTGGACATGGGTCAGAAGGGTTGCCGGCAGGCCTGCTTGCTTTGACCAAGTCCATAAATTCATTGTGTGAAATGTGTTGGAAGGAACTGAGAGGCTGAGTTAAAGTATTCTTGGATTGTTGTTTTGTAAAAGTGTCAATGCTGGTGCTTTGTCTCTGTTTTAAGCACATGCCCGATGTGTTTGCTTTGTCCGTGTAATGATTTGCCAGTTTGTCTGTGAAATCTTGAGTAACGGGATGAGCTCCTTCCAGGCAATTCATTGAGTATTTTATAGAATTCTTTATTAGCACATTTAGCATTTTGAATTCTCTATGAATAGTACCTTTTCTTTGCGTTTTTGATAGCTGCCTTGTATAGTTTGATCATTTTCTGTAGGTGAAGTTTGTCTTGTTTGTTTTTTGTCTTGAACCAGGCACATTGCAGCTTTCTAATTTGTTGTTTTATGTCTTTTATCCCTGTATTTCTCCAACGTGTTTGTTTTCTTTTGTTCTGTTGTGTGGTTTTGAGTTGTATCGGGATAATAAAAGCTTCCTGTAGCCACTCATATACTTTTTTAACAGAATTTATTGTTTCCATATCTTTACTGGATGTTAGTTGTGTTTCTAAGTGTTTCAAATTGAGTTTGTTCCACGGTATATAGGTGGGTGCACGTGAGGTGGTTTTAGGCGAGTCATTAGTGTTATTTTATATTGGAAAGCAAGCAAATGGTGGCCTGACCATGTGACCGGAGTTATAGTTTGAAAGGTAATTAGTTTGGTATTATCAAAAATGACATCTAAGATATGTCCAGCGATGTGTGTGGGTTTGTGGACAATCTGATGAAGGTTCAGTGCATCTAGGCCATTATTATTGTTTTTGGATGGGTCATATTGGGTTTGTCAAACTAAATGTTGAGGTCACCTAGAACGCATAGGTTGGAGTGTATTGTTATCAGGTTTCAAACCCTGTCTAGAAGTGCGTCTGGGAATGTCGCCTTGCTAGGTGGAGGTCTGTAAAGGAGCAGGAAGACCCTCACAATTCTTTGGAGGAAACGCTATGACAGGGAAGTTCTTATGTTTAGCCTTACTGGGGCCTGAAGTAGCCCACAGTGTGCTTAAATAAATAAAGTAATAAATAATATAATTTATGTGAAGCTCAACTATTCAGCAGAAAAATGGCCCACAAATATTTACAAGTCAGACAAATATGAGTTGGCCACTACAAATATGTGCTGATGAATGTGCTTTAAGCTCACCAACCCCTACTAACTGGCTGGATCATGCATGTTTCTCACTCTCAGGAGAATGGAAACTCTTACATATGATACATTGGAGTTGGCATGCAATAAGGGCTGCCTTAACAATGCACACAATAAAGCAAAGTGGATCACAGCGGTTAAGATTTGTAAAAGTATTGCTTTTTTTGTTTTATATGGAAGAGGAATTTTAAAGCTAACGGCAATAGTTGGATAATGACAAATGGATAGTATCTTGATCCCAGTCTGTGATCATGAACGGTTGTTGGAGAGGGCCATTCACCCATTTTCAATAAAATGTCATGTTTACAGTGCATATGCTGCTCAGTAAGTTGACTTACATTTGCAGTGCTGCTGACTTACTCCTAAACGTCCAGTGTAAACCAGGGGTACATTTGGTTTACTCTTGAAATTGAAAATTACAAGAGTAAGCCATAACACAGTTTTTGTGAATTGGGCCCAATATCTTGGTAACTACAATGTAGTGATTGTACCACAGCTGACAGGGTTAGGAAAAACAGAGCAGCAACCACTGCTGAGAATTTCCAAACTGTGCTGTCTGCAGGGACCATTGTTGAGGTGAGCTGAGATAATTTTAGCAAGCCCCGGCCCAGCGCAGAGAGCCATTAGGCTACTGAGAGCATTAACGTGGTTGAGAGTCAGGTCAAGCAATGCGAGGATTGTTGGTGCTAACTGGCTGGGATTCCTGCAGGTGAGTCATTGGTTGTGCAAAAAAACTTTGCGATGAACCAGCAGAATCTTTTGAATAATCCATTTTGACGTTGTAGTTCAATAGAGTGGCATATGTCCCCTAAGGATCTGAATCGACAAGGTCAAGAAGAAGACAGAGGATGACAGACCTGTAAACAGAGACATTTCCTTGAAAATAGACACATGGCAGGTTTTGCACCTGTGAATCAGCAGAAAATGGGATCTTGTAAGAGCGTAATACTGCTGTTTAAGATTCAAGGCGTTTGGGGCCACATGTACAAAAGTTTAAAATAGCGGGTTCCTAATTGCGATTTTCTGCGCATCGCAATTAGTAAATCAATATTTCAAATGTATGAAACTCTTTTGAGTTTCATTTGCAAATAGATCTATCTCATGAATATTAATGAGATAAGTCCCAGTTTGCGACCCTTTGGGAATCACTAAAATCACAGCGATTGTGGCCTACTGGAGTCAGCAGTAGACCATGTCTGTGATTGCTTTTAAATAAAGCAATCATTTCTCTTTTAAATGCAGCTTGTTTTCCTTAACTGAAAACAGGAGGCGTTTCAAAAACAAAAATGTAATTTAAAAAAAAAAAATTAAGAATAGGCAGTGGTCTGTGGGACCACTGCCTGCTCTTAAAAAATACTTTTACAAACATTTACAAAGGGAAGGGGATCCCTCAGGGACCCCTTCCCATTTGCGAATGGGTTACCACCAAATAGTGCTGCATTTCGATCGCAAAACATTCATACATAACACTGCGTTCGATATTGGGAAAGGGCGCCCTCAACACACTCCTTAATACCGAATCGCAAACACAAATTGCAATTCAGAAACGAGTTACTGAATTGTTATTTGGGTTTGGTGCATGTCAAAAGGTCCTTTAATGTTAGCAAATGGGATGATTCTGCCAATAGGCCTGTTTGCGACCTCAGAAAGGCTTTGCACATGTGGCCCTTGGTGCTTTTACATGATTTTGATTCTTTCAAACTTGTTTACTTGCTGACTCATTTGTTTGTAAGTTTCTTGAGACACCATGGGCCTCAATTATGAGAAATGACGCATCGCTGCGTGAAAGCAGCGATGCGTCACTTCTCAGTGCGCACTCCTTGCGACATTCCTGATGCGTCATATTTAATGTATGACGATCATGGCGCAATGAGTTACAGATACGTCAGTATTGCTGACGTATCTGTAAGCGCAAAAGTGACGCATTCCTGGAGTGTGTCACAAAGGTGACGCAACTCCTGCAATGCGTCCTTTCACAGGGCCTGCGTCAGTCTTACGCCTGCTGTGAGGCAGGCGCAAGAATTTGACGCAACGGCGTCCTAAAAGTGACGCAGTGAAATCTCATAGATTTCACTGCGTCACTTCTACGACCCTTCCTGGCGTCAATACGCCCCCCCTGCATACATTATACCTGGCGCAGGTATAATGTGCCGCAGGGGTTTACAAAGTGACGCATCTACCTAGATGCGTCACTTTGTAAATATGGCGCAACAAGGTGCATTTTTTACACCACTGGTGCGTCACAAAAAGTGACGCACTGGCGGCGTAAAAGTGACGCACAGCCTCATAAATGAGGCCCCATCTGCTTGGTTGTAAAGAGTGCTGGTACACAATTAAATATATGAACAATAAATGATCGTGAGGACACTTAAAAAGATATACAAAGAACGGTTTGATAACGAATTTGTCTTCCTAGTATGGCACGTGTATTGCTCTAAAACAAGTGCAGTCTTCAATACTCGTGCAACAACAGTAAAAAACACTAAAGCACTAGAGCACTTATCATTTCCAGTCGGCCTCGATTAGTTTCCAGTCTCTGACTTTCACAGTATATGCTTGTGTTTCAAGTCTAAAGGCAATTCAGCATTATGTAGTTACAAAGCACTTTGATTCTTATCATTGTAAACTACAACCTTTGTGCCTGTCATATTACAAACCATGATACCACACACTCAAACAGCACCATGCCTGTAAAATTACGATAAAGGCTACCCATTTCACATTAGCTTTTAAATGAGGTCTTTTTTGCATTTATTTTTCTCCCTCTAATGGCGTATTCCCCTCCTTGGGGGAGGACTGCAGGCCACGGGCCTTCGCCTTTGAACAATCCCAAGCGAAGCATCAAGTGAGGGCGATGAGGGCTGGGGAGGCTCCCCTGACACTTGGTGCCCGGGCATCAGCCTGTGCAATTAAGGGCCACCTTTCTTGAAGGCGGTAATTGAAAAGCACAGGCCACATGGGCCTCTGGTCAATAACGGCATAAGTGACTCGGAGAGCAGCCTACGCCTGCCATCCCCTGCTCTTTGCCTTTCACCTTTTATCCTTCACAGCATCACGGCTTAATCCACCCTAATGAGGTGAGCGATACTGCGGAAACATACAAGGAAAGGGATAATGACGTACAGATTTTGATGGTTATAAACACACACTGGAAGCAGTGGAAACAGGCCTGAAGGGATTCTGCGCCCGGGGCATAATGGCGACTTTCAAACTTTATCGACGGCCATAGGCCACTTTCCCTGCGATTCCCAAGAAACGCTGCTAAAACCGAACTACGGTGGCCGTTACATTACTGCAAGAGGATTACACGCCTCCCCTTGATAGAAGGTCATTACCGGTGACCACATGTCACCAAGTGCTCTAAACAGGTGAGGGCTAAAGAGGCGGCCGCACACTGGGCACCCCTTTGCGTTTTTCCTTCCCTCCCATCTGTTCCTACTGCTCGTGTCCCACACAGAAACCCGTGCTTGGAAAGGGAGCTCTAACGAAATACTGGAGAATAAGGTGGTGGGTGGGGTTCACTATAATATATTCAATTTAGCAAATGGCAATAATATCACATCGAAAACACCCACAGGCCGCTACATTGTAAGGTACGTATACATCTACCATTCTTAATTCTACTAATACTTCCACTCAAGGTAAATATAGCTGCATTTTAGAACAGCAAGTATATACTTTCCGTACAATGTAGTCGATGTATTGGAAGTGAGATTATTGTAGGTCTACATTAGGATTCTATATATGTAATGTTATACAACCCGGTAAGTGCGGATGCGTGGTTAAGAGAATCAATAAACTTTAGAAAGCCTGATTCTACGAATTTGTGACCAACTTTTCTCCAAGGTGTAACAGTATATATAATCAATTAGAGAATAGTTTTATAGTTCATTTGGAAACAGACACCCATTTAGATTAAACGCATAGGTGTTCTTTTTCTTCTTCATTTACCCTGTCAAGACATTACATAGTAGTCTTTGTGTTTCTGGCTATGTCCATCTATCCATTAAGCAGCTGCAGAGTGCGCAAAAATGATTTTTCCTTCATTTTAGCCAAATCTTATTGAAAATTATGTTGTGGCGCAGTTGAAAAAAATCTCCTGTCTGTTCCCCTGCCTCTCTCATCGTCCACCTATCCACCGCTGTCTTAAATCGGCCACTTCAAGTGGAAATGCAGCCACTCTGTGATTTTAGCTCTGCAGTACAATAGGTTCCTACAGGATTAGGCCAGAGAGCAGAAAGGCACACATAACTTGAAGAGATGTACCGGCGGTGTTGGCTCCTACGCCCCCCTGGCCCTCCCTCTGCTTTCTTCGGGCCTAATCTGATTTCTGCCAGCTCCCTTTGATCTACCAGGGGCAGCAAAGTCAGACCCACAAGTACAGATGGAGCAAATATGGAGATTAGCCTCTTGCGGTACTGCATTAGCTCCCTAATACCTGATTAAGTGCAGAATCACGCAATTGTCTCCATGTTGGCTATCGGAGTGGCAGGGCGCAGAAGGGGGCAGGATGAAGGCTGATTTTGTAATGGATACTCATTTTATCCCACTCTCCTAAGCAGATTAGGCCTGGGGGTGTCACATTAGCCCTGATCTCGGGGCCTCTGCGAGCTTCGTGCAGTTTTCAAACACCTCGGTTTCAACCCTAGAACAAACAGCGAGCCTGGGCTCTGTGGCCCCATGTCGTGGCATGAATAATTGCACACTGCAAACTGTTTGAAGATCACAAAGTGCTGTGTAAATTATCCAGTTTGGGCTTAGTGGAAGTGATTTGTGGTGACTTACTGCATCTTTTCACAGTTCACAGTGAAACTTTGTTTTCTAGTTTTTAGTCAGAACCTTTTCAGGAGACCAACACGTTAAGGCAGAGTCTTCTTATACACCACCTTTCACAAACTTCAAATTGCGCAGGTGTGTGCATATTTAACAAACTATTTTTAGAGACAATTCCACACCTGTAAGGCGAACTTCTCTGCCACGTACTCCGTGGAATTCAATCAAATAATCTAAAAAAAAATACACAAAACCGTCACTGGCAATCTTTTGTTTTGTACTTAAGCACGCATATTTTCTGGAAACGCTATTTGTAGTAGTTTTCTTTTGTTGCATATGCAACAGAGCAATTTATAGTTTACGTGGCTAACGTACGCGACAATAAAATAAACTTCGAACGACACATCGACCTGGAGATGTGTATACAGTTTGAAAAAATGTAAAGGCGGACACGGTTACAATCATAAAGACAGGTTGCAGGTCAAGGGGCAGTATTGTGAAGCAAAGACACTCTGAACTCGGAATGTGTTCAATGCAACTAGTAAAGAATGGGGAGTGACCTCCTAGAATTTAAACAAGCATTTGCAATGCAATAGGTCTCGCTTTTACGAGAGTTTGAGCTATTGGCATTGGAAATTACAATTCCAATAGCTTAAATTCTCGCAAGTGCGAGACCTATTGCATTGCAAATGCAATTTTTGGAAAGCGCCCTATGCGTGCTTTAACATTAATGTTGGCCACGCCCTTTCTTTAGATGAGCCAGTTCTAAAGAACGGGCGCTGCCGCCATTAAAGTGAGAGCACATTATGGGGTGCTTTTACAAAAAAACCATCTGTTTGTCAAGTTGACAAACAAATGCGTTTTTTGTAAAAGTGCCACTTGCCCGGTTTCACTTTAATAGCGGCCATGCACCTTTCTTTAGATGCGGCTCGTTTAAAGAAAGGGGCGTGGCCGACATTAAAGTGAAAGGGTCTTATGGGGTGCTTGTAAACAAAAAAAGTGAAAAATAGAAGAAAAAAAATGTGTGGCTACATTCAGGCCACTAACAACAAACTAAAAGCACAGCCACCTCTGCATCAGTGGGTCGTGCTGTGCTATGAAAAAAATAAAGCATTGGGGGAAGAGCGTGTCCTGCCTGCAACAGCAGGCAGGAGAAAAACATCTAACCAAATTGTGCTCAGAGGCTGTAATTAAAGCCTACAGAGTAGCAACATGTGTAACAGGGGGTGTCCTGATGGGAGGTTACAAAATGAGACAAGGTGGTACTGAGGAGGGACTACTAAGCCTATTGACCAATGAAAAGCCACAGTTTCCAAAGGACAATGACACAAGCCAATGAAAAATATGCATTAAGAGTGGGTGGAGCTTCAAGTCCATACTTGAATACAGCACGCCTCGCAGAGCAGCGTATGCGCTGCCCAGGCTCGACCTAAAAAAGGCTAATTATGAGGCACATATTTCAACGCACTAAAAACACTGAAAAGGCAATGTTACTTTTTGCATTTCCATGTGATATTGAGACATTTTATTTGTATGACTGTGACATGCAATTGAAAGCAAGACACCTGATCACAATAGACTCGTACCTGGGCGACGTTTCTGGAAGACCACTCGAACATTGAAAATTTTACTGACTCCACATTACGAGTAGAATATGTTGCATTCACACTGAGCACAATTACCAATGGTAAGGTAGCATAACTTAAATTCCCCAGATATACCTTCCCAAAATCTCACAGCTTACTCATTTGAATCAAGAGTTGCAACGTTCTTATTTTGAGTTTGAGGGATGGGGCACTACATCACAAACATGAGAATGTCTGACCCGCCACATTCTAAGTGCATTATAGTCTATGGCATTTGTAAAACGATGGACAGGATGCTTGTCACATTTTATGGAGTATTCCCATCCACAAATATCGAAGTAAGAGCCTTACAGCCACATGCATCAAGCTGTTTTGCATTCGCAAATGGTGCGAATCGCAAAAATCGGCCGTTTGCGAATGCAAAAAGCTTTTTTGGGATGCATCATTATTTTTTTATTTTTTCGCAAATTAAGAAGTCGCAATTTTTGCGAATTCTTAAATTGCGATAGCATTTAAGAAGTCGCAAAAATTGCGAATTCTTACATGCTATGCATGATTTTTAAAAATTAGCGAATTCGCAATTTATAAGGAAAAAATTACCATGAAGTAAACCTTCATGGTAATTTGCTAAAAGTTTCAAAAGTGCAAATAAATGCATTTTTGAAACTGATATTTTACACACACACCTGCCCTTGGGATATGTGTGTGAGTAAAATATACTTACATGACATTTCAGGGGTGCAGGAGGGGGTCCTTTGGACCCCCCCTGCACCCTTGAAATTGCATTCTCATTTTGCGATTCCTTAATTGCGAATTCGCAAAATGAGAATACCTTCCCATTGATTCCTATGGGCCTCTAGGCCCATGGGAATCAATGTAATGCAATTCCTTAATTGCGATTCGCAATTAAGGAATCGCAAATAAAGAATATTAAGAAATCGCAATAATCTTTGCTATTTCTTGATGTATAGGATTTTGCAATTCCTAAATTGCGATTCCTTAATTATCGCAATTTTGGAGTCGCAAAATCCTACAATGATGCATGTACCTGTTAGTCTCTCAAACCTTTTTGTTGCTTTGATGTTAATTGTGTGACGTGATTTCTTGATGGGAGTTAGAATTTTGTAGTTGGGATCTAACACGTTCACTTTTTGCCCAAAACAGACTAGGGATATGGGGTGTATCTGTTTGCAAAGATTCCTCTGCACTGGAGTCCAGAGAGTCTCCCTTATTGGCATGCCCTTTTTCTATTTTCTACTTAGTTTTAGCAGAATTTTAGTATGTCTGGCTATTTTTTTAGCCCACTAGACCTAGGAAAAATGAATAACTTTACCACACGTCTAAGGTTTTTTCTCTCTCGTTGAGCAGCTATGTTAGTGCTGTAAACTACCTCTGCAGTATCCTCAATGGCATGCCCCTTGTTTTGGTTTATTAATTCTTTTTTGCGGTTAACTTTATTCAGAAACAATGCTTCAGTGAGAACTGGCAACTCTATGGATAGTTCAGGACTGCAGCTGTTCTAGAAGTATCTTGAAGGACATTCCAAAACTGCGGGTCCCCCAACTCTATTTAGAGTCAGGGGAAGCACTGGGGTTACACTGGAGGAGCCTCCGCTGGCTCTGCCGACATTATATTTTAATTTGATGGCCAGTCCACCAAAGGGCCTTGAAGTGTGAGACCTCAGTGTGATGCCTTAAGGTCTCAGATGGAGAAAACATGTAATTCTTGCTGGGCACTTTAGGTATTTGTTTCTTGAAATTAGAAAAACTGTGATGAGCAGGCGCAGCAAACATGTTTTTCACCCAGCTAAGGTCAGTGCACGCGTGTTGCGACGTGAGGTATTTCAAGCAGCTAAAGGTATCTGTAGCCAGACCTAAAAAGCACATGTTAATAGACATGAGTTTGCCTGAATGAACTGAGCAAGAGATCACAAATAGAAGGTTTTGTACAAGAAAAAGTTAAAGAGTGTCAGATGCTTTGATACATTTGAGAAAAAACAATGCTAGCAGATAATGTGCCTTATGTAGCGTTTGGCGTACAGGCCATCATAATAGATACAACGTTAAAATACGTAGCAATAAATTCATACAGTACATAAGAATGACTGTTTCCACATTATTAAAATGTTGGCGCTTGGTTCAGGCCATGCACAATAAATAAAAAGCAATCAACCATAAAAAATAACCTGAAGTGTACATCCAGGACAACATAGTAAACACTGCTATAAATGAGATCATGTCAGTAATATGCTATCAAATCCATAAAGTGCTGGGTGCCTCAAATAGTCAAGCAATCCAAGATAGGAATTCCTGTAACAACATTCACTTTATCCTAACAGTGATTACAACTCAGGTAGAGCTGGAACCTCTCCAACAACCTAGGACAAAAAAGTCTGATGCCTGAACTATACACTCATCAAAAACCTACTTACAGCAAAGACAATAGATGGTGTAGTATCAGATTTTAATATACTCAATGTAACCTGATAGCGCCCTAGTCCCAAATTACAGCAAATGGGGTGAATTAATTTTTTGCGGAGAAAGTAATATTCAGTACAGAAAAATAAAATATGTTCAACGGTGTCCAGAACATAACCGCAAGCTGGGCATGTAGATGAATCTGAATTGGTTGCCCATGGGTTGAATGACCTTAAGGTACCTTCATGCACAGAAACAATCCTATGAGGCAAAATGCAGCACACATAGAGAGAGGAAAAAACGAGGAGAAAAAAAGATTTTTCTCCTCATTACACTTCACCTCTGGAGGCATAAATGTTTACCCTGACCCAGGTTTACATGCTCTCGTAAATCTGTGGAAGTTTCAAAATCCATGACTGCTGCATAGGAAAACCCACTGCATGCCATGGAACGCCTCCCGAGCACAGAGTAAGGCAACCATGTGATTTGCACTGCCTTGCCTTACTCCATCAAGCCATTCAAAGCCACACACAATGGCCTTGCGTGGCCTCATAGATATGATTGTGTGATTTGCACTGCCGGAGCATCACAAAAAGTAAAGCTCTGGAAGCGTAAGGAGTTTGTAAATATTCCAAATGTCAATAATAATGTTTAGCACACATCAAATGTTTAATGAATTTAGCAATTGAAACACACTTTTATTGGCTATACAAAAGAAAACAAGCACCTTGGAGGAAAAACAGAGATAAGACAAAAAACAACAAATTAGAAAGCTGCAATGTGCCTGGCTCAAAACAAACACCAAACAAGACAAACTTCGCCTACAGAAAATTAACAAATTATACAAGTCAGCTATTAAAAACGAAAAGAAAATGTACTATTCAGACAGAATTCAAAATGCTAAATGTGCAAATAAAGAATTCTATAAAATACTCAATGAATTTCGTAAACCAAATTGCCCAGAAGGAACTCATCCTTTTACTTAAGATTTCACAGACAAACTGGCAATCATTACACAGACAAAGCAGACAAGTTGAACTCATACTTAAAACAGAGACAAAACACCAGCACTAACCCTTTTACAAAACAACAATCCAAGAATACTCTATCCCAGCCTCTCTGTTCCTTACAAAACATTTCACATGATTAACTTATGTACCTGGTCAAAGCAAGCAGGCCTATCGGCAACCCTTTTGACCCGTTTCCACCTCAAATATCCAAGACAATGTTTCTAACGACCTCTGCTGCCAATCCAGTAAGAAGAATCACCAACGATTCCTTACCTACTGGAATATTTCCAGAAGAACTCAAAAAGCCATACCTATACACTTATGGAAGAAAACAAACTTGGACCTTGAAACTTCTTAACCCTGACAACCACAGACCCATTACAAATGGACATTTCATGGGCAAACTGATAGAAAGAGCAGCGTTTGCCCAGATGTCACAATTCATGGAAAAGAATGCCATACTTTCAGACTTCCAAAAGGTGCTCCGTCCAGGAAGAGGCACATAATCTGCCATCCTTGCCATCTAGGATGACCTGAAGAACACAGTTGACCATGATACTCTGATACAAAGACTCTACAAAGCCAGCACAGAGAGGTCTGCTCTAGACTGGATTGCGTCCTACCTTAAAAACAGAACTAATGTCATACATACCCCACCTTTCTCATCCAAACCGTACTCCACAAAAGTAGTGGTCCCCCAAGGCTCTATCATCTCGCCCATGCTTTCAACCTCTACATGAAGTAATTACAGTTACTGATCAATCAATTTCACCTCACATGTATAACTATGTAGATGACACACAAATACTCCTTCAATTGGAATGCCCAAAAGACATTGGAAACTGGCCAATTTTCAGTTGTCTCAGAGCCGTGGATCAATGAATTACGTGGAGCCATCTCAAATTGAATGCTTCCAAAACGAAATACTCCTGTGTGGTGATTGTAAACATTATATGCGGTTTGTCACCTGTCCCGATGAACTGGGATCACCGCCTAAAGTATAGAAGGAAGTAAGAAACTTCGGAATGACCATGGATTCCAAGCTATTGATGAATGTCCAAGTAAACAATCTAGCAAGATCAAGGTTTGTTAATGCAATAACTCTGCAACAAATCTTCCCCCATTTGGGATTTCCACACAAGGTCCAAGCTACCATCTCCCTTGTTCTGTCCAAACTCCATTACGCCAATAGCCTCTACCACGGATCACCTTTAACGACTATGAAAAGAGTACCATGGATTCGGAGCTCGGCTGCCAGACTACTCTTGCATATCAAACCGTGAGACCACTTCTCCCCTTCCTTGAAAATCCTGCATTGGTTGCTAGAAGATCCACGTTCAAGCTGCTTTGTATCACCCACAAAGCGATACACGGAATGGGAAAGCTCTTCCTCAGGAATATATTCACCAAACACATTCAAAATAGAACCTCCGCTCTAGAGTGGTCTTTATAGTTGATCTTTATGAACCTGCTTAATGTAGCTGACCAGTGCTTCATAAAAGTTAGCCTGAAATGGCACCTAGATCCTGGTTTAACTCTTTCATAGACTATCATGCCACTTTGTGCTTTATAGTACTATTTTCAATAAAATGCATTTAAAATAAATAAACGGTTGCCCCTAGAATTTAAAAAAAATCTTTGGAATCATTAAAAAAAATAAACAAACTACAATGTTTAAGTTTCAGTATTGCAGTATTTTGTTTTTTCACTTTTTTCTGCTTAGAAAGTGCAAAATATTATAAAGATTGTTAGAAGCAAATGGTGCCTGCTCTGTGTCATATGTGCAAAGGAATAATAAATATTTTATATGTTAAATTGTATTTTATTTTTGGATTGATGAAGTAAAACGAAATTTTAAATTTTACAGTCAATAGGTAATAGTGAACATTTACATTTATAGAAAATATCAGTTTATAAACTTAAGGCATTGGGGTTGTAATTATGACATAGTTAAGTATTTGATATGGGTGTGTAATATGAATCACATGGCCACACATGATGAATGGCGGTCTTGTATTTTGTTATATGTTTTTAAAAGTTGCATTTATTAGGATTGATATTAAACATTGTACATATAATAAAATCTTACCTTCCATTATGTAGAGGGATTACATTGTTTTTTATTTTATTTAGCAAGGTCAGATAGGTACCTACACCTTGCAGTAGCGGGGACAATCTATTGCCACAAAATTTAAATACAGTGAGCAGACCAACATCAGCTTGATACAGTACTTGGGATCTCCGCTGCGGGGGAACGGTGGTAATATGTTCACAATGCTACAAGGATTCCCATCGGATATGATATATGACAGAACTTTGCTGCGCTCACATAGAGCTTAGTCCGCATTAATTAGATACCATTTTGCATAGTGGATTTTGTGTAAGAGTCTTAGGGACAATAATAATGAAGCTGTTGTTCACATGAAAGCTGTTGTTTCTATGCTTAGTGATGATATCAGCAACCCGCCCCTGCACACGTAGTTAATAGCTAATTAGCACTCAAGAAATGAAATAATAAAAAAACAGATGATTTAATAGAAAAACAGTTTGCTGCAGGTTTATTTAATTTATTTCATAACTGAAATTTTCCAACTTTGTGAGTTAACTTACGGGCGATCCAAGGGCAGGCATCGGTGAGTAACCTGAGCTGCACACCCACCTGATGAGCCAAACAATTCCGTGGCCAACCCATTCAGTACTCCCATTTTGAAATCTGTGACAGCCAGTCCCAGATTATTGCTTGCACCTTTATAGGGATGGAGCGGTACAGGGCAGGCCCTCGGTTGCTCAGACTTCAATGTGTCCAGGGGGCAACAAAGAGGCTGGCGCCTGGGTTGGGCTGGTATAAATACCTGGCCCCCATCCTCCCCAGGAGCCGAATATGCTTGGGAGAGCGCTGGAAGGGAGGAGTCCCAAGAGATTGGAGCACGGGTGCTAGTGTAGAATATAAAAACAACAGTTGTTGGACAGAATGCAGAACAATGTCATACATTCACCCCTGTACAGAGATCTGGGCCTAAATCCATCATTTTTTTGCACTCCACACCACCCCAGTTCAGACATGGCCATATGCAAATCAGCCTTGACCCTGTGCCTCATGGGAACAGTCCAGCCCGAACTGCCAAGCCATGTCTTTCCTGGACCGGAATCAAGCATCCTAGGACCGGTTTCTGGCTATCAGCCGTCTTCAGCCAGGATAGCTTGACTCCAGTGGTGTGGAGAGCATGGGACTCACGTCTGAGCATACCCATCCCACTCGGGGTGACAAATGCAAAAACAACAGTTGATGGACAGAATGCAGAACAATGTCATACATTCACCCCAGTACAGAGATCTGGGCCTAAATCCATCGTTTTTTGCACTCCACACCACCCCAGTTCAGACATGGCCATATGTAAATCAGCCTTGACCCTGTGCCTCATGGGAACAGTCCAGCCCGAACTGCCAAGCCATATCTTTCCTCGACCGGAATCAAGCATCCTAGGACCGGTTTCTGGCTATCAGCAGTCTTCAGCCAGGATAGCTTGACTCCAGTGGTGTGGGGAGCATGGGACTCACGTCTGAGCATACCCATCCCACTCGGGGTGACAAATGCAAAAACAACAGTTGATGGACAGAATGCAGAACAATGTCATACATTCACCCCAGTACAGAGATCTGGGCCTAAATCCATTGATTTTTGCACTCCACACCACCCCAGTTCAGACATGGCCATATGTAAATCAGCCTTGACCCTGTGCCTCATGGGAACAGTCCAGCCCGAACTGCCAAGCCATGTCTTTCCTGGACCGAAATCAAGCATCCTAGGACCGGTTTCTGGCTATCAGCCGTCTTCAGCCAGGATAGCTTGACTCCAGTGGTGTGGAGAGCATGGAACTCATGTCTGAGCATACCCATCCCACTCGAGGTGACAAAAGCAAAAACAACAGTTGATGGACAGAATGCAGAACAATGTTATACATTCACCCCAGTACAGAGATCTGGGCCTGAATGTATGACATTGTTCTGCATTCTGTCCATCAACTGTTCTTTTTGCATTCGTCACCCCGACTGGGATGGGTATGCTCAGACGTGAGTCCCATGCTCTCCACACCACTGGAGTCAAGCTATCCTGGCTGAAGACGGCTGATAGCCAGAAACCAGTCCTAGGATGCTTGCTTCCGGTCCAGGAAAGACATGGCTTGGCAGTTCAGGCTGGACTGTTCCCATGAGGCACAGGGTCAAGGCTGATTTGCACATGGCCATGTCTGATCTGGGGTGGTGTGGAGTGCAAAAAAACGATGGATTTAGGCCCAGATCTCCGTACTGGGGTGAATGTATGACATTGTTCTGCATTCTGTCCATCAATTGTTCTTTTTGCATTTGCTAGTGTAGAATATGGCACTAAAGGGCAACCGTCTTAGGAAGGTGCCCTGTGTGCACCTTTGGCAACCGCATTTTTATTGAAAAAGCTTACATGAACTGAGGAACCATTTAAATAATGCCTTGATGAAGAAAGAAGATGGATTGAATGGGAGTTTTAGTGAAGGAAGAAAGTAAAGTGTTCTGCATACCGGTCAGTGACTTTTCTTTCTACAGAAAATGAATATTTTATTAGAAATAATTTGAGTTAGGTGTCTAATGGCATTTTCTGTTTTCCTCTTTCGTTGTTTTCTTGGAATTGTTAATGATTTGTTTGTCAAATGAAATTAAGCCTCCTAGAAAAAAAGAAAATGAAGAAAGTACGACTATGGCTCCTGATTTTCCAGGCTTTGTTCCAATAAAGAATATAAAAAATATGTGTATTTGTTCTCTTGGATACCAAAAGTGTTTCATCATTTTAATTGCATATTTATTTCAAGTGGGGTTTAAGCATGCTAGATACCTTTGATGTTAAGTGCGCAAATTCGTGTTTGTAAATATTCACTTTTGTTCAGTTCGTGTTTCCTTAAGTTGATACCAAAATAGTTATTTTTCACTGCGGTGCTTCATCTGTCTTTTCCCATAAAGGTTGAAACTGTCGAATAAAAAGTATTTAAACTCCAGCAAGGAAAGAAATGCTTTAATTATTCAAAATTTAAGTAATGTATTCTTAAATTACCAAATGTTTTATAAGATACAATCGTATGTTGAGAAAGTTTTCGCAAATAAACCTACTGATTTTTAATTGTGCACTTTCACTTTCTTGGAACCTATTTCAGCAAGGTGATAAAAACTAAGCCATGAATGTTAATGTCAGTTCAGTGCCACTAGAGGTTTTTCACGTATCACATTAAGTTATTTCCAGTCCTGAACAAATTAGCTAGACCTGACAAATTAATACCGAACCAACATCATAAACCTTTACAACTGCTCCAATGTCTGGCTAATTCGGTGAATTGCTGGTCCATATGGTGCAGTAAAACAAAAAGCCCATTTAAAAATTAACGCATCAATTTAAAAGCTAAGCAAATGGCTGTGCACACACTTGACTCGGTTCATCAGAATGACAAGTACAGCTCTGGGAATCCTGAGTGAGATTTGTGATGAGAAATAGCTTTAAATTGTTATTGAACTTTTGATTTGAAAACTGTATCCTACTATCTACTTTGGAATTAAGATAGCTGTTTAAACGGCATGTAAAGATTTGGGGGATTTGGCAAAAATATGCATATTTGATCATCTGAAACTTACAATATTCATGCATGTAAAATATATTATTCATAGAGGAAGCATATGCACCTCGAAATTAATTTCCGTGCCAAATGAAATTTCACGTTCATTAAGCATTAAACTTCAAGTGGCGTTTGTCTCTGAAAAAATTGGTTTTTATCATGTTATAAAAGAACAATCATGGTGAGCCGTGCTCATTGATGATATGAATCCAGTGGTGTTGGAGTGTAAAAGGAAGGTTGGGAATGGATGATTTGTAAGGAAAGCTGAGAAAGTTTTAAAGGGTTTCCCCAGACTCGATCTTCATTTCTGAAGAATGGAACATCTTTCTTCTTTTGCAAGGGTGGCACATTTTCAAGATTTTTATATCTACACCATCTCAGTTTCCGAGAAGAGCCAACTTTTCTTTTTCTGGATTAAATCCTGGACATTTGTGAGCTGTACAAGCTTGGAATTCTCTTCCTTGGCTAGGTTGTTCCATCAGCTATAGTTGTTTGTGTGATTTCATAGTTTTGTATTCTTTGGTCTGCATATGAGCTTAGCTTTGTTAGATTCTAGCCCTTCCCTCTCACATTTGAATGGATCCGTGGAGGATTTTACGAGCTGGATCTCGCAGGCGGTGGAACATCTAACCCCACTCTCTTCCAATAAGCGGTTAAGAATCCTTCTGTCTAAACCCTGGTTTTCAAGCGAGCTTAAAGAGCAAAAACCGCTTTGTAAAAAAATTAGAAAGGCGCTGGAGAATGGCCTACTGCCCCATTGCCAAAATAGCACTTAGGAAGGCACAGAAAGCCTAGCATGCCTCCATTAGTCTGGCTAAAAGTCATCATTACGCAGAGTGCATAGTTCAGTCTAGAAATAATGCTAAAGAGATTTTCTCAATAGTTCAGGGTTTTGTGACTCCTTGCGGGGAGGATATCACAGTACCTACCTCAGATACATGGTGTGAGAAACTTTTGAGTTTCTTTATTGATAAGATTCAGGCAATACAAGCCAGCTTTGGGTCGGCTACTTCTGCCCAGGAAGAGCTATCTCTCCAGAATATCCTTAGATTTAGCTCAATTGCTCTTAACTCTTTGCCCTTGTTGCACCACAAGACACAATGATTATTCTTAAATCACTGAAATAGGGCTCACCAGCTGACCCTTGTTTAGCTCGGCTACTAGCAGCTGTGGCAGAAGTGGTTAATCCAGAGGTTAATGCCCTCATTAATATGTCTCTGCAAACCGCCACTGTTCCAGTTGTGTGGAAACAGGCCAAACTCCTTCCTTTGCTTAAGAAACCTACTCTGGATCCCTTCAATCCTGCCAACTTCCACCCTTCTTCACTTTTCCCAGCAGAGGTGTGCGAAAAAGCGGTTTTCAAACAGCTTGCTAATTTTGTAGAAACTTCTGGCCTACTCCATCCTGCCCAATCGGTGTTCAGAGCTACATATAGTACAGAGACGGCGCTTGAGGAAATATCAGAGGCAATTAGAGAATGCTTAGATGATGGCCACTGTTCCATTTGTGTGGAAACAGGCCAAACTCCTTCCTTTGCTTAAGAAACCTACTCTGGATCCCTCCAATCCTGCCACCTACCATCCTATTTCACTTTTCCCAGCTGTGGCCAAGGTGTGCGAAAAAGCGGTTTTCAAACAGCTTGCTAATTTTGTAGAAACTTCTGGCCTACTCCATCCTGCCCAATCGGGGTTCAGAGCTACATATAGTACAGAGATGGCGCTTGAGGAAATATCAGAGGCAATTAGAGAATGCTTAGATTTTGGCGGGAAAGCGGCTCTGATTTTATTAGACCTCTCTGCCACCTTCGATACGGTGCCACACTCTCTGTTACTAGCTCGTCTCACAAATTTTGGAGTTTCTGGCCTAGCGTGGAATTGGATTTAGTCTTTTCTGGAGGACAGATCGCAGCAAGTATGGCTACCTCCTTTTTCCTCGGCCCCTCGAAAGGTGACTACTTGAGTGCCGCAGAGCTCCACCTTGAGCCCCCTTCTTTCTAATCTACATCTCACCCCCCTGATCTATCTTGCAGAGAAGCTGGGAGCAAATATCATCGCTTATGCAGATGATACCCAGCTCCTCTTTACTTGGAAGAATACAGATGTAGCCCCAATCCAAGCTAGAGACTGTCTTACAGCAGTCTTTAAATGGCTATGATCAGCTCAGCTGAAGTGTAATGAAGATAAGTCAGAGATTCTTCTATATGGATCCTTCCCTCTGCATTTAAGGGAAGCTCTCTGGCCGACTGACTACCCCCTACCCAGTTCTACGGGTCAGGCAGTCAAGAATTTGGGGATATGGTTTAATGAGAACCTTCGGTTCTCTAAGCAAATAAAGAAACTGGCAGGTCATTGCTTTGGCACAATGAAATCTCTTAAGAAATTCCTGCCCCGGTTACCCAGGATTCTAAGGAGATGTTTGCTCGTGCCCTGATTCTCACTCGCCTTGATTATGCCAATGCACTTTACATCGGTCTGCCAGGATACCAGAGTAAGAAACTCCAAGTTGTACAAAATGTGGCTGCTAGAGCCTTGCTTGGCATCCCGGGCAGGTCTAGTGTAAAACAATATTTGCATGATCTGCATTGGCTTCCCATGGCTCAAAGAGTCACATTTAAAGCCCTCACTTTGGCCCATGCAGCTCTCCATGGATCTGGCCCGTTCTATCTGAGGAAACGTTTTAGCTTCTATTCTCCATGAAGACATCTTCGCTCAGCCTTGCAGTGCCTTGCAGCGATCCCCCGCTTTTGTCTTGTTAGAGTCGGAGGCAGCTCCCTATCTTTCAAGGTGGCTGAAGCTTGAAACTCCCTTCCTTACGAGTTACGGAGCACTCAAGACCCCAGATTGTTCAGGAAGCGATTAAAAACTCTGCTGTTCACTTAATCTGCTGTCATTTTCAGCTCCCTACTGTTCTCACTTGGCTACCGCGCTGGGCCACTCCTGAGTAGCCTTGAGCATTTAAAATGCTTATAACATAACATAGCATTACTTAACATAACATAAGAAAGCTTCCACTTTTGGGGTTTCTCCTAGGAAGCTATCTCCCAGAAGAGAATTGTCACCTCAAAAGAATCCATGAATGTATCTGTCGCTGTTTTTTAGTTGCTTTTTTCTGTCTTTCCCAAACCACTGCGGAAAGAAAAGATTTGATAGAGACAAAAGTTAATTTAAAAAGAAAGGTAAGGGTAGAGGAACCAGAGTATATTTTAGGAGCCCATTAGCAGCACTACTGAAAGCCAAGATGTTTGAACACCACCACTGACTAGTTTTTATCCCTCCTCGTGCCTGTCTCCTTTGCCTTTCTATGCTTCATGTCTCTTTAGCTCAAAATTAGTTAGACTTAGGAATGCGATACCACACATAACAGTGGGCTTAGGAGTTACAATGATGTACTATAATACAAAACAAAAGAATAGATGTCTAGAATTCACATCATTCCTCATGAAGAAAGCATTCAGTTTATTCAGATATTCAGATTGATACAATTCTATACAGCTTTGGTCAACAAGACACATAAGTACTGTCTCTTAGAAAAGGCAGCTGACATCTGCTTCTCCCTGACTTTGTAAATTGTAAATTGACTTGGGTCAATATAACAACTATTACGGGTGTTTGAACCTGCAAGATACACCCCATGTGCATTCGGCCTATGATGATGTTTTTAAGAGCCAATAAAACCTGAGATAGTAGACAGATATGTGCGTGGCCATATAATAGAAAGAAGGGCCTGTGTAGTTCCAGACCCGGACTGAAGTCCTCGAGCAAAGTGATGGGTAAAACTCCAATAGACGGCGGACTGATTTTGGTCCAAGAGGGTTACTGCACCTCACATAATGCACTTCATTTTCCAGTTTATTTTCCTCTCTCTCTCTCTCTCTCTCTCTCTCTCTCTCTCTCTCTCCTCTCTCTCTCTCTCTCTCTCTCTCTCTCTCTCTCTCTCTCTCTCTCTCTCTCTCTCTCTCTCTCTCTCTCTCTCTCTCTCTCTCTCTCTCTCTCTCTCTCTCTCTCTCTCTCTCTCTCTCTCTCTCTCTCTCTCTCTCTCTCTCTCTCTCTCTCTCTCTCACTCTCTCGCTCTCTCCCCTCCCACGAGTATCTCTGCACTACCCCCTTCTTTGTTGCAGCCCTCCCTTTCTGTCTTGCAGTCCTTTATTGTAAACCCTTTGTGAAACACGCTGCTGGTTTTTGTGTGATTCCCATTATGTAAGTCACATAACGACACACACCCACACACCTTGGAGCTATTTTGTACAAATACAGTCACAGTAGAATTCCAATTTTAATCTGATTCCTCTAAAATTCCCGGGCATTACAGTTAGTACTTCAGTGCTGCTGAAGGAAGAACATCGACTTACGATTTTACCACTAGGCTTGTGAACAGATATGATTTGCAATGTGTGTAAAGCGGACACATTGACTTGTCATCAGGTGAATACAAAGTATCCACAACACCGCATAATGCAATCCAAAAATAAATTTCTTTGTTGAAGCGTTTTAGAATGTGATTAATATGATATTCATGTTCAAGTGTATGTATACAAAAAGGACTTTTGTTTCATCAGTATCCTACAGCACAGTATGTGAGAGAGTCTCAAGACGAACTTTGCTACTGCTCCTACTGGAGATAGGCACTTTCATCACAGATCAGGGCGTTGTGCATGAGTTCTGAAAATAACTACTCATTATCTCCTTGTATGTCTTCCTCACCACCAGAGTTACACAGTGAGCTTCAGCTCCACAACAGACCCCTCCAAGCAATTTTATGCTCTAGCCCTCCCATCCCTCCTCAGCAAGGGCAACCTCCTTCACCCTTGACTCAGTACAAGAAGAGGCCCGACCCACCCCACTTCCTGCTTTTTAGGTTTCGCCTGGAGAACGGAGCGTAAGCTCCGCCTCCAAGAGAAATCTCTTGATTTCAGTAAGGACTCTGGAAAACGCCCCCCTGTCCCATTGGCTAGCTCCATAAATGGAGGCTAGCCATTGGAACAGAGATCTGTCCGTCATTCACGGACCAGATTCGGGGGCGTTCCCGAGATTTTTTCCCTGGGCGTGCCCTCTGTGTAGTCATGCGGCCGTGGGCGGGGTTTATTTTTTTTTTGTTGACCAGGTTTTTTTGGCCATTCCGCGGCCGACCGCCAACGGAGAAAGCCTTCCCGACCCCCCTCCCGCTGTCCGTTCCCGCCCCCCCCCCCCCGCTTCATGTTTTTCAAGCGCACATTACCGCGGCCGTGGGCGGGGTTGCCGAAATGCCCGCTCCGTGCTGGGCCTCCGTTGTTCCCCAGGTGAGTGCTTGTTAAATGTATGTGTCAATAAATTATACCCTCCCGCTGTCCGTTCCTTTCCCGCCCCCCCTTCCCCCTCCCACTGTCCGTCCGTAAATGCTTGTTTGTTGTTGTTGGTCAAACAGCTGTGATGTACATTTAATTAATCAGCTGTAGAGAAACCCAACACGGCACGGCCCTTTGAAAAGCACTTCAGCCTATCAGAGCGCGCTGCAGTGACGCACAGTGGTGCTGCAGTCTGTCTTTCTCCCCCCACGCTCGCACTCCTCCAAAACAGCCCCTCCCTTACGAAATGAGCTCTGCTGCTCCTAGAAAACAGCTCCTGGAACACTTTTAAATACAGATTTACAGCGGAAAACACAGTTTTAAATAGCGCGAATCCCCTTTTAATGCAGTTTAATAGCGCAGACCACTTTTAAATGCAATTTAGCAACGTGGGACACTTTTATTAAGATTTAAATAGCGCAGATCACTTTCCAATGCATTTCAATAGCGCTGAACACTTTTTATACAGTTTTAAATAACACAGAACGCCTTACAACATCTCTCACACAAGCAGTGACTGTGACGGGGAGGAGATCACATCCGCTGGCTCGCAGCGTTTTCAGGACAATGTGCGGATGGGGTGCTTTCACTTTCCCTGCCTCTCCCCCATGATCTCCTCCCCGTCACAGAGTCACTGCTTGTGTGAGGCACCAACGCCCCAATGTATCCTTCAGAATACAACCTCAAACGGGCCTCCAAGAGCAACTGAACGCATTGGATGGCTGTATGGAAAGACATGCTTTTGCAAATGAAATAAATATAACTGCGACGATATCTTCCATTTTGAAAGGTCGGCTGGTTAAAGTGTAGTTAATGTTCTGACTTGGTTCCTACTTTACACAAAGCACCACTTCTGTCCTCCCCCCCCCCCCCCCCCGCCTGCCTTGCTGTGCAGGCCGGAAGCGCTTCTCTCTATGACGGATCAGGAGCCTCAGCAACACAACAACCCCCACTAAGGAAGGGTCATATCCGTACAGGAGATTGAGATGGCAGATGTACCAGGGTGAGGTGGCGGGGCGAAGGAAGCGGCCGGAAGGTCGCACCTTTCCAAACTTTGCAGACCCTCCAGCAGAGTGCTGTTTCACCTATTATCCCACTCACACAGTCCCGCACCCACACATACATCTCCTCCTCCAAGGGATGATCACTGTACAGGTCTCCCTCTGCCATCCTCCGGGTGGCTCAGTGCCTCACTACACGTTCTCCCCTGGCCCCAGGTCCTATGATCCCCCAGTCACTCTCAGCATTTCTGCCCCCCTCGAGTCCCAACTCTGTAACTTTTCTCCCTCATTTACCCTTTTCTGACCTGTTTTCTCTAAACTCCCCCCTTTGATGAACTATTTACTCCTTCTGTCCCTTCCTTTTCGCCCTGGCCTTCTGTCCGACAGGGTGGAAACAAGAGCTAGTGGGGAAGCAGAGCGCAGTGTTGTATTATAGTATTTGTGTCAGGGCTTTAAGTGAGATGAAAAAACACAGGGTCTCTCACAGGGGCGCGGCCAATCTAATTAAGGGCGTGGCTTACATACACGTCCGCTAAGAATCTGTGCTTAGCATAATGTGCCACCCAAATTGTATTTTGCAGTTTCTGTCATTGCATCCAGATATGATACAACAAGTAACATCATACCTACAAGTCGGGACTATTGGCTTTGTCAATGGTTGTTAGTGGCGTCTCAGCTGGCACCACGGAGGCACTCATCTCGCCGCCAGTGGAACACACTGATTGGAGGAGAGATTATATTTGCACAAACCCACACTGTAAATACCAGGGGCGGCCTTAGGCATGTGCAAGCTGTGCACCTGCACAGGGCCGCCAAACCCCAGGGGCCTCATCGCCAGGGGCCTCATCCAGCCTCTTGGTAGGAGCGGGCAGAAAACACTTTCCAGCTCCGGGTTAACAAAGAAATCGTTTCCATGCCTCCGAGCCCGTGATCTTCGTCAATAATTCAGTGTCGCTCATAAAGGGCGATGATAAGTACCGATGTGACTCATGTGGAGAGGCTGTGTGCTGGAGGGATTCGAGGCAGATATGTCCATCACTTGAAGCAGCACATGTACAGAAGTCAGCTTTTTGCATTAGAAAGGTATAATTCTTTTTTGACATTTCTTCAATTGTATTCGGAATTTAATTCATGGAAATCGTATTTTTCACCCAGTGTTCTTTTTATGTTTTTTTAGAGTGTTTATAAGGACGGAAAGCAATGGAATATAGTAATTAACAAGATGCGTCACAGGCAGAAGTACACACCTGCCTCCACCTGTGCAGAATTGCCCGTCACCTCACCCTGTTCTTTTATACGCATTATTTTAAGACTGAATTAAAGGAATTTTTCTCCCTTCCAAAAAAAAAAAAAAATCCTTCAAGAACGTTAATTTTGTGATGGCATCAGGAGTTAAAAGTTATTTAATGTTACTTCTGCTCCTGGCATTTTGGTCATTTGAAGTTATGTTCTATGATTGTTTGAAGTGCTGGACACATTGAAACTTTTCCTCCTTAGTGCAGAGTGCATAGGGAGTGGAGAGTGGAGAGTGCATAGGGAGTGGAGAGTGCATAGGGAGTGGAGAGTGCATAGGGAGTTGAGAGTGCATAGGGAGTTGAGAGTGCATAGGGAGTGGAGAGTGCATAGGGAGTGCAGAGTGGAGAGTGCATAGGGAGTGGAGAGTGGAGAGTGCATAGGGAGTGGAGAGTGCATAGGGAGTGGAGAGTGCATAGGGAGTGGAGAGTGCATAGGGAGTGGAGAGTGGAGAGTGCATAGGGAGTGGAGAGTGGAGAGTGCATAGGGAGTGGAGAGTGCATTGGGAGTGGAGAGTGCATAGGGAGTGGAGAGTGCATAGGGAGTGGAGAGTGCATAGGGAGTGGAGAGTGGAGAGTGCGTAGGGAGTGGAGAGTGCATAGGGAGTGCAGAGTGGAGAGTGCGTAGGGAGTGCAGAGTGGAGAGTGCATAGGGAGTGGAGAGTGGAGAGTGCATAGGGAGTGGAGAGTGCAGAGTGGAGAGTGCGTAGGGAGTGCAGAGTGGAGAGTGCATAGGGAGTGCAGAGTGGAGAGTGCATAGGGAGTGCAGAGTGGATAGGGAGTGGAGAGTGGAGAGTGCATAGGGAGTGGAGAGTGCATAGGGAGTGCAGCTCGAGGGAGTGGAGAGTGCATAGGGACTGGAGAGTGGAGAGTGCATAGGGAGTGGAGAGTGCATAGGGAGTGGAGAGTGCATAGGGAGTGCAGAGTGGAGAGTGCATAGGGAGTGGAGAGTGCATAGGGAGTGGAGAGTGCATAGGGAGTGCAGAGTGGATAGGGAGTGGAGAGTGGAGAGTGGATAGGGAGTGGAGAGTGGAGAGTGGATAGGGAGTGGAGAGTGGAGAGTGGATAGGGAGTGGAGAGTGGAGAGGGGATAGGGAGTGGAGAGTGGAGAGTGCGTAGGGAGTGGAGAGTGGAGAGTGCGTAGGGAGTGGAGAGTGGAGAGTGCGTAGGGAGTGGAGAGTGGAGAGTGCGTAGGGAGTGGAGAGTGCATAGGGAGTGGATAGTGCATACGGAGTGGAGAGTGGAGAGTGCATAGGGAGTGGAGAGTGCATAGAAAGTGGAGAGTGCATAGGGAGTGGAGAGTGCATAGGGAGTGGAGAGTGCATAGGGAGTGGAGAGTGCATAGGGAGTGGAGAGTGCATAGGGAGTGGAGAGTGCATAGGGAGTGCAGAGTGCATAGGGAGTGCAGAGTGGAGAGTGCATAGGGAGTGGAGAGTGGATAGTGCGTAGGGAGTGGAGAGTGCATAGGGAGTGCAGAGTGGAGAGTGCGTAGGGAGTGCAGAGTGGAGAGTGCATAGGGAGTGGAGAGTGGAGAGTGCATAGGGAGTGGAGAGTGCAGAGTGGAGAGTGCGTAGGGAGTGCAGAGTGGAGAGTGCATAGGGAGTGCAGAGTGGAGAGTGCATAGGGAGTGCAGAGTGGATAGGGAGTGGAGAGTGGATAGTGCATAGGGAGTGGAGAGTGCATAGGGAGTGTAGCTCGAGGGAGTGGAGAGTGCATAGGGAGTGGAGAGTGGAGAGTGCATAGGGAGTGGAGAGTGCATAGGGAGTGGAGAGTGCATAGGGAGTGGAGAGTGCATAGGGAGTGGAGAGTGCATAGGGAGTGCAGAGTGGAGAGTGCATAGGGAGTGGAGAGTGCATAGGGAGTGCAGAGTGGAGAGTGCATAGGGAGTGCAGAGTGGATAGGGAGTGGAGAGTGGAGAGTGGATAGAGAGTGGAGAGGGGATAGGGAGTGGAGAGTGGAGAGTGCGTAGGGAGTGGAGAGTGGAGAGTGCGTAGGGAGTAGAGAGTGGAGAGTGCGTAGGGAGTGGATAGTGCATACGGAGTGGAGAGTGGAGAGTGCATAGGGAGTGGAGAGTGCATAGGGAATGGAGAGTGCATCCCCTCTACTTCTCTTCTATGGACACTTGTACTTCTTCTACTTCTCCACCAGCACAGTGTGTGTTTCCACTTGCCCGTGGCACTGGAGACTGAAGCACATCCTTCTTAGGGTGAAAACCGTCTTGCTGGTCATTATGGACACTCTTTCCAGTTCTGTACTTTTATGTGATCACACTATGCATTATGGGGGGTGTAGTGTTGCTTTGATTCCATTAGAACACAGCTGAAAACAATGATTTGTAGATAAAAACTCTAGTCCCACTAAATCTTGGAAGTGCTTATTCACACACACACATGCATGCACGCACATATGCAAACACACTCTCTCTCCCTCAACAGGTGCACTACCTCCTCACAAGCACGGACACATGTTTGTAAAACAGGTTCTTTAACCCACCATGCCATCCCATAATGCAGTTCGGTTGGCTAGCACACCGTGGCTGACTGAAGATGCGCACTAGGATGGCGCCGGCACTTGACAGCCAGGCACAGAGAGGCGCGTGATTGACAATGGGCGACAAGACGAGCGTGACTGAGAGCAGACGCCAACTGAAATGTCCAACCCTTAAAAAGGAAAGATTTAATGACGGTATTTTTTGTGGAACTGGTGGCGAGCTTCCTGTTTCAAGATGAGTGAGTGAACCATGTCCAAAAAGACTGACACTCCAGTAGGGTAGTGTAGTGCTTTCAGCAAGCGTTGCCTTAATGTGCCACCCCAGCACGATTTAACCCCCTCAGCTGTCAATTGGGCATCTGTCACGTGACACCTGCAGACCAGACTCTGAATTTCTTCAGTGAAATCCAGTAGGGTACAATAGGTCTTACATTTGCAAGAGATTAAGCTGTTGGCAATGTAAATGACAATGCCATTTATTTATCTGTTTTCAAAACCAACACATAAATAAAAATATTGTCATTTACAATGCCAATAGCTCTAACTTTGGCAAAGGCGAAACCGTTGCATTGTAAATGCTTGTTTGTTCTTTGCTGCACACTCTCCAAGAGAGCGTTTCAGGTTAGTGGGGCAAGGTTGTGCCGTAGCCGGCCCTGATGCCCGGGGTAGAGGGGGTCTTGTTACATGCCTTTTTTTAAAACCTTTTTCTGGTGAGGCTTTCCAGCGAACCTCGGCAGAATTGGCTCATCATGGATAGTGGAGGCCCTGCTTCAGCAGGCTCATTTTGGGGATATGGGGGCCGCTCGGCCACAGGTCCGGTGTGGCTCTGTCCCTACGCCTGCCTCTCTTTTTGCGGGGGCACTTTGGGAGTGCCCTGCTGGGCTGTTCTACTGGGTGGTGCACGTCGTCTCTCGCTGATTTTGTTTGCCGGGCGTCAGTTGGACGGTCAGCTGTTTTATGATGGCCTGGCTCTGCCACTCTCATGATGTGCCACGCACTCCGGCCTTTCCAGCATTTTGCCTAGGCATGCGGATCTGCCTTCCCAGCAGGCTCTCTGCTGTTGTTGGAGGGTAGCTTGGGAACCGGCTGGGTTTTCGGTTACGTTTGTTTTTACGATTCATTTTCACTACTTATTCCTTTTCAGTCACTGGGAGACTCATCTTTCCGCGCAGTGTGTGGGGCAGGATGGAGCCCAGTGAGGAACCTTACATGGAGGCAGGCCCTAGTTTGCAGGCTCCTGCGGAGGTGCCCTCCTTGCAGGCCCTCCAGCAGATGATTCAGGCTCCTGTGGCTGCAGCATTTAAGGAACATGAGGGCCCCCTTCCCCTAAAAAAAAGTAGCACCTGGAGCCTTCCGCCAGTGCTGAGGCGGATGGGGAGAAGAATAATATCCAAGGCAGGTATGTGCTGGGGCAGGAGTTGAAGGACGGAGGTCCTGCAGCACACTAAAGATAACTTGGCTTTTTTTGTCCCCCAGGTTGAGGAGGATGTGGATGATCTTTTCATGCAGTACCAGTGGCATGAACCTGAGTCTCTGCCTTTGCACCCATCTATCAGGAGAGTGACTGACAATGACTCTCCTGCTGCTGTGAAGGTTGATTCTCTGATTGCTGGGTTGTCCTCTCATGGGTCTGTCATTTCGAAGGATGCCTCTCCTTTGGACCCAGTAGACAAGAGAGTGGATGCATCAATTAAGAGTTCTTATGCCACTTTAAACTTCTCCATTATGCCACCTGCCTGCCTCTCCTACACCGTTCAATCTCTTTTGAAGGACTTTCAGATACTCACTGAGCTTATCGAGCAGGGGGCTGTCATCTTTCCTACCCGGGCCGTCATGGAGAAGCAGACAAGACTATTGTCCGACATTTCTTTGATACCTTGGGGGCTGCAGCTGCTTCTGGGGTGCTGCTATTCAAGCACGGAACCTGGTCTGTTTGCGCCACTGGAAGGCCGAAGCAGCACAGAAATACTTTCTGATGAAAATTACTTTTTCTGGGGCTAAACTGTTTGGCACTCCCCTGTAGGAGATGGTGAAGAAATCGGCAGAGGATAGGAAACTGTTGGCTCCCATCCGTCCTTCTAGAGGGAGGCACTTTGGCACCAAGAGGGCCTGCAGTCCTTTTTCTGCTCCTAGGGGTAGCTTGATCTTTCAGGTGAGAGGTCACAGCCTGGGTACCACTTTCTCCCACAAAGCCCCTCATCAAAATCCTGACTTTCTGTGGGGCCTGGCGGGCCGGCCTCCTGTGGGGGGTCAATTGATGATTTTCGTGGAGACTTGGGAAAGGTCGGTCTCCAGTCAGTGGGTCCTGTGTATTGTCAAGAAGTTTTACTCGATTGTCTTCGACTCTCCACCCCCAGAAATGTTTGCTCACACTGCCCTGCCATCAGCTGCATAAAAGAGGGAGTCACTTTTGGCGAGTGTTGAGGATCTTCTCAAGAAAGGGGCCCTCTGTCCTGTTCCGGCCTGTCAGAGGGGTCTAGGTGTCTACTCCATTCTTTTTCTGGTAAGGAAGGTTTACTGGGACTCCCTGGATCTGTGCTGGATTAAAATAGGGTGAACTAATTTGTCCCTCATGTTTAATTTCAGATGCTGTCTTTGCAGGAGATCCTTCCCTTACTGGTTAAGGGGGACGTGGTGGCCTCCTTGGATCTTTTCGATGCTTACATCCACGTGCCCATTTACCCTGCGTCCCAGCTGTTCCTCAGATTTTGTATGGGCCAGAGCATTTCTTTTTGCCCTTTGGTTTGTCTTCTGCCCCAAAGGTCTTCACTAAGATCCTGGCTCCCTTGGTTGGGCTCATCCATAGGGAGGGATACATGTATTCCCGTACCTTGATGACAGGCAGATTTCTGCCTCTTCTTCTTCCAAGGGGATTATTCACGTTGACAGCATCTGCGAGATTCTGGAGATTCATGGCTTCCTGATCAACCACATAAAGTTGAATTCGGTTCCCACCCAGGAGTTGGTGTTTATTGGGGGTCACCTGGACATGGTCAAGGGACTGTTGTTTTTGCCGTCTGTGTGCACGGCAACCTTGAGAAGGGACCTGGGTTGTCTACTGACCTTGGATTCTGCCCTGGTACATCATTGGTTGAGGTTGCAGGGTTTGATGTTGTGGTCTCATTTACATCTGTACCCGTTGGTGAACCATCTCCTGTCCCATTGGTCCCCTTGTTCCCCTTATTCCGCTGTTTATAATCTGCTGGTAGTAGTGTCCCCTCAGATTTGACTAGCCCTGGGTTGGTGGATGGAGAAATCTATTCTGGCAAGGGGTCTTCCATTTCAGGTGTTACCCTCCCGAGTGGTGACAATGGATGCCTGCTGGTTGGGCTGTGGAGTGAATTTGGACTCTAGTCTGTGCAGGGTATCTAGGATCGCCTGCAGGCTCATTGCTTGTCTACCTTCCGGTGGTTCAGATAGCTTGTCTGGAGTTTTCATTGCCCTTCAGGGCATCATGTTCTGGTCCTGACAGACAATCAGGTTGTGATGGGTTACCTCAATCACCAGGGTGGCTGCAGAGTTCGGTCCTTGTGGCTCCTGGCTCATGAGATTCTGACCTGGGAGGAGGGTGATGTGTTATCTCTGCGGGTGGTGTATCTCCCAGAGAGAGAGAGAATTATGCGGTGGATCACCTGAGCAGAGCTTTTCTCCCATGTCTTTGATTTCCCTGTCCGGGGAGGTGTTCAGTGCGTTGTAAATTAAGTTTGTGTGCCCAAGAGTGAACATGTTTGCAGACAGGGACAATGCTCAGCTGCCCCGCTTTACCACAATTCTTCCCTGTCTGGAGGTGTGGCGGGTGGATGCGATGCAATTCAGGTGGCCAGACACCCTGCTTTATGCATTTCCTACAATCCCTTTCATTGCCCGGGTTCTGTGCAAGATTGGCCTGGACAAGGCGTTTATTCTGTTGATTGTACTGGGCTGGGTTTGCTGCCCATGGTATCCTCTTCTGAGGGAGCTGGCCATTCAGGAATATTGGGCGATTCCTGATCTTCTGTATCCCTTGAGGGGTTTGCGTCTTCTTGAAGGGGTTCTGTCTCGGCTCCATCTTCAGGGCTGGCTCTTGAGAGTATGAGCCTCTTGTCCTGTGGCTGCTCTGCAGAAGTGAATGAGTTCCCAACGTCTGGCCTCTCTTCAGTCTTATTCCCGGCATTGGGGGTCCTTTTCTAGGTGGTGTGTTTCTAAAGGTCTGGACTCTCTTTCGGGGACCCGATCAGGGTGATAGATTTTGTATTGGATGGTTTTGCATTGGGCCTGGCTCCTGAGCTATGGGCTCAGTTGGCAGCTTTGCAGGTGTTCCTTATTCCTCACGTGGATGAGCTGAATCTGTTGGTGGCCCGTTAATACATAGCTGTTTTCTTCAATGTCCTAGAGTGATTTGTTCTGACCCCACCTGGGATCTTCTGTTGGCTCCTTTTGAGCCCTTGGGGGTCTCTGCACGTGAAGTTTTGACAATATAGGTGGTGTTTTCGGTGGCTACTGTGTCTGCTGGTCAGATTGATGATTTAAGCTCATTTTTGTGGTCTCCTCCTTTCTTGCGTGCCTTGCCGGATCATGTTGTCCTGAGTCCCGATCCTACGTTCTTGCCCAAGGTCCTCTCAATTGCCAAGCATTCTAGGGAGGTCATTCTGCCCACTTTCTCTCCGGTGCCTGGGTCTGGGATGGATGCTGGTCTCCCCCTGCTGGATGTCAGGCGGGCAGTGTTGATTTATCTGGAGCAGACCTTGGCTTCTTGTAAGTGTGATAATCTGTTTGTCACTTTTGGCCCTGTGAGATCGGGTCAAAAGCCTTCTCTTTCCACCCTGAGTAGGTAGATTAAGCAGAAGATCCTTCTGGCCTACGGTTCTCAGGTGTCGGAGGTGTCTACCCGATCCAGGGTAGGTCTACCCGGGGTATTTCTGTCTCCTGGGCCTCTTTCAAGGGAGTATCAATTGAGGATATTTGTAGGGCCGCAACATGGGCCTCTCCTCACATGTTCATGGACCACTTTTGTGTGGTGTTGGTTGGTCCTACTGCTGGGGGATTCGCTGTTCTACAGGCTGGCTGTGCCTGCACTTGATTGGTGCTCCTTCTGTTGGTTGTCTGTTTGTTTTTTTCCTCTGTTTTGTTGTGTGGATTAAAAACTTGGTGTTTGCCTTAACCTTTGGTCTGTAGTTTCTTGTTGGTGACCATGAAGCCACTTGCTTTTCGTATATGCTCCCTGTGTAACTCTGGTGGAGAGGAAGACTTACGAGGAGGCAATGCCTTGGTTAATTACCGGTTTTCTTCTTTACTCAAGTATTGACTTCCTCACCACATGAATTCCCATCCCTCCCTCCCTGTTTGACTATCGGCTTAATGTGGTTGCTTACTGGGCTTGTTGGTTGTACAGGAAGTGGGATGGGTTGTGCCTCCTCTTGTACCGGGTCAAGGGTGAAGGAGGTTGGCAATGTTGGGGAGGGATGGGAGGGCTAGAGTGTAAAATTGCTTGGAGGGTTCTGTTTTGGAGCTGAAGCGCACTGTGTAACTCATGTGGTGAGGAAGACAATACTCTGAGTAATGAAGATTACCGATAAGTAACTGGGGCATTCTAATGCATGGAGATAATGGGAACTTCTCTGCTTCCATTTGAAGCAGAATGATGCAGGAATTTTGCTGCCAAGTGTCATGTGTGTTATTCTCTTTGTGCTCTGGTACTTGAGATATGGCAGGCAAATATTGCCAGGCATTGGCACTTCTGCTTTAGTATTTTAAACATGATTTATGGTGGAAATGATGATTCTAGTGGTGGTGGGCATCTAGGTAAATTCTGGGCAGGGCAGCATACCTTGCTCTTGCCTTGGGTAGACCTAGTGTTTCTAGTTATAAACGGATACTTCTGCACTTTTTTGTAAGAGTATTACAAGTTGGAATGGGTGGTTGGCTACTGCTGGCTGATTGACAAGGTTGACAGGTCAATACATGGCTAAGCTCTTCTGCTCCACTGAAGCTGGTTAGAATGGAAAGAGTGAACCATGTACTGGTTGCTGCCAAAGTCTTGTGAATGCATTCTCCAGGGAACCTGTTCCGAGGTGAGGCTTGTAGGTCTTTCTGTAAATAGGCACTTGTTCTATCTGATATTTTGAAGATTACTTGTTCAGGTAGGGATGGCTGACTGCAGGCCAGCTTCCAGGCATCTTTTAGACAGTGCAATAAACAGTGCAGGATCTTTGGACACATCTTGTGTCAGACATGAGCACTTCTGCTCTGCATATTGAATAGGATTGTAGGTGGTATAAGTGAGCCCGGAGCTGATTGGCTGCCTTTAGTAGTTGTTTGGCAAGGTTAACAGGTCTTGCAGTAAATTGAAATTTTTGAGCTGCTGTTTTAAAGAGGATTAGAATCAGGATTACAGCCAGGAAGCATGAGTTGAGTGCTGTTTGATTGCTAACAGTCATTTAAATGAGGCTTAGCCCATGTTGTATCCTGGCATTGTTGGACATGAAAGTGCACTTCTGCTCTGCTAACTAAATAGTGATAGTGTCACCAATGGTAGACTGGGTGCTGATTGGCTCCTAGCGGTCACTTGGATCTGGCCTCAAGCTGCATTTTTCTGGGGTGAAAGCTACTGGTACTGGGCATGAGTACACATGTCTGGTCTGCTTGTTAAAGAGAACTTGAGTCAGGAAGCATGGAGCAGGAGCTAGTTGACTATGGGGATCTTAGATGTAGGGAATAATACTGGAAACTCAGAAGTTCCGCTATATTTCTTTCTTCATTGAGAAATCCAGGCTCATTTGATTATCCATGATGCTACATTGCACCAAATAGTTTACGTAAAAGCTGTCAAGTGTCTCCTTTAGACTGTCCTTGTTAGAAAAAAAGCCACAAAGGTCAAACACGCCTGTGGTAGCATGTGGTTCTTGATTGAAGATGAACATTATTAATGCAGAGGTAAAGAGCAAGACACCAATCTTTCGTGACAGCCGAGAAATAGAAAGAGAAAAGCAAAGCCATCCAGCAGTGGATACAAATAAAGATTCCATCTATATGGAGCAAAAATCAGGGTGATAACTGTCGTAAGAGGACAAAGTATGCAAGGTAAACAAATTAGTGAGAGAATGCATTTAATGTGCCCATCACTTGTAAATCCCTTTTTAACCACGTTTTAATCAAGAGCTGACATCACAGGAAATGACTCCATTTCATCTTAGATTGCGAACCTCTGGCTCTTGGAAAGGGCGGTACATAAAGCTTGCCACGACCATTTTCCTATAATTCATAGCATTTGCCAAACAGATGAAGAAGAAACCCAAGTTTCAAATCAATTGCCCAGTGCAGAATTCTACAGTCCTTCATTGCCCATTCTATTCACACTGATCGTGGAACACCCATCTTGGTGATCAAGGCCTTTTAAATGCCAGAGTAGTCCAGAACATCTAGAGACTGACTCACTCACTGGGTGTGGTATCCTACAAGATGCCACAACAACAACAAAAGAAGCATTCCACTTCATCCAGACGCACAGCATACTCCGTGAATCATTTTCACAATGTAGTCCATAGTTTGTCCATAATCCGTTCTCTTTATTCCATTAGCTTCAACATTTTTATCCGATTATTACACTTGTTCCTCCTGCCACATGTGAGGCGGTGTCTGTACACTTAAGCTTCTTCTGAATTGTATATGCCTATCCAGGCCTTTTTCTAAAACATGTAGTATACAGAAATCATCAATATTAGTGGATGTCTTAAACCCAATGCATTTCAGGCTCTCTGTAGCCTTTCTTCAGGGGTACACTAAAACAGTAAAATGTTCACTTTAGTATGTATTAATATCATTACAGGTTCAGATTTTAAAGCAACGCAATGCCATGTGGTGTTGTAATTAAAAACTGACGTTTCCCCCCTAAACACACTAAATATCTCGTGCACAGAAACACCTTTCTACCACCTTGTTCACCATCCCACCACTGGTTATCTTCCTTCCCTGAACTATCTTTTAATGCTAGTTCTCATTCCAACAATTACTCTGTTCTGAAGTTCTCCATATCTTTAATCACTTTGCCTCTTTTACTCCTTCTTAACGTCTTGGCCTTTTACCCGTACCGTTAACTAATCCTTCCGTGCTGTTCCTCTTATCTTTTCAGTTGACGGGTAACTCCTCCCATCTTTTCCCGCCAATATCGTAAACGGTCTCCCTTAATCGCCTACTGGCCTACAGATCCCATCAGTCACTTTGATACAATATTTCTACAATCCCTTGCATCCCTCCCTTCTGCTGCTACGATTTAATGTACCCCGCCCACCCTCAGTTGTTACTTTCACGTCAATTCCACCAAATGTAAATGACATTCACTCGGTTCACCTTTAAAAACGTGCATTGCATATAAATCATTAAAACATATTAATTCAAACAGAATCCATTAGTCCTGAAATAAATTCTAGTAAACATCTCCATGAATCAATGTTTAGACCGTAACACATGTGGCTCCTCCATTTTTCGTCTTAATTGCTATACTCCACGGGTGCTACATGGCTGAAAGGCAGTCAGTTTAAATGTTCTCAACAAGGGGTTTGCCATGTGCACACCTTTCTTATCCATAATGCCGCTTTAATTTTTGCTTTGCTCGTCCTTCTATCTCCATAAAGCGTGCAGCCTTGGTCACGTGGTCTGCCTAGGTGCTTCGTGTAAATATATTTACAACAACAACAAAAGAAGCATTCCACTTCATCCAGACGCACAGCATACTCCGTGAATCATTTTCACAATGTAGTCCATAGTTTGTCCATAATCTGTTCTCTTTATTCCATTAGCTTCAACATTTTTATCCGATTATTACTCTTGCCACCTGATTGCACATTATATGTATCATATTCTACTTGATACTCATAAGTTCTGGTAAGCTCTCCGCATAGATGCAACATGCTGTTCTGAAGAGGATTCATTTTGTGACAGCAATTGCTGGTTAACTATTTGAATGTTAAGGTCAGGGCACAGACTCTGATGGTTTCTGCAGCAAAGGTATTAAGTCTGGCTATTAATTGGCACTTCTAATCTGCTAAAATTGAATATTGATTAGTAGGTTAAACTGAGTACTGGTTGCTGTCGTTCATTGACTGGTTTGGCTGAGTCTCTGCCTTCCTCGACTCACCAATTAAGTCCCACAATATAAGGGCAGCTGTAAGCAGCATCTAATATATTGACCCAAAAGGATTGTAGGCACAAGATACCCAGCAGTGAAATAGTCCCCAGTACCTTGAAAATCTAGATAGCGTTAGCAGAGTCAATCACCTATCAGAATGATGCCTCTAGCTGACTGGTATAAATGGAGCACAAATATTGTTACAGGACGTCTGTGCCACTTGAGCACTGTGGTCCTTTGAACTCATCAACTGTATATTATGTCAAAGTCTCTAGAAGGCCAATGGGACAGTGTCAGTTACATGTTATGCAAATGTTTCAGGGGTGCAAGGTATAGCTAGGACTCAATTAATTGGAAAGTTAGCGCACCAGGAAAGGCAGATGACTTTTGAAGCAAGTGGTTCCAAACCCAGGTGGTATCACAGAAAGATGAGAAAGCTAAGGTCATCACCAGTAACACATTAGGTTGATGCCTCAAAGAGGTCCACATGGCTAGGACACAAGCATTCACCTGTACCACCTTTGTTTACTGAAGTTTGATAGAGCTTACGTGGGTCAACCCCATATGAATCCAAATTTTCTGGACATCAGGGGAAAGGCAGTCAAGGTCTACCCATGTATCAAGACAAAGTCTTAAGGTTGACAATAGGGCTGGTTGCAGCCACTTAGATGATAAAATGGGACCTCTTGAAGGCCAGAAGTGCTAGGTTGTAGTGATGTGAATTCATATTTTCAGAAGAAATATACTTTAAAGCCTAGCCTATTCGACAGACGATGACAAGCGATAATTAAATAAATAATTAATTTTCCCTCGTCATTGTCTGTCGAAATCCCCCCATTTGGCCCCACCGCTCTTACCTGCACAGGGTACGGCTGTGTATACGTTGTTCTATTGATGAGTTAATGACCACCGGGGTTAGGGTGTTCGCCGATTCAGAAAGGGGAAGCTCTTCCACATGGAGGTGAGCAGCTTTAAAAAGATATACTTAATGAAGGAATGAATGCAAGTGCAGGGGTGGAGGTCTGCTCTTTATTGCAGGCCTCCATTTACAGACTTTCTCAGGAGATCACAAAATGCCTCTAGCCTCACAAATTTTTACATTCCAAAATGTTTTGCAACCTCCAAGTACTATCCATTTTGCAAATCAGTTCAGTTGCCAAATGCAGGGCAGTTCGCAAACCAGCTGGTGTACATTTTGTACATCATGGTTTGAGAATTGACTTTTAAACACAGACTGGCCGTACTGGGCATCAGGTGTTTCTCAAGAGGCTGGAAGGGTGGGGGCTGCTTTTGTTACCGGAGACAGGTTTTGTAGCAGAGCTGCAGTTTTAAAAGCTCTGCAAAGTTCTATGTATATCCAACAGTTTTCAGGCAACAATAGGAGTGCCAAAAAACTGGTAATTAATGTAACTACTGATCAGAGTTTTGTCTTGTGACAGCTTTGACTCATCTAAGGTAGTGGAGAGGGTTATTGATAAAGATCAATTCAAAATGGTCAGGCTATTCTGTTGATGTTTCCTAAGTTAAATTTGCCCGGCGTTAGACGCCTCTAATACCATACGAAGTTATCCAATAAAGAGGCAGGCGCTGGAGACAGGAAGACAGGAAACAAGTTTTATTCCGACGGAGTAGAACACATCAGATCGGACAACAAGGTATCGTCTCGAGGTGCTCTCTCAGCCTCTCTGAGACCTGGTCTTTTATACCCTGGTTCAAGACATGTGAACGCTCTTTATTACAACAAAGTCATTGTGAAGTATGAGAACGACATCCCCGGCACCCCCCAGTTCCGGCCCATTCCAACACATGACAACAGTAGAGGCCCTTTCCCCTCATATGATTGGGAGGGGGCTATCACGCAGCTGAGTGTTCTGCCGATTCCTTTGGAATGTGTGCGCCTGATCGAATCTCAGGGGGTGGGGAGGTCATGATCAATAGTGGCTCCTTTCAGGAAAGGCGAGTGCATACAGTAGTGGGCAATAAACTGTATCCTCGGGCTAAGGGATGACCAGCGGTTCGTACAGGCAGTCGGGCTCAGAGGAAGGGGTCATCAAAGGAGGGGTATTCATGGACGGAAAGGAGGTGTTGGTCAGGCGCGGGGTGTGATTCCCTGAGACAGAGTCATGGGAGGGGAGGGTTCATGACTTGTGCATGTGAGTGCGGGGGCAGCCAGGGTGCGCGGGGAAGGCTTGCAAGGTTCAGGGAAGTGTGCTAACGGGCGATCGTGAACAGGGAGACCATGGTACCTAAAATGGCTGTCGTGTATGTTCATACGTGAGTCGGCAAGATGGCGTAGATGATGTTCAGTACACAAACTAAAATTCCACAGTCCTCCCTTTAACATGTCTCGCCAGCTTGTCAGTTCGGATCGATCCCCATGAGACCACGCACCTCTATCTCGTATAGGGGACTCATGTGCTCAGTTTTAAAGTCCAAAGTCTTAGGGCACATACAGTTGGAAATGAGTGCACATAAAGGTGGTAAACATTGAATACCTAAGCAACACCCACACAGTATCATGATTGGTATCAATATAAACGTGAACAATCTCCATCCCCAGTTCTTCAAAGTGTCCCAGAACCAGCCTCCAAGCGACCATCCTTCCTGCTCCTGGTGAACCTCTGAGGACAGTCTGTGGAGGTGTTCGATTGCTTTGTAGACTGAAGGTGAGTTATCTGGCACGTAGGTGCAACAGCTGGAGCCGATGATGCGGCATGCTCCTCCACGGTCGGCCAGAACCACATCTAGAACAAGACGGTTTTGAAGAGCCACCAGGCGGACTGCCTGAAGCTCAGCCGTGTTGTTGGCGAGGATGCCAGCGGTGATGTTAATGGTTGTTTCTACTGCCTGAGTCAGGTGTCGGATAGCGCGGCTATTTGCCATTGGGCCCCACAGAGGAACAAGTCCCTTCGCCGCATCCAGGAACTGTGCTCCGGTGGAGTCGGCTTGTCCAATGTCTCCGGCGCGCTTTTGCCGGTGATGGTAGGCTGGAGCCACATACATGGGAGGAAGAATGAAGGCGATGTAGCACGTACCCCTCCAGCCTTTTGGGAGCCAAGTGTAAGCTTTGGTGCCACAAACAAAGTACATATTCGGGGAAGCAACAAAGGAGGGGGGGTCAGCTGAGACCAATGTTTTGGTGATGCGACAAGAACTGTGACCCACCAGCTGCGTTCCCTGTCCTTTGAGGCATACGAGTCCTGTGACATTGATGACAGACAGGGCCACGGTCAGGGTGGCAACCCTTTGTTTCCGCAGGTGGGAGAAGGTGGGTCTGGCTGGATTGTGGAGCACTTGCATTTCGACCCTTTCTTTGGCAGGGATGTTCGTAAGGAAGGTTGAACCTGAAATTGCAGGACAAAAGGGGGCAGATGTCTTTCCTGTTTTGTTCAGCCAGAACCCATAGTAGAAGTGTGACACTGTTTGACCGGAAGCGGCGTTGTCCTTGTGGCTTTCCTGCATGAGGATCAACCAGGCGAGGCAGGAGCCGTGAACTGAGAAAGGAGAAGGGATGAAGGGGATGGAGTGTCCGGTAGCATGTGGGAGCAACCCACAGATCCAGCAGTTTGTGGCATTTGCAGCAAGGTTGTGCTGGTGCAACAGTTGTGCGAAGGAATTGTTCCAGAACTCCTTACGCCTTTCTCGGAGCTGAGGTGAAAGGGTGATCAGGTGGTGCTCTTTCATGGTGGTTGGCTGGACAGTGGTTGGCAACATCTGGTGAGCGGGTGTGCTTTCCTCCAAGATCCAGAAGGAAGTCATGAGGAGGAGGCAAAAGAGGAAGACAATGAAGAAAGCGATTGTCTTTGATTTGTGCAAATTATCAGTCTTTGGGTTCCTGTAGTGGGTATTTCCTGTTGCTTCCGACGTCTTCTTATCTGGCGCTTCCATCATCTTCTTATCTGGCGCTTCCATCATCTTCATCTTCAAGGTGCTCGGTAGTGGGCAGAACCACAGACTTTGTTTAGCTTCTCTCCGGGTAACCCTTGGTTGCTTTGGGTCACCGTTCTGAGATTTTTAACTTAGTCAGTGGCCTACTTAGCCGAAGCTCCCTCCTTTCGACGCAGGAAATACCCTTCTCGGGAGGGCACAGTGGGATCAGAGCGTTTTGCAAGTTCAAGTGCCTCGGTATCAGGATAGCAGTTCAGTGATGGTCGGTCTTTGTTCAGGAGCTCTTCTTGGGTGCTGACGTTGTCTGTCGTGGCCAGGGTCGACGAGACCTTTTTGCAGTGGTGTGCATGCAGCCAGTGCTTCTTCCCCTCTACTCGAAGAGCCGTCCGAGTGGTGATCAGTACTTGCCAGGGGCCCGTCCACCGGGGTTCCAGACTCCTTGCCCGTTGAAAGTTCCGGACTAGGACGTACTCTCCCGGTTGGATATCGTGACCGGGACCCCTGGAAGCATCGGGGATGGCCTGCTGCACCTGTTGATGAATGACAGACAACATTTTAGTTAATTTGTATAAATAATCTGACAGCAGGACGTCGGGGACGTCGTGAATGGAGGTCGGTTTGGGGGCAGTCCAGAGGTTCATTGGTCGCCCAAATACAACTTCGTAGGGGGTCAAGTGGTGCTTAGTGGGAGTGGAGCGCATCGATAGTAATGCCAGTGGAAGGGCATCTGGCCACTTAAGTCCTGTGGTGGCCACTATTTTTGACAGTTTCAGTTTCAGTGTAGCGTTGTGTCGTTCAACCAGGCCAGCGGATTGGGGGTGGAAGACTGCATGGAACCTCTGTCTTACCCCCAACCCCTTCAGGATTAGTTGGATAACTTCAGCTATGAAGTGGGGGCCATTGTCGCTCCATAAAATTCGACAAAGGCCGTAGCGAGGGAAAAACTCTTTCAGTAGTACTTTGGCAGTAGTCATGGCAGTGTTATCACGGGTCGGATAGGCTTCCACCCATTTGCTGAAGGCACATACAATGACTAATACGTACTTCAAGCCTTGGCACCTCTCCAGTTGGATGTAATCCATCTGGAGGACCTCAAAGGGGTGGTCGGGGATCCCAAACCCTCCCCGGGGTACCACAGTTCCTTTTCCGGGGTTGTGTTGTAGGCAGATAAGGCACTGCTGGACCAGACGTTTTGCTGAGTCGGGGATCTTGTTGTTGTGCCGGACTTTGGAAATGAGTTCAATCATGGGGGCAGAACCTATGTGTGCAGGGGAGTGTGCCATTGTCAGTATGGGGATCAAGTATGAGTCGGGCAGCAACCATTTGTTCGTGTCTTTTGTCCGCCAGCAGCCTTCATCGTCCCTTAGACCCACCCGTGCCCATTCAGTCAGTTCGAGAGGTGTGCTAGCCGACTGGATGTCCCTAATTGTTTCCCTAGCGTCAGTCCATTTTTCTGCTTGTGACCTGGTCACATACATGCGTGTCGTTGTCCTATTCTCAGCTGTGGTTCGGGCAGTGATGTCGGCTAGTGCATTTCCCTGTCCAACTAAATCTGTCACCTTCTTGTGTGCCTGGCATTTGATCACTGCTAATTGTTTGGGGAGAAGAACTGCTTCAATCAGGGCGGAGACTAGATCTCCGTGAAGGATGGGCGTACCGTGGGACGTCAGGAATCCCCTTTCCCTCCACAGGAGCCCAAAATGATGAACCACCCCGAAGGCATACTGGCTGTCCGTGTAAATGTTCGCCGTGGTTCCTGCTGCTATGATACATGCTCGTGTGAGGGCAATTAGTTCGGCCGCCTGTGCGGATCGTTGTGTGATGCGAGCTGTTTCAACTACCGTTTGGGCTGTAGTCACCGCATAGGCCGCTGAAGTGGTGCCGTCTGGGAGTTTGATACAAGAGCCATCTACCCATAGTTCTCCATCAGGATCTGTAAAAGCAATGTCTCGGAGGTCAATTCTACTCCTGGTCTGTTCGTCCGTGAGGGTCACACAGTCGTGTATAGGGGGCACATCGGGGTCATTTTCAGGCAAGGGCAGCAGTGTAGCAGGATTCAATGTCGTGCATCTCTTCAGGGTGATGTGGGGTGCAAGTAGAGTCAATTCGTACCCTGTCAGTCGTGCACTAGTCAGGTGTTGAGTCTTGGTCTGGTTCAAAAGGGTGTCGACTGCATGGGGTACTAACACCGTGAGAGAGTTCGAAAGTACAATTCCCTCACTCTGGCGGATAGAGACAGCAGCAGCGGCTACTGCTCGAAGGCAGGCAGGTAGAGCTCTGGCGACTGGATCAAGAGTGGCAGAGAAGTAGGCACAAGGGCGCTGTTTGGCGCAGATGGGCTGAGTTAGAACAGACAATGCGCATCCCTCCCTTTCGTGAGTGAAAAGGGAGAAGGGCTTGGAGTAATCTGGTGTTCCTAGAACGGGTGCCGAGCAAAGGGCATCCCGCAGCTCCTTAAAGGACGTTTGGCATTCGGGGGTCCAAGGGAGTGGGAAAGGGACATCTTTGGCCAACAGGGAAAGTAGGGGTTTTATGATGAGACTGAAATTCGGTAACCATTGTCGGCAGAAAGAGGTAAGGCCCACTAATGAACGGACTTGCTTCTGTGTTTTTGGAATGGGGGTGTCTAGGATGGTTTGGATTCGGTCGGGCGTAAGTTTCCTCCCTTCTTTGGACAGGAGATGGCCTAGGTATGTCACTTGGGGCTGGCAGAACTGCAGTTTCTTTTTGGAGACTTTGTGGCCATTCTCCGCAAGAAAGTGCAAGAGTTGGATAGTGGCTGTGATTGCAAGTGGAGTGGTGTCGGCCGCCAAAAGGATATCATCGACATATTGGCTCAACACCACTCCATCTGGTAGCTGGACGGCGTCCAGCTGTCTTTTGAGGGCCTGGCTGTAAATGCTGGGACTTTCAGTGTAGCCCTGGGGAGCTCTACAAAATCGGTATGAACGGTTTTTTAAAGTGAAGCCGAAGAGATAACGGCTGTCTGGATGGATGGGGATAGAGAAAAATGCATTTTTAAGATCAATAACGGTGAAGGTGGTGGCAGTGGACGGGATGAGAGTCAGAATGGTGGCGATGTCTGAGACTACGGGGTACTGTGGCACCACCACTTTGTTGACTTCTCGCAGGTCGATGATGAAGCGGTACGCTTCCTCATCTCCCTCACCTTGCTTCTTAACAATGGGTAGGATAGGGCTATTGCAGACATTACTAACCACTTCCTCTACCACTCCTGCATCTACCAAGGACTGAATAATCGCTACCAATGCCTTCTCGCCTTCGGGCGATATCCGGTACTGTGGGAGTTTCGGGAGTATTGCATCTGGTCGAACAGTTATGTGTACAGGATCGATCATCATTCGTCCTACATCCGAGTCGTTTCTGGCCCATAGATACAGGGGTAGGGTATCGAGCAAGGATAGGTTAGCATCTGTTATGGTGTACATATGTCGTGCGGGGTAGGGTCTGGACATGCTCGGGTTGTCGTACAGGATGACTCGGACTCCATCCGGGGAACACCTAATAGTAGCTCGGAAATGTTTCAGTAAATCAATACCCATAATGGCGTTTGGGGAGTTGGAGGAGAGCAGAAATGTTGTGTCAGTGGGATTGTTTCCTAGGTCAAAGGAGATAGGTACAGACAGGGGATTAGTGGAGGGCGTTCCATCGAAACCTATCGATGTAATGTGTGAGCCAGACAAGGGTGCCCTTGGAATCAGTCGCATTGATAATACACTACGTGTCGCTCCAGTGTCTACCAAGAATGGAGACTTTGTACCCAGGACCTTAGCAGTGACGTAAGGACCTTGCTGGTCAACACAGAGCTCGACTGGATCCCTCCCTTGCCCCTGGCAGTCCTATGCAGAGTCGTGAGCATTGTTGCAGTCGGACTGTTGGCACTGATTTTGTCGGGGTCGGTCAAATGTGTTTGGTCTGCCAGGTCTGTCATTGGTGGTGTCGTAGGTCTGCCCTCGCCCCTGCCCTCCAGTTTTTGGGCCATTTGTCATGTCCCTTGTCTCTTTATTTGTAATCATTTCCCGAAGGGCAAGGCATTGAGACTTCCAATGTCCAAATTCTTTGCAAAATGCACACTGGTTCTCATCAAGGTCGGTTCGTGGAGCGCCAGGTGTGGGGTTGCGGTCTCTAGGGGGCGAATTCCTAGGGGCATTCGACTGGTAGTTTCCCCTATACCGTTCCCTTCCTGTAGTCACTCCCTGCAATTGAGCAATCATCACTCGTTCCTTTAAGTCCTTTTTCTTTCTCTCAGTCGCCCTCTCGTTCTCGTTCTTTTGGTGTTCGTAATACTGAGCCATCTGAAGGATAGCTGCAGGTTTGGAGGCTCCCCAACTACTCTCACTCGTCTGTAACTTTTGGGAGACCTCTTGCGATAGCCCTTTTACGTAGTTTTGCACGAATAGGTGTTGTCCGGTTGCGGTGGTCATGTCTTGGCCACTGTAGTCGGAGAACACCGTTTCAAATCGGGAGAAATATTCTGATACGTCTTCCTGGGGTTTCTGACGGCAAGCCGTGACTACCGACCAGTCTACCTTCTTCTCTGGGATCAGCGTCTTTAGCTTCTGCACTATTTTGTCGGGGAGTTCCAGTATGTCTTTTACAGGTTTCTTTCTGGGCTCTCGCTGCCTATCTAGTTCATTGAGTTGTTTCCAGGTGTGTCCGAACAGGTCTGCGTGGTCGGCTTTCCGGATTTGCTTCCACACATCGGCCGGCAGACACAACCCGAAAAACAAATCAATGTCCGATAGAGTCATTATGGTTGAGCCCAAGGCTGTGCCTAGTTCTGTATAAAATGCTGTAGGGTTCTTTCTTAAATCGGGCAGGGTTTGCCTAAAAGTTAAAATATCTTGCCGATCCCATGGTTGGTAAACCCAGTTGTACACAACCCTCCCTTTTGCATCTGCGTGGTTGATATCATCGTTTGTTCCCTGACCTCTTGGGGGAACCCAGTAGGGGGCGGCTTCTCTGATAGGCATCATAGTGTTGGCTGCTTCTAATGGGGGTTCAATCGTCTCAGGGACTTTGATCTTGACATCTGGTTTCTGTTCCGCGAGGTGGCGGAAAACCTCAAGCGTTTGCATGAAGAGGTCCGTCACATCGCTCTCAGTCCCATCTCCAACATCGACCCTTCTATATAGAGCCGTCAGTTTAGCAGGACCCTTATTCTGGTACCTATCCTCATAGGCGTTCAGGGTGTGGTAGCTGAACCGTAAAATGAAATGCCGTCTGTGACTACCGGCATGTGAATTGTGCATATTCATCGTATATTCTTCGCTCTCCTTCCGTTCTACCAGGGTCTTTGCTATCTGGTCGATTCCATCCCGCTCATCTTTGCTCAACCTATTTGGCCTGGCTGTTAGCTGCCTGCTATTCTCATGTTCATCTGCTGTTGTTACCAATGCGGCTGGTGCGAAGGCCGTAAGAGCCGGGGCACTAGCGCTAGGGTCACCCACGCCTGCACTTTGAACTGGTGAGTGTTGTGCTAGAGGCTGGCAGGGAGCATAAGGAGGGGGCATGTAGATAATTGGAGGACCGAGCAGTAACTCGTCATTTGCCCGCTGTTTGGAGGGCATCTCCGGGTAGAGCGTAGGGGGGGTCCTGACAGGGCATTGGCCTGCCAGTCCTGATTCTTGTGTTTGTTTAACTTCCTCTTTTCTTCTTATTTCTTCATCTAGTTCTTTTGCGGCCAGATGGGTTGCTTTTCGTAACTCTTTCACTATTTTTGCTTCTTCTCTTTTCCTTCGCTGTTCTGCTTCTTTGCGCCACATGCCAATACTATCGAGCATAGTGGGCGTTGCCTTATTTATTTTTACAGCTGCTTCTAGTGTTTTTATTTTATTTTCATCAAAAGAACCTATCAGTGGCCACTGACTTTCAGGATCCTTTTTTGTATATTTATGCCATAACTTACTATAAGCTATAGCGACTAGTCCTTGCTTAGTAAACATGTCCTTATTAGGGGTGCCTTCCAGTGGAGCTGGATGGTTCATCTCTAATAAGCGGTCCGGGTTGACCCAACTACTAACCAATGGGGAGAAGATAGGCATGATGGATTACAATGGGGGGCAAAAGCCTGCACTACCTATCTTTTCACTACTTGCAAAAAAACTGGACAGAATATTCTATTCTACGCTGTTTGCAAACAGAGAATACCTCCAGAAGGAACCAATTCCAAACAGTCAATGTTTGGATAAACAATCAATCAATGAGGAATGAAATAGGTACGACGGGTTAAAAGCTTGCGTTACCTACCCTTCACTATCTGCAAAGGGAGAGAGAATATTCCTACTCTTCCCCGTTTGTAGGCAGAGAAGATCCTTAAGAGAACCAACTTCGAACAATTCAATGCTCGATCAAACAATCAATCAATGGGGAGAAAAATAGGCACGGCAGATTACAATGGGGGACAAAAGTCCGCGCTACCTATCCTTCACTATCTGCAAAGACTAAACAGAGTATGGCGACTCTGTGCTTGTTTGCAAATAGAGAATCTCTCAGAGACAATAAGACGAGTAATACTAGTATTTTCAAACAATCAAACAATCAATTTCGCAATTTGTCGTGTGTCACGACCTTACCCGGACCGCACGGACCGTTTCTCGTCTTCCGCTTCCAGCGCCCGATCGTCCTCTATTCTCTGTTGCTATCGCGGCACTCCTGGTGGTTCCCAGTCAGGACCGTAGATCAATCGGGAGAGGTCTGCTCGGAATCAGTGAAGTTCAGATGATCGGCTGTCAGACGAGGGTCTATCGGACAGGAGCTCTCCCGATCGTTGCAGTCGTTCACTCTGTCGTCGGGACCTCTTCCACTGGATCCACGTGTCGCTGATGGGCCCCGCGTTTGGGACGCCAATTGATAAAGATCAATTCAAAATGGTCAGGCTATTCTGTTGATGTTTCCTAAGTTAAATTTGCCCGGCGTTAGACGCCTCTAATACCATACGAAGTTATCCAATAAAGAGGCAGGCGCTGGAGACAGGAAGACAGGAAACAAGTTTTATTCCGACGGAGTAGAACACATCAGATCGGACAAAAAGGTATCGTCTCGAGGTGCTCTCTCAGCCTCTCTGAGACCTGGTCTTTTATACCCTGGTTTAAGACATGTGAACGCTCTTTATTACAACAAAGTAATTGTGAAGTATGAGAACGACATCCCCGGCACCCCCCAGTTCCGGCCCATTCCAACACATGACAACAGTAGAGGCCCTTTCCCCTCATATGATTGGGAGGGGGCTATCACGCAGCTGAGTGTTCTGCCGATTACTTTGGAATGTGTGCGCCTGATCGAATCTCAGGGGGTGGGGAGGTCATGATCAATAGTGGCTCCTTTCAGGAAAGGCGAGTGCATACAGTAGTGGGCAATAAACTGTATCCTCGGGCTAAGGGATGACCAGCGGTTCGTACAGGCAGTCGGGCTCAGAGGAAGGGGTCATCAAAGGAGGGGTATTCATGGACGTAAAGGAGGTGTTGGTCAGGCGCGGGGTGTGATTCCCTGAGACAGAGTCATGGGAGGGGAGGGTTCATGACTTGTGCATGTGAGTGCGGGGGCAGCCAGGGTGCGCGGGGAAGGCTTGCAAGGTTCAGGGAAGTGTGCTGACGGGCGATCGTGAACAGGGAGACCATGGTACCTAAAATGGCTGTCGTGTATGTTCATACGTGAGTCGGCAAGATGGCGTAGATGATGTTCAGTACACGAACTAAAATTCCACATTAACATGCCTGTCACAAAGAGTGTGTAGTATACGGGTCGCAGAACAGCATTTTATGTGCATAGCTCAGTGAGTTACTGCTTTTGTCATAGAGATACTTTTGTTACTGTGCAGTTCATTAGTTACACAATTGTAATCTACGTTAGAAAGTTATGTTTTTCCCCGCTCTTTCATTATCCTAATTTTGCTAAAAAGGTTTTGTGTGTGGGTATAAATAAAGTCTTATTAGTAAAGTCAACCCTAACCGCTGTGTTACGTTCTGAATCCTCAGTGTGTGCTCCCCCAGACCAAGCGCTTTTAAAAAATGCCTACCAGTGTGGATGACGTGAATCTTACACCTTGTAGTCCCCTTTGTCTTATGTAACATTTATTTTCTATACACTGATTTACACATGTATGAGTCATTATCTCTGTATGTGTATGTGATGTAAAATGCTCCGACCCCCTACACTGTGTGAGATGTGCTATAAAACAAATGAAAAACATGTGAGAGAGGGGCTATCGAGAGATGAGAGGCACTGTTGAAGGGTGATAATGAGGGAATAATTGAAGAGCCCCACTAAAGAATGCTGTATCCAGGTGCACTGTAAGGTCATCATTTACTATACTCTTAAAAACAATACAATTGAATATATAATGAAAATGTGTGGCAGAATGCATGATTTTTGCAATTTTTTCCCAATATTCTTTTGGGGAGAAACCACCAACACCCATTGTAGTGGTCAGGCTCGCTCGCTGCACTTGCTCACTATGTACCATATTGAGGCTGGTCTGACATAATTTTCTAATGAAACCGCTGATATACAAATAGCTGTATTCTTCTTAGCTACGTTGATTTTAGACGAGGGAGCAAAACACACCTTAAAATAACTGAAAATTAATTTGCATTGCAAATCCATTCCAGCAAATGCAAGTGCCAATTCACAATGCACAAATGTGTATTGCAGTTTATTGTGAATTGCAATCCACTTGCTGCAAACCCTTGCAAACACAAGGGACTGGGGAGCTAGAGTGAGATCCCCTCTTACAACACACATGACATCGAAGAAATGATTTAAACCTCTGCTGTGGCTGCAACAGATGGAGGGAATACAAGTAGATCCACACTAGGGGCCAGATTTATCAAGGGACTGCATTACCCTTGCATCCCGGAGGACTTTGAAAGGGCAATGCAGCACCTAAGTCAGCCTTGCCAACAAATGCAGGCTCCCTTGCATGACCCTGCATTGCATGGGAAAGCTGGAATAACGCTAGGCAGCGCAAGTCACTGCCTTGCATTACTCTTCCTTGTGAAAGCGTCCATGGGTGGAGCGTGGGTGTCCCCTGTATCCACCCATGTATGTTGCTGCATTCCCAGATTTACTAACAGTGATAAACCTGGGAATGTGACAAAATGCTATGCCTTCCCAGGGAAGTCACAACCAGGAGAAATATCGTTATTTCTCCTCATTGTTTCCACTTTTTATGAGTGCTGCACACTTAGAAAGAGGAATTTGCTCTAAGGATTGTTTCTGAGCATTAAGGTGCCCCTCCTGCACAAAAACAATCCTGTCTACAACACAGACACTCTTGCACCATGGTGCCAAGGTGCCTGAGTTGGCGCAAGGCAGCACATTGTGTGCAAGTGCAAGAAGAGGACAGGAATGCACCATATAATGTTACATATGACACGTTCCTGCCCTCTCCCTTCACGCAGCGCAGCAAGGTGTCTTTCTGCATTGTGTTGCTTTGCAGTAAATCTGCCCCCAGGTCTTTGTCAAATGTTTCCTTGCATCATCTGTCAATATGTAAGTGCTGGAAACCCACTTTTTATTGTTATATCTATATTAAGGTAAAAATGCTTTTAGAGAATGTAGGGGCATATTTACTACGACGGCGATGAATAAACGCTTGTTTATTTATCGCCGTCTATCGCCCGAATTTTCCCCCCTGGTATTGCGCTATTAACAATGCGTTACTCCAGGGCAATAATATTCCAGGGAAATGGGCCAACATCGCTGGAAAACCAGCGATGTTGCACCCAAAACAGAGATAGCCTTGGTGATACGACCCTGTGGTCGTATCACCATAATCCACCTCTCATGTTAGCTATGCCTTAGTCAGGAATTTAATAGACGTACAATTTCTGCATTAAGGCATAATTAACGGATTTAAAATATCGCTATAACGAAGCTGAAGTAGCGATATTTTCCCATGGTGTTTTGTTTGGCACGCCTCCTTTGCATTTCATTAGAGATGCAAAGCGAGGCATGAACAAAACGGGAGCTGAGTCAAGGAAACACGCGCTAGCGTGTCCTTGCAAATAATGCGATATAATTATCGCCGCTTTTCGCCAGAAAATGGACGCTAAAGCGGCGATAATTATATCTGCAGCCCTTGATGATATGCCCCGTAGTAGGCCCAAACCTCAATTTTGTTTGCATCGAAATATAAAGAGAAAACTGCCTTTTGGTGTCCTATTTTCTGGACATTAAAACAAAAAAAGTGTTTTCCTGCCATTTAATCAGATCACACACGTTCGCTTTTTAAATTTCACGTTGTGCTGTAAAAAAATTCTCGTTTCCATTTTACACTGTCTCCCTGGGCTTGGTTCCCACACTAAATTCCAAAATCTTTGTTCTTTTAACTGGTGTATATGCTGGCGAGCCCATAAACGTGGAAGCAGCGCGAGCACGCGGTTGCATAACCTCTGCAGTGTAAGCTTGGTTCACAAACAAAGCTTAGCGGAGTGGAAATCCTTCAACACCAGCATGAAGGTAAGACTTTGGCAAACACACAAAGCTATACTTAACAATCAAAGGAAGACAGAGCGCATCTACTTTCAGCACAAGAGGATTACCTCTTTAGGAAGTTCTGTGGAATCTGATTCCGTAACCGCTAAAGGGTGGAAGTTTCCCAGAGACATTAAAACAACCTCTAAATAGTGCCCTTTTCCCTCACTACGGCCTTTATCCATACATGCTCATAGACCCAGTTCAGGCCGGAGATACCTGATTTTTTAAAGTAAAAAATGACTTGATTTTAGCAGTTTCCCTCCGCATATTACATTGCTTCAATATAAGTCAGAGGAGAGAATAAAGTTCCCTGATTTTTCAAAATCGTCCTCTTTATAATTTCAGAATGTTGGCATGAATGGTTGTATAATAATGCATTTCCCCATTGAGACAGAAAGGGTATAACACAAGGCCCCATTTTCTTTGCAATGAAGGAACTAGCAATCAATTCAAATTGACAGCACATATTTTGTTAAAGTAGCCTCATTTGTTTTTACCTACTGCACATTTGACATCAACAGAATTTGCCCAAAACAGCAGACATGCAAAACATAAAAGCAGTGGTTCAGAAGGTCACAATTTTAGAAAGAAGGCAAGGAAAGCAAAAGTTCAAGTTGATATATGGCGATCAAGGTTTAAGGTGCATTTTAGCTAAGGTACACTTCATTTATTGTATATTAATGTGTACATAAAAGGGGTTGGTGTTGCTCTTCAGAACCTGATATTGTGCTCTGCTCTTTCAGTCTTGTAGAGGTGTTTCACAAAAAAATCCTTACCTTTGGAAAACACATCCCATCTTTTAAAACTACATTAGTGGTCTGTATTAACTTCCACTCTCCCCTGTGCATTGAACAAATGCAACTATGTTTTTTACTTCACTAACGCTACACTTTTGCATCACATCTCCAGATCCTTTTTTCTTCTTTCTGTTACAGTACAGAATCTTTCATTGGGAAGTGGTTCCATATCCTAGGGCCTGGCAGTGCAATATAATACATGCTTTACAAAAATGCATTAAAAGTCATGACACACTATTTTCTCATCTGAATGTCTTCATCAGACTATAATAATCATTATTAACGGAAGTACATTCTGCAATGTGTTATATCAAAAAGCAGGCAAAAGGACACATTGTTCTGTGTAATTTGCTACATGCCATGAGGATAACATTGTTCAAAATTAGATTTTTAAATAAAGAACCGTGCTTGGGAAGCCATAGGCAGGGCCGGACTGGGAACTGAAACCGAACATGGCCAACTGCTTGGCCAGCTTCCCTGTGGAGGAAGGAGGGGGAGGCCGAGCTGTTTGCAATGGCCGGTTTTGGCCAATTTTGTTACAGGGGGCCATATTGCTGGCCCCCAGTAACAAAAATGGCCCCTCAGCGGCTAAAAAATGGCCCCACACTAGCGGCCCACCCGGGAAATGCATGGTGCCCTCTACGGCCAGTCCGGCCCTGGCCACAGGGTTGATAGGGCTACCAGGCATCACTGTTGTGTTCTATTTGCCAGTGGTGTCCTACGATGTGTTCTACTATGGCTCTGCAAACTGGGCTAAGGTCACCTCAGCCGCGGCCGGTAGTGGGAGTACCACCCGGGAGGTGATGTGGGGAGGGGGAGGGGCAGGGTGGGGGCTAGTAATGTATGGATTATGGAGTTTAACAGGTAAGTAAACATATAAATAAATAAAACGAATGTCGTTGCGCGCACTGCATCACCAAATGCGATGCAGTGCGCGCAACAACATTTGTTTTATTTATTTATATATTTACTTACCTGTTAAACTCCATAATCCATACATTACTACCCCCCACCCTGCCCCTCTCCCTCCCCACGTCACCGCCTGGCCGGTACTCCCACTACCGGCCGCGGCTGGGTCACCTCTTTAGCACTTGACTCTCAGAGTAGCAAGGACTCAAGGCTTCGAAAGAAGGCACTGAGATGAGGAAGATTTCAGAATTCCACAGTCGGCCAACAAATACAATAATTGAGGACCGCATAACAATGTCGGCAGAAAGCCATCTGACAATTTGTCATGGTGTTCCACCCAACATCTGAGGCTTCGGTCGGTCTGCCCTATTAAGATACAGGCGGTCCGACCGATGCCTGTGGGGGGAATCTGCTCCACCTGTGACAGGCCTCCATTGGGCCAAATCTTAATCCCCAAATTGGAGGCAGTGCCGGCTCAGGCACTGCCGTGGGGATTACGATCCATAGAAAGACTGTCTGAAATGGACTGTGGTGGCCCTTAAAAAGGGTCCCTGCCACCCACGACCTCCGGCATGAGGACTGGAGGCACTTGCATGGTGACTGCCACACGGCACATGAATGTTTAAAAAGTGCATATTTCATATAGTGGCTCATGCTGCAGCCCACAGCTCAAGCCACATTAGGAAAGATACACTTTACATCCTGATTTAGGAAGCAGGACCGCTGACTTATTGTCGGGCTGTCCCGTTTTTGACACAATGCCTCTGACTGGCATCGTAATGTGGCCCATAATGTCCATCCCAGTGCTTATCTTTTAGTTAAAAAGAAAATATGTTAATCTTACAGCAAAGCAGAATACTACACTACTACTCGGAGGTACTCTTGGAGTTTCACACTGTGGAATTCCGTGGGGCTACATGGAAACACAGTGAGAATTTGCAGAGTACCATGAACAGGTGGAATTAAGCACATTTAGCTGCTCATGCTGATGTTTAGCACTGGGAGATTGTTCAGCACTTAAAAATCGGTGCAAACTGCACCACTCGATATTCCAGTGAGCACTTCTTCTTGACTTGATTTACTGCTCTAGTAGAATTTCTACTCAAGTGGCAGCAAATGGTTGCAACCTCCCAAGATCACTCACATTGCGTAAATCTCACCAGGTGCCCTGCTAGCAACCGAAAATCGTGCCAGGGTAAGCCAAATCTCACTCATGCTCACCAACTTAGGGTTGGTGAGCTGTGTAGGAGAAAAAACTCTGCCACAGGGCAGTTGGTTGATTATGGCTGGAGCTCCACATTACCAAAACTCCGCCAACTCTGGCGGTAGAGTGTAATTTATCAACCACCCCTTAATACTACACAATTCACTGAAGGTCGCAGGTACAAGATTGTAACCTTGCACTTGATCCTCACCCTCATTGATGCCCTACACCCCCTACAGTGTCCTCTTCCTGCTATAGTAGTTTGCTGATGTCTGCAGTTCCTGATATGTAGAATGTTTATAGGCATTAATGAGGCACAGGTTCTGTTCACTCTCGAATTAGCCCACTGGTTAGATGTGTAGATCACTTGAATAGCTTTTGCCAGCGTGAGTTCACCAGGCCCAAAATCATAAGTTAATATGGCAGATTTCTGTGGGCAATCAGTCTCCATTCTATTCACAGCTTTGTCTACTTTTACATGCTCGGTAAAGATTCACCTTGTGTGCTGCAAACATGTCCCCTCTGCATATAAGCTCCTGTAACGCTGGCTTTAATGATGCAGGGGTTGAAGTGGCAACGTCTTTAATAACAAAAGCCACTGAACTCCATCGGCATGGCAGACCTGCGTGGTGGTCACTCATCCTCAGCCATTATGGCCTCTCAGGCCAGATGTAGACAAGCAAGAAGATGTTGGACTTCTTCTTGGGCAGCCTCTCCTTCTGCAGGGCTAGGAATTGCATTCCCTATCTCAGTGGGCAGGGAAAAGGGTGTGGCTGGACACCACATCATATCACAGAAATGCTTGCACCTTTGCATCATGGTCCATGCTGTCCACATTTTGCACTCCCCTCAGTGTTAACTGTGGTGCCAACACTACCGTCAACACTAAGGGGACCCTTTTCCCTCCCCAAACTGAAGCTCTCTCTGTGTTTTACAGTAAGCACAGCACTGTAACAGAGAGAGAGAGATATTATCTGCGTGAAGTTCACAGCTGTATTTGAGATTTAGAACGTTCATCTTTGTATGCTAAGGTAGGGGGTCAGCTGCTAAACGCAGAGATCTTTGCTGTAGAATCAGTTTTGCTTCTGTAGAAGGGAAGGGTGTTAGGCTATTCTGCCTTATAATATGACAGGGCGTTCCATAATATACGGTTTATTGACAATGCTGATGGTATTTTTGCCAGGCAGTTGTTTTCTGATGGTGGCATGTATACTGCATTCCAGAACATGCTAGTTTAAATAAACATATCAAACTTCCTTCGTGTCTCTTTCATATCTTATTGTGGATGAGTATGAGTTTATGAGTGAAGGGAGTGTACTGTCACCATGATCACTGAGAGGGTCGGCAGTGTTGTGTTTTGGGTTGTCAAGTCACTTGTTCCTCTGGTTATGAGTAGGCGGGCAAGTGGGACACTGTAGCTAGTCAGATGTGGACTCATGGTACTGAGATGGTATGGTGACTCAGTCCCTATCTACTGATGTTCTATGGTCGCAAGCACAGTTCTGCTCCTGAGCAGACTCCCTGCAACAAATCGGTTCAGAGATCAGCATGATTCAAAATAGGCATGAAAAGCCAGGTTGTCCTGGCAACCTGCGTTTTAGTGCTTTCAACGGGAATATTAAGTATCACTTCAGGATACACAAGATCACATCTGATGTTTTTCCCTCCATGGTTCAAACTAGGCAAGAGTCTCGGAATGTTGTTATTGGGTAAATGACTATAGCAAGAGGCAATAGCTATAGTCATAGTTTTCATGCAATTAAATGTGCTGGGCCCAATAGTGAAATGTAACCAGGCTACTCAAAAACAGAAGAGAACACAGTAAAAGGTTTTCAGAAGGCAGAGGCTGCAATACTTTGGTAAACAGCATTCAACATTGTAATGGTTTTGGATGCAGTTATTTGCACTATGAACATTGCCTCACCAAGTGATAGCCACTAAAAGACTGACATCATCCTATACCACTAATGTTTACCCTACAACTTGACTGTGCCATGCAAAACTGTGTATAAAGGACATGGTCTTCCACAAGTATATCTTCTCCAAATGTCAATGGCCACAAAGCACTCAGGGCGACACTTGCGTAAAGTCTTGAGTTTAGTGGATGTGAGTATGAAAAGAGGGAGACACTCAAGTAGCTTGCTGATTCTCAATGTATTCTCTGACATATGTGCACGTATGCATCAAGACGTATGCATGCGCATACATCATGACAGATGTGAACATATAATTCATGACATATGTGTCTTGATGCATGAGTTCCATTTTTTTATTTAGCGATCCGTAATGGATTGACAAATAAAAAATAATTGACAATGAAGTAGTGCGAAAGCACTGTTATTAATAAAGTGAAATGTCTGAAAGCAACTTGCTGTCTGGCCCTCACATTATATAACTGAAATAAAAGCATAGATTAGCACGGTAAAGAGATTCGGGGTAGTATGTGGATGGAGGAAGCACACAAGAAGAAGAGCAACAGGGAAAGCAGGGAGGCGCACATAAAGAAGAGACCAGCAGTGAGTGAAGTTAGAATTACCATGATGACAGCAACATAAAGCATGGGGTCAAGAAGCACGGAGGCAAGAGAGAGCAACATGGAGTGTGGGGAAGAGAATTACATGGATGAGAGAAAGCAAAACAAAGTTTGGAGGGAGAGAGGCACACAAGGGAAATGGTTGGAAAACACATGCACTCTTGTGGAGTCCTTAAGCAACAACAAAAAAGTAGTTCTCTAAAAGTGAGCAGTAGAAGGAAACAAGAAAGAAAAGAGGCTATGTTCCAGGGGAGGGGCAACACAAAATTGGCAAGGCAAGTCATCGAATAGGAAGCAAGCAAATGAGAGTGAAAATAAGGGCAACCAATGGGTGGGTTTCAAGCAAACTATACATTTTTTGTAAGCTGACAATGGGTTTTTTCAACCAGGCATCTTAACCTGCCAGGTATACTCACCATAAAAACCTATGAGTGCCAATCCTTTCTGCCCTTTCTTGGGACCTTTCTGCCTTCTGTGCCACTCGTTTCCCCCCGTTTTTTGTGACCTTTTTGCCCTTCTTGTGACCTTTTTGCCTTCTGTGCCACTTGTTTCCCCCTGTATTCTTGTGACCTTTTTGCCCTTTTGTGACCTTTCTGCCCTCTGTGCCACTCGTTCCCCCATCAATTGTTGTGCCCTTTTGCCTTCTGTGTCCTTCGTCGCCCCTCACCGCCCACGCTGCTGCGTCCCCTGCAGCTACGCCCCCCTGACTGCCCACTTGCTGCCCCGCCTCCCAGCTGCTCCTCACTCCCACCTCCCGATACATGCCGGCCACTGCACGGTCGTGCTGCTGGTGCACGGCAAGCCCATCTGCGCCCGTCCGCGCCTGGACCGCGCCTAGTGCCAGAGCCCCTGGCCCCGCACCCACCACGACGACCGCCCCCACTACGATGCCAGCACTCTGTACGCTCTCAACCCCGGACGGACCCACAACTGCTTCAAGGCTGCCCCGAAACGCACACACGGTCCTTTCACCTGCCGGAACTGGAGCTACACCAGCCACAGAGCCGAAGAACCACCCCCCAAGAAAGACCTCAACCACCTCCGATGCATACTACTGAACACCCGCTCCGCACGCAAACACGCCGTTGAGCTCTGGGACCTGCTGAACACAACCTCCCCAGACGTCGCCTTCCTGACAGAGACCTGGTTGAACAACTCCTCCGCACCCGACATCGCCATAGCCATCCCAGACGGCTACAAGATAACCCGCAGAGACCGCACCAATGGAGTCGGAGGAGGAATCGCGATCGTCCTCAAGAACAGCATCAGGGTCTCAACTAGCACCGACGAGTCGCTCAGCACCACCGAACACATGCATTTCCAGATCCACACTGACCCCAACTCTACCCTCAGAGGCACCCTCGTCTACCGACCCCCCGAACCCCCCCCAATTTCAGCGACTCCATCGCCGACTTCATCAGCACGCAATCCCTGACCTGTACCGACTACATCCTCCTCGGAGACCTGAACTTTCACCTTGAGAACAACAACGACAGCAACTCCACCACCCTGATCAACAACCTGGCCAACCTCGGACTGAGGCAACTTGTCACAACGCCCACCCACTCCGCCGGCCACACGCTCAACCCCGTCTTCTCCTCAAGCCCGCAAGTCTCCATCAGCCACACCACGGAACTCCTCTGGACCGACCACCACTGCATCCACTTCACCTTCCAGAAACCCACCACACACCACCGCGCCCAACAGATCCCCGGCCGCCGCTGGAGCAAAATCACCGAAGACCAACTACATGCAAACCTCGCTCTCATCCTACCCACGAACCCTCCAACACCGACGTCGCTGCCCACAACCTCAGACGCTGGATCGAGGATTGCGCCAACAACCTCGCCCCGCTGAAGAAACCCCCCGACAGAGACACCAGCAAGAGGGCCAGCTGGTTCACCCAGAACTCCTAGATTCCAAGCAAGCCTGCCGGAAACTAGAGAAGAAATGGCACAGTGAACAAACTCTGGACAGCCAGGCTGCACACAAGGACGCCGTCCGCAACCACCACCACCTCATCAGGGCTGCCAAGAAGACCTCCTTCAAAGACCGCCTCGATAACAACGCACACGGCAGCAAGGAGCTCTTCAACATTGTAAAGTAATTCTCTAACCCCAGCTCCAACACCAACGACATCCCGCCGTAGCATGCCCTGTGAGACTCCCTCGCCACCTTCTTCCACCGCAAGATAGAAGGCATCCACAACAGCTTCAACACCCAGACAGCCCCAACAAACAGCAACACAACAGACCCTCCGCACACCATCGACCACGTCCCCTTGCTAACCTGAACCAGCGTGAGCATCGATGACACCATCAAGACCATGAGCACAATCCACTCCGGCTCTCCGTCAGACCCATTCCCGCACCACGTTTTCAACAAAGCAAGCAGCTCCATCTCACCCCACCTACACAACGTCATCAATCTCTCCCTTGAGACAGAGACCTTTCCAGAGAGCTGGAAACACGCCGAGATCAACGCCCTACTAAAAAAAAACAAGGCAGACCGAAGAGACCTTAAGAACTTCTGACCCATCTCTCTGCTCCCCTTCCCGGCTAAGGTCATAGAGAAAATCATAAACAGACAGCTAACCCGATACCTCGAAGAGAACAGAATCCTGGACCCTTCCCAGTCAGGGTTCCGCAGCAACCACAGTACCGAGACCGCCCTCATCGCCGCCACCGACGACATCAGGACCCTACTAGACAACAGGGAGACTGCAGCACTCATCCTCCTAGACCTCTCCGCCGCCTTCGACACCGTCTGCCACCGTACACTACGCGCACGCCTCCACGCCGCAGGGATCCGAGACAAGGTTCTGGAATGGACCACCTCCTTCTTCTCCGGCAGAACCTAGAACATCCGCCTCGCCCCGTTCCGTTCCGAAGCCTCCAAGATCATCTGCGGTGTACCCCAAGGATCCTCCCTCAGCCCGACACTGTTCAACATTTACATGGCCCCGCTCGCACACGTCGCCCGACAGCACAATCTCAACGTAATCTCCTGAGCTGACGACACTCAACTGATCCTCTCCCTCACCAAGGACCCCATCACCGCCAAAATCAACCTCCATGACGGAATGAAGGCCTACGTCGACTGGATGAAGATCAGCCGTATGAAGCTAAACTTGGACAAGACGGTGGTCCTCATCCTTGCCTCCAACCCGTCAGCCTGGGATGACTCCTGGTGGCCAACGGCACTGGGGGCAGCCCCGACCCCCACCGACCACGCACGCAACCTGGGAATCATCCTCGACTCAACGCTCTCAATGACCAAGCAAGTCAACGCCGTCTCCTCCTCCTGCTTTAACACCCTCTGCATGCTCCACAAGATCTACAGATGGATTCCGACAGATACAAGCAAGACAGTCACCCAGGCCCTCGCCAGCAGCAGACTAGGCTATGGAAACGCCCTCTACGTGGGAGCCCCGACCAAGTCCATCAATCGACTACAATGCATCCAAAACGCCTTGGCGCGACTGATCCTCGATGTACCACGACACAGCCACATCACCCCCAACCTCAGAAACCTGTACTGGCTCCCCGTCAACAAGAGAATATCCTTCAAGCTCCTCATCCATGCACACAAGGCACTCCACAAGTCCGGCCCAGCCTACCTCAACAGACGGCTCTCCTTCTACACCCCCAACCACCAGCTCCGCTCCGCTCCACCGACCTCTCACTCGCCACCGTCCCGCGCATCCGAAGAACAACCACCGGCAGGAGATCTTTCTCCCACCTTGCCGCCAAGACATGGAACACCCTCCCACTGAGCCTATGACAGACCCAAGACCTGCTGACCTTCAGGAGGATACTAAAGACCTGGCTGTTCGATCAGTAGCGGCCCCCACCTACCCCCCAGCGCCGCGAGACCCTTCCGGGTATGTAGTGCGCTTAACAAATGACTGATTGATTGATTGATTGATTAACAAGATAAATAATTGACCAGTCGGCTGCAATATATTAACAGCTATTTGACTGCTTATATGCTAAAAGTGCAAAGTTTATATCTCTCAAGGTCTCAGACATCTCCACTTCCTTCAAGTATCTAGAAGTATTCAGTTTAAAATCATAGGAATGAACTATTAGGCCTTTTCTGTCGAGGTCCCCAATCATGGTTTGGTACTTTCAATGAACCTGGACAAGGTATTGCTTCATTCTGGGAATAGTACACAGCTTGCAGAGGTCTGTGGCCTAAAAATGTGAGGAAGCTGGCGAAACTGATATTATGGATATTTTCGAAAGGAAACAAAATTCCAGTTGTTCTGCACCACAGAGTTAAATAAATATATTCTAACATAAAGTCAACTGTAGATATTCCACAACTCCTGCTGGCCCCTTATGCTCTCTTGCTTATGCCCAGTGCTGGCCACAATGCTTGGAAGTGTCTAAATAATAAAACTGGGTTATTAGTTCAGGGGGGTGACTACCGACCTTAGTTAATAAAGACAATCCTTGTCTGGATTAACCTCCACTAAAGTCACTAAAATACCGGCGCCCAACCTGCTATGTCACAGAGCTGACAGGCTTAACTTAGAAGAAATGTGTAAAATATGTATGCAGTAACAAAACTGTAATAAAGTCAAAACACAACACAAGGTAAATCCCAAACCAAAACAACAATCAATTTCTAATGTTTAAATTAAAAAATGCACCAAAAAGTGCTAAGCACCAACTCAGTTCACTTTCATTTGCTTGCTTCTTATTCATTTTGTGTTTGTCCCTCCCTTGGTGCATAACCTCTTTTCTTGTTTCTATCCAATGCTCACTTTTAGGGAACTATTTTTTGTCTTTTTACTTAAGAACTCAATCAGAGTGTATGTGTTTTCCAACCGGTACCTAATCAGGATTTGAGGCTGACCACAATGAGGTGTGGGTTGGATGCTGAAACCAGGTTCGCCCTGATGGAGTTCTTTTTACCTTGGGACTTAGTCTCAAAAGTGGAAGTCAATAAATTTCAGCAGGGCAAGGCATCAGCCTGTAGTTAAAGAGGTACTCCATGAAGTTGGATTGCAATTGGATACTAGCCATGTGATACTGTTGGTTTTGCACACAAAAGCGCTGGGAGGGAGAAATTTGAATTTTACACCCAGAGAAAGTTGCTCGACCGGTGGATATTTTAGATGCCTTCACTGAGTCAAGATTCCTAAAGTCACACTCAGTCACTTTTTTAAGCTTACATTCCTGCATTGGGACAAGGTGGCTGCAGGTTATAGCCAAAGAGGGATCCATGGAGCCAGGTACCATCTCCATGAAGTCCTGCTGAATCAGATTTGCTGCTGCAGAAAAGTGTTGAGTGGGAGAAACCTAAATCTCCAGCTCATTTGCAACTCAGCTTGGTCAGATCAGCTTGGCTTGTTTGTCCCGGTTCACTGGAGGAATTAGAACCGATAACTTTTTTAAATCCCAGGATTTCAGGAGTGGTGTGAGAAGTCCACCCAGATACAGCCATGAGTTCCAGGACCAAAGAAACAGCACTTGGGGGTCAAGCCTCACTATAGCAGAGGCTCGCGTAGGGATCACAGCAGGTCCAGCTGTAACTAGTCAGCTGGGCAGTTGCAGAAAAGGTATATTGAAGCTTGTTATGTTATGTTATGTTATTTATTTTTCTATAGCGCACAGCTGCCCCAGCAAAGGGGCGTCCTGGCGCTTTGACAGGCACTATAACATAACACACAGTAAAAGAAAGGGATGACTATTCTAGGGCGGGAAACAGGAAGGTTTTAATCGCCTGCCTAAAGGAGAGTAAGTCATTAAGAGCTCGAGTGCACACCGGGAGCGAGTTCCATAACCCTGCTGCGAGTACCCGGAAAGAACGGCCACCCATTCTACTCAGTTTAAAACGAGGGCAAACTGCCAGATGGAGAGCCTCTGATCTCAATGATCTCAGAGGGATGTAAGGAATAAGTAGATTGGCAAGTGCCGGCGGCGAAGAAAATTTCAGAATTTTAAAGGCCAAGCACAGCGCTTTAAACTTGATCCGCTGCCTGAACGGAAGCCAGTGTAGGGCCGAGATGGTACCAGACACAGAGCAGTGTCTGGGGAGGCCCACAATGGCCCGTGCCGCAGCATTTTGCACCCTTTGGAGCCTAGAGGCCTCCGCCTGATTCATCCCTAACATCAGCGCACTCCCATAGTCCAGCCGAGATAAAATCGATGCCTGGACCACGAGCTGTCTGGTGGGGGGATCGAAGTACTTTAAGACCGGCCTTATGCCCAGCAGGATACCATAACACGTGGCAGCCACCTTCTTAGTATGGTCCGTAAAAGTGAGCGCGGGGTCCAGCCAAATGCCTAGATTTTTCACTCCAGCAGCTGGAATCGGGATAACGCCCAGCTCTGGTGGCCACCACTGGTTTCCCCATAGCTCAGCGTGCTTCCCCAATACCAACACCTCAGTTTTGGTGGCATTCAACTGTAGGCAGTTGGTGCGAAGCAAGCTTGCTACTGCCACAAGACCCGCACGGAATCTGGGGGCCTCCACCTCAGGGTCTCCACTGAGTGTCACCGCCAGCTGCGTGTCGTCAGCATATGAGGTCATCGTCAGACCCCACTGTTTGACGACTGCAGCCAACGGTTTCACATAGAGATTGAACATTGTGGGGCTCAACGAGGAGCCCTGTGGGACTCCCAGCTCCAAGGGATGGATGATGGATTGGCCTGGTGGTATTGCCACTTTAAAGGTTCGATCAGACAAAAATGATCGAAACCACTGGAGAGCGATGTCAGTGACTCCAGCTTCCTCTAGTCGTTGGATCAGTATATGGTGGGACACAGTATCGAAAGCAGCGCTTAGGTCTAATAACAAAAGCGCTGCTGTCCGTCCGGAATCAAGTACCTGGCGAAGATGTTCAGTGATGTAAAGTAATGCCGTCTCGGTACTGTGTCCTGGCCGGAAGCCATTCTGGCTGGGATCCAGTATCTGATTGCGAGCCAGGTGCTCAGACAGAACTGAGTTAACGTGGGCTTCCGTTACTTTAGCTATCCAGGGCAGTAGGGATATAGGTCGATAATTTTCTGGCAACCGAGGGTCAGAGTTGGCCTTTTTTTTTGTCCCTGTCTTGTGTCCCTGTATCTTGAACAGGAGGTCAGCCTCATGGCCCTTTGATTCACTTCTTTGTCCTGGATACAAGATAGAGCAGGTCTAGTCCTTCGGGGCTCTTCTCAGGTCACAGAAGCTGGTCTAGCCTTCTTATGTTCTTCCTCAGATCCTGACAGTATTCTGAAGAGTGTACTCTGAATGCCACATTTATGACTGGCACCAGCATGTGGGTGGGGGTGATTCCTGCATCCCTCAACCAGTAGTAAAAGTTCCCATGGATTACCCCTGAACACTTTGATAGCATTTTCTGTGTACCCCATTGCAAACAATCCTATGGTGTCCCTCTATTACTAAATCCAAGATGGGGAAACCCTTCGCCCCTTGTGCAGAGCATGTGTGCCCACCCCAGGGGTGTGGCCATGTAAATTAATAGCCTCTCCTTGGGGAATTCCTAAACCCGTGATTAGGTAAAGTACACTTCCACTGTGACTGGTGGTGCATGTCCAGGTGTCATCTGACATCTGCCTGTCACAGGTGAGGCCTATTTGAAGTATTTGAAGTAAAATAAGGTCTTGGGCACAGCCCAGATGGTCATCCTACCAGACAATTAAAAACACCTCCCCACACCAAGGCCTTTGTCTCTGGTCTCAGAGCTGTTTCACAACTCATCAGAGCTTGAGTAGTCAGAAGGCTGCAGATGGAAAAGTAACTATCTAAAGGTACCCTTACATTAATGTTTATTTAAACTTTGCAATTGAATTGGGTTTTATTAAATAATAAACATGAAGGTATAAGCTTGTTTCGAGCTTCTGCGCATTGCTCTATGGGCCAGCCAGCCCTCTCACAGTGAAAATATCTTTGGGGGGGCTTGTCACTGTAAGGACATGTTAACATGACATTTCGATATGTCCTACTTTTAAATACTAAGTACCCTGACTTATGAGTTTTGAGGCATACAGAGAGGTGACTTATTATTAAGGAAAAAAAATTTTTTGACCTGTCAAAAGGGTTTATTTTGACAGGTTGGATTGCTTTTTTTTACACCACTACAGTCAGGCAACAATAGTAAAATGGTAGGCCTGAAGCCATGTTTGCACTGACACTGTAGTGGATGGAATAAAAAGTGCTGCAGTCCAATAGTGGCATTTAAGGTACAGGCCTTAGGCACACATGGTACCAAATACTAGAGACATATAGATAAGTAAAATATGCAAATACAGAGCATACCAATTATACCATATTTTAAGAGGGAGCCCTGGCACTTTACTACTTGCTAGCAAGGGTAAAGTGCACAGAGTTCTCCAGTCAGCTAAACAGGCAGGGTAAACATAAGGGGGCAAAGGATGGTAATTTCCTACATAATCTCAAATCCAAATGTGATATTTGCATCACAGACTAAGATTGCTTCAGGAGGTTTTTCTGGCCTGAATCTTCCTGAAATGCCATGAAATATCATGGTGCTCTACCTATTTCAAGAAAATTAACAAATTACACAAAAATCCAAGCATGGAAAGCAAATCTCCTCAAATTGCTCCGCGCATAATTGCTTTCACCTCTTCCAGCCATTACCTCTTCCTGACATTCAGTGACTTGCTTAACAATGAGTCCTTCAGTCTGCAACAGTGATAGGTCATACTGTATTTAAAATTTATATAATTACTATTTATTATTACTGTTGTTATTGGAAATATATTTATGACTTCCAATGTGAGTAACATTATTAGCCATGCAATGGAATTAGTATTATTATGATTATTATTATGATTATTGTTATTATTATTATTAATAATAATAATAACAATAATAATAATAATAATACTAATAATAATAATATTGTTATTATTGTTGTTGTTATTGGCATTGTTATTGTTAATTTTAATATTATTCCTACTACTACAACTACTATTATTATTATTGCTGTACTATTAATAGCAGCTGTAATAATATGTTTCTATTTGTTTGTATCATCGTTGTTAATGGATAATTATTAATTCAGATATTATGATTACATGTATTTATATTTTCATCTTAAAATTAATGAAGTTATTTGAAAATTAGGCAACGTGGGTAAAACACTTTACCAATTTGTACGCTGCTAAAATAAGTGAGGTTGCCCAGTCTGAAGAAATGATTTCTCTTCAGTCATCGGATTTATATCCACCGGTAATCTTTGATTTATACGAAACTGAGTCAGCAATTGCTTCAATCAAACAAGGGAAGGCACCCGGACTCGATAAAATTCCAGGTGATCTCTATCTACACAATATAGATGTTTGGGCACCATATTTGAACCACTTATTCAATGCTATTGCGGCTGGAGATCAAATGCCAGAATCTTGGGATGGTGCAGAAATTATCACCATTTTTAAAAAGGGAGATAGAGGCGATCCAGCCAATTATCGTCCCATTAGCCTTTTAGACATAACTCAAAAAATATATGCCAGGCATATTTTAAACCGCATAAATACGTGGTTAGATGAAAAACTAGTTTTATCCAAATATCAGGCAGGGTTTAGGAATAAAACTGGGACTATAGATCAGGTTTTAAGGTTATGCTGCTTGTATTGGAAATATGTCATCATCCGCAAGGGCCACTTGTATGTGACCTTTGTAGATCTACGAGCAGCATTTGACCTAATTCCCCGTGACTTGCTCTGGAAATCCCTGGAAGAGCAGGGACTTTCCGGGGAACTCTTAAAACTAGTGATGGGTCTCCACCAGGAAAATTATGCGAAGGTGAGATGGAGCCCTAACGGGGAACTTACAGATCCAATCCCAATTAAAAGGGGAGTACGACAGGGATGCGTACTTGCCCCGACGCTCTTTTCCCTTTTTGTTAACGATATTGCAGGTTATATGGAGGACTGTGATAATGATTCGCCTCGATTGGGAGGGGAACGCGTACCGTCCCTACTTTTTGCGGACGACACGATCCTTATATCACAGACCCCAAGGGGACTACAGATCTTATTAGACAGGTTCCAGCAATACTGTACTACAAAAGGGTTAGAGATTAATACAAAAAAAACCAAATATATGGCACTAAACCCTCATAAAAGTTTTAAAAAGAATCTAATGTTAAATGGTCATAAACTTGACTATGAGCAGAGTTTTACATACCTAGGAGTATTATTAGATTCAACTATGGGTTGGAGACCCCAGCTAGAAACATCTAAAATAGTGTTTAAACAAAACTGTCTCCCAATACTTAGGAGACACAATAAGTGTGTAAATAAGGCAGTAACCCCAGCAATTGAGATATTTAGGTATAAGGTACAATCAGCTGTTTTGTATGGGGCGGAACTTTGGGGTCCAGTTTGTAAGAAGAATTTTGAAACGTTGGAAAATAATTTTATCAGGGGGACTATTAAAAGTTCCCATTAACACCCCTTTGGTTCCATTATTTTTAGATCTAAATATCAAGCATACCGATCATCACGCAATGTTGAGACCACTATTACTATGGGTTAGATTATGGACAACACCCGAATTGATTGATTATAAAAGCGGGTTGAAAGAAGTTCTGGACCTAGATAGTAGTAACCGAATCTATTGGTTTAAGCATGTGAGAGCGTGGTTCTTGAAAATAGGATTAGTACACTTCTGGAATGAGCCGGAGATCCTAACCACGGCCTCTAAGATAATTGTTAAGTCATCTTTCTGGTCTTATGTGAGCCATGATTCTGCGTATGTTAGGACACACGGCCCCTTAACCGAAACATTCCTAATGGTTAAAAATGTGGAACACTTTGAAATATTTCTTGATGAGATTCAGCCGCCGCTGGCTAAAACCTTATACCTAAAATTCAGATATGGGATACTGAGAACCAAAGTATTAGAGAAAAACTGGGGGAAGACAAACAGTGATTACTGCACTTTATGTTCTACCAATGTAAGGGAAGACGTTTTTCATATACTGTTTTTTTGTCCTAGTTATGGTATATCTAGGAAGAAATGGATAAAGCCTCTATGTTACAATATTGGCTCTAGATCTTACAAGGAAGCTGGTAGAATTTTAAAAACTGACACTAGCCAAGCAATTGTGTTTGGAACCAGTAGATTTCTCCTGGCTGTAAACTTTATTAGAGCAAAAATGTCTCTTCCCTTTTAATTTGTATCCATTCAGGACCTGTTCAATCCACGGATTACGTCTTAATTTTAAAGGCGGTAATTTAAAAAAAACCTTATGCCTAGGATGTTATAGATTCCGATTTGATTTAATACCGTTTTAATATTTGTACAATGTGTTTTAAATTATTTATTAACTTGCGATAATTCCTAATCCATGATAGATTGTCTTAAAGTGATGACACATAGCATTGATTACTGTTTTTTGGTATGATGTAATGAATTTTATTCATCATGTATTTTGTATATCTTTTATGTTGCGACGCAACGAAATAAAGATTATTGAATTGAATTGAAAATTAACATTTCACAGAATAAGGCCATTGATGAATGCCACTGCCTAATAGCTAATGAAAACGTAGAAAAGTAAGTTTCTTATGTCGTCAGTTGAAAAGTAAATATTGTTCCTAATGTTGTGACGTCTTTGATGATTATTGGCGACAGACTGCATTTAAAAGAAGAAACAACATACATGTATGTTAAAATATTAAGAAACCACAATGTTCTAATTGCTTGTGAAAAGAAAACTATTGCAACATAGAACTTTTACATCTTGCACAGGCTGAACTTTCTGTCTACATCTAATAGCATAGAGAAGATACCGTAGCTGCTTATCTTTATTCAATTGTATTCGTGTATTGTCGCGTTTGTCGTAATTTCACGACTCTATGTTCTGTGCATTGCTGTATAAATTTATTTTAGCGAATAAAACTAAAGATACTTAGCAGTTTCAGTTCTGTTCTGTCTGGAAATCGAAAGAACACATAGATATGAAAAGAGTAGGTAATCTCTTCCCTGTCTACTCTCACTTCCTCCCAATCTCCTATCTGTCTTCTTTCCTACAAATTTTCTAATATTCCCTTCACCCGACAGCACTAAACAGTGCACATTTCAGCTCTAACCCCAATGGAACATTGCATTGTTACATCAAAGGTCTGAAATGTGTTGGCCCTTCGATGATATTTCAATTTAAACACTGCTGTACCGCGGCAATGTCACATCTCATTTACACTCTGGGCTTTGCAAGAGACAGGGGTCGTTGCTTGAGGACCATTGGGGAAAACGCATTACCCCAGGCTCATAACCATAGCAGTAACTAAAGAAAATGAGAGGCGATACACATATTCGCACTTTGTGTAGCTACAGTAAAGCTGTAGAATATAATATTGTACAGTAAGGCTTACAGAGGCAGCAGGGTTGGGAGGAGGGGGGCTGCCGCTGCACTAAATTGCCAGGCTTGAGTCAAATGATATTATTGCTGGCACCGCTGGCTACATTGCTTTCACATTCAGTTTCTCCACTTTCATCGGTTGTTGCAGTTAAGGCAATTCCCTTGTGCTTTCCAGGCTAAGATTATCCTCGTTTATATAGATTTTCTCCTTCCCTTTTATATTTTCGCTGTGATGATCACTCAGAAAGTGCTGGCCTTTGGCTCACACATGCTGCCTTTGGACAAACATTGGGACAAAATAACCACCTGCCAAATATAGGTAACGGCATATACTGCATGCATGGCGGTTTTTGCTCAACGATCAAACTACACATGTATTACGCTTGCAAGAAGAATAAGGGTGGAACAACATATATTTTTTTTTACAGAGAGAAACTGTAATATGTTTTTATCATTATTGAGTGTGGGGAGGAGTCACGGTTCACAAGAAAAGAAGCCTTGAATGAGTCGCGATCCCCCTTCCACACTCAACGATGGTCATAAATCGCAAATTACACTCTGCACATCTGCATATATGGTTGTGCAGTGGCATTGTTTCATGGGTATTTGTTTTAACAAAGGTCTTTACATCTGTGAAGCCAGGTATAATCACACTGAAAGATGCCTGCCTCTCAGGAGTGTTGTTCCCCTCTGTAAAGTAATTAATGTATGCAAGCTGTGAGGAAGTACAATGCATTTTCGCATGGCAATTTTGCTGCACTGTGGAAATAAACTCGAAATTGTCCTTTGCAATGTAGTAATACACTTGAAATATGCATTTTTAGTACAGTTGATCCAAATAACATGAGTAAGTGGGCCACATTTCACTTTAACAGAAAATTATTTATCGTAGCAGAATTAGTGACTATGGGCACGATTCAGGGGCAGATCTACAAGCAAGTGCCGCAGCGAGGTACTGCAGGCCCTTTGGCTGTGCAACCCTGCAGCACTTCCGAAGCACAGGGATGCGATATATTTGCAAGAATATGTCGCATCTCTGTGCTTCACCCTGCGCTGGCGCACAAACTGCAGCCATGCTCTGGCGCAGACATCCTTGCACCGTGGTGCAAGGATGCCTGCTTCGTGGGAGATTGTTTTTGTGCAGGAAGGGTTATCTTCCTACACAAAAACAATCACTACAGGCATTTTCCTCTTTCAATGCGTGCTGTAGAATGCAGCATGCATTGAAAGGGGGCTTGTAAATCTGCACCTTAGAGTTTGGCGGAGAGGGTACTCCATCCGTCGAAGCACCTTCCCCTCCAAACTGAAGGCACACCCATTTCATTTAGAGTCAAGCAAACTTCCAGTATGTCGATGGCGGAGACTACTCCATTTCTCCCACCAACATACACCTCCAACGACACACCAGAGTATGGAAGAGGTCTTACTATTTGTCTGTTCACCCTATTTAGAGTGGGTGAAAAAATGGCAATTGTTCACTGTCCATCACCCCTGCGTAGAGTCTGGTGGTAATGGGCAGTAAACACTGCAAAATGACCCCCATGCCAAGGGGGAAAAACCATGGTGAGAGGGTCAATGATTTTTTAAATTTAAAAAAAAACCGTTTTATTAATCATCACCAGCAATCAAGTACATTACAGAGGAGTAATAAGGCAGATCACAAGATGACAATAGGTTACAGCAATCAATACAAAATGTCATTCTGAAGGTTTAGGGTGAGGGGAGGTCATCCCCAATTGGGGAGAGAGGTGGCTGACATATATCTCATGATAGGAGTTCCACATGCCCCACACACAAGTCCACTTCTTAGGTCAACCACAGGTCACATACACCATTTTTTCTCTAAACATTGACCAGTCTAAGTCTTTCTCCCAGTCACCCACATCTGGAGGCTGAGACGCTCCCTACCTCTGCGTAATGTTCCTCTTGGCAAGCATTAGTCCGATAGTGGCCCACTGTAGCAAACAATCATTCAAATAATTTGGCACCCAAATGTTTAATAGACATCTACGAGCATTGAGGCTGAGATGTGTGGACAGGAAAGTGTTGATAATGTCATGTACTTTACGCCAGTAAAATTGAATACTATCACAGTCCCAAATTATGTGCATAAAGGTACCTGTCTGGCCACATCCACGTCTGCAGTTACCCTCATCCAATCTCCCCATCCGCACCAGTTGGGGTCCTGTTACATACACCCTATGGAGTATTTTGCATTGAACAAGTCGGAGACGTGCTTGGAATGCCACGACTCTTGGCGAGGACACTGCCTCCTGCCATTCCTCGTCCTCCATCTCATCCATCTCTGGACCATTTCTCTCGAAGTGACTGGAGGGGGTCTGGCATGTTGTTTATACATTTTTTATAAATCAATGACATGGTGTTGTCAGGTACGAGACCATCTAAGACTCTGTCTTCCAGTGGAGAGGACTCGGGGAGGGCGGTCCCACTCTGCAGGTTGGAACGTAGTGCATGCCTAACCTGTGTGTAACGGAAAAATTCAGAATTTGCTACCTCAAATTGTTGCTGCAAGCTGGCGAATGACTTAACATCAGTTTTAGCCCATAGATCACTGATATGTGAGATTCCTATAAGGTCCCATTTGTCGAACCTTTGCTTGTCCACAGGCTACCCAGTTGTTCGGAGTCCCACAGCAGTGTCGTGAGGGTGAGCCTGCGACTCCATCTGAGACGTTTAGTGGCTGTATGCCAATCATGGACTGAGTGTTTGGTGGGGCCTGTGAGAGCGAAGTGGCATGGTCTGGAATGAAGGGTTCTATTATAGTTCCCACCCGGTAGGAGCCACCCATCCATGTTATAACCTGGGTTCCCGGGGCAAGTATAAGAGCCATGGATTATGGCAGCTAGATGGACTCCCAATAATACTTCTTGATATTGGAAAGGCTGATGCCCCCATCATACAATTCAAAGTGAGCTTTTGAAGGGCAATACGTGGCTTTCCACTCCACAGCAAGTCTAGCTGGAGACCTTCCACCTCCCGGAAGTAGGACACTGGGACCAGGTCGAGGGAATTTTTCAGAGCATATCAAAACCGAGGCAAAGACGTCATCTTGAAAAGTGTAGCTTTTTCCAATAGGGAGAGCGGAAGCGATTTCCAGTTGCTTATATCCTTACGCAGACTAGCCAGGGCGGTTAGTAAGTTCTGGAAATAGCGGAGTGCTGGGCTCAGGGAGAGAAAAATCCCCAGATATTTAAAGCCATTCGTACATATTTGTATTGGGCATCCTTGTGGTGGGATGGGCAGCTCCCCAGCCAGAACAAACCACAGAGATTTACCCTAATTGACAGAGTATCCGGAATACTTCCCAAAAATGGCAAGAATATCTAGAACCACTATCAGGGACTGCCTTGGAGAAGTCAAATAAAGCAGGATATCATCTGCGTAAAGCGAGAAGCGGTCCTCCCAATCTGGGGACCAACTCGTGCCCCAGATCATCGGGTCACTACGTATCCACACAGCTAATGGCTCCAAGGATAGAGCAAACAGGAGGGGGGAGAGTGGACATCCTTGCCGGGTCCCCCGGCCCAACTCAAAGGTGATGGATTTCTTATTGTTAACCACGACTTGCACTAGTGGTTTAGCGTATCGGAGCTGCACCCATCGAAAAAAGTTCGGGCCGAATCCGAACTTCTCCAGTACTGCCCAAAGATATGGCCATTCAATGTTGTCAAAAGCCATGGTGGCATCTAGCGAAACTATTGCAGCTGGCTCTAGGATGGAAGTCGCTCTGCCCAGTACCCCATGCACCCTACGTACGTTGAGCGCCGTATTGCAATGCGGGATAAAACCAGATTGATCCAAATAGACTAGAGTTTCAATCACTGTGATCAGGCGGTTGGCCAATAGTTTAGCCAGAATCTTGGGCTCCACATTCAGGAGGGAGATCGGTCTGTACGACCTACAGTCAGTTCTAGGTTTCCCCTCCTTGTGGATGGTGATAATGGTGGCCGTGCTCTGGTCTACTGGTAGAGTCCTCATACATACCCTTAAGATAAGGGGCCAGCCTGTCCCGTTTAAGTTTTTATAATTCAACTGGGAGCCCATTAGGGCCGCTGGCCTTACCCGATCTGATGGATCTTATCGCTTTAACTATTTCATCACTGGATATGTCACTGTCCAAAAAGTTGCGGTCCACTGCCAGGAGTCCGAGCAACGTTATGTCTGCTAGCATTAGACGGGAATTCTCTATCGAATAGGGGGCTGCCGACGAATAAACAGTGCTATAATGTGCAACAAATTTGTCAACTATAGCTTGTGGGTCTGTAATAGGGCTGCCTCCCTCTCCGCTGAGTTCTAGCAATAAACGACTTGCCCATGCCTTCTTATCCAACCATGCTAGTAATTTACTGGCCTTGTCTCCCACTTGATATATCCACCCCTGCACAGCCCTTTCCAAGGCCTTCGCCTGGTCAGTAGCTAGTGCTCTGTATTCATGCTGTCGGAGTTTTAAATAATTGAGTTTGTCTGGAGTGACCTCTGAATCCAGGTCAGCTTCAAGTTGGCTAAGTTCTGCCTCAATAACCACTATCTCTCTATGCTGATCTTTCTTCTTACCTGAAATCAGGGATAGGGCTTGACCCCGAATCACTGTCTTGAAGTCTCCCCACAATACATGCGAGGAGTCAGCAGATTCCTCATTATCAATAAAGTAGTTATCTACTGCCGCAATGAGCACTTTACGAATCTTGGGGTCTCGGAAATACCACTGGTTTATGGGGGCTACCCATCCCACCTGTTTAGAGTAAAGAACCACATGAAGCCAGACTGGCGAGTGGTCGGAGATACCCCTAGCTAGATGCTTAATCTCATGGATGTGGGCTACCTGAGATGCAGGTACCAAAATATAATCTATACGCGAGAGGCTCCCGTGTGCACCAAAGTGGAAGGTGTGGTGTACCATTTGTGGATGATAAGTCCGCCATCCATCCACCAACCCCAAGGTCTCGAGAAATTCAGGGAGCCAACATGCTGCAGGGCTCAAACCCCGGGGGAGGATGCGATCCAATTCACCTGAGACTACTGAGTTGAGGTCCCCTCCCAGTATCAACAAACGCTCTGGAATAGTAAGTAATATAGTCCCTAAATACCTAAAGGTGGTGGCCTGAATACCAGGTGGTACATATACCGATAGGATTGTGAAATGGTGACCCTCCCACGTGCCCAAGATCCCGACATAACGGCCCAAGTCGTCTATTCAGGTTGACCGCACCACCAGGGGAAGAGATTTCCTCACCATAATTCCCACCCCCCTTGAACCGGAGGTGAACCCCGCATGGGCCAACATTATGTATCCCCCTCTATGTAGGGCTTTGCATGCATTACCAATGAGATGGGTTTCTTGGAGCAATAGGACATCCGGGGTTTGGCGCATAATATACTGAAGAACAACACTGTGTTTGATCTTGTCCCCTAGACTGTTGACATTCCAACTTAACACTGTAATCCCTACGTCTCCCTGTGTAGCCATAACTGAATAGGCGATATCTCTGCTCCTGCTACAGGAGCAGCTACGTGTGTTCCAACCCCTCCGCAGAAGTAACTATAAATGTCGCTGGCACAATGAATATAACCAAAACCAAACAACACTCCCTAACCCAACAACCCACCTCCCCGCATCCCTGCACTCTGGGCCTGAAACTGCCCATTAAAACTTGCAGAGTACCTGACGTCCTAGAGAAACTAAAAGTAGAGAAAAAAGAGGGTGAAAATAGAATGCTCCGCCTCCCTATCCCCAACAACACAAAAAATACCAAGGACTAGGTGTGTCAGGAACCACCCACAGCAAAAGATCACAGGTAGGAATTCCCACCCAGCGCCAAACATACTCAACCCCGAAACCAATGTCAATGTGACCCTCTTCTCAGGCCGGACGAGTGTCCTCGCTCTCCCTTTTGGTGCGGTTACCTGGGCTCCTTCTTTCCCGACATTCATTACAGTCCATACCTGCCTCCGGTTGCTCAAAGAACCAGGCATTCCCGTCCGCCTCGACCCGGAAATGCGCCGGGAAAGGCATTGCATACTTCAGATCCCTGTCTCTAAGCACTCGTTTCACGTTTCTCTTTTTGCACCCTTTGAGTAAAGTCTGGGGAAAAGGTTATGTCTGCATTTTCATAGCAGAGAGGGGCCCCCGCCCTGGAATTTTGAAGGATGACGTCTCTGTCCCTAAAGTTCAGAACTCTGGCAAGGAACGGCCGTGGGGGAGTGCCCGGTCTGGGACCGCCGCCCGGGACCCTATGTGACCGTTCAATGACAAAGAACTTACTGAGACTTTGGCTTGGAGATGTGTCAGGATAAGGGCCTCGACAAACAGGTCAGGGGTCTGACCTTCTGCTTTCTCTGGAACACCCAGGATGCGGAGATTGTTGCGTCATAGGCGGCCTTCGTAATCATCAAGTTTTAAGTCCGTGAGTTTGCGGGAGTCCTGTAGATCACAAACCACTCCCTGGAGCTGGGTGATGTTGCCGACAAGACTTGTAGTGGTGATCTCTTCCTGCTTGACCTTTTCGTCCAACTTCCCTAGGTCCACCCTGATGAGGTTCACGTCAATAGCCATGGTGTCCATTTTATGCTCAAGGGAGGCTTTTACTCGAGTGATTGCCTCCATGACGTCCTTCAGTTATAGTTCCTGTTCCTCTTCTCCCGTGCCCCCCTGGGAGGCCCCTCCAGACAGTCGGCTCTGATGCGAGTCTTTGGGGACAGTGTAACAGGATTTTGTTTTTGAAAATAAAAGAAATGTTGACAGTTTGAAGTACACCTCAGTAATGGTGATGGAGTCTATGATCAAACTTTCTTTGCATTTAGTGGTATCGCTAGAATGGCAATTCCTGGAAATTCAAGAGATGTTTCTGGAGTGGTGGACATCTCTAAATTTAGCAGGCAGAGTACCCCATGATATAGTTAGGTGAAAGTGTCAGTTAAAATGTACCATTTTAAACAAATCCCTGAGATTCACATGTTACAGTTATCTCAAGCAACTATAACTTGTGCCCTAAACTAACTATAACTCACACCCGGCCATGCACAGTCTTGTCATCAATGATGTCACTGATGGTATTTCAAATGACGCAGTGATGTTATCAAAGATGTCATAAAACATGTCATGAGTGATGTAAATGTGAGGGAACAGCAGTGCATGGCGAGGGAGCGAGTTACAGTTACTTTGGGCATGAGTCATAGTTACTTGAGATAACTATAACTGCTGACATTCTGTGGTTTTATTAATTTAAAACAATATGTGGTAACTTGCAAATTAAAGTAACTGTAATGTCCCTTTTACCTTTGGTTTTTCCAGTGGATTTCTAAGATTTATTTAAATGTAAAGCAATATATTATTACAGTTCCTAACTATAATGTCACTTTAACCTTTAGTTTTTTCAACTAATTTCTATGTCTATTTTAATACAAAGTTGATTAATGTGCTCTGCATGGAGTTGGGCACCGAACCACTTTCTGGTGCCCAACCCCTTGCGAGTGCCCTACCCCTCCACAACGCATGGCCTTAAATGGCTCATGGTGCGGTTGGGCACATGGCCTGACCTATGTCCAGACCACCCGCCCGACCTTCCAGACTGATTATGTAATGTTACAATTCATTTATTTAATATATAAACACAAAATAAAATGAATTCTGTATTTTAA